>NC_090342.1:33393951-34134371 GCF_035084215.1 Heptranchias perlo | reverse complement strand
TCTGGTCAAACATTCTTATTATGGGGGCATGACTCAGAGGAGTACTAATGTAATTTGCTGACAGTTTTCCATAGAATTAGTCAACTGTTTTAGTTTGTTGTTTTACAAGTCAGAGCAGCATGATGTTTCACACTGCTGTCGGTGCTTTGTCAATCAGGTATTGTAACAGTGTTTGCTAGCACTTGGGATATCAGGAGAAAAAGTGGTCCTGTACTGTTATTTGGAAGTGTTTTTTAACTGTGCCAGTTCTCTTACTATCTTGTATTGAAGTCGAAAAAGTGACTTTAAGCCACCTGTCCATATTACACCACAGTAGAAATAAAGCACATTTTATAAAGCCTAATATGTTCAGCTGCCCATGTTGGGTGCCATTTATGGAGAATAAAATCCTATAAAAGATAGACCCATTGAAGTTCAAAGAACAGAAGAGATGATTTGGCATGTCTTGTCTGCCAGCTCTTTGAGAACAATCCAAAATTAATCCTACTGCCCTACACTCTCCCTATATTTCTGTAACCATTTTCAATTTCCAATATTGATCCATTTTCCCTTAAAATATGTGACAAAGCAGTTCATGCTTCAACAACTCTTTTTGTTAATAAATTTCTACTAAATCCTCTGCACACTCTGACCATTTTAATTCAATGAACACTTGCACTAATACCCCAACCAGAGGTTTTCTCTCTTCCCCCTATTGAAACCATTCATAATTTTAAAAACCTCAATTAAGTCTTATAGTATGTTACAGCACAGAAGGAAGCCATTTGGCCCATCGTGCCTGTGCTGGCTCTTTGAAAGAGCTATCCAATTAGTTCCACTCCCCTGCTCTTTCCCCATTGGCCTGTAAATTTTTTCCCTACAAATATTTATCCAATTCCCTTTTGAAAGTCACTATTGAATCTCCTTCCACCACCCTTTCAGGCAGTGCATTCCAGATCGTTACAGCTCACTGCATTAAAAAAATGTTTCCTCTTGTCGCCTCTGGTTCTTTTGCCAATCACCTTAAATCTGTGTCCTCTGGTTACAGACCCTTCTGCCACTTAGAGTAAATAAGGAGAAATTGTTCCATCAAAACCATTAATGGTGTTGAACAACTCTATCAAATCCCCTTTTAACCTTCTTTGCTCGAAGGAGAACAACCCCAGCTTCTCCAGTCTCTCCACATAACTTAAGTCCTTCATCCCTGGTACCATTCTAGTAAATTACCATCACCAAGACCGCCTACTTCCACCTCCGTAACAGTGCCTGTCTCCACCCCTGCCTCAGCTCATCTGCTGCTGAAACCCTCATCCACGCCTTTGTTATACTTGACTATTCCAATGCTCTCCTGGCCGGCCTCCCATCTTCCACCCTCCACCCTCCACAAATTTGAGCTCATCCAAAACTCTACTGCCCATATCCTAACTCGCACCAAGTCCCATTCACCCATCACCCCTGTGCTCACTGACCTTCATTAGCTCCCGAACTGGGAATGCCTAGATTTTAAAATTCTCATCCTTGTTTTCAAGTCCTTCCATGGCCTCGCCCCTCCCTATCAACCCTCCGAGATCTCTGCACACCTCCTTGCTTCTTGCGCATCTCCAATTCTAATCGCTCTACCGTTGGCGGCACTGCCTTCAGCTGCCTAGGCCCGAAGCTCTGGAATTCCCTTCCTAAACCTCTCCGACTCTCTATCTCTCTCTCTCCTCCTTTTAAGATGCTCCTTAAAACCGACCTCTTTGACCAAGCTTTTGGTCACTTGTCCTAATATCTCATGTGGTTCGGTGTCAAATTTTGTTTGATAACACTCCTGTGAAGCGCCTTGGAATGTTTCACTACGTTAAAGACACTATATAAATGCAAGTTGTCGTTGTAAATCTCTTCTGCACCCTCTCTAAGGCCTTGGCACCCTTCCTAAAGTGTGGTGCCCAGAATTGAATACAATTCTCCAGTTGAGGCCTAACCAGTATTTTATAAAGGTCTAGCATAACTTCCTTGCTTTTGTACTCTATGGGCCCGATGTTGCCAGGCCTGCGGGTTCTCGGCTATCGGGCGCATGGGTAACGCGCCCGGCGAAATCAGTCAGCTCCCCGCACGATCGTAGCATAATTGGATTCACTTACCTTCTCCTCCGGGTTCCCCACTGCTGATCTGCGCGTCGGGCGGGCTGCGCATGCACAGTAAGATCTGTCAGCTGGAGGAGCTCTATTTAAAGGGGCAGTCCTCCACTGACAGATGCTGCAACAAATAGCAAAAATTACAGCATGGAGCAGCCCAAGGGGAAGGCTGCTCCCAGTTTAATGATGCCTCACTCCAGGTATCAATACACAGGGTGAGGAGGAGGGGGAGGACAGAGATCTTCCCCCTGGCGGGCGGGAGGAAGCGGCCTGCCTCTGCCACCAGGAAGGCCTGGCTCGAGGTGGCAGAGGAGGTCACCTGCACCACCAACATATCGCCCACCTGCATACAATGCAGGAGGTGCTCCAATGACCTCAGTAGGTCAGCCGAAGTGAGTACACTTACTCTTTCCCCTACACTCCGTCTGCCACATCACCGCCCCACCCCACATCTCCTTCTGCACTGCCAACACTACTCTGTCACATCACCCCTCGTACCCACTCAAACCTCATCCTCATCTTAACTGCACCTACTCACCTCGCCAGTACTCATCCCGCCACTACCACTCAACCCAATCCTCATACAATCTCATGGCTCTATCTCATACTCACCCTCTCGTGCATCTCTTTCACGGTCAGCCTCACTCAACCTGCCACTACCCGTGCTGCAGCCACAGGGCACGCATCACATATGTGCAGTAGGCAGCGTAAGGCAAATGTGTCGTGAGCATGAAGGGGATGCACAAGGGTGTTTGAGGGTTTGTCACGGTTGTTACTTATATTTAATTTCTGACCAACTCACATCACATATTATATTGGCACCACTACTGCCATGTCTCCGCGAATCTTGTCTGGTTTGTGCAATAATGCCGTTTCCTGAGGATCACAATGAAGACCTACAACTGATGCCACCCATTGTGTCACTGCAGAGTGGGTGTAGGTGTATTTGCAGGGCTCTTTTGTGCAGACGGCTGAGAGACGTCGGCGATGTCCCCGGTTGCACCCTGGAAGGATGCGGAGGAGAAGTTGTTGAGGGCAGTGGTGACTTTGACAGCGACAGGTAAGAAGATGGTGCTCGGGCCAGCCGGGTGCAGGTCGGCATGAAGGAGGCTGCAGATGTCCACGACTACATGTCGAGTGACTCTGAGCCTCCGTGTGCACTGCTGCTCAGAGAGGTCCAGGAAGCTGAGCCTCGGTCTGTGGACCCTGTGGCGAGGGTAGTGCCCTCTGCGACGCATCTCTCTCTGCGGTAGCCCTCCCTCCTGCTGTACAGGTGGATGTGTCACAGCGCTCTGTTGTGGAGCTCCACATGTCAGAGGTGGACGGCGTGGATGGCGAGGCCGGTGAGGCTGTTCGCCCTCCGAGGAGGTCATGACTGCAGCTACGGCGACCCCCATCCGGAAGATGTACATCTGAGGGGGTCCGCAAGGTAGGTACATATCTCTGGACCCCGGGGTAAGTGTGCAAGTTGGTGACTTTAATTGTCAGGAGGAGGGTGGTGGAGGCCAAACTTTGTCCCAAGTGACAGAGTGGCCTCCTGCAATGAGTGATGGTCTCTTCCCCCCCCCCCCCCCCCCCCCTGTCAAATGGACCTTTGCAGCTGCAACAGGTCCATTTGAACTGGGAGTGTTTCCCCCTATGTGGGAAACAGTCCCAGTTTGCTTTAAAATCCCACCCCTCCTCACATAATCCCTTAATCAGGTCAGTTAATGACCTGAACAAGCGAAATAAATACCTTCAAGTGGCATCCCGCTGGATTTAATTGCCTGCGGGATTCCCACCAGCGGGGGCTGCGCGCGCACGGCAGCGCGTCAGTGGGGAACCCGGAAGTGCGCGGGTATGAGGCGGGCTCCAGTCCCGCTCCGGGATTTCCCGATTTTCGGGGCCCCCCGCCAGGAACGCACCCGATAGCGGGTGCTAAAATGCTGCCCTATGAGTCTATTAATAAAACCCACGATCCCATTTTTTTTTTAACAGCCTTAAGAACATAAGAAATAGGAGCAGGAGGAGGCCATACGGCCCCTCAAGCCTGCTCCGCCATTCAGTCAGATCATAGCAGATCTTCGACCTCAACTCCACTTTCCTGCCTGAACCCCATATCCCTTGATTTCCCCTATTGTCCAAAAATCTATCAATCTCAGCCTTGAATGTTCTCAACGACTCAGCATCCACTGGGGTAGAGAATTCCAAAGACACTCAACACTCAATGGCCGACCCCTCATCCTGCGACTATGCCCCCTAGTTCTAGACTCTCCAGCCATGGAAACAGCATCTAAGTCTTCTCAACTTGTCCTGCCACCTTCAAACATTTGTATACATATACCCCCAGGTCTCTCTGTTCCTGCACCCCCTTTAAAATTGTACCATTTAATTATATTGCCTTTCCTCATTCTTCCTGCCAAAATGTATCACTTCACACTTCACTGCGTTAAATTCTACCTGCGATGTGTCTGCCCATTTCACCAGTCTGCCTATGTCCTGCTGGTGTCTATTACTATCCTCCTCACTGTTTACTACATTTCTGAGTTTCGAGTCATCTGCAAACTTTGAAATTATGTCCTGTATACCCAAGTCCAGGTCATTAATGTATATCAAAAAGAGTAGTAGTCCCAACACCGACCCCTGGGGAACACCACTGCATACTTCCCTCCAGTCTGGAAAACAACCACTCACCACTATTCTCTGCTTTCTGTCCCTTAGCCAATTTTGTATCCACGCTGCCAGTGTGCCTTTAATCCCATGGGGTTTCATTTTGCTTACAAGTCTATTATGTGGTACTTTATGAAATGCCTTTTGAAAGTCCATATACACAACATCAACTGCGTTACCCTCATCAGCCCCCTCCGTTACTTAATCAAAGAACTCAATCAAGTTAGTCAAACATGATTTTCCTTTAACAAATCCATGCTGACTTTCATTTATTATGCTGACTCTTAGCCCTTTCTGTTGCATTGATAATAGTCCCAGTGTCTCAAATCTCTCCTCAGAACTATGGTTTCTGATCCCTTGGAAATCCTGCATTAAAAATGAGTTTTAAGAGCAAGTTATCAGCAAGGTGTAGTGAATCTTGCAGATGACTAATTCTTATATGTTGAAAAACTGAAGGACCAAATCTCATTAATGTCAGACACCACCAAGGTTTAAAAGTGCAGGGGTACAGACAAAGTCAATTACTTAGTAAAAAAAAACATTTGGATAGACATTAATGGGTATCTGTAGATGAATTGTAAAGTGGTAGTCCAGTTGAGGGGTTGTAGTTAATGTAAATAAACCTGGCAAGGAAAGCTCAACTGATTTAATGTTGGTAATTTGCAACCCCTGAGATTGGATTACCATTGTCAATTCACTATAGGTGTCCATCACTGTGTATAATGTTAACAATGAGGTGAGTTTTCCTGTCAGTGTGGTGCCATGTTTGCGTTGCTGTTTTGTAGGTGCTGTGATATAGCACCTGAAGGAATATTGAAGTTTTGAAAGGAACCAAAATACTTCCGGATTTTTTTTTTGCACATTGAATTATGGGACCTCCATCTTTTACAAAGTTTACGTGGTCAAAGCCAATAATGGAAGGTGCATACCTTCATAGTACTTTTCTGTCCTTCTGTTACATTATTTAATGTAAATAACATAGTAAAATTGGTAGTTTAGTGTGAAAGGATATGTATTCTGCTCACCTAGTTACTCCAAGTGATCAAACAAATATAAAGGTTGAAGCTGGAACAATATCCAGTAACTCACTGTTTAGAGGTTCACAGACATGAGCCTAATTTCTTCCTTTCTTTGGCACAGAACATTGTGGGTACTATGCAGTGTGTCTGGGGCACTGCATCAGTTTATATCATTAAAGTAAACTCATGCAGTAAGTAGTTTATTAAATATGGCAGACCCTTGGATTTATTCAAATTGTTAGCAAGTAACACTGAATATATTCATACTGTCTCTGTGGGAGTTTTGTCTTTGGTATAGGGATAGGAACAAAGTAACAACCCCACAAAGCTTGCCTCGTAGAATAAGAGCAGATATTCATTTATAATATCATGTGTTGTATCAGAGGTTCTGCCTGACTACAGACCAACTGAGAGTGTTTCAGTACTTGTTTCAAAGAAGTGAGGTAACAAAGCCATCTGTTAATTCAGTTACAATTTTTCAACATTGTATGGTAACTATTTTGCGTGAATTGTAAAATTAATTAGGGTTCATTTTTCTCATTCTAAAATTCAGCGTCATTGTGGATTTTGATGATGCATTGAAATATATTTTCAAGTGTTCAGATGGTTAAGGGCTTGTTCAAAGTGGAGAATGTAAGCAAAGAAATTCTCTATTACAGAGTTTCATCTCTTCGGCTTGCATACCAAGACCTGGAAATACAAAGAAAGAAGGACGATGAGAAGTTGAAGAAAATGGAAGGCAAAAAGAAGGAACAAGCAGAACGACTGGGCATGGGCTTCAGCAGCAGAGCGTAAGTACCTTAAACTGCAACACTGCTTAATTGGGAAGAAAGGAGGTAAAGGTGGGTAGCGAAGTTCTGGATTTTCCGTGTGGGGAATTGTGAGTCCACGTTCTATCGTTCAGTGGTGCAGTAGTAACTTACTGTGCCATCTAATTTAAATGTTCTGTCCACTTCGCGATTCCCCACACGGAAAATCCAGAACTTTTGCTACTCTGCTAGGAAAAGGACTTTTCTCAGGATGAAGGAAGTCATGGGACAGGAGAAATGGAAAGGTGCATCACATTGGGTTACTTGCATGTGTCTCACAATGTATAACTCGAGAATGGCATAGGCAGACACCTGATGCCATAGCCAGCAAATGGCGCTTCAGATGGACAAGAACTAAAATAAGGAGCGAAGAGAAGTTGTAAATAGAAATAGCTTTAATTATGGCATTGCTCCCAAGGAGTTGAGTGTTCCGCTTTGCATATAACCTTATACTCACAATATCAAGTACAAAGAAGAATACTGTGGAGAGACTTCAATTATGTGGAGGGACTGGAGAAGCTGGGGTTGTTCTCCTTGGAACAGAGAAGGTTGAGGGGAGATTTGATAGAGCTGTTCAAAATCATGAACGGTTTTGATAGAGTAAATGAAGAGAGACTGTTTCCTGTGGCAGAAGAGTCGGTAACCAGAGGAAATAAATTTAAGGTGATTGGCAAAAGAGCCAGAGGCGACATGAGGAAACATTTTTTACACAGCGAGTTGTAATGATCTGGAATGCACTGCCTGAAAGGGTGGTGGAAGCAGATTCAATTGTAACTTTCAAGAGGGAATTGGATAAATACTTGAAGGGAAAAAATTTACAGGGCTAGGGGGAAAGCGCAGGGGAATGGGACTATTTGGATAGCTCTTTCAAAGAGCCAGCACAGGCACGATGGGCCGAAAACCACCTCCTGTACTATGATTTTAAAAAATCCCTAGCTGCCATTGTGTTGACTGACATGAAATGCTATGTAGTACACTTCAGATATGATGGAGGATGTCTAACGTGTAAAATGTTTTGTCTACTTACAAAGCAGCACTGTCAGTTTGTTTTACTCAGCAGTGCTCCAACTTAACAACTCATACATTTTTAGGCAATTTTTTTGCTTTTAGTAATACAGTGCAAATGTCCCTTTTCGTTGCACTGCTTACATCATCTCAGTGAGACTGACTTAGGTTAAGGACATTTTAATAACTGCATTGTTAATTTTAAAAAAATAATGTAAAATAAAATTGTTTTGTTACCTGGTCTTATGAAGCAAAGCTTTGATTGGGGCATTCTTCTCCACCAGATCCAAATCTGTTTTCTCATGCTCTGTCCGATTATCTATATTAAAAAATGTATGTTTGCATATACTTTTTCTTATTTTATTATGTTTGTGTCACACTTTTATGTCGCCTTTGTTCCATTATACATACTTATGTTTTCATTTATAATGGAAACTGCCTATGTAAACTTGTCACACTGTAATTACACCCTCCAGCTTTTGGGGGTATGTAGTGCCTCACTTTTGTGCCTTTCAGCTCCTCAGCTTGTACTGCAGGGAAATTCCTATTCTCGAACCAACTTTATTTCTCTGCTTCCCAAATAAACTGTCAATTTTGCTGTTTAACTGTAAATAATATCAAATATTATGTAAAAATAAGGACAGAATGTACGACTTTAAAATAGGAACTGAATTACCTCTGGCTACTCTGCTCCAATTGTCTTTGGTCCTCTAACCCCAGTTTGCCTGAAGACTGCCCTTGCTTTTGGCTTCCTATGTAGGTAGGTAATTGAGTAGTATGTTGAAATTTTGTTAATACTCTACTCTAAAATAAATATGGTAATGGAAAACGGTTTCTTTTGTCATTTAATAATGTTGCAAAAAATTTTGTATCTGAATCTGGGTCTTCGTTTTTTTTACATTTTGAAATTGCCGTTCAATTCTTCTTGTCAGTACAGACTGAATGCAACAAAGTAGAGCTCTGTATTGTGCTACCCTATAATGTTCTTCTTTTTCTCGCTTTTATTCCTTCCAGTGGAGTTTCTCATTCTGTACTATCAGATATGCAAACCATAGAACAAGAGACACCTACTGTTGCAAAATCTTCCAGGAGAAAGTATGATGATGATGAAGAACCTGCATTTACTACTTCTCATTCCAGGTGAGGTGTCTTCCTATGTTCGATCCTGAAGAAAATCGTGTTGCAACATGTTGGCTGGGATAAAATACATGAGGTGACAAAAAAGATGAAATTTTTTTAAAGTATTAGGGCTGCCGCTGCTACTGGTTATTTCCTCAGCAAAACATTAAAGGGTGCAACCTGAGTGATTATGAGGCAAGAACCTGAAGTACAAATGTGCTTTCTTGGTACTGTTAATCGTTAAATGGGTGCAAAGGTTTTTCGTGAATTTTTTAATAGTTTTGTAAATTTTGTTCCCTTTTGAGCATTGGAATGTTTTATTCACTGAATAAACAAAAAAAAACTCAACTATCTATGGGTGTTACAAACATGACTTTGGTTGAGAGAAAAAAAGAGGTGATCTTGTCCCGCATGTTCGCTAATGCCAGTCTGAGAGATTTTTCCCTTTGGGCAAGAGTTGCTATAGTGCATGACTTAGTAGTGCATTGTTTCAGAGCGACATTGATGCAAGCTAGGAATCAGGTCATCCAACTACTTTCTTGTCTGCGCACAGTATATGATGCGGGGACACTCGAGAAGGGGGAAGAAAACAATAGGACTTCAGAAGGTCTTACTGTTCAGAAAATAAGTATTTAAAAGCCATTAACACTATCTTCAATCAGCAGGCCCATTGGGTTAATACTTTTATTTTCATGCAGTCCTGATACCTGGCAGCCTGCACCCTCCTACCCCTCCCCGCCAGCTTTAATCTCTTTGTTGATATCGATGTGACACTTGTTCAATACATTAGTTGAAACTGTATCAGTTATCACTGGATTCTGATTACAATTGATGATACACTACTTTTGAAAAGAAAAACAAGTTATCCTAGTGCATCATTGGACTCTGATTCAAATTCTAGTTCAGACAATTTGAACTCTGCTATACTTGGTTGGAAAGTTTTGCTGGATCCTGTCTGATCTGTTGTAGCACTACTTAGGAGCAGGAAAATTAAAAGCAAGGGATAATCTATCCCAGCCCATAAAGTGCTCGTTGTCAAATAGTGGAATTGATAGCTGTGTGGATGTAGTGACCTACACCATTTTGCTGGACTTCCAGCAGTGTCCCTTGTTGCTGGTTGAATTTACCTGTCCTATAAATGTCATCTTTTGTTTTTGCCACATTTACAGCAGAAGCTGCAACTCTGTTCTAACAATCAAATACGTTTGATCTCATTGGCTTCAATGGCAAACTCTTGGGCCTGTGGAATTCCAGAAGAGCACAGTAACTGAGATGACATTTTGTATAACTTGTTGATTACACCAGATCTCTGGGGAAAAAGCCAGACACTGTTTCTGAAATTTAGTTTCTTTTGTGCATTAGTACATTTTAAAGAAAGTAGTATTTTGTTGTCATTATTATGTTGACTGTCCTTAACACACAGCAGTTGCTGATGATGACTACATTGAATACAGATATGGAGGAATAATTTGGGGGGAACAAGCAGAAATACAAGTTAATGCAACCAAAATCCATTTTGTTCAAGCCTATAATGAAAGAGTTAATATTTTGTGAGACCTGTAACTTTCCCTCTTTCCTCCTTCTCCAACTCTTTAGGTATTTTGATGATCCACTGGATATGGGAGGTACATATTCAAAATGGGACGACAACAGTGATTCCTTTTGGAAGACAGAAAGCAGCAATAGAGAGAAGGATACATTTACTTCAAAGATATCATTAAATGACGGGTATAGCACATAACTTGTAATGAAAATATCTTATTTGGTATTATGCCTCATTGCTGAACATACTACATGATTTCAACAGATAAGAAAATGACCTTTTTTTCTTAATTTTTGTTTTATTTAAAATCATTTAAGCTTAGTACCAAAATCTACCTTAGACTTAGCCTAAACTTAATTTTCTTTTTAGTCTCTAAATTTATTATGCTTCATATAGTTATTTTTGACCAAGATATTTGATAGCAAATTATTCGTTGTTACTTTAATGTTTGATTGTACTTCATCAGTTTATGTATAACCCATTTTCAACTCACAAGTGAACTCTAGAAATGTTTACACAAAAGTAACTGTAATGCAGATTGATGCCACACAAGAGACTTGTGTTTTTTTACACTGCTATGTTGATCCTAGTTTTAACGTTAGTATCTAATTTCTCCCATCTTTCCCCAGGCCTGCACGTCGTAAGCCGGAATCAGATTATGTAGTGGTATCTGAGGAAGCACAGAAGAAATTTGGCAATGTCAAAGCCATTTCTTCGGATATGTATTTTGGGAAACAGGATCCTGCAGAAGTGAGTGTGCCACCATTTTCTGAATACATGTGATCAATCTGTTGCGTTAAATGGTACTATCAGTGCAGATGCATGCAGCATTCAGTGCCGACTGCATGAAAAAGTAACAGTTCTGTGCTGAATGAATGCCTGTAAAAACAGATTTCAGCAGTGAAGTTAAACAAGTTAACCATCTTTCTCAGTAATGAAATCAAGGTATTGAGACCTGTTGTGAACTGTGCCTACTACTGTTTTAGGAAACATACTGGCATGTACGGTTAGTGACAATGCATGCAATTCCTATTGAATATGCTGATGCCTTCAGATGCACCGCAGCACCAAACGGAACACGTTTGGTTGCAGTGCCTTGAATGGAGATCAGTATTGGTGCTAGCAGAAACATTAATAAAAACTGTGCCCTCCAATTATTTACTTAAAATGAAATATTTACATAAAATTATCGATGTATATTCAAGCCACAGATTTTACATAATTGAGTTTTCATTTGTCTGTATTAAAATCTGGAAGTAAGAGGTTTTTTAAAAGAGAATTATGTTAACGTCTTTGAGATTTCAGCGTCACTGTGGGTGAACACATTACCTTTCACCTCAAAAGCCTGGGATATTCTCCCTGCCATATGCAAAGATCCTATGGGAAATGAGCTGGAGCAGCCTTAGCCCAGAACTTAATGAATGTGGGCCAAGAGTGCAAAGCTGCACTTGATTCATTACTATTTGGAACTGAATTTGACAATCTCATTCAGAAGTCACAAGGATGCCTGGTGTGGGAAATTGAGATATTCTTTAGAGGTTGGCGTTCAGACAAGTTATGGAGGGAGTTTATCTTTACGTCTAATAAAATGTCTTCTGGCTGAAAGTACTTGATGCTAAAGCTATTGGATAGTTATGTAGCTGATCCAGCTTACTCTTGATCCTCATTCCGGGAGCTTTTTCTGCAGTAGAATTCTGCTGTCTAAATCTCGTTGAAAATGCAAACTAAACCTTATCCTACTCTCTCTGGAAGACTTCCCTTTGGAGAAACAGGACTTTTTTAATATTTCCTTTTTAAAAGATTTTAAGTTCACATTATGTATTTATAAAAAGTTCTGTAGTTTTATAATTCAGCTTTAAGGCCAGAACTGGTATGTATTAAGTTCTGTTTTAGCAACAGTTAATTGTTTTTATTGCCCCTAAGGTAACTTTTTTTTGACTCTTGGGTTTGTTTTGTCTGCAGTATGAAGCTAAAACTCAACTGGAACGATTTTCAGGAAGTTCGTCTATTAGCTCAGCTGATCTATTTAAGGGTGAAAAGAAGCAAACATCAGGTAAGATGCCAGCCATGTATGATATCTGGAGAAAAACTACCTCTTCAAAAACTGGGTACACATATAAACTGAGCACAGGACAGTGTTGTGATTATTTTCTATTTCTTCTCCTACAAAAAGTCTTTTTAATTGATGCACCTCATCTCTTTCTTTTCTTTTGAAAGATTTGTTTAGTTTCACTTTAAATTTTTTTTTGTATACCAGTGGTTAAAGTGTTCCAGAATGCTGAGGAATGGCTTTCCAGCTCTTAACCAGCGATCCCGGTGTGCTGCCTCCCTGTGTCCCTGATAATCGGCACTTCTACTTGCTTCCACGAAGTCCCTGAATTGCTGCTGCTTCTCCCAACTTCGGACTCTCTTTAAATTAAAGGAATAACACATCAATCTATGTTACATCAATATATTAAAAATGTTACATGTGCACGCATTTACTGTTTCACCTTGCACTTTCTGTGTCACACTTCTGTCACATTTAATTATGGGAAAATTTCTTCTTGGTAACTTTCTTGCAGCTGATTTACATACAAGCCAGTTGTTCACTAAGCAGCACCATGGGAGACCATGAAGACAACATATGTGGTCATGGGTTCCTGTATCACTCTTTTGGTCACGCTTAATTATAGACCAATTTATCCCACTTCTCTCGTACTTACAAGCAAATTTCTTGCAATTGACTGGCTCTTATGCAAATACATTTACATTATAATTATTTCTATAGTTATTATCACTAGATCTATATAAATGTCCCCATATACTACACCTGTATTCCAGAGCACCTCTGCAGTTGCAGGGCCACAACAGAAAAATACTACATGTAGCCCAATGAAGACTCAAGTCTACAAAAAAAAATTCCCTGTGAGTCCTTGGTAGTCACACATAAAGTGAATATAGACCTCACTGCACTTTCGCTGCACGCACAAAGCATTGCCTGCTGTAGCCCACTTACCAGCACCCACTATAATCACACCAACCATTATATATTATAACACTTCTGTCCTTATAAAACAGCATATCATCTAATTTACAGTGAGTAACGCCACAGGAGACCTGTTAATCTATACAAGTCTTGCACCTGGTGCATGTCTGTCGCGCCACAACTTCGAGGCATCCTTCTTAAGAACATCATATGTGCATGGGGCAAAAAGTAGTGATTGGCTGACATGAGGCCTCATGTTAAATCACCAATCATATAGCTGATTGCTTAAATGTCAGACTCAAAAGCATTCAATCCAGTCATTATGTACCAATGAGGATAGAAAAAAAACGAGCGATCAAATCTCTTGAATTTTTTTTTTGAAAACTGACAAGTAGCAAGAAAAACTAATCACATTGCTCCAAAAATTAATTAGTTTGAATTTTCCTCCCAGCTGAAAATGTACCAGTAAAAGTAGCATTTATAACCTGAGATCCCCATAAAATAATGTACATTTCTGAATAAAATGCTATTCTTACTCAGAGTTATGTGTTCGGTGTTATAAAGTCTCTAGAAAACATTTTCTTGCCAAGGCCTAACCCTGAATCGAGCACTGAGACTCAATTTGAATTTGGAGTGCTTGTCTGGAGCTTGAATTATTGGGTTGGTCTTTGTTGACCATTTCCCCCCTACAAATACCTTGATTCTTCCCAATTAAGTGTGATTTTTATGAACCATTTAAGGCCCTTTCCTCTTCATTTTAATTTCAGATTAATAATCCCATCCTCCTGAGTTTAATGAGCACCACTACATATAGGAGCTCGGGGAGGCCATTTAATACACTAAGATGTTTTTCATGATTGTTAGCGAGACTGACCATTCTCAGAATATACCAGGATTTGCATTTTGTAAGCCTAGCCCCTTCTTCCACAGCCCGCAAAACCCTGTAAGGTAACTGAAATTTTTCATATTAAAAACATGAGAATGACTTAAACTAGGATTGATTACCTGGATCTGCCTATTGAGACCACATTCCCAAAGAGAATACCTGAGTATTGGCCTTAAAGGGAGTGCTCAATTTGAACATAGCTCCACTTCAATAACTAGCCATCAAAACTATGCTCAGTGTACACGTGAGCAATGCCATGGGAGATCCACATATAATCATGGTAAAATAGGTTGAAGCCGTTTTGTACGATAGACAAGGTGACAAATCCCCTAATTGCTACAGGAGATTCTTTTAAACTAAATGTAAAATGTTAATTTAAAAGATTTTTTGGGACTAGTTGAAGAACAGAGGAGTTATCCCGGTGTCCTGGCCAATATCGATCCCTCAACCAACATCACTAAAACAGATTATCTGCTCATTATCTCGTTTGGTTTGTGGGACCTTGCTGTGTGCAAGTTGGCTGCCAGGCTTCCTAAATTACAATGGTGACAACACTTCAAAAGTATTTAATTGGCTGTAAAATGCTTTGGAATGTCTTGAGTTTGTGAAAGGCACTATTTAAATGCAAATTCTATCTTTCTTTCTAACTGTTAAATTAACAGTTCTATGTAGATTAAGTGAGTTGGCAAAACTGTGGCAGATGGGGTTCAATGTGAGGAAGTGTGAAGTCATCCACTTTGGATCCAAGAAAGACAAATCGGAATATTTTCTTACTCATGAGACTAGGAACTATGCAGGAGCAAAACGATTTGAAGTTTGTGTACACAAATCACTAAAAGCTAGTGCGCAGGTACAAAAAGTAATCAGAAAAGCTAATAAAATATTGGCCGTTATCTCAAGGGAGCTTGAGTACAAAGGGGAGGAAGTGATGCTTCAGCTGTACAGAGCCTTGGTCAGACCCATCTGGAGTACTGCATTCAGTTTTGGGTACTGCACCCCAGAAAGAATACATTGGCCTCGTAGGGGGTACAGCAGAGATTCACCAGAATGATACCGGGGTTTAAAGGGTTATATTAATAGGGACAGGCTGCAAAAACTAGGCTTGTATTCTCTTGAATTTAGAAGGATGAGGGATGATCTAATTGAGGTGTTTAAAACGATAGAAGGATTCAATAGGATAGAAACAAAGAAGCTATTTCCTCTGGTGGGGAAATCCAGAACAAGGGGGCACAATATTAAAATTAGAACTTAGGCCATTTAGGAGTGAAATCAGGAAACACTTTTTCAGACCAAGGGTAGTGGAAATCTGGAACACTCTTCCTCCAAAAGGCTGTCGATGCTGGGTCAATTGAAATGTTCAAGACTGAGATCAACAGATTTTTTATTAGGTAAGGGTTGAAAGGCAGGTAAATGTAGTCGAGGTACAGATCAGCCATGATCTAATTGAATAGCGGAACAGTCTCGAGGGGCTGAATGGCCTTGTTTACGGATACCGAGGTCAGGGGTAGAATCTCCCATTTGCAATTAGGGGATTTCAACATAGTTTTTTCTAAAGAAACAAAGATTCTATTTCTCTTATACTAGGGAAGCCCCAGCAGCCATAAATAAATACAGATCAGGACTTAATAAACGGTGCAAGCTTGTACATGAATGGTTTGTCTTCAGATTTGCCCCATAGTGTAAATGGGTCAGATTCAGTAGCACTGTAAATTCCATGATACTATAGGATTGCTTCTTCACAAGGTTCACAAGATAATATGTTTGAGGAAGACCTATCTGATTACTCTCCACATAACCACATCACAGCACCTAACTGTTCCTTATGTGATTCCAGGAATTTTTCCTCCACTACGGTACCTGGAAGTCCAGTCTGCATGTTGATCACTTTGTATGAGGAATTTCCTGACGTCAGTCTTAAATTTGTGATTTCCTAGTTTCAACCTGTTCCCTCGTCCTATCACAGTTTAACTTTAAACAATGTTCTGGATTTACTTTTTCTATAGGATTTACAATCATACGCTTGCATGAGGCCCCTTCTTAGTTGCCTTCTTTCAAAGTTGAAAAGCTGAAGTTTTTCTAGTCTTTTCTCCTAATTTAGTGCCACAACCCTTTGGCATGAATGTCTCCCTGTTGTCTTTTGATGTGGTTCTATAATAAAAACAACAAATTAAAGTAATGTTCCTCTGCATTCTTTTTATTTGTGCATTAAGTTTTTCTCTTGGTGCCTGTGTCCACATTCCATTCACACTCACACGAAGGAAGCTAATGTTAAACAGGAAGTGTGAATGGCTGCAAGAGACCAGAGGGATACTAAATGCCCCCTTTTAGCCCACTGGGTATAACAGAATATTTTTGAATATAATTTTTAGAAGTCCTTTTAATTGGAAAAACAAAAGCTATGACAATGGGATTCCCACATTACTGTTGTGCCCTTTTGATGGCCTAGATAGAGGTCATCGAAGCACCCTGGGCTCTGGCTGGTACATGGCACAGGGAGAATTATTTGGTTAAAGGGGAGATTTATTTTCAGTTAAGGAGTCCTGCTCTGAGAAAAATAAAATAACATTTCATATATTGTTCATGTCTTGCTAGATTAAACTGGTTTGGAATATAGCGTTGTCAACTTTTGAACCAGATTTTTATTTTGAAGGAAAGTTCTGCTTTCATGTGTACTTTTAAGTTATATAAATACACTAATAAGCACACCAATGGATAGGACTGAGAAGTGCACATGTGTTTTGTATGTTCAGTTTTATTTTCCTCCTTCATTTCTTTTATAGTGATTGTATTTTACTTAGAAGTGAATAATTTGATCAAGATTATATGTTTATTATTTGATTTGTTATTCTCTTAAGCAAACATGTCTCTGACCAACGTGCTGCCAACAGCTCCTGACATGGCACAGTTTAAGCAAGGTGTTAGATCTGTGGCTGGGAAGCTATCTGTTCTTGCCAATGGAGTGATGACTTCCATTCAGGTCGGTATAATTTATATAACAAATAATCTTTCAGTATCTTTTTTCAGGTAAGTTCTTGTGACCAATCTGTCTGTCTTTTATTTTTGTTTATATTTATATATAAAAATTTTGCATTGGGCGTGTGTCCATCATACAACAGGGTGTTGCACATTGTTGCAGATGGAAATCAACCAGAAAGCCGTTGTTCTGGAGTTTCAAATTTACAAGCAGTATGAGGTCAGCAACAATTACAAGCAGCTATGATTACCCGGATTCCAACAGGAAGTACTTAAGCAATGGCCTTAGAGACTGGTCAATTTAAGCAGCTTAAAATCATGTTCCAGACCCCAGACTATCCAGTCAATCCACCAGTATAATCAAAATTGTCTTGTTAAAAAAAAAAAATCAAATTGTGTCAAGTTTTAACTTCTGTGAGTGAAAATGAACTTCTTACTGCCAAATTTTTTAGTCCTCGTTTGTAATTTCAGAAGTTTGCAAAAATATTCAGTCAAGTCAAGAATGTTTTATTGAACTCGCTAAATTGAGAACTAATTTTGCTGAAAGATTATATTGAAAAAGAAATTTTATCAGTGACTTATTTAAACATTGCCTTTAAAATAAAAATGGTGGGGCGAGACTGGGTGGGACAATGGATTAGCACATCGTCCTATCAACTGTAGGTTTTTGTTCAGCTGTAATGATGGGAGGTCAGGGTGAAATTAATTTGGGTGGCCTGAACACAATTAGCAGTGTCATGGGTTCACCATGAACACAAAACTGCCCATAATTTAACACAAATTGAAACAAAATTGCAATCTCTCCCTCTCTCCTTCTCCATACCTCCCCTTTTGTGGAAATGGATGAACCTTTCAGTCTAAAAAAATCTTATCCTGGTGTTTGGAATGACTTGTAAAATAATGATTCTTGTCAATTTCACAGTGATAAGCAGAACATTTTGGGTCACGTCTTTCACCATCACACTCACCTCCTTGCAGAGCTTCCAGCTCTGTGTACACTGTTCCTCAGTTAGACATCGGTGGACTTTTGGGGCTTACAAATCTTTCACGTGAGGTTGTTATGATCAGCAGCTTGAGTGCGATATAAATTCAGTATGTTTTGATTATACCGTAAGTTAAAACTCACTTGGTAAAGTGTTAGCTATAAAAGATGGCTTTATTGATGCACTACATTCCTTTTGTGGTTTGATTCCAGTGCACTCGAGGCTGTGTGATTGCTGGTCTCAAATGTTCTCTTCAAAGGAAAAATAATTCTTGTAATTCACGTGAATGTGTTGTCTTAATTAATCTAGAAGTGTGGAAATTCTGCCGTTGTGTATAGTGTAAGAGCACTTTCATTTATTTCTTCCTCGAATGAGGAATCTTCAGTTTCTATTAAGTGATCCATGTAGTAATATGAGCAGAATCTGACTCGCTATAGTAGAGAGATTCAGTTCATCAGGCATCCTGCATCTCTAATGCATGGCTTTCAAGCTATGTAGTCAAGAGTTGTTAGGTTCTGTCAAGCTGCCCTGGAGTCTATTTCCTTTTAAGACTCATAAATGTTCAAAGATTAGTGCTTTGGCTTGCTACACATGGTTCCTTTGTGCTACTTGTATTTCAAAGCAATAAGTCTATAATGGTCACAAAAACCTCTCCCTTCAACAGACCGTTTACTTGTCTTTTGCAGGATCGATATGGCTCCTAACTGGATGCAAACAATATAACGAAATGAATGTGAAACCTTTCAGAAGTGATTTACATTTGGGTGCCTGCTACACCATTGATTACCAAAATATTTTGAAGGAATATTCATTTCAGATGGAAATCTTTTGCCACAGTTCGATGCTTATATTGCATCTACTGACATCTATCTTTGCTCCTACTTACTTGAGTTTTCCCAGAGTCAATCTGTCTCAGGTAATACTGTGCTTTAAAAAGAGGGGAAAAAAACTCAACCTAGGAGAAGGAAGTTATATTTGTCATTGGAGTGAGATTTTTTTTCTAGTTTAAACCAGGCAAAATGGTATTAAATATGTAGAGCTTTAATTAGTTTGGGAAAAGGGTGCAATATTCAATAAAAAGAAAATATGCTATACAGATATACATTACAATATGGGTAAATCCACAGCTTTAAAGAAGTGCTCTTATAAATTGGGTTTTGTTTCCTGTTTAAAGAAACAGTGTTTGTAGAATTAAAACACTACACTGAACTCTGAGAAAGTGAGTGTGCAGTTTCTTATATGGATTGTTTGTTTACTGGATCAGATCTGCTTTTTGGATCTGTTAAGCAATTGTAAGATAGAATTGTTTATTGGTACTTTGAACACGTGATTATATGCCAAAATACTCTTGTTAGCCTTTAGAAGTATATAGTCTGTAGGAAATTGAAGTATGGAAATTAAACAACATGACGGTTGCAAGGCACCATGTTGGGAATTACAGGTAGTTGGAAGGTGATCATCAATCATTTCTGTTTATAGCAGAAACCTGTACGGTGTGCTTTTTGGAAACCAATTATTTCTACTCATGGGACCAATTAAATAAATGTAAATGATAATATACTGTAGTTGTAAATTGTAATGAATCTTTAATTTTTGGATCATTATGTTTAAATTGCACACTTTTTGGTGGCAAAAAGCTGTAGAGAGATATGTAAACATATGTATTTCTAATAAAAAAAAAAGACACATTTGCTTCATACAAGTGGATCAATACTGAAATTGAACTAAGTAGGAAACCTAAGCAATAAATGAGTGATTATAGTAAGATTTCAACAAGAGAATGATGCATATGTATTATACTCTTGGACTGAAATACTAAAGTCCATTGATTGGGGAGATATTTTACATCATTGAAGATTGGTGTCAGTGGGCAATCAAACAGTACAACAGACACATTACCTGCTAATATTACAAAATAGAGTATAGCTTGTGCAAAACAAAGGGAAAATGTTTACTAATGTTAAAATAAAAATCTCCCCTGGGAAAATAAATATTAACTCTAGTTTGGAAGGCGTAATAGGGACAAAAATGGATCAAAAGATACAGAAGTGAAAGTTTAGCCAATAAAATGTTGTGTGCAGATTAACAGTTGCATCATAGCATTGATGCTGGAATTTTGTTGAATCTGAACTTACCACGTGCAGAATAAAGTTTTTTTGTCCTTGTTCCTCCAGTCTAGACCTGGTTCTTCCTTTTACATATCCCTGGAATCCAACCGGCAGCGTTCCCTGATGTATTCAATTAGGTTTTATAACTGTAGCAAGTGATGCATTTATTGCCCTGTAGTGAACCTATTGGATCACTGTGGGAAAACATGACTGCGATCCGCTGCTATCAGAAGTTGAACATTGTGACTCGTCGGTACATCCCTCTGTAATGTAAGGATGGCAAGAACCCCACAAAATCTCTGTGCCCCCCCCCCCCCAACCAGCGGTCTAGCTTATGGTTGTACCAGTTCACCACTCATAATTCTGCCATTGTCAATGCTCAAATAGTTATGCTGCAGCTGTATTTGGTTTACTTTGAACCTAATTTATTTAACATCATGTAAATGGAGTGTTCAAAGCTGCACCCCAATATCCTGGACAGACAAACATATTATTTGGAGGCATATAAGATAGTAAACTATATTAAAAAGGAAAACCTGGATCAGGATGCTTGCAGGAAAGAAAAACATTGAAAGTATAGAGCTGCCCCTCCAAAAAAATATATATTTACCAAGTATAAGGCAAGATATTTTACCAATCTCCTGTACCTGTTTAAAGTAATCATTATAACATGGCTGTTGCTACAATTCAGCCAAGAAATGAGTCAGTTTCCATTCCACGTGCTCCCTTGTTGCAAACCCTTTTTCTTTGATGAGGATGCGTTTAGACCTAGCAACTTACTGGCCACAATTGGGAATTTCCTTTTTGCTGATGACCTCAAGGATGAGCGGAAAATCTTCAGGTCCCCCAGAAGATTAAATGATTGTAATTACTGTGCATTAGTCTTACTTCTACCTATAAGTGTTCACCATAATTGCATAAAATCTTTATAACCATGACTTGTTGAGTTGTATTTTTCCCACCTAACTGCCTCTCTTGAAATCAGAATCCTGCTTAATTCAACAACAGTTTGCATTTATATTTTTTTTATTTGTTCATGGGATGTGGGCGTCGCTGGCAAGGCCAGCATTTATTGTCCATTCATAATTGCCCTTGAGAAGGTGGTGGTGAGCTGCCTTCTTGAACTGCTGCAGTCCATGTGGTGAAGGTTCTCCCACAGTGCTGTTAGGTAGGGAGTTCCAGGATTTTGACCCAGCAACGATGAAGGAATGGCGATATATTTCCAAGTCGGGATGGTGTGAGGCTTGGAGG
This sequence comes from Heptranchias perlo, assembly GCF_035084215.1. NCBI lineage: Eukaryota > Metazoa > Chordata > Chondrichthyes > Hexanchiformes > Hexanchidae > Heptranchias > Heptranchias perlo. The sequence goes on along the minus strand of NC_090342.1, from coordinate 34,112,962 downwards.
GGAATGTGCAGGTGGTGGTGTTCTCGTGTGCCTGCTGCCCTTGTCCTAGGGTGGTAGAGGTCACGGGTTTGGGAGGTGCTGTCGAAGCCTTGGCGAGTTGCTGTAGTGCATCCTGTAGATGGTACACAGTGCGCCGGTGGTGAAGGGAGTGAATGTTTAGGGGGTGGATGGGGTGCCAATCAAGCGGGCTGCTTTGTTCTGGATGGTGTCGCGCTTCGAGTGTTGTTGGAGCTGCACTCATCCAGGCAAGTGGAGAGTATTCCATCACACTCCTGACTTGTGCCTTGTAGATGGTGGAAAAGCTTTGGGGAGTCAGGAGGTGAGTCACTCACCACAGAATACCCAGCCTCTGACATGCTCTTGTAGCCACAGTATTTATGTGGCTGGTCCAGTTAAGTTTCTGGTCAATGGTGACCCCCAGGATGTTGATGGTGGGGGATTCGGTGATGGTAATGCCGTTGAATGTCATGGGGAGGCGGTTAGACTCTCCTGTTGGAGATGGTCATTGTCTGGCACGATTGTTACTTGCCGCTTATCAGCCCAAGCTTGGATGTTGTCCAGGTCTTGCTGCATGTGGGCATGGACAGCTTCATTATCTGAGGGGTTGCAAATGGAACTGAACACTGTGCAATCATCAGTGAACATCCCCATTTCTGACCTTATGGTGGAGGGAAGGTCATTGATGAAGCAGCTGAAGATGGTTGGACCTAGGACACTACCATGTGGAACTCCTGCAGCAATGTCTTGGGGCTCTGTGATGATTGGCCTCCAACAACCACCACCATCTTCCTTTGTGCTGGGTATGACTCCAGCCACTGGAGAGCTTTTCCCCCTGATTCCCATTGACTTCAATTTTACTAGGGCTCCTTGATACCATACTCGGTCAAATGCTGCCTTGATGTCAAGGGTAGTCACTCTCACCTCACCTCTGGAATTCAGCTCTTTTATCCATGTTTGGACCATGGCTGTAATGAGGTCTGGAGCAGAGTGGTCCTGGCGGAACCCAAACTGAGCATCGGTGAGCGGGTTATTGGTGAGTACGTGCCACTTGATAGCACTGTGGATGACACCTTCCATCACTTTGCTGATGATTGAGAGTAGACTGATGGGGGGGGGGGGGGGGGTAATTGGCCGGATTGGATTTGTCCTGCTTTTTGTGGACAGGACATACCTGGGCAATTTCCCACATTGTCATGTAGATGCCAGTGTTGTAGCTGTACTGGAACAACTTGGCCAGAGGCGCGGCTAGTTCTGGAGCACAAGTCTTCAGCACGACAGCCGGGATGTTGTCGAGGCCCATAGCCTTTGTTGTATCCAGTGCACTCAGACGTTTCTTGATATCACGTGGAGTGAATCGAATTGGCTGAAGACTGGCTTCTGTGATGGTGAGGATATCAAAAGGAGGCCGAGATGGATTATCCACTCGGCACTTCTGGCTGAAGATGTTTGCAAACGCTTCAGCCTTGTCTTTTGCACTCACCTGCTGGCCTCTGCTATCGTTGAGGATGGGGATGTTCACAGAGCCTCCTCCTCCCGTTAGTTGTTTAATTGTCCACCACCATTCACGACTGGATGTGGTAGGACTGAAGAGCTTTGATCTGATCTGTTGGTTGCGGAATCACTTAGCTCTGTCTATAACATGCTGCTTCTGCTGTTTAGCATGCATGTAGTCCTGTGTTGTAGCTTCACCAGGTTGGCACTCATTTTTAGGTACGCCTGGTGCTGCTCCTGGCATGCTCTTCTACACTCCTCATTGAACCAGGGTTGGTCCCCTGGCTTGTTGGTAATGGTAGAGTGAGGAATATGCCTGGTCATGAGGTTACAGATTGTGCTGGATTGTGCTGCTGCTGATGGCCCAGAGTGCCTCATGAATGCCCAGTTTTGAGCTGCTGGATCTGTTCTGAATCTATCCCTTTTAGCACTGTGGTAGTGCCACACAACACGTTGGATGGTGTCCTCAGTGTGAAGACGGGACTTCGTCTCCACAAGGACTGTGCGGTGGTCACTCCTACCAATATTGTCATGGACAGATACATCTGCGACAGGTCGATTGGTGAGGACGAGGTCAAGTAGGTTTTTCCCTCGTGTTGGTTTGCTCACCACCTGCCACGGGCCCAGTCTGGCAGCTATGTCCTTCAGGACTCAGCCAGCTCAGTCAGTAGTGGTGCTACCGAGCCATTCTTGGTGATGGACATTGAAGTCCCCTACTCAAGAGTACATTCTGTGCCCTTGCTACCTTCAGTGCTTCCTCGAAGTGGTGCTCAACATGGAGGAGGACTGATTCATCAGCTGAGGGAGGGTGGTAGGTGGTAATCAGCAGGAGGTTTCCTTGCCCATGTGTGATCTGATGCCTTGAGATTTCATGGGGTCTGGAGTCAATATTCTATCCAGCACCATTAACGTAGATAAAAGTCCTAAGAAGTGTAAACAGACAAAAGTGGATGGCGAGCGAAAGAAGGAAATATTAGGGGGCATGACGAAAAGCTAGGTTAAAGAGATGAATTTTGAGGAGGGTCTTAAGAGTAGAGGGAGGAAGAGGGGTTTAGGGTAGAAATTCCAGAACGTAGGACATAGACAGCTGAAGGCACAGCCGCCAGTAGTGGGGGAAAAGGCAGTGGTGGGTACGTGAGGCCAGCGTTGAAGGAACGCAGAGTTCTTGGAGGATTGTAGGGCTGGCGGAGCTTACAGAGATAAGGAGGGGCAAGGCCATGATGGGATTTAAACACAAAGATGAGAATTTTAAATCTGTGGTGTTGGAGAACTAGGATAAAACGTAGGTCAGCGAGCTGATGGGTGAGCAGGAGTTTGTGTGGGATAGAACATGGACAGCAGAGTTTTGGATGATCTGAAGTTTAATGGAGCATAAAGGATAGGCCAGCCAGGAGAGCATTTGGAATAGTTGAGTTTGGAGGTGACGAAAGCGTGGATGAGCATTTCAGCAGCAGATGGGCTGAGGCAGTGCAATGTTATGGAGGTGGAAGTAGGCAGTGGCAGTCTTTATGTTGAAGAGGATAGAAAGAAAGTCATGCATTTATATAGCGCTTTTCATAACCTCAGGACGTCCCAAAGCAATTTACAGCCAATGAAGGGTAGGAGAGATGTGTTTAAGGAGACGGTTAGTAGTGGAGAAAAGATGCTTCGAGTTTTCTTTGCTTTCCAGGGTGATCATGGAGTAGTGAGCAGATTTGGCAGAGGAGAATGAGACCCGATAGTGCTTGACTGTCCAACCATATCTGGTGATGAATGCCTAAAACAGTTGTGCTGCACAATCAGGGTGGGAGAGAGTAAGGGTTTTATTGGTGACATGGGCATCAAAGGTGGTGAGGGAGTGATTTGAGCAGATCCACAGCTGCAGAGGTATTGTGAATGGAGGACTAAAGGCTAGACAGTTGGGTGATTGAAAGAGCAGGTTAAGTGACTTGGGAGAATTTTCTCTTGGGGTGGACACAGAAGGAAGTGGGGTTGGAAGAGTGTAGCAGGATGTTAGTGGTAAGGTATAAGTGGGGACATTTCACTTTAGAACTGACAACAAAGGAATTTGCAGCTAGACTGCCAGCACCCCACCCCGGAGTCTGCCTCTGCGATTAGTTAGTGAAGCCTAACCACTTCACACTGACTCTACGCTTGCAGTGTCAATACACCACAAGGATGGATAGGGGAATAGGCAAGCTTAATCCTGAGTACTATCAAGTTATAATACAGCTGCAGAACAATGGAAAAGAGGCATATACTAGTAAAAAGGACTTAGAAACTAATACAAAGAGGTTAGAACAGAGTAAAAGTATAAGCCAGATACTCAAATGAATTCCCTCATCTGTATTTAAATCACCTACATTTACATAATACTCAGATGTGCACTGAGTTTGTGTTGCTTCTAATTTCAATGCAATGAAGTTTCTAATCTAACTTAATTTGTATTCAAGGAGGATGACTCAATTTATTAGGACATTGCTATCAACTGCTACTTTGCTCATATTGGCCCTCAAGTGGGCAATGATGGTACAGCAGTTTGATTCACATAATTGAGTTTTACCTATACTCAAGTGATGCCAGGGAGAATCCATTTTTCAAACCAACTAACACTGTATGTCGTAACTAAATTCTCAGGGAAACCTGTGCCCTCGGGAACAACCTGACTCCAGCATTAAACGGGCACCTTTATTTCAGAGGATGAGGCCATGGTGACTGGTGCAGGGAATAGAAGAGTCACACAAAGGCATTGCAAGATGTTGATCTGAGGTACACTGTGGGAGAAGTCCGGGGGACTCAGAACTCCATCTGCCTTATCATCCTTCTCCCGTCAGAGTGATGTGCATTCCCATGGTCCCAAGGCATGCAAATAAGTCCAGCCTGAATGTATCCTTCACCTCGAGCAAGGACAAGTCGAAACTACAACCCCTCCCTCCAACAGACAGGCTGTGAGAGTTCAGCCATTGTTCTTTGGTGTCATGCTGTGGATTTCAGTGAAGGGTTGTGTCCCAGGTGTCAAAGACTGAATATGCTGTCTGATTTAGAAGTATAATGTCAAGATTTTTCTGCTTTAAAATGACCACGGACAATGAATCGATGCTCCACTTGTCAAACACTAATGTCCTTCATGTGCAGTCTCAGCATCAGGAACTCCCAGCACAGGGATATAACTGGTACATTGATCAAAGTACCTTGATTACTTCCACTCCCCCCTGAAGGCACCAGTTCCTGCAGTGGAAATGTTTAATTGGTGCCAATAGTTCTTCAGCACATAACCTTTCATGATAGATGAGCCTGAACAGAAAGTTTTGGCAAGATTCTGTCCTCATTTCATTCTAGCACGTCACCGTGAAGTCCGAGCTGGAACCCTAGCTGCTTTCTTACCCCCTCCACCCAATCAAATGAAATGCAACACCCCAACTGTTGCCAGAGGAGTGATTAACTGAGTGGTGTCAGCAGACCCAGGATCTTGTTCTTTCCGGCTCAGTGCTGCACTCTATTGCACTCAGCGCAGCTGCATTCCCACAGTCCCTCCTTCCTGCAGAATAATTCCCTTCCTACAGGAATAAAGACAAGTGGGCCACTGACTGGCAAATTCTAGCACTAAATCCACCATGAGTTCCTTCGCCTCGGTCAAAGTGGGCTTATTGCTGCTACTTGTCAGCCAGTGGCCTGCTTGTTCTTTGCAGCCAGTTAAATCAGTTTATTTAAATTTCCTGTACTCCGGGGAATGGCCATCAATCACTATGGGTTCCTGGAGTGCAGAAAATTTGAATTAGCTGATTTAAAGAATAAGCAGGATGGTGGTGACGAGTTCCTAGCATTAAGCCCACCCAATCCAAGTTGTTGCCTGTCACCACTAGGGTTGCCAACCCTCCAGGATTGGCCTGGAGACTCCAGGAATTGAAGATTAATCTCCAGGACACTGCTGCTAGCAACCCTGAGGAAAATTCATATGGGCAATAAAAAAAAGTTTTAAAAAAATTATCTTTGCATATTTTTATTTACTAGTTATAAAAATATCAGACATGGGAAAATGGCCGTTTGACTGACAGTCATCCAATCAGGCAATGAAGAGTCTATTTGCTTTCCAATTGGCGTGGGAAGGCAGGACACCACGAGGATGGATGAGTCGGGCGACCAATAGCAGGAGTGTGGGGGCAGGAGGTCATGTGATGACACTTCCAGGAATATAGCCAACCAGAATTGGCAACCCAAGTGGCTACAGATAGTGGGCAGCCTCATGCCTGGATCTGGTGCTGGGAACACTGAGCTGGGTCATGGGACCAGGAGTGTGCAGCCAGCCCAGATATCAGGATGAGGAGTGAAAGGCAGCAGCTTTAACTTTACCCCATTACTGGGATGGGTGTTCACTCTACCCTTGGAACTGTACAACAGCAAGCATTTTATAACTTCAGGAGAGGAGGGTGGAAGAAAATTGGTAAGGAACAAAATGCCAGTACAGTATGTGTAAATTGAAGACCATCACAAACAGAGTCAGATCGCAACACCAGAACCTGGCAGGGATCAGAGGAAGTCTCGAAGGAGAATTAAAACAATCTGGAAACATTTCCATGCAGCACTCAAAGCAAAAATGAGAGAACAACAAACCATTATTCATTTATTTAAACTGAGAAACTTACCCTAAACGGTAGCTAAATCAAAATATCGTGTGTCACTTGCTCGCATTTCACTTTTCTATTGTAAAAATATATGCAGCACAGGGTTTTCTCACATTACTAAATCTGTATAACATAGAATTGAGAGTTGCAAGGGAACAGCATACTGACTGCGCTTTCATCTCTGGGATTTGAGTTTCAACCCAGCCCAGAATAGGTGGAATGAACATCACTTCTCTCTGCCACTGTAACTCTTCCAAATGAAATAGTTTTTGGGGTAGTCTGATTCCAATTCTTACAGGTGTAAGTCTACACTGTAAGGCTGTCTAAAAAGTGCTGAATTATTACTAAATTCAGTGCTTAACTCATCTGTACTTTAGTTGCTATGGGAGTGTTTTACCCTGACACGGGGGGGCGGGGGGGGGAACAAGTTGTTGGAACTGTTCCATTTTTCACCGTTGATATTTGATGGTCACAAGAAGAAAGGAATAAAAGTAACAAATTGGAAATATAAGAAAACTTGGGTGTCTTGAAACAAGGCATGGAGTAATCAAGGACAGTCAGCATGGATTTAAGGGAAGGTTTGATTGAATTGATTGAATTTATTGAGGAGGTAACAAGGAGGGTCAAGAGGGTAGTGCATTTGATGTAGTCTACATGGATTTTAGCAAGGTTGTTGACAAGGTCCCACGTGGCAGATTGGTCAAAAATGTACAAGCCCATGGGATCCAAGGGAGAGTGGCAAGTTGGATCCAAAATTGGCTCAGTGGCAGGATACAAAGGTAATGATTGATGTGTTTTTGTGACTGGAAGGCTGTTTCCAGTGGGGTTCTGCAGGGCTCAGTATTAGGTCCCTTGCTTTTTGTGATATATATTAATGATTTGGACTTAAATATAGAGAGCATGATTAAGAAGTTTGAAGATGATACAAAAATTGGCTGTTTGTTTGATAGTGAAGAGTAAAGCTGTAGACTGCAGGAAGATATCAATGGACTGGTCAGGTGGGCAGAAAAGTGGCAAATGGAATTCAATCCGGAGAAGTGTGAGGTAATGCATTTGGGAAGGGCAAACAAGGCAAGAGAGTACACAATAAATGGAAGGATACTGAAAGGTGTAGAGGAAGTAAGGGACCTTGGAGTGCATGTCCACAGATCCCTGAAGGTAGCAGAACAGGTAGATAAGGTGGTTAAGCAGGCATATGGATTACTTTCCTTTATTAGCTGAGGCATAGAATATAAGAGCAAGGAGGTTATGCTGGAACTGCATAAAACACTGGTTAGGCCACAGCTTGAGTGCTGTGTACAGTTCTGGTCACCACATTACAGGAAGGATGTAATTGCACTAGAGAGGGTACAGAGGAGATTTACAAGGATGTTGCCAGGGCTGGAGAATTTTAGCTATGAGGAAAGATTGGATAGGTTGGGGTTGTTCTCTTTGGAACAGTGGAGGCTGAGGGGTGATTTAATTGAGGTGTACAAAATTATGAGAGGCCTAGATAGAATGGATAGGAAGGACCTATTTCCCGTAGCAGAGAGGTCAATAACCAGGGGACATAGATTTAATGTGATTGTAGAAAAATTAGAGGGGAGCTGAGGAAAAATGTTTTCACCCAGAGGGTGGTAGGGGTCTGGAACTCACTGCCTGAAAGGGTGGTAGAGGCAGAAACCCTCAACTCATTTAAAAAGTACCTGGATGTGCACCTGAAGTGCCGTAACCTACAAGGCTACGGACCAAGTGCTGGAAAGTGGGATTAGGCTGGGTGGCTCATCTTCGGCTGGTGCGGACACGATGGGCCGAATGGCCTCCTTCTGTGCCGTAAATTTTCTATGATTCTATGATTATCTCACATAAAGTGTGATGGGTATGTTACAAGACTGTAATGTGATTGGGGATTGGGGTTCTGATGAGATGATGTAATCGTACTCTTGTAGGATCCTCTTAACCCCCTCCCTCTTCCCCCCAACATTTTCTTACAATCTTCTCCAGAGCCATCATTTTCTTCTTTGAATTTACAACAGGGATTAAAAATCAGCTCCAGGGAAACATGAATGGAATATACAACCATTCTTGGTAAAGTCTGATGTGAAAATGGTCGATTCAAAGAGTTTTGTTTTCCATGTGTTATTAAAATTGAGTCTCCTTATGAATTTCCTCAGTGTTCACTTCCACTCTCTCCTCAGCAGGGGGTTTTGACTTTGGGCAGAAGGGGATGTATCTCCTCCAGGCGCCAGTGCAGCACTTTGTGCCAATACCAAAAGGTAAATTGTAGCAGTCGGTGTCATTTGCTCCTTTGTTGCCCTCCTCCAGGTTAGCTTCCTTCCATGTGATTATCCCTCGTTCTTTCTCTGTACCTGGAAAACATCAGTAATCATTTCTGACACATAAGCCTCCATTTTAGCACCCGCTATCGGGTGCGTTCCTGGTAGGGGGGGCTCCGAAAATCGGGGAATCCCGGAGTGGGTCCGGAGCCCGGCTCCAACCCGCCCACTTCCGGGTTCCCCACAGACGCGCCGATGTGCGCGTGCAGCCCCCGCTTGTGGGACTCCCGCAGGCAATTAAAGCCAGCGGGGTGCCACTTAAGACAATTTACATTGCTATTTCAGGTCATTAACAGACCTGATTAAGGGAATGGGCTCGATGTTACCAGGGCTGCGGTTTTGCGGGGGCGGGGGGGGGGGGGGGGGGGGGGCTATTTTTTTGCGAAATCAGTCTGCCCCCCCCGCGCGATCGCAGCCTAATTGGTTCCACTTACCTTGTCATCCGGGTTCCCCACTGCTGAGCTGCACGTCAGGCGGGCTGCGCATGCGCAGTAAGCTCTGTCAGCTGGAGGAGCCCTATTTAAAGGGGCAGTCCTCCACTGACAAATGCTGCAACAAATAGCAAAAATTACAGCATGGAGCAGCCCAGGGGGAAGGCTGCTCCTAGTTTAATGATGCCTCACTCCAGGTATCATTAGATGGGGTGAGGAGGAGGGGGAGGACAGAGATCTTCCCCCCGGCGGGTGGGAGGAAGCGGCCTGCCTCTGCCACCAGGAAGGCCTGGCTCGAGGTGGCAGAGGAGGTCACCAGCACCACCAACATATCGCCCACCTGCACCCACAGTGCAGGAGGCGCTGCAATGACCTAAGTAGGTCAGCCAAGGTGAGTACACTTACTCATTCCCCTACACTCCGTCTGCAACATCACCGCCCCCACCCCACATCTCCTTCTGCACTGCCAACACTACTCTGTCACATCACCCCTCATACCCACTCAAACCTTATCCTCATCTTACCTGCACTTACTCACCTCGCCAGTACTCATCCCGCCACTACCACTCAACCCAATCCTCATACAGTCTCATGGCTCTATCTCATACTCACCCTCTGATGCATCTCTTTCACGGTCAGCCTCACTCAACCTGCCACTACCTGTGCTGCAGCCACAGGGGATGCATCACGTATGTGCAGTAGGAAGCGTAAGGCAAACATGTCGTGAGCATGAAGGGGATGCACAAGGGTGTTTGAGGGTTTGTCATGGTTTTTACTTATATTGAATTTCTAACCAACTCACATTACATATTATATTGGCACCACTACTGCCACATCTTTGCAAATCTTGTCTGGTTTGTGCAATAATGCCCTTTCCTGAGGATCACTATGAAGTCCCACAACTGATGCCACCCATTGTGTCACTGCAGAGTGGGTGTAGGTGTATTTGCAGGGCTCTTTTGTGCAGACGACTGAGAGACGTCGGCGATGTCCCCAGTGGCACCCTGGAAGGATGCGGAGGAGAAGTTGTTGAGGGCAGTGGTGACTTTGACAGCGACAGGTAAGAAGATGGTGCTCGGGCCAACCGGGAGCAGCTCGGCATGAAGGAGGCTGCAGATGTCAACGATTACATGTCGAGTGACTCTGAGCCTCCGTGTGCACTGCTGCTCAGAGAGGTCCAGGAAGCAGAGCCTCGGTCTGTGGACCCTGTGGCGAGGGTAGTGCCCTCTGCGACGCATCTCTCTCTGCGGTTGCCCTCCCTCCTGCTGTGCAGGTGGATGTGTCACAGCACTCTGTTGTGGAGCTCCACGTGTCAGAGGCAGACGGCGAGGCTGGTGAGGCTGGAGATGCTGTTCGCCCTCCGAGGAGGTCATGACTGCAGCTACAGCGGCTCCCATCCGGAAGATGTACATCTGAGGGGGTCCGCAAGGTAGGTACATGTCTCTGGACCCGGGGTAAGTGTGCAAGTTGGTGAATTTTCTTGTCAGGAGGAGGGTGGTGGAGTCCAAACTTTGTCCCAAGTGACAGAGTGGCCTCCTGCAATGAGTGAGGGTCTCCCCCCCCACACCTGTCAAATGGACCTTTGCAGCTGCCACAGGCTGACAGCTGCAACACGTCCATTTAAACTGGGAGTGTTTCCCCCAGTATGGGAAACATTCCCACTTGTCTCTAAAATCCCACCCCTCCTCACATATTCCCTTAATCAGGTCTGTTAATGACCTGAAATAGCAATGTAAATAGTCTTAAGTGGCACCCCGCTGGCTTTAATTTCCTGCGGGAGTCCCACATGCGGGGGCTGTGCGCGCACGTCGGCGCATCTGTGGGGAACCCGGAAGTGGGCGGGTTGGAGCCGGGCTCAGGACCCGCTCCGGGATTCCCCGATTTTCGGAGCCCCCCCTGCCAGGAACGCACCCGATAGCGGGTGCTAAAATGAAGCCCAATATGTCTGGAGGGGTGGGATTTTAGAAACAACTGGGACTGTTTCCCGTACTGGGGGAAACACTCCCAGTTGAAATGGACGTGTTGCAGCCACCAGCCTGTGGCAGCTGCAAAGGTCCATTTGACAGGTGGGAGGGGGAGAACCTCACTCATTGCAGGAGGCCACTCCGTCACTTGGGACAAAGTTTGGCCTCCACCACCCTCCTCCTGACAATCAAATGCACCAACTTGCACACTTACCCCGGGATAAATATTTGAAAAGGAAGAATATAGAAGGCTCTGCGGAGAATGAGGTTACAGGAGAGAGCGCCAGCACTGGCATATGTACTGGGGGCCGAATGGCCTCTACGTGTACTGTAATTTCTACTATTCTATGAAAACTCTCTTTTATTTAGTCCGAGCCCAGGGAGTAATTTAGAAATGTTGGTGCTGAGCTGGGTTTAGGACAATGTGCCCTGTGGGAAGTGCCCCAAGCACCAGGCCCGCTGCCCTTTGTGCAGTCTCTCGGTTTGGTTCAGGTCGGTCTATGCCGGCTGGTTTTGACATGTAAAGCAAGTACAGATCAGCTCTGACTCAGACTCCCAGTTCAGTGTTGTCACCTGCACACAGAGCAGAAGTCCAAACCAGAGTCGAAGGAGAAAGAGAGATGAGGCCTGTTAAAAGTAGCATTGACTGGGGAGCCTGACTGCACTTTATGCAGTGCAGGGGGATTCTGGCTGTAGTTATAGGGTGAATATTAGTGAGTTGCAGGTTTACTACTAGTTACAGATAGGATATCGGGGCATTAAATCTATTACTACCAGTTACATATAGACTATCAGTGAGTTATTGTACTACTGTTGGTTATGAGGGGAATCTGAGTGTTACCAGTATTACTATTAGTTAATGGTGCAATCTAAGTGAATTATTGTTAGTTACTGGTGGAATCAAAGTTCCTCCCAACTCTGGTTTCCCCTTTGCCCTGCCTTCGGTTTTCCTTCTTCGCCTGCTCACAGATGGTTTCCTGGTTCTCGAAACGTCTCGTGAAACCACAAGCAAAGATACCCAACCTTTATAAAGTAAATACAATAACATTCGCAGACATCATGTGGACAGAACGTCGGGTGTGATCAAACCTCCAGGAATGCTTCCAATCAGAGTTGGCAACCTTATTGGTAACTATAGTGAGGGGGCATTTAAAAATAGTTTCTCTGGAAATTCTAATTTGTATTCAAGACAGAGGCATGGTCTTCTGCGAAAAATGAAGAATACTGTAAGTCTGTACTTTCTGAAACTCACTAACATAGTAACTTTTCAGGACCCAGAAACATTTCAACTCCATGAAGCTTCAGGCCTTTGATCTAGATCACCATGTACAGGTGGGTATAAGAATAAGGTGTTTATATTATGCATTGCATAGTTTGTAAGCAATGTCCAAGCAGTAATATTACTGTTTTAAATAAAGACAGGTGCAATTCTGATGTCCTGTCACAAGATGTACCCAGGACTTTTCATAATCAGAGGTCTAGCAATGTCTACAATAGTCTAAATGGACTCCTGGTTTCATCTTCATGGGTTCAACAATTTTACAAGATAATTTCATTGCTTACAAAATAACAGAATGGCAGAAAGGGAATGAAGCTTACCTGGTATAGTATTATCCAAAAAAAATCCAAAGAATCCCCCAACAAACATACTGGTGGTTAAAAGGACACGGATGACTTGATCTAGTGGAAGTGCTCCTGGGAAGTACAGCATTTGTTTAGTTTCCTGTCAATGTTACAATTTTTATTGAACCTTGACTGAGATTAAGTAGAATTTCTTTGGATTCCATACAATATACATTCATAATGTTAAAATTCCACATTGCTTTGGTGTTGACAGGAAAAGGGTTGGAGAAGACACAGAGATACAGGACATAGGCTTCTGCTTGCACTTGGCCACAAGATGAGAGCATAGTTGAGACATCAGAGGAATGAGTGAGGCCAAATGCTTCTAGAGGAAAATAGGTGGCACAGTTAGACATTGGCCTTTCACGGCTGGAGCTTGGGTTCACATCTATCTGTTAGTTGTAAAGGACCTACATAAATGTGTTTGGGGAGTCTCAACCCAGTTCCAAGTGGATGGGAACCCACACCACCTAAACTGTACCTAATTTAGCACTAATTGTCAATCTCGCTCAGAGGTCATAAAATGTCTGGTATGAGAAATGAAAATGTCCAACTAATGCAGTTTCGAAGTTGGTTAAAGCACGTTGTTGGGACAGAGTAAAGGATCTATTGCTCGGCAGCTAGCTGGTTATTATACTAAATGCGTTGGGAGTGCTCGATGCTGACAATGGGAGACAAAACCGGCTGAAAGTGTCCCACTGCCCAGCAATGACATCTTTTCTCTTGACGAGCATATAATTCACTCAAAAAATGTTTTAAACATGAGACACAGAGCTACTGAAAGTTGGATAAAGTCAATCCAGGAAATTCTTGCATGCAGCCCTCCCATTCCCCATAGCCTGGCATCAAAATATTAGAGACAAATAATTTTAGTTACAAGAAGAATAAGGAAAAGGCTCCACAAGATGAATGTGTTCCATAAGCAAATCTACATTGGCCTGTAATACACCTACAAAGCCAACAGTGTGGCACAGCAGTGTTAGACACATGTTGAAATACACTCCGTGTTTTACAAAAGGGCTGCACATGTAAGACAGAGCACTTTAATCTTGTGGAGCCTTAGCCTTATTTTTCTCATTAAAAATTATTATTTTCTTCTATATCAAGTCTAAATGGTTAAGAATTGGTGATAATCCCACCTGAATGGCAAAGTGCTAAGACCATTCAAATTTCTTCAGTCAGTCTGTTCGAACAATTGTTCATAGATCTAGGTGCAGATTTGGGCAGGTGTATATTTGCAGTAACATAGAAGAGGAGCATTTCCTACCTGTTTGGATAGCATGCGGGTGCTTATTCATCCAGTTGGGTATAACCATGCCAGCAAACATGGAAAATCCAAAAATAAAGATATTTCTTGTAGAATTCATATCAACAAACTGAGAGGGAATAAATACAACAACAATCAGAAAGAGCAGAATGAGGAAAGGTTGCTTGGCCCTTCACATCTGCACTCTCCAATAATAATTTACTGTTCTGAAATTTGCCCTGAATTTTAATCTCCACAAATGTGGTGAACAATTATCGGTAAAACTTCAAATGAAGAGAAAACTCTGTTTCCCTGACCCCTTATGTAATGGAGCATAAATATCAAGACATCAATGTAGCAAAGCACTACGTAGAATACATCTCTTCGATCTATAGCCTAGAAATTTGACTGCGCAGCATACATTTTTCGGGCATTAAACGGCCTTCTAAGCCTCCAATATGGTGGGCAGGAAGCACACACTCATTACAAGCCGGAAGTGCGCCGCCCACCATATTGGTAAAGGCCAAAAAATCAGCTGCAGGGCCCATGCCTGAAACAGGCGTTAGGCACTTTGCATATTCAAGTAAGGGGCCTAACGCCTGTTTCAGACCCCCACTGCAAAATTGGTTTGCCCTGAAGTAGCCGGCAGGGATACCAGGTCTACATGCTGCCTGTTACTTCTGCAGCTTGAATGCTCGATGGAAATAAGGTCCAAGGCTCAATATTGGGTGCACCTCGGGCCTCACCATTCAGGCATGACTGAATTTCTAGGCCAATGGATCGAAATGTGCTCTTCAAAAACACCAATATGGGTTACTTAAATTTAGTGTGAGCGAATTAAAAACTTTGATAAGTGAAATACATATTCCAGCTGTTATCAATCCCAGCTACACACACTGATACAGAAAGTCCACTTAAGATAGATCAGGTTTATCACTGAGTTACACACTTGCACTGCTTGTGCATGTTCACTTCTGCACACATTGTCATATTATATCGACTCACTGAGCGCTGCCTATGGTCAAATTCCCAATGATCAGTCCACATTTAGAACATTTGATGAGTAAAATGGTTAAAGGGCACTGTAAACTAATATTACCAGTTTGTAAATCAAGCCTCTGGAATTACTGTTTCCTTTTGAATCAAGTAGTTAGTAAGAGGATCAATCTCACGTACAGCAGCAGTTTCAATTGAAAGATCGCAAAGATAATTACAGTTGAGGAAGACCATTCAGGCCAACTTAGTTCATCCATCCAGAATAACCCTAACGGCCCCTAATGCGGCATCTAATTGTTTCTTAAATGATTCCTGGGTTTTCATCTCCACTACACTATCCCCGAATCAATTCCATATGTCAATCACCCTTTGTGTGAAGAAAAACTTGACATCCGTCCTAAATTTGCCTTTTACTAGTTTGAACTTGGGACTCACTTTTTAAAAATCAAATCTTATTCCACATCTTAAAGAGGAAGATGATAATGATAATTGAAATGCCCAGATTAAACTATTAGCTAGTCACCACGAGTGGAACAGCCGATCTGTGACATCACAAAGTGGAAAGGCACTTGTGGAGTTTACTTGGATCAATCCTGCTGATAGTATGGACTTCAATATTGTAACGCATGCTATTCTCAGCGTTCATGCTGATAGTATGGACTGTGATATTGTAACGCATGCTATTCTCAGCGTTCATGCTGATAGTATGGACTGTGATATTGTAACACATGCTATTCTCAGCGTTCATGCTGATAGTATGGACTGTGATATTGTAACGCATGCTATTCTCAGCGTTCATGCAGATAGTATGGACTGTGATATTGTAACGCATGCCATTCTCAGCGTTCATACAGATAGTATGGACTGTGATATTGTAACGCATGCTATTCTCAGCGTTCATGCTGATAGTATGGACTGTAATATTGTAACACATGCTATTCTCAGCGTTCATGCTGATAGTATGGACTGTAATATTGTAATGTGCGTTATTCTTAGCATTCATGCAGATAGTATGGAGGGTGATATTGAAAAGCGTGCTATTCTCAGCGTTCATGCAGATAGTGCGGACTGTGATATGGTAACGCATGCTACTCTCAGCATTCATGCTGATAGTAAGGACTGTAACATTGTAACGCATGCTATTCTCAGCTTTCATGCAGATAGTATGGACTGTAATATTGTAACGTGCTATTCTCAGCGTTCATGCAGATAGTATGGACTGTGATATTGTAACGTGATATTGCAACGTGCTATTCTCAGGTTCATGCAGATAGTATGGACTGTAATATTGTAACGTGCTATTCTCAGCGTTCATGCAGATAGTATGGACTGTGATATTGTAACGTGATATTGCAACGTGCTATTCTCAGGTTCATGCTGATAGTATGGACTGTGATATTGTAACATGTGCTATTCTCAGCATTCATGCCGATAGTATGGTCTGTGATATTGTAACATGTGTGGTATTCTCAGCGTTCTTGCAGATAGTATGGACTGTGATATTGTAACGCATGCTATTCTCAGCATTCATGCCGATAGCATGGACTGTGATATTGTAACGCATGCTATTCTCAGCGTTCATGCAGATAGTATGGACTGTAATATTGTAGCGCATGCTATTCTCAGCATTCATGCTGATAGTATGGACTGTAATATTGTAACGCATGCTATTCTCAGCATTCATGCTGATAGTATGAACTGTAATATTGTAACGCATGCTATTCTCAGCGTTCATGGAGATAGTATGGACTGTGATGTTGTAAAAGGTGCTATTATCAGCGTTCATGCTGATAGTATGGACTGTGATGTTGTAAAAGGTGCTATTATCAGCGTTCATGCTGATAGTATGGACTGTGATATTGTAACGTATGCTATTCTCAGCGTTCATGCAGATAGTGTGGACTGTGATATTGTAACGCATGCTATTCTCAGCGTTCATGCCGATAGTCTGGACTGTGATATTGTAACGAATGCTATTCTCAGTGTTCATGCTGATAGTATGGACTGTGATGTTGTAAAGTGTGCTATTCTCAGCATTCATGGAGATAGTGTGGACTGTGATATTGTAATGTGTGCTATTCTCAGCGTTCATGGAGATAGTATGGACTGTGATATTGCAACATGTGCTATTCTAAGCATACATGGAGATAGTATGGACTGTGATATTGTAACATGTGCTATTCTCAGCGTTCATGCTGATAGTATGGACTGTGATATTGTAACGTGTGCTGTTCTCAATGTTCATGGAGATAGTATGGACTGTGATATTGTAACACGTGCTATTCTCAGCGTTCACGCAGATGGTATGGTCTGTGATATTGTAACATTTGCTATTCTCAGCGTTCATGGAGATAGTGTGGACTGTGATATTGCAACATGTGCTATTCTCAGCATTCATGCCGATAGTATGGACTGTGATATTGTAATATGTGCTATTCTCAGCGTTCATGGAGATAGTATCGACTGTCATATTGTAACACGTGCTATTATCAGCGTTCATGGAGATAGTATGGACTGTGATATTGTAATGTGTGCTATTCTCAGCATTCATGGAGATAGTATGGACTGTAATATTGTAACACATGCTATTCTCAGCGTTCATGCAGATAGTGTGGACTGTGATATTGGAACGCATGCTATTCTCAGCATTCATGCTGATAGTATGGACTGTAATATTGTAACACATGCTATTCTCAGCGTTCATGCAGATAGTGTGGACTGTGATATTGTGACGCATGCTATTCTCAGCGTTCATGTAGACAGTATGGACTGTGATATTGTAACGCATGCTGTTCTCAGTTTTCATGCTGATAGTATGGACTGTGATATTGTAAAGTGTGCTATTCTCAGCGTTCATGGAGATAGTATGGACTGTGATCTTGTAACGTGTGCTGTTCTCAATATTAATGGAGATAGTATGGACTGTGATATTGTAACACGTGCTATTCTCAGCGTTCACGCAGATGGTATGGTCTGTGATATTGTAACATTTGCTATTCTCAGCATTCATGGAGATCGTATGGACTGTAATATTGTAACGCATGCTATTCTCAGCATTCATGCTGATAGTATGGACTGTAATATTGTAACGCATGCTATTCTCAGCGTTCATGCAGATAGTGTCGACTGTGATATTGTGACGCATGCTATTCTCAGCGTTCATGTAGACAGTATGGACTGTGATATTGTAACGCATGCTATTCTCAGTTTTCATGCTGATAGTATGGACTGTGATATTGTAAATTGTGCTATTCTCAGCATTCATGCCAATAGTATGGACTGTGATATTGTAACATATGCTGTTCTCAGCGTTCATGGAGATAGTATGGACTACGATATTGTAACATGTGCTATTCTCAGCGTTCATGGAGATAGTATGGACTGTGATATTGTAACACGTGCTATTATCAGCGTTCATGGAGATAGCATAGACTGTGATGTTGTAAAAGGTGCTATTATCAGCGTTCATGCTGATAGTATGGACTGTGATGTTGTAAAAGGTGCTATTATCAGCGTTCATGCTGATAGTATGGACTGTGATATTGTAACGTATGCTATTCTCAGCATTCATGCAGATAGTATGGACTGTGATATTGTAACGCATGCTATTCTCAGCGTTCATGCAGATAGTATGGACTGTGATGTTGTAACGCATGCTATTCTCAGCGTTCATGCTGGTAGTATGGACTGTAATATTGTAACGCATTCTATTCTCAGCGTTCATGCAGATAGTCTGGACTGTGATATTGTAACGCCTGCTATTCTCAGTGTTCATGCTGATAGTATGGACTGTGATGTTGTAAAGTGTGCTATTCTCAGCATTCATGGAGATAGTGTGGACTGTGATATTGTAATGTGTGCTATTCTCAGCGTTCATGGAGATAGTATGGACTGTGATATTGCAACATGTGCTATTCTAAGCATACATGGAGATAGTATGAACTGTGATATTGTAACATGTGCTATTCTCAGCGTTCATGCTGATAGTATGGACTGTGATATTGTAACGTGTGCTGTTCTCAATGTTCATGGAGATAGTATGGACTGTGATATTGTAACACGTGCTATTCTCAGCGTTCACGCAGATGGTATGGTCTGTGATATTGTAACATTTGCTATTCTCAGCCTTCATGGAGATAGTATGGACTGTGATATTGCAACATGTGCTATTCTCAGCATTCATGCCGATAGTATGGACTGTGATATTGTAATATGTGCTATTCTCAGCGTTCATGGAGATAGTATGGACTGTGATATTGTAACACGTGCTATTATCAGCGTTCATGGAGATAGTATGGACTGTGATATTGTAATGTGTGCTATTCTCAGCATTCATGGAGATAGTATGGACTGTGATATTGTAATGTGTGCTATTCTGAGCGTTCATGGAGATAGTATGGACTGTGATATTGGAACGCATGCTATTCTCAGCATTCATGCTGATAGTATGGACTGTAATATTGTGACGCATGCTATTCTCAGCATTCATGTAGACAGTATGGACTGTGATATTGTAACGCATGCTATTCTCAGTTTTCATGCTGATAGTATGGACTGTGATATTGTAACGCATGCTATTCTCAGCGTTCATGGAGATAGTATGGACTGTGATATTGCAACATGTGCTATTCTAAGTATACATGGAGATAGTATGGACTGTGATCTTGTAACATGGACTATTCTCAGCGTTCATGCTGATAGTATGGACTGTGATATTGTAACGTGTGCTGTTCTCAATATTCATGGAGATAGTACGGACTGTGATATTGTAACACGTGCTATTCTCAGCGTTCACGCAGATGGTATGGTCTGTGATATTGTAACATTTGCTATTCTCAGCATTCATGGAGATCGTATGGACTGTGATATTGTAACGCATGCTATTCTCAGCGTTCATGCTGGTAGTATGGACTCCAATATTGTAACGCATGCTATTCTCAGCGTTCATGCAGATAGTGTGGACTGTGATATTGTGACGCATGCTATTCTCAGCGTTCATGTCGATAGTCTGGACTGTGATATTGTGACGCATGCTATTCTCAGTTTTCATGCTGATAGTATGGACTGTGATATTGTAAAGTGTGCTATTCTCAGCATTCATGCCGATAGTATGGACTGTGATATTGTAACATGTGCTATTCTCAGCGTTCATGGAGATAGTATAGACTGTGATGTTGTAAAAGGTGCTATTATCAGCGTTCATGCTGGTAGTATGGACTGTGATATTGTAACACGTGCTATTATCAGCGTTCATGCTGATAGTGCGGACTGTGATATTGTAACGCATCCTATTCTCAGCATTCATGCAGATAGTATGGACTGTGATATTGTAACATGTGCTATTCTCAGCATTCATGGAGATAGTACAGACTGTGATGTTGTAAAAGGTGCTATTATCAGCTTTCATGCTGGTAGTATGGATTGTGATATTGTAACGCATGCTATTATCAGCGTTCATGCTGATAGTGTGGACTGTGATATTGTAACGCATGCTATTCTCAGCATTCATGCTGATAGTATGGACTGTGATATTGTAACGCATGCTATTCTCAGCGTTCATGCAGATAGTATGGATTGTGATATTGTAACGCATGGTATTCTCAGCGTTCTTGCAGATAGTATGGACTTTGATATTGTAATGCATGCTATACTCAGCGTTCATGCCGATGGTATGGACTGTGATAGTGTAACGCATGCTATTCTCAGCGTTCATGCAGATAGTATGGACTGTGATATTGTTACGCATGCTGTTCTCAGTTTTCATGCAGATAGTATGGACTGTGATATTGTAACGCATGCTATTCTCAGCGTTCATGCAGATAGTATGGACTGTGATATTGTAACGCATGCTATTCTCAGCATTCATGCTGATCGTATGGACATTGATAATGTAACATGTGTGCTATTCTCAGCATTCATGCCGATAGTATGGACTGTGATATTGTAAAACGTGCTATTATCAGCATTCATGCTGATAGTATGGACTGTGATATTGTAAAACGTGCTATTATCAGCATTCATGCTGATAGTATGGACTGTGATGTTGTAACATGTGCGATTCTCAACGTTCGTGCCGATAGTATGGACTGTGATATTGTAACGTGCTATTCTCAGCGTTCATGGAGATAGTATGGACTGTGATATTGTAACATGAGCGATTCTCAGCGTTCATGGAGATAGTATGGACTGTGATATTGTAACGTGTGCTATTCTCAGCATTCATGCCGATAGTATGGACTGTGATATTGTAACATGAGCGATTCTCAGCGTTCATGGAGATAGTATGGACTGTGATATTGTAACATGTGCTATTATCAGCGTTCATGGAGATAGTATGGACTGTGATATTGTAATGTGTGCTATTCTCAGCATTCATGCCGACAGTATGGACTGTGATATTGTAACATGTGCTATTCTCAGCATTCATGCAGATAGTATGGATTGTGATATTGTAACATGTGCTATTCTCAGTGTTCATGCTCATAGTATGGACTGTGATATTGTAACATGTGCTATTCTCAGCATTCATGCCGATAGTATGGACTGTCTTATTTTAACATGTGCTATTCTCAGCGTTCATGGAGATAGTATGGACTGTGATATTGTAACATGTGCTATTCTCAGCATTCATGCTGATTGTATGGACTGTGATATTGCAACGTGTGCTGTTCTCAGTGCTCATGGAGATAGTATGGACTGTGATATTGTAACACGTGCTATTCTCAGCGTTCACGCAGATAGTATGGACTGTGATATTGTAACATGTGCTATTCTCAGCGTTCATGGAGATAGTATGGACTGTGATATTGTAACATGTGCTATTCTCACCGTTCATGCAGATGGTATGGACTGTGATATTGTAACGTGCTATTCTCACCGTTCATGCAGATAGTATGGACTGTGACATTGTAACGCATGCTATTCTCAGCGGTCATGTAGATGGTATGGACTGTGATATTGTAACGCATGCTATTCTCAGTGTTCATGCTGATAGTATGGACTGTGATACTGTAACGCATGCTATTCTCAGCGCTCATGCAGATTGTGCGGACTGTGATATGGTAACGCGTGCTATTCTCAGCATTCAAGCTGATCATATGGACAGTGATATTGTAACGCATGCTATTCTCAGTGTTCCTGCTAATCGTATGGACTGTGATATTGTAACATGTGTGTTAATCTCAGCATTAATGCCGATAGTATGGACTGTGATATGGTAACATGTGCTATTCTCAGCATTCCTGCCGATAGTATGGACTGTGATATTGTAACATGTGTGCTATTCTCAGCATTCATGCCGATAGTATGGACTGTGATATTGTAACACGTGCTATTATCAGCGTTCATGGAGATAGTTCGACTGTGATGTTGTAAAAGGTGCTATTATCAGCGTTCATGCTGATAGTGTGGACTGTGATATTGTAACACGTGCTATTATCAGCGTTCATGCTGATAGTGTGGACTGTGATATTGTAACGCATGCTATTCTCAGCATTCATGCAGATAGTATGGACTGTGATATTGTAACGCATGGTATTCTCAGCGTTCTTGCAGATAGTATGGACTTTGATATTGTAACGCATGCTATACTCAGCGTTCATGCCGATAGTATGGACTGTGATATTGTAACGCATGCTATTCTCAGCGTTCATGCAGATAGTATGGACTGTGATATTGTTACGCATGCTGTTCTCAGTTTTCATGCAGATAGTATGGACTGTGATATTGTAACGCATGCTATTCTCAGCGTTCATGCAGATAGTATGGACTGTGATATTGTAACGCATGCTATTCTCAGCGCTCATGCAGATAATGCGGACTGTGATATGGTAATGCGTGCTATTCTCAGCATTCATGCTGATCGTATGGACAGTGATATTGTAATGTGTGGTATTCTCAGCATTCATGCCGACAGTATGGACTGTGATATTGAAACGCATGCTATTCTCAGCATTCATGCAGATAGTATGGATTGTGATATTGTAACATGTGCTATTCTCAGTGTTCATGCTCATAGTATGGACTGTTATATTGTAACATGTGCTATTCTCAGTGTTCATGCTCATAGTATGGACTGTGATATTGTAACATGTGCTATTCTCAGCATTCATGCAGATAGTATGGATTGTGATATTGCAACGTGTGCTATTCTCAGTGTTCATGGAGATAGTATGGACTGTGATATTGTAACGCATGCTATTCTCAGCGTTCATGCAGATAGTATGGACTGTGATATTGTAACGCATGCTATTCTCACCGTTCATGCAGATAGTATGGACTGTGATATTGTAACGCATGCTATTCTCAGCGGTCATGTAGATGGTATGGACTGTGATATTGTAACGCATGCTATTCTCAGTGTTCTTGCTGATAGTATGGACTGTGATATTGTAACGCATGCTATTCTCACTGTTCATGCTGATAGTATGGACTGTGATACTGTAACGCATGCTATATTCTCAGCGCTCATGCAGATTGTGCAGACTGTGATATGGTAACGCGTGCAATTCTCAGCATTCAAGCTGATCATATGGACAGTGATATTGTGACGCATGCTATTCTCAGTGTTCCTGCTAATCGTATGGACTGTGATATTGTAACATGTGTGTTAATCTCAGCATTCATGCCGATAGTATGGACTGTGATATTGTAACATGTGCTATTCTCAGCATTCCTGCCGATAGTGTGGACTGTGATATTGTAAAGCGTGCTATTATCAGCGTTCATGCTGATAGTATGGACTGTGATATTGTAACATGTGCTATTCTCAGCGTTCATGCCGATAGTATGGAATGTGATAGTGTAACATGCTATTCTCAGCGTTCATGGAGACAGTATGGACTGTGATATTGTAACATGTGTGCTATTCTCAGCATTCATGCTGATAGTATGGACTGTGATATTGTAACATGTGCTATTCTCAGCATTCATGCCGATAGTATGGACTGTGATATTGTAACATGTGTGCTATTCTCAGCATTCAAGCCGATAGTGTGGACTGTGATATTGTAACACGTGCTATTATCAGCGTTCATGGAGATAGTTCGACTGTGATGTTGTAAAAGGTGCTGTTATCAGCGTTCATGCTGATAGTATGGACTGTGATATTGTAACACGTGCTATTCTCAGCATTCATGCTGATAGTATGGACTGTGATATTGTAACACGTGCTATTCTCAGCATTCATGCCGATAGTATGGACTGTGATATTGTAACATGTGCGATTCTCAGCGTTCATGGAGATAGTATGGACTGTGATATTGTAACATGTGCTATTCTCAGCGTTCATGGAGATAGCATGGACTGTGATATTGTAATGTGTGGTATTCTCAGCGTTCATGGAGATAGTATGGACTGTGATATTGTAATGTGTGGTATTCTCAGCATTCATGCCGACAGTATGGACTGTGATATTGTAACACGTGCTACTCTCAGCGTTCATGCAGATAGTATGGATTGTGATATTGTAACACATGGTATTCTCAGCGTTCTTGCAGATAGTATGAACTTTGATATTGCAACGCGTGCTATACTCAGCGTTCATGCCGATAGTATGGACTGTGATATTGTAACATGTGTGCTATTCTCAGCATTCATGCTGATAGTATGGACTGTGATATTGTAACATGTGCTATTCTCAGCATTCATGCCGATAGTATGGACTGTGATATTGTAACATGTGTGCTATTCTCAGCATTCATGCCGATAGTATGGACTGTGATATTGTAACACGTGCTATTATCAGCGTTCATGGAGATAGTTCGACTGTGATGTTGTAAAAGGTGCTGTTATCAGCGTTCATGCTGATAGTATGGACTGTGATATTGTAACACGTGCTATTCTCAGCATTCATGCTGATAGTATGGACTGTGATATTGTAACACGTGCTATTCTCAGCATTCATGCCGATAGTATGGACTGTGATATTGTAACATGTGCGATTCTCAGCGTTCATGGAGTTAGTATGGACTGTGATATTGTAACATGTGCTATTCTCAGCGTTCATGGAGATAGCATGGACTGTGATATTGTAATGTGTGGTATTCTCAGCGTTCATGGAGATAGTATGGACTGTGATATTGTAATGTGTGGTATTCTCAGCATTCATGCCGACAGTATGGACTGTGATATTGTAACACGTGCTACTCTCAGCGTTCATGCAGATAGTATGGATTGTGATATTGTAACACATGGTATTCTCAGCGTTCTTGCAGATAGTATGAACTTTGATATTGTAACGCGTGCTATACTCAGCGTTCATGCCGATAGTATGGACTGTGATATTGTTACGCATGCTGTTCTCAGTTTTCATGCAGATAGTATGGACTGTGATATTGTAACGCATGCTATTCTCAGCGTTCATGCAGATAGTATGGACTGTGATATTGTTACGCATGCTGTGCTCAGTTTTCATGCAGATAGTATGGACTGTGATATTGTAAAGCATGCTATTCTCAGCGTTCATGCAGATCGTATGGACTGTGATATTGTAACGCATGCTATTCTCAGCGCTCATGCAGATAGTGCGGACTGTGATATGGTAACGCATGCTATTCTCAGCGTTCATGGAGATAGTATGGACTGTGATATTATCACACGTGCTATTATCAGCGTTCATGGTGATAGTAGGGACTGTGATATTGTAACGCATGCTATTCTCAGCGCTCATGCAGATTGTGCGGACTGTGATATGGTAACGCGTGCTATTCTCAGCATTCATGCTGATCGTATGGACAGTGATATTGTAACGCATGCTATTCTCAGTGTTCCTGCTAATCGTATGGACTTTGATATTGTAACATGTGTTATTCTCAGCAATCATGCCGATAGTATGGACTGTGATATTGTAACATGTGCTATTCTCAGCGTTCATGGAGATAGTATGGACCGAGATATTGTAACACGTGCTATTATCAGCGTTCATGGAGATAGTTCGACTGTGATATTGTAAGACGTGCTATTATCAGCGTTCATGCTGATAGTGTGGACTGTGATATTGTAACGCATCCTATTCTCAGCGTTCATGCAGATAGTATGGATTGTGATATTGTAACGCATGGTATTCTCAGCGTTCTTGCAGATAGTATGGACTTTGATATTGTAACGTATGCTATACTCAGCGTTCATGCCGATAGTGTGGACTGTGATATTGTAACGCATGCTATTCTCAGCGTTCATGCAGATAGTATGGACTGTGATATTGTTACGCATGCAGTTCTCAGTTTTCATGCAGATAGTATGGACTGTGATATTGTAACGCATGCTATTCTCAGCATTCATGCAGATAGTATGGACTGTGATATTGTTACGCATGCTGTTCTCAGTTTTCATGCAGATAGTATGGACTGTGATATTGTAAAGCATGCTATTCTCAGCGTTCATGCAGATCGTATGGACTGTGATATTGTAACGCATGCTATTCTCAGCGCTCATGCAGATAGTGCGGACTGTGATATGGTAACGCATGCTATTCTCAGCGTTCATGGAGATGGTATGGACTGTGATATTGTAACACGTGCTATTATCAGCGTTCATGGTGATAGTAGGGACTGTGATATTGTAACATGTGCTGTTCTCAGCATACATGGAGATAGTATGGACTGTGATATTGTAACATGTGCTATTCTCAGCGTTCATGCTGATAGTATGGACTGTGATATTGTAACGTCTGCTGTTCTCTGTGTTCATGGAGATAGTATGGACTGTGATATTGTAACATGTGCTATTCTCAGCATTCATGCCGATAGTATGGACTGTCACATTGTAACATGTGCTATTCTCAGCGTTCATGGAGATAGTATGGACTGTGATATTGTAACACGTGCTATTATCAGCGTTCATGGTGATAGTAGGGACTGTGATATTGTAACACGTGCTATTCTCAGCGTTCATGGAGATAGTATGGACTGTGATATTGTTACACATGCAGTTCTCAGTTTTCGTGCAGATAGTATGGACTGTGATATTGTAAAGCATGCTATTCTCAGAGTTCATGCAGATCGTATGGACTGTGATATTGTAACGCATGCTATTCTCAGTGTTCCTGCTAATCGTATGGACTTTGATATTGTAACATGTGCTATTCTCAGCGTTCATGGAGATAGTATGGACTGTGATATTGTAACATGTGTGCTATTCTCAGCATTCATGCTGATAGTATGGACTGTGATATTGCAACATGTGCTATTCTCAGCATTCATGCCGATAGTATGGACTGTGATATTGTAACACGTGCTATTCTCAGCGTTCATGGAGATAGTATGGACTGTGATGTTGTAACATGTGCTATTCTCAGCGTTAATGGAGATAGTATGGACTGTGATATTGTAACATGTGCTATTCTCAGCATTCATGCCGATAGTATGGACTGTGATATGGTAACGCGTGCTATTCTCAGCATTCATGCTGATCGTATGGACAGTGATATTGTAACGCATGCTATTCTCAGTGTTCCTGCTAATCGTATGGACGTTGATATTGTAACATGTGCTATTCTCAGCATTCATGGAGATAGTAAGGACTGTGATATTGTAACATGTGTATTATTCTCAGCAATCATGCCGATAGTATGGACTGTGATATTGTAACATGTGCTATTCTCAGCGTTCATGGAGATAGTATGGACTGTGATATTGTAACATGTGCTATTCTCAGCGTTCATGGACATAGTATGGACCGAGATATTGTAACACGTGCTATTATCAGCGTTCATGGAGATAGTTCGACTGTGATATTGTAAGACGTGCTATTATCAGCGTTCATGCTGATAGTGTGGACTGTGATATTGTAACGCATCCTATTCTCAGCGTTCATGCAGATAGTATGGATTGTGATATTGTAACGCATGGTATTCTCAGCGTTCTTGCAGATAGTATGGACTTTGATATTGTAACGTATGCTATACTCAGCGTTCATGCCGATAGTGTGGACTGTGATATTGTAACGCATGCTATTCTCAGCGTTCATGCAGATAGTATGGACTGTGATATTGTTACGCATGCAGTTCTCAGTTTTCATGCAGATAGTATGGACTGTGATATTGTAACGCATGCTATTCTCAGCGTTCATGCAGATAGTATGGACTGTGATATTGTTACGCATGCTGTTCTCAGTTTTCATGCAGATAGTATGGACTGTGATATTGTAAAGCATGCTATTCTCAGCGTTCATGCAGATCGTATGGACTGTGATATTGTAACGCATGCTATTCTCAGCGCTCATGCAGATAGTGCGGACTGTGATATGGTAACGCATGCTATTCTCAGCGTTCATGGAGATGGTATGGACTGTGATATTGTAACACGTGCTATTATCAGCGTTCATGGTGATAGTAGGGACTGTGATATTGTAACATGTGCTATTCTCAGCATACATGGAGATAGTATGGACTGTGATATTGTAACATGTGCTATTCTCAGCGTTCATGCTGATAGTATGGACTGTGATATTGTAACGTCTGCTGTTCTCTGTGCTCATGGAGATAGTATGGACTGTGATATTGTAACATGTGCTATTCTCAGCATTCATGCCGATAGTATGGACTGTCACATTGTAATATGTGCTATTCTCAGCGTTCATGGAGATAGTATGGACTGTGATATTGTAACACGTGCTATTATCAGCGTTCATGGTGATAGTAGGGACTGTGATATTGTAACACGTGCTATTCTCAGCGTTCATGGAGATAGTATGGACTGTGATATTGTTACGCATGCAGTTCTCAGTTTTCATGCAGATAGTATGGACTGTGATATTGTAAAGCATGCTATTCTCAGCGTTCATGCAGATCGTATGGACTGTGATATTGTAACGCATGCTATTCTCAGTGTTCCTGCTAATCGTATGGACTTTGATATTGTAACATGTGCTATTCTCAGCGTTCATGGAGATAGTATGGACTGTGATATTGTAACATGTGTGCTATTCTCAGCATTCATGCTGATAGTATGGACTGTGATAATGTAACATGTGCTATTCTCAGCATTCATGCCGATAGTATGGACTGTGATATTGTAACACGTGCTATTCTCAGCGTTCATGGAGATAGTATGGACTGTGATGTTGTAACATGTGCTATTCTCAGTGTTCATGGAGATAGTATGGACTGTGATATTGTAACATGTGCTATTCTCAGCATTCATGCTGATAGTATGGACTGTGATATTGTAACGCATGCTATTCTCAGCGTTCATGCAGATAGTATGGATTGTGATATTGTAACGCATGGTATTCTCAGCGTTCTTGCAGATAGTATGGACTTTGATATTGTAATGCATGCTATACTCAGCGTTCATGCCGATGGTATGGACTGTGATAGTGTAACGCATGCTATTCTCAGCGTTCATGCAGATAGTATGGACTGTGATATTGTTACGCATGCTGTTCTCAGTTTTCATGCAGATAGTATGGACTGTGATATTGTAACGCATGCTATTCTCAGCGTTCATGCAGATAGTATGGACTGTGATATTGTAACGCATGCTATTCTCAGCATTCATGCTGATCGTATGGACATTGATAATGTAACATGTGTGCTATTCTCAGCATTCATGCCGATAGTATGGACTGTGATATTGTAAAACGTGCTATTATCAGCATTCATGCTGATAGTATGGACTGTGATATTGTAAAACGTGCTATTATCAGCATTCATGCTGATAGTATGGACTGTGATGTTGTAACATGTGCGATTCTCAGCGTTCGTGCCGATAGTATGGACTGTGATATTGTAACGTGCTATTCTCAGCGTTCATGGAGATAGTATGGACTGTGATATTGTAACGTGTGCTATTCTCAGCATTCATGCCGATAGTATGGACTGTGATATTGTAACATGAGCGATTCTCAGCGTTCATGGAGATAGTATGGACTGTGATATTGTAACGTGTGCTATTCTCAGCATTCATGCCGACAGTATGGACTGTGATATTGTAACATGAGCGATTCTCAGCGTTCATGGAGATAGTATGGACTGTGATATTGTAACATGTGCTATTATCAGCGTTCATGGAGATAGTATGGACTGTGATATTGTAATGTGTGCTATTCTCAGCATTCATGCCGACAGTATGGACTGTGATATTGTAACATGTGCTATTCTCAGCATTCATGCAGATAGTATGGATTGTGATATTGTAACATGTGCTATTCTCAGTGTTCATGCTCATAGTATGGACTGTGATATTGTAACATGTGCTATTCTCAGCATTCATGCCGATAGTATGGACTGTCTTATTTTAACATGTGCTATTCTCAGCGTTCATGGAGATAGTATGGACTGTGATATTGTAACATGTGCTATTCTCAGCATTCATGCTGATTGTATGGACTGTGATATTGCAACGTGTGCTGTTCTCAGTGCTCATGGAGATAGTATGGACTGTGATATTGTAACACGTGCTATTCTCAGCGTTCACACAGATAGTATGGACTGTGATATTGTAACATGTGCTATTCTCAGCGTTCATGGAGATAGTATGGACTGTGATATTGTAACATGTGCTATTCTCACCGTTCATGCAGATGGTATGGACTGTGATATTGTAACGTGCTATTCTCACCGTTCATGCAGATAGTATGGACTGTGACATTGTAACGCATGCTATTCTCAGCGGTCATGTAGATGGTATGGACTGTGATATTGTAACGCATGCTATTCTCAGTGTTCATGCTGATAGTATGGACTGTGATACTGTAACGCATGCTATTCTCAGCGCTCATGCAGATTGTGCGGACTGTGATATGGTAACGCGTGCTATTCTCAGCATTCAAGCTGATCATATGGACAGTGATATTGTAACGCATGCTATTCTCAGTGTTCCTGCTAATCGTATGGACTGTGATATTGTAACATGTGTGTTAATCTCAGCATTCATGCCGATAGTATGGACTGTGATATGGTAACATGTGCTATTCTCAGCGTTCATGCAGATAGTATGGACTGTGATATTGTAATGTGTGTTATTCTCAGCATTCATGCAGATAGCATGGACTGTGATATTGTAACATGTGCTATTCTCAGCATTCATGGAGATAGTACAGACTGTGATGTTGTAAAAGGTGCTATTATCAGCTTTCATGCTGATAGTATGGACTGTGATATTGTAACACGTGCTATTATCAGCGTTCATGCTGATAGTGTGGACTGTGATATTGTAACGCATGCTATTCTCAGCATTCATGCAGATAGTATGGACTGTGATATTGTAACGCATGGTATTCTCAGCGTTCTTGCAGATAGTATGGACTTTGATATTGTAACGCATGCTATACTCAGCGTTCATGCCGATAGTATGGACTGTGATATTGTAACGCATGCTATTCTCAGCGTTCATGCAGATAGTATGGACTGTGATATTGTTACGCATGCTGTTCTCAGTTTTCATGCAGATAGTATGGACTGTGATATTGTAACGCATGCTATTCTCAGCGCTCATGCAGATAATGCGGACTGTGATATGGTAATGCGTGCTATTCTCAGCATTCATGCTGATCGTATGGACAGTGATAATGTAACATGTGTGCTATTCTCAGCATTCATGCTGATAGTATGGACTGTGATATTGTAAAACGTGCTATTATCAGCGTTCCTGCCGATAGTATGGACTGTGATATTGTAACGCATGCTATTCTCAGCGCTCATGCAGATAATGCGGACTGTGATATGGTAATGCGTGCTATTCTCAGCATTCATGCTGATCGTATGGACAGTGATAATGTAACATGTGTGCTATTCTCAGCGTTCATGCTGATAGTATGGACTGTGATGTTGTAACATGTGCGATTCTCAGCGTTCCTGCCGATAGTATGGACTGTGATATTGTAACGTGCTATTCTCAGCGTTCATGGAGATAGTATGGACTGTGATATTGTAACGTGTGCTATTCTCAGCGTTCATGGAGATAGTATGGACTGTGATATTGTAATGTGTGGTATTCTCAGCATTCATGCCGACAGTATGGACTGTGATATTGAAACGCATGCTATTCTCAGCATTCATGCAGATAGTATGGATTGTGATATTGTAACATGTGCTATTCTCAGTGTTCATGCTCATAGTATGGACTGTTATATTGTAACATGTGCTATTCTCAGTGTTCATGCTCATAGTATGGACTGTGATATTGTAACATGTGCTATTCTCAGCATTCATGCAGATAGTATGGATTGTGATATTGCAACGTGTGCTATTCTCAGTGTTCATGGAGATAGTATGGACTGTGATATTGTAACGCATGCTATTCTCAGCGTTCATGCAGATAGTATGGACTGTGATATTGTAACGCATGCTATTCTCACCGTTCATGCAGATAGTATGGACTGTGATATTGTAACGCATGCTATTCTCAGCGGTCATGTAGATGGTATGGACTGTGATATTGTAACGCATGCTATTCTCAGTGTTCTTGCTGATAGTATGGACTGTGATATTGTAACGCATGCTATTCTCACTGTTCATGCTGATAGTATCGACTGTGATACTGTAACGCATGCTATATTCTCAGCGCTCATGCAGATTGTGCAGACTGTGATATGGTAACGCGTGCAATTCTCAGCATTCAAGCTGATCATATGGACAGTGATATTGTGACGCATGCTATTCTCAGTGTTCCTGCTAATCGTATGGACTGTGATATTGTAACATGTGTGTTAATCTCAGCATTCATGCCGATAGTATGGACTGTGATATTGTAACATGTGCTATTCTCAGCATTCCTGCCGATAGTGTGGACTGTGATATTGTAAAGCGTGCTATTATCAGCGTTCATGCTGATAGTATGGACTGTGATATTGTAACATGTGCTATTCTCAGCGTTCATGCCGATAGTATGGAATGTGATAGTGTAACATGCTATTCTCAGCGTTCATGGAGACAGTATGGACTGTGATATTGTAACATGTGTGCTATTCACAGCATTC
Source organism: Heptranchias perlo (assembly GCF_035084215.1). Taxonomy (NCBI): domain Eukaryota; kingdom Metazoa; phylum Chordata; class Chondrichthyes; order Hexanchiformes; family Hexanchidae; genus Heptranchias; species Heptranchias perlo. The sequence goes on along the minus strand of NC_090342.1, from coordinate 34,080,376 downwards.
ATGCTGATAGTATGGACTGTGATATTGTAACATGTGCTATTCTCAGCATTCATGCCGATAGTATGGACTGTGATATTGTAACATGTGTGCTATTCTCAGCATTCATGCCGATAGTATGGACTGTGATATTGTAACACGTGCTATTATCAGCGTTCATGGAGATAGTTCGACTGTGATGTTGTAAAAGGTGCTGTTATCAGCGTTCATGCTGATAGTATGGACTGTGATATTGTAACACGTGCTATTCTCAGCATTCATGCTGATAGTATGGACTGTGATATTGTAACACGTGCTATTCTCAGCATTCATGCCGATAGTATGGACTGTGATATTGTAACATGTGCGATTCTCAGCGTTCATGGAGATAGTATGGACTGTGATATTGTAACATGTGCTATTCTCAGCGTTCATGGAGATAGCATGGACTGTGATATTGTAATGTGTGGTATTCTCAGCGTTCATGGAGATAGTATGGACTGTGATATTGTAATGTGTGGTATTCTCAGCATTCATGCCGACAGTATGGACTGTGATATTGTAACACGTGCTACTCTCAGCGTTCATGCAGATAGTATGGATTGTGATATTGTAACACATGGTATTCTCAGCGTTCTTGCAGATAGTATGAACTTTGATATTGTAACGCGTGCTATACTCAGCGTTCATGCCGATAGTATGGACTGTGATATTGTAACATGTGTGCTATTCTCAGCATTCATGCTGATAGTATGGACTGTGATATTGTAACATGTGCTATTCTCAGCATTCATGCCGATAGTATGGACTGTGATATTGTAACATGTGTGCTATTCTCAGCATTCATGCCGATAGTATGGACTGTCACATTGTAATATGTGCTATTCTCAGCGTTCATGGAGATAGTATGGACTGTGATATTGTAACACGTGCTATTATCAGCGTTCATGGTGATAGTAGGGACTGTGATATTGTAACACGTGCTATTCTCAGCGTTCATGGAGATAGTATGGACTGTGATATTGTTACACATGCAGTTCTCAGTTTTCATGCAGATAGTATGGACTGTGATATTGTAAAGCATGCTATTCTCAGAGTTCATGCAGATCGTATGGACTGTGATATTGTAACGCATGCTATTCTCAGTGTTCCTGCTAATCGTATGGACCTTGATATTGTAACATGTGCTATTCTCAGCATTCATGGAGATAGTAAGGACTGTGATATTGTAACATGTGTATTATTCTCAGCAATCATGCCGATAGTATGGACTGTGATATTGTAACATGTGCTATTCTCAGCGTTCATGGAGATAGTATGGACTGTGATATTGTAACATGTGCTATTCTCAGCGTTCATGGAGATAGTATGGACCGAGATATTGTAACACGTGCTATTATCAGCGTTCATGGAGATAGTTCGACTGTGATATTGTAAGACGTGCTATTATCAGCGTTCATGCTGATAGTGTGGACTGTGATATTGTAACGCATCCTATTCTCAGCGTTCATGCAGATAGTATGGATTGTGATATTGTAACGCATGGTATTCTCAGCGTTCTTGCAGATAGTATGGACTTTGATATTGTAACGTATGCTATACTCAGCGTTCATGCCGATAGTGTGGACTGTGATATTGTAACGCATGCTATTCTCAGCGTTCATGCAGATAGTATGGACTGTGATATTGTTACGCATGCAGTTCTCAGTTTTCATGCAGATAGTATGGACTGTGATATTGTAACGCATGCTATTCTCAGCGTTCATGCAGATAGTATGGACTGTGATATTGTTACGCATGCTGTTCTCAGTTTTCATGCAGATAGTATGGACTGTGATATTGTAAAGCATGCTATTCTCAGCGTTCATGCAGATCGTATGGACTGTGATATTGTAACGCATGCTATTCTCAGCGCTCATGCAGATAGTGCGGACTGTGATATGGTAACGCATGCTATTCTCAGCGTTCCTGGAGATGGTATGGACTGTGATATTGTAACACGTGCTATTATCAGCGTTCATGGTGATAGTAGGGACTGTGATATTGTAACATGTGCTATTCTCAGCATACATGGAGATAGTATGGACTGTGATATTGTAACATGTGCTATTCTCAGCGTTCATGCTGATAGTATGGACTGTGATATTGTAACGTCTGCTGTTCTCTGTGTTCATGGAGATAGTATGGACTGTGATATTGTAACATGTGCTATTCTCAGCATTCATGCCGATAGTATGGACTGTCACATTGTAATATGTGCTATTCTCAGCGTTCATGGAGATAGTATGGACTGTGATATTGTAACACGTGCTATTATCAGCGTTCATGGTGATAGTAGGGACTGTGATATTGTAACACGTGCTATTCTCAGCTTTCATGGAGATAGTATGGACTGTGATATTGTTACGCATGCAGTTCTCAGTTTTCATGCAGATAGTATGGACTGTGATATTGTAAAGCATGCTATTCTCAGCGTTCATGCAGATCGTATGGACTGTGATATTGTAACGCATGCTATTCTCAGTGTTCCTGCTAATCGTATGGACTTTGATATTGTAACATGTGCTATTCTCAGCGTTCATGGAGATAGTATGGACTGTGATATTGTAACATGTGTGCTATTCTCAGCATTCATGCTGAGAGTATGGACTGTGATAATGTAACATGTGCTATTCTCAGCATTCATGCCGATAGTATGGACTGTGATATTGTAACACGTGCTATTCTCAGCGTTCATGGAGATAGTATGGACTGTGATGTTGTAACATGTGCTATTCTCAGCGTTCATGGAGATAGTATGGACTGTGATATTGTAACATGTGCTATTCTCAGCATTCATGCTGATAGTATGGACTGTGATATTGTAACGCATGCTATTCTCAGCGTTCATGCAGATAGTATGGACTGTGATATTGAAACGCATGCTATACTCAGCATTCATGCAGATAGTATGGACTGTGATATTGTAACATGTGCTATTCTCAGTGTTCATGCTCATCGTATGGACTGTGATATTGTAACGCATGCTATTCTCAGCGTTCACGCAGATAGCATGGACTGTGATATTGTAATAATGTGCTATTATCAGCGTTCACGCAGATAGTATGGACTGTGATATTGTAACATGTGCTATTCTCAGCATTCATGCCGATAGTATGGACTGTGATATTGCAACGTGTGCTGTTCTCAGTGCTCATGGAGATAGTATGGACTGTGATATTGTAACACGTGCTAGTCTCAGCGTTCACGCAGATAGTATGGACTGTGATATTGTAACGTGCTATTCTCAGCATTCATGCCGATAGTATGGACTGTCTTATTTTAACATGTGCTATTCTCAGCGTTCATGGAGATAGTATGGACTGTGATATTGTAACATGTGTGCTATTCTCAGCATTCATGCTGATAGTATGGACTGTGATGTTGTAACATTTGCTATTCTCAGCGTTCATGGAGGTAGTATGGACTGTGATATTGTAACACATGCTATTATCAGCGTTCATGGAGATAGTATGGACTGTGATATTGTAACGCATGGTATTCTCAGTGCTCATGCAGATAGTGCGGACTGTGATATGGTAACGCATGCTATTCTCAGCATTCATGCAGATAGTATGGACTGTGATCTTGTTACGCATGCTATTCTCAGTTTTCATGCAGATAGTATGGACTGTGATATGGTAACGCATGCTATTCTCAGCATTCATGCAGATAGTATGGACTGTGATATTGTAACATGTGCTATTCTCAGCGTTCGTGCCGATAGTATGGACTGTGATATTGAAACGCATGCTATTCTCAGCATTCATGCAGATAGTATGGATTGTGATATTGTAACGTGTGCTATTCTCAGCATTCATGCCGATAGTATGGACTGTGATATTGTAATGTGTGCTATTCTCAGCATTCATGCAGACAGTATGGACTGTGATATTGTAACGTGCTATTCTCAGCTTTCATGGAGATAGTATGGACTGTGATATTGTAACATGTGCTATTCTCAGCGTTCACGCAGATAGTATGGACTGTGATATTGTAACGCATGCTATTCTCAGCGTTCATGGAGATAGTATGGACTGTGATATTGTAACGCATGCTATTCTCAGCGTTCATGCAGATAGCATGGACTGTGATATTGAAACGCATGCTATTCTCAGCATTCATGCAGATAGTATGGATTGTGATATTGTAACGTGTTATTCTCAGCTTTCATGGAGATAGTATGGACTGTGATATTGTAACGCATGCTATTCTCAGCGTTCATGCAGATAGTATGGACTGTGATATTGAAACGCATGCTATTCTCAGCATTCATGCAGATAGTATGGACTGTGATATTGTAACATGTGCTATTCTCAGTGTTCATGCTCATAGTATGGACTGTGATATTGTAACGCATGCTATTCTCAGCGTTCATGCAGATAGCATGGACTGTGATATTGTAATAATGTGCTATTATCAGCGTTCACGCAGATAGTATGGACTGTGATATTGTAACATGTGCTATTCTCAGCATTCATGCCGATAGTATGGACTGTGATATTGCAACGTGTGCTGTTCTCAGTGCTCATGGAGATAGTATGGACTGTGATATTGTAACACGTGCTAGTCTCAGCGTTCACGCAGATAGTATGGACTGTGATATTGTAACGTGCTATTCTCAGCATTCATGCCGATAGTATGGACTGTCTTATTTTAACATGTGCTATTCTCAGCGTTCATGGAGATAGTATGGACTGTGATATTGTAACATGTGCGATTCTCAGCGTTCACGCAGATAGTATGGACTGTGATATTGTAACGCATGCTATTCTCAGCGTTCATGGAGATAGTATGGACTGTGATATTGTAACGCATGCTATTCTCAGCGTTCATGCAGATAGCATGGACTGTGATATTGAAACGCATGCTATTCTCAGCATTCATGCAGATAGTATGGATTGTGATATTGTAACGTGCTATTCTCAGCTTTCATGGAGATAGTATGGACTGTGATATTGTAACGCATGCTATTCTCAGCGTTCATGCAGATAGTATGGACTGTGATATTGAAACGCATGCTATTCTCAGCATTCATGCAGATAGTATGGACTGTGATATTGTAACATGTGCTATTCTCAGTGTTCATGCTCATAGTATGGACTGTGATATTGTAACGCATGCTATTCTCAGCGTTCACGCAGATAGCATGGACTGTGATATTGTAATAATGTGCTATTATCTGCGTTCACGCGGATAGTATGGACTGTGATATTGTAACATGTGCTATTCTCAGCATTCATGCCGATAGTATGGACTGTGATATTGCAACGTGTGCTGTTCTCAGTGCTCATGGAGATAGTATGGACTGTGATATTGTAACACGTGCTAGTCTCAGCGTTCACGCAGATAGTATGGACTGTGATATTGTAACGTGCTATTCTCAGCATTCATGCCGATAGTATGGACTGTCTTATTTTAACATGTGCTATTCTCAGCGTTCATGGAGATAGTATGGACTGTGATATTGTAACGCATGCTATTCTCAGCGTTCATGCAGATAGTATGGACTGTGATATTGTAATGCATGCTATTCTCAGCGGTCATGTAGATGGTATGGACTGTCATATTGTAACGCATGCTATTCTCAGTGTTCATGCTGATAGTATGGACTGTGATATTGTAACGCATGCTATTCTCAGTGTTCATGCTGATAGTATGGACTGTGATACTGTAACGCATGCTATTCTCAGCGCTCATGCAGATTGTGCGGACTGTGATATGGTAACGCGTGCTATTCTCAGCATTCAAGCTGATCATATGGACAGTGATATTGTAACGCATGCTATTCTCAGTGTTCCTGCTAATCGTATGGACTTTGATATTGTAACATGTGCTATTCTCAGCGTTCATGCAGATAGTATGGACTGTGATATTGTAACATGTGTGTTAATCTCAGCATTCATGCCGATAGTATGGACTGTGATATTGTAACATGTGCTATTCTCAGCATTCATGCCGATAGTATGGACTGTGATATTGTAACATGTGTGCTATTCTCAGCATTCATGCCGATAGTATGGACTGTGATATTGTAACACGTGCTATTATCAGCGTTCATGGAGATAGTTCGACTGTGATGTTGTAAAAGGTGCTATTATCAGCGTTCATGCTGATAGTGTGGACTGTGATATTGTAACATGTGCGATTCTCAGCGTTCATGCAGATAGTATGGATTGTGATATTGTAACGCATGGTATTCTCAGCGTTCTTGCAGATAGTATGGACTTTGATATTGTAACGCATGCTATACTCAGCGTTCATGCCGATAGTATGGACTGTGATATTGTAACGCATGCTATTCTCAACGTTCATGCAGATAGTATGGACTGTGATATTGTTACGCATGCTGTTCTCAGTTTTCATGCAGATAGTATGGACTGTGATATTGTAACGCATGCTATTCTCAGCGTTCATGCAGATAGTATGGACTGTGATATTGTTACGCATGCTGTTCTCAGTTTTCATGCAGATAGTATGGACTGTGATATTGTAACGCATGCTATTCTCAGCGCTCATGCAGATAGTGCGGACTATGATATGGTAACGCATGCTATTCTCAGCGTTCATGGAGATAGTATGGACTGTGATATTGTAACACGTGCTATTATCAGCGTTCACGCAGATAGTATGGACTGTGATATTGTAACGTGCTATTCTCAGCATTCATGCCGATAGTATGGACTGTCTTATTTGAACATGTGCTATTCTCAGCGTTCATGGAGATAGTATGGACTGTGATATTGTAACGCATGCTATTCTCAGCGTTCATGCAGATAGTATGGACTGTGATATTGTAATGCATGCTATTCTCAGCGGTCATGTAGATGGTATGGACTGTGATATTGTAACGCATGCTATTCTCAGTGTTCATGCTGATAGTATGGACTGTGATATTGTAACGCATGCTATTCTCAGTGTTCATGCTGATAGTATGGACTGTGATACTGTAACGCATGCTATTCTCAGCGCTCATGCAGATTGTGCGGACTATGATATGGTAACGCGTGCTATTCTCAGCATTCAAGCTGATCATATGGACAGTGATATTGTAACGCATGCTATTCTCAGTGTTCCTGCTAATCGTATGGACTTTGATATTGTAACATGTGCTATTCTCAGCGTTCATGGAGATAGTATGGACTGTGATATTGTAATGTGTGCTATTCTCAGCATTCATGCAGACAGTATGGACTGTGATATTGTAACGTGCTATTCTCAGCTTTCATGGAGTTAGTATGGACTTTGATATTGTAACATGTGCTATTCTCAGCGTTCACGCAGATAGTATGGACTGTGATATTGTAACGCATGCTCTTCTCAGTGTTCCTGCTAATCGTATGGACTTTGATATTGTAACATGTGCTATTCTCAGCGTTCATGGAGATAGTATGGACTGTGATATTGTAACGTGCTATTCTCAGCATTCATGCCGATAGTATGGACTGTCTTATTTTAACATGTGCTATTCTCAGCGTTCATGGAGATAGTATGGACTGTGATATTGTAACATGTGCGATTCTCAGCGTTCACGCAGATCGTATGGACTGTGATATTGTAACGCATGCTATTCTTAGCGTTCATGGAGATAGTATGGACTGTGATATTGTAACGCATGCTATTCTCAGCGTTCATGCAGATAGCATGGACTGTGATATTGAAACGCATGCTATTCTCAGCATTCATGCAGATAGTATGGATTGTGATATTGTAACGTGCTATTCTCAGCTTTCATGGAGATAGTATGGACTGTGATATTGTAACGCATGCTATTCTCAGCGTTCATGCAGATAGTATGGACTGTGATATTGTAACGCATGCTATTCTCAGCATTCATGCAGATAGTATGGACTGTGATATTGTAACATGTGCTCTTCTCAGTGTTCATGCTCATAGTATGGACTGTGATATTGTAACGCATGCTATTCTCAGCGTTCACGCAGATAGCATGGACTGTGATATTGTAATAATGTGCTATTATCTGCGTTCACGCAGATAGTATGGACTGTGATATTGTAACATGTGCTATTCTCAGCATTCATGCCGATAGTATGGACTGTGATATTGCAACGTGTGCTGTTCTCAGTGCTCATGGAGATAGTATGGACTGTGATATTGTAACACGTGCTAGTCTCAGCGTTCACGCAGATAGTATGGACTGTGATATTGTAACGTGCTATTCTCAGCATTCATGCCGATAGTATGGACTGTCTTATTTTAACATGTGCTATTCTCAGCGTTCATGGAGATAGTATGGACTGTGATATTGTAACGCATGCTATTCTCAGCGTTCATGCAGATAGTATGGACTGTGATATTGTAATGCATGCTGTTCTCAGCGGTCATGTAGATGGTATGGACTGTCATATTGTAACGCATGCTATTCTCAGTGTTCATGCTGATAGTATGGACTGTGATATTGTAACGCATGCTATTCTCAGTGTTCATGCTGATAGTATGGACTGTGATACTGTAACGCATGCTATTCTCAGCGCTCATGCAGATTGTGCGGACTGTGATATGGTAACGCGTGCTATTCTCAGCATTCAAGCTGATCATATGGACAGTGATATTGTAACGCATGCTATTCTCAGTGTTCCTGCTAATCGTATGGACTTTGATATTGTAACATGTGCTATTCTCAGCGTTCATGGAGATAGTATGGACTGTGATATTGTAACATGTGTGTTAATCTCAGCATTCATGCCGATAGTATGGACTGTGATATTGTAACATGTGCTATTCTCAGCATTCATGCCGATAGTATGGACTGTGATATTGTAACATGTGCTATTCTCAGCGTTCATGGAGATAGTATGGACTGTGATATTGTAACATGTGTGCTATTCTCAGCATTCATGCCGATAGTATGGACTGTGATATTGTAACACGTGCTATTATCAGCGTTCATGGAGATAGTTCGACTGTGATGTTGTAAAAGGTGCTATTATCAGCGTTCATGCTGATAGTGTGGACTGTGATATTGTAACATGTGCGATTCTCAGCGTTCATGCAGATAGTATGGATTGTGATATTGTAACGCATGGTATTCTCAGCGTTCTTGCAGATAGTATGGACTTTGATATTGTAACGCATGCTATTCTCAACGTTCATGCAGATAGTATGGACTGTGATATTGTTACGCATGCTGTTCTCAGTTTTCATGCAGATAGTATGGACTGTGATATTGTAACGCATGCTATTCTCAGCGTTCATGCAGATAGTATGGACTGTGATATTGTTACGCATGCTGTTCTCAGTTTTCATGCAGATAGTATGGACTGTGATATTGTAACGCATGCTATTCTCAGCGCTCATGCAGATAGTGCGGACTGTGATATGGTAACGCATGCTATTCTCAGCGTTCATGGAGATAGTATGGACTGTGATATTGTAACACGTGCTATTATCAGCGTTCATGGTGATAGTCGGGACTGTGATATTGTCACACGTGCTATTCTCAGCATTCATGCAGATAGTATGGACGGTGATATTGTAACGCATGCTATTCTCAGCGCTCATGCAGATTGTGCGGACTGTGATATGGTAACGCATGCTATTCTCAGCATTCATGCTGATCGTATGGACAGTGATATTGTAACGCATGCTATTCTCAGTGTTCCTGCTAATCGTATGGACTTTGATATTGTAACATGTGGTATTCTCAGCGTTCATGGAGATAGTAAGGACTGTGATATTGTAACATGTGTGTTATTCTCAGCAATCATGCCGATAGTATGGACTGTGATATTGTAACATGTGCTATTCTCAGCGTTCATGGAGATAGTATGGACTGTGATATTGTAACACGTGCTATTATCAGCGTTCATGGAGATAGTATGGACTGTGATATTGTAACATGTGCTATTATCAGCGTTCATGGAGATAGTATGGACTGTGATATTGTAATGTGTGCTGTTCTCAGCGTTCATGGAGATAGTATGGACTGTGATATTGTAACGTGCTATTCTCAGCATTGATGCCGATAGTATGGACTGTGATATTGTAACATGTGCTATTCTCAGCGTTCATGGAGAAAGTATGGACTGTGATATTGTAACACGTGCTATTATCAGCGTTCATGGAGATAGTAGGGACTGTGATATTGTAACATGTGCTATTCTCAGCGTTCATGGAGAAAGTATGGACTGTGATATTGTAACACGTGCTATTATCAGCGTTCATGGAGATAGCAGGGACTGTGATATTGTAACATGTGCTATTCTCAGCGTTCATGGAGAAAGTATGGACTGTGATATTGTAACATGTGCTATTCTCAGCGTTCATGGAGATAGTATGGACTGTGATGTTGTAACACGTGCTGTTATCAGCTTTCATGGTGATGGTAGGGACTGTGATATTGTAAGATGTGCTATTCTCAGCGTTCATGGTGATAGTATGGACTGTGATATTGTAACATGTGCTATTCTCAGCATTCATGCTGATAGTATGGACTGTGATATTGTAACGTCTGCTGTTCTCAGCGTTCATGGAGAAAGTATGGACTGTGATATTGTAACACGTGCTATTCTCAGCATTCATGGAGATAGTATGGACTGTGATATTGTAACATAAGCTATTCTCAGCATTCATGCCGATAGTATGGACTGTCATATTGTAACATGTGCTATTCTCAGCGTTCATGGAGATAGTATGGACTGTGATGTTGTAACACGTGCTGTTATCAGCGTTCATGGTGATGGTAGGGACTGTGATATTGTAAGATGTGCTATTCTCAGCGTTCATGGTGATAGTATGGACTGTGATATTGTAAGATGTGCTATTCTCAGCGTTCATGGAGATAGTATGGACTGTGATATTGTAACACGTGCTATTCTCAGCATTCATGCAGATAATATGGACTGTGATATTGTAACATGTGCTATTCTCAGCGCTCATGCAGATTGTGCGGACTGTGATATGGTAACGCGTGCTATTCTCAGCATTCATGCTGATCGTATGGACAGTGATATTGTAACGCATGCTATTCTCAGTGTTCCTGCTAATCGTATGGACTTTGATATTGTAACATGTGCTATTCTCAGCGTTCATGGAGATAGTAAGGACTGTGATATTGTAACATGTGTGTTATTCTCAGCAATCATGCCGATAGTATGGACTGTGATATTGTAACACATGCTATTATCAGCGTTCATGGAGATAGTATGGACTGTGATATTGTAACGCATGGTATTCTCAGTGCTCATGCAGATAGTGCGGACTGTGATATGGTAACGCATGCTATTCTCAGCATTCATGCAGATAGTATGGACTGTGATCTTGTTACGCATGCTATTCTCAGTTTTCATGCAGATAGTATGGACTGTGATATGGTAACGCATGCTATTCTCAGCGTTCGTGCCGATAGTATGGACTGTGATATTGAAACGCATGCTATTCTCAGCATTCATGCAGATAGTATGGATTGTGATATTGTAACGTGTGCTATTCTCAGCATTCATGCCGATAGTATGGACTGTGATATTGTAATGTGTGCTATTCTCAGCATTCATGCAGACAGTATGGACTGTGATATTGTAACGTGCTATTCTCAGCTTTCATGGAGATAGTATGGACTGTGATATTGTAACATGTGCTATTCTCAGCGTTCACGCAGATAGTATGGACTGTGATATTGTAACGCATGCTATTCTCAGCGTTCATGGAGATAGTATGGACTGTGATATTGTAACGCATGCTATTCTCAGCGTTCATGCAGATAGCATGGACTGTGATATTGAAACGCATGCTATTCTCAGCATTCATGCAGATAGTATGGATTGTGATATTGTAACGTGTTATTCTCAGCTTTCATGGAGATAGTATGGACTGTGATATTGTAACGCATGCTATTCTCAGCGTTCATGCAGATAGTATGGACTGTGATATTGAAACGCATGCTATTCTCAGCATTCATGCAGATAGTATGGACTGTGATATTGTAACATGTGCTATTCTCAGTGTTCATGCTCATAGTATGGACTGTGATATTGTAACGCATGCTATTCTCAGCGTTCATGCAGATAGCATGGACTGTGATATTGTAATAATGTGCTATTATCAGCGTTCACGCAGATAGTATGGACTGTGATATTGTAACATGTGCTATTCTCAGCATTCATGCCGATAGTATGGACTGTGATATTGCAACGTGTGCTGTTCTCAGTGCTCATGGAGATAGTATGGACTGTGATATTGTAACACGTGCTAGTCTCAGCGTTCACGCAGATAGTATGGACTGTGATATTGTAACGTGCTATTCTCAGCATTCATGCCGATAGTATGGACTGTCTTATTTTAACATGTGCTATTCTCAGCGTTCATGGAGATAGTATGGACTGTGATATTGTAACATGTGCGATTCTCAGCGTTCACACAGAGAGTATGGACTGTGATATTGTAACGCATGCTATTCTCAGCGTTCATGGAGATAGTATGGACTGTGATATTGTAACGCATGCTATTCTCAGCGTTCATGCAGATAGCATGGACTGTGATATTGAAACGCATGCTATTCTCAGCATTCATGGAGATAGTATGGACTGTGATATTGTAACGCATGCTATTCTCAGCGTTCATGCAGATAGTATGGACTGTGATATTGTAATGCATGCTATTCTCAGCGGTCATGTAGATGGTATGGACTGTCATATTGTAACGCATGCTATTCTCAGTGTTCATGCTGATAGTATGGACTGTGATATTGTAACGCATGCTATTCTCAGTGTTCATGCTGATAGTATGGACTGTGATACTGTAACGCATGCTATTCTCAGCGCTCATGCAGATTGTGCGGACTGTGATATGGTAACGCGTGCTATTCTCAGCATTCAAGCTGATCATATGGACAGTGATATTGTAACGCATGCTATTCTCAGTGTTCCTGCTAATCGTATGGACTTTGATATTGTAACATGTGCTATTCTCAGCGTTCATGCAGATAGTATGGACTGTGATATTGTAACATGTGTGTTAATCTCAGCATTCATGCCGATAGTATGGACTGTGATATTGTAACATGTGCTATTCTCAGCATTCATGCCGATAGTATGGACTGTGATATTGTAACATGTGTGCTATTCTCAGCATTCATGCCGATAGTATGGACTGTGATATTGTAACACGTGCTATTATCAGCGTTCATGGAGATAGTTCGACTGTGATGTTGTAAAAGGTGCTATTATCAGCGTTCATGCTGATAGTGTGGACTGTGATATTGTAACATGTGCGATTCTCAGCGTTCATGCAGATAGTATGGATTGTGATATTGTAACGCATGGTATTCTCAGCGTTCTTGCAGATAGTATGGACTTTGATATTGTAACGCATGCTATACTCAGCGTTCATGCCGATAGTATGGACTGTGATATTGTAACGCATGCTATTCTCAACGTTCATGCAGATAGTATGGACTGTGATATTGTTACGCATGCTGTTCTCAGTTTTCATGCAGATAGTATGGACTGTGATATTGTAACGCATGCTATTCTCAGCGTTCATGCAGATAGTATGGACTGTGATATTGTAATGCATGCTATTCTCAGCGGTCATGTAGATGGTATGGACTGTCATATTGTAACGCATGCTATTCTCAGTGTTCATGCTGATAGTATGGACTGTGATATTGTAACGCATGCTATTCTCAGTGTTCATGCTGATAGTATGGACTGTGATACTGTAACGCATGCTATTCTCAGCGCTCATGCAGATTGTGCGGACTGTGATATGGTAACGCGTGCTATTCTCAGCATTCAAGCTGATCATATGGACAGTGATATTGTAACGCATGCTATTCTCAGTGTTCCTGCTAATCGTATGGACTTTGATATTGTAACATGTGCTATTCTCAGCGTTCATGCAGATAGTATGGACTGTGATATTGTAACATGTGTGTTAATCTCAGCATTCATGCCGATAGTATGGACTGTGATATTGTAACATGTGCTATTCTCAGCATTCATGCCGATAGTATGGACTGTGATATTGTAACATGTGTGCTATTCTCAGCATTCATGCCGATAGTATGGACTGTGATATTGTAACACGTGCTATTATCAGCGTTCATGGAGATAGTTCGACTGTGATGTTGTAAAAGGTGCTATTATCAGCGTTCATGCTGATAGTGTGGACTGTGATATTGTAACATGTGCGATTCTCAGCGTTCATGCAGATAGTATGGATTGTGATATTGTAACGCATGGTATTCTCAGCGTTCTTGCAGATAGTATGGACTTTGATATTGTAACGCATGCTATACTCAGCGTTCATGCCGATAGTATGGACTGTGATATTGTAACGCATGCTATTCTCAACGTTCATGCAGATAGTATGGACTGTGATATTGTTACGCATGCTGTTCTCAGTTTTCATGCAGATAGTATGGACTGTGATATTGTAACGCATGCTATTCTCAGCGTTCATGCAGATAGTATGGACTGTGATATTGTTACGCATGCTGTTCTCAGTTTTCATGCAGATAGTATGGACTGTGATATTGTAACGCATGCTATTCTCAGCGCTCATGCAGATAGTGCGGACTATGATATGGTAACGCATGCTATTCTCAGCGTTCATGGAGATAGTATGGACTGTGATATTGTAACACGTGCTATTATCAGCGTTCACGCAGATAGTATGGACTGTGATATTGTAACGTGCTATTCTCAGCATTCATGCCGATAGTATGGACTGTCTTATTTGAACATGTGCTATTCTCAGCGTTCATGGAGATAGTATGGACTGTGATATTGTAACGCATGCTATTCTCAGCGTTCATGCAGATAGTATGGACTGTGATATTGTAATGCATGCTATTCTCAGCGGTCATGTAGATGGTATGGACTGTGATATTGTAACGCATGCTATTCTCAGTGTTCATGCTGATAGTATGGACTGTGATACTGTAACGCATGCTATTCTCAGTGTTCATGCTGATAGTATGGACTGTGATACTGTAACGCATGCTATTCTCAGCGCTCATGCAGATTGTGCGGACTATGATATGGTAACGCGTGCTATTCTCAGCATTCAAGCTGATCATATGGACAGTGATATTGTAACGCATGCTATTCTCAGTGTTCCTGCTAATCGTATGGACTTTGATATTGTAACATGTGCTATTCTCAGCGTTCATGCAGATAGTATGGACTGTGATATTGTAACGCATGCTATTCTCACCGTTCATGCAGATAGTATGGACTGTGATATTGTAACGCATGCTATTCTCAGCGGTCATGTAGATGGTATGGACTGTGATATTGTAACGCATGCTATTCTCAGTGTTCTTGCTGATAGTATGGACTGTGATATTGTAACGCATGCTATTCTCACTGTTCATGCTGATAGTATGGACTGTGATACTGTAACGCATGCTATATTCTCAGCGCTCATGCAGATTGTGCAGACTGTGATATGGTAACGCGTGCAATTCTCAGCATTCAAGCTGATCATATGGACAGTGATATTGTGACGCATGCTATTCTCAGTGTTCCTGCTAATCGTATGGACTGTGATATTGTAACATGTGTGTTAATCTCAGCATTCATGCCGATAGTATGGACTGTGATATTGTAACATGTGCTATTCTCAGCATTCCTGCCGATAGTGTGGACTGTGATATTGTAAAGCGTGCTATTATCAGCGTTCATGCTGATAGTATGGACTGTGATATTGTAACATGTGCTATTCTCAGCGTTCATGCCGATAGTATGGAATGTGATAGTGTAACATGCTATTCTCAGCGTTCATGGAGACAGTATGGACTGTGATATTGTAACATGTGTGCTATTCTCAGCATTCATGCTGATAGTATGGACTGTGATATTGTAACATGTGCTATTCTCAGCATTCATGCCGATAGTATGGACTGTGATATTGTAACATGTGTGCTATTCTCAGCATTCAAGCCGATAGTGTGGACTGTGATATTGTAACACGTGCTATTATCAGCGTTCATGGAGATAGTTCGACTGTGATGTTGTAAAAGGTGCTGTTATCAGCGTTCATGCTGATAGTATGGACTGTGATATTGTAACACGTGCTATTCTCAGCATTCATGCTGATAGTATGGACTGTGATATTGTAACACGTGCTATTCTCAGCATTCATGCCGATAGTATGGACTGTGATATTGTAACATGTGCGATTCTCAGCGTTCATGGAGATAGTATGGACTGTGATATTGTAACATGTGCTATTCTCAGCGTTCATGGAGATAGCATGGACTGTGATATTGTAATGTGTGGTATTCTCAGCGTTCATGGAGATAGTATGGACTGTGATATTGTAATGTGTGGTATTCTCAGCATTCATGCCGACAGTATGGACTGTGATATTGTAACACGTGCTACTCTCAGCGTTCATGCAGATAGTATGGATTGTGATATTGTAACACATGGTATTCTCAGCGTTCTTGCAGATAGTATGAACTTTGATATTGCAACGCGTGCTATACTCAGCGTTCATGCCGATAGTATGGACTGTGATATTGTAACATGTGTGCTATTCTCAGCATTCATGCTGATAGTATGGACTGTGATATTGTAACACGTGCTATTATCAGCGTTCATGGAGATAGTTCGACTGTGATGTTGTAAAAGGTGCTGTTATCAGCGTTCATGCTGATAGTATGGACTGTGATATTGTAACACGTGCTATTCTCAGCATTCATGCTGATAGTATGGACTGTGATATTGTAACACGTGCTATTCTCAGCATTCATGCCGATAGTATGGACTGTGATATTGTAACATGTGCGATTCTCAGCGTTCATGGAGTTAGTATGGACTGTGATATTGTAACATGTGCTATTCTCAGCGTTCATGGAGATAGCATGGACTGTGATATTGTAATGTGTGGTATTCTCAGCGTTCATGGAGATAGTATGGACTGTGATATTGTAATGTGTGGTATTCTCAGCATTCATGCCGACAGTATGGACTGTGATATTGTAACACGTGCTACTCTCAGCGTTCATGCAGATAGTATGGATTGTGATATTGTAACACATGGTATTCTCAGCGTTCTTGCAGATAGTATGAACTTTGATATTGTAACGCGTGCTATACTCAGCGTTCATGCCGATAGTATGGACTGTGATATTGTTACGCATGCTGTTCTCAGTTTTCATGCAGATAGTATGGACTGTGATATTGTAACGCATGCTATTCTCAGCGTTCATGCAGATAGTATGGACTGTGATATTGTTACGCATGCTGTGCTCAGTTTTCATGCAGATAGTATGGACTGTGATATTGTAAAGCATGCTATTCTCAGCGTTCATGCAGATCGTATGGACTGTGATATTGTAACGCATGCTATTCTCAGCGCTCATGCAGATAGTGCGGACTGTGATATGGTAACGCATGCTATTCTCAGCGTTCATGGAGATAGTATGGACTGTGATATTATCACACGTGCTATTATCAGCGTTCATGGTGATAGTAGGGACTGTGATATTGTAACGCATGCTATTCTCAGCGCTCATGCAGATTGTGCGGACTGTGATATGGTAACGCGTGCTATTCTCAGCATTCATGCTGATCGTATGGACAGTGATATTGTAACGCATGCTATTCTCAGTGTTCCTGCTAATCGTATGGACTTTGATATTGTAACATGTGTTATTCTCAGCAATCATGCCGATAGTATGGACTGTGATATTGTAACATGTGCTATTCTCAGCGTTCATGGAGATAGTATGGACCGAGATATTGTAACACGTGCTATTATCAGCGTTCATGGAGATAGTTCGACTGTGATATTGTAAGACGTGCTATTATCAGCGTTCATGCTGATAGTGTGGACTGTGATATTGTAACGCATCCTATTCTCAGCGTTCATGCAGATAGTATGGATTGTGATATTGTAACGCATGGTATTCTCAGCGTTCTTGCAGATAGTATGGACTTTGATATTGTAACGTATGCTATACTCAGCGTTCATGCCGATAGTGTGGACTGTGATATTGTAACGCATGCTATTCTCAGCGTTCATGCAGATAGTATGGACTGTGATATTGTTACGCATGCAGTTCTCAGTTTTCATGCAGATAGTATGGACTGTGATATTGTAACGCATGCTATTCTCAGCATTCATGCAGATAGTATGGACTGTGATATTGTTACGCATGCTGTTCTCAGTTTTCATGCAGATAGTATGGACTGTGATATTGTAAAGCATGCTATTCTCAGCGTTCATGCAGATCGTATGGACTGTGATATTGTAACGCATGC
The DNA here is from genome assembly GCF_035084215.1 of Heptranchias perlo. Lineage (NCBI taxonomy): Eukaryota > Metazoa > Chordata > Chondrichthyes > Hexanchiformes > Hexanchidae > Heptranchias > Heptranchias perlo. The sequence continues at coordinate 34,062,128 of NC_090342.1, read as the reverse complement.
TATTCTCAGCGCTCATGCAGATAGTGCGGACTGTGATATGGTAACGCATGCTATTCTCAGCGTTCATGGAGATGGTATGGACTGTGATATTGTAACACGTGCTATTATCAGCGTTCATGGTGATAGTAGGGACTGTGATATTGTAACATGTGCTGTTCTCAGCATACATGGAGATAGTATGGACTGTGATATTGTAACATGTGCTATTCTCAGCGTTCATGCTGATAGTATGGACTGTGATATTGTAACGTCTGCTGTTCTCTGTGTTCATGGAGATAGTATGGACTGTGATATTGTAACATGTGCTATTCTCAGCATTCATGCCGATAGTATGGACTGTCACATTGTAACATGTGCTATTCTCAGCGTTCATGGAGATAGTATGGACTGTGATATTGTAACACGTGCTATTATCAGCGTTCATGGTGATAGTAGGGACTGTGATATTGTAACACGTGCTATTCTCAGCGTTCATGGAGATAGTATGGACTGTGATATTGTTACACATGCAGTTCTCAGTTTTCGTGCAGATAGTATGGACTGTGATATTGTAAAGCATGCTATTCTCAGAGTTCATGCAGATCGTATGGACTGTGATATTGTAACGCATGCTATTCTCAGTGTTCCTGCTAATCGTATGGACTTTGATATTGTAACATGTGCTATTCTCAGCGTTCATGGAGATAGTATGGACTGTGATATTGTAACATGTGTGCTATTCTCAGCATTCATGCTGATAGTATGGACTGTGATATTGCAACATGTGCTATTCTCAGCATTCATGCCGATAGTATGGACTGTGATATTGTAACACGTGCTATTCTCAGCGTTCATGGAGATAGTATGGACTGTGATGTTGTAACATGTGCTATTCTCAGCGTTAATGGAGATAGTATGGACTGTGATATTGTAACATGTGCTATTCTCAGCATTCATGCCGATAGTATGGACTGTGATATGGTAACGCGTGCTATTCTCAGCATTCATGCTGATCGTATGGACAGTGATATTGTAACGCATGCTATTCTCAGTGTTCCTGCTAATCGTATGGACGTTGATATTGTAACATGTGCTATTCTCAGCATTCATGGAGATAGTAAGGACTGTGATATTGTAACATGTGTATTATTCTCAGCAATCATGCCGATAGTATGGACTGTGATATTGTAACATGTGCTATTCTCAGCGTTCATGGAGATAGTATGGACTGTGATATTGTAACATGTGCTATTCTCAGCGTTCATGGACATAGTATGGACCGAGATATTGTAACACGTGCTATTATCAGCGTTCATGGAGATAGTTCGACTGTGATATTGTAAGACGTGCTATTATCAGCGTTCATGCTGATAGTGTGGACTGTGATATTGTAACGCATCCTATTCTCAGCGTTCATGCAGATAGTATGGATTGTGATATTGTAACGCATGGTATTCTCAGCGTTCTTGCAGATAGTATGGACTTTGATATTGTAACGTATGCTATACTCAGCGTTCATGCCGATAGTGTGGACTGTGATATTGTAACGCATGCTATTCTCAGCGTTCATGCAGATAGTATGGACTGTGATATTGTTACGCATGCAGTTCTCAGTTTTCATGCAGATAGTATGGACTGTGATATTGTAACGCATGCTATTCTCAGCGTTCATGCAGATAGTATGGACTGTGATATTGTTACGCATGCTGTTCTCAGTTTTCATGCAGATAGTATGGACTGTGATATTGTAAAGCATGCTATTCTCAGCGTTCATGCAGATCGTATGGACTGTGATATTGTAACGCATGCTATTCTCAGCGCTCATGCAGATAGTGCGGACTGTGATATGGTAACGCATGCTATTCTCAGCGTTCATGGAGATGGTATGGACTGTGATATTGTAACACGTGCTATTATCAGCGTTCATGGTGATAGTAGGGACTGTGATATTGTAACATGTGCTATTCTCAGCATACATGGAGATAGTATGGACTGTGATATTGTAACATGTGCTATTCTCAGCGTTCATGCTGATAGTATGGACTGTGATATTGTAACGTCTGCTGTTCTCTGTGTTCATGGAGATAGTATGGACTGTGATATTGTAACATGTGCTATTCTCAGCATTCATGCCGATAGTATGGACTGTCACATTGTAATATGTGCTATTCTCAGCGTTCATGGAGATAGTATGGACTGTGATATTGTAACACGTGCTATTATCAGCGTTCATGGTGATAGTAGGGACTGTGATATTGTAACACGTGCTATTCTCAGCGTTCATGGAGATAGTATGGACTGTGATATTGTTACGCATGCAGTTCTCAGTTTTCATGCAGATAGTATGGACTGTGATATTGTAAAGCATGCTATTCTCAGCGTTCATGCAGATCGTATGGACTGTGATATTGTAACGCATGCTATTCTCAGTGTTCCTGCTAATCGTATGGACTTTGATATTGTAACATGTGCTATTCTCAGCGTTCATGGAGATAGTATGGACTGTGATATTGTAACATGTGTGCTATTCTCAGCATTCATGCTGATAGTATGGACTGTGATAATGTAACATGTGCTATTCTCAGCATTCATGCCGATAGTATGGACTGTGATATTGTAACACGTGCTATTCTCAGCGTTCATGGAGATAGTATGGACTGTGATGTTGTAACATGTGCTATTCTCAGTGTTCATGGAGATAGTATGGACTGTGATATTGTAACATGTGCTATTCTCAGCATTCATGCTGATAGTATGGACTGTGATATTGTAACGCATGCTATTCTCAGCGTTCATGCAGATAGTATGGATTGTGATATTGTAACGCATGGTATTCTCAGCGTTCTTGCAGATAGTATGGACTTTGATATTGTAATGCATGCTATACTCAGCGTTCATGCCGATGGTATGGACTGTGATAGTGTAACGCATGCTATTCTCAGCGTTCATGCAGATAGTATGGACTGTGATATTGTTACGCATGCTGTTCTCAGTTTTCATGCAGATAGTATGGACTGTGATATTGTAACGCATGCTATTCTCAGCGTTCATGCAGATAGTATGGACTGTGATATTGTAACGCATGCTATTCTCAGCATTCATGCTGATCGTATGGACATTGATAATGTAACATGTGTGCTATTCTCAGCATTCATGCCGATAGTATGGACTGTGATATTGTAAAACGTGCTATTATCAGCATTCATGCTGATAGTATGGACTGTGATATTGTAAAACGTGCTATTATCAGCATTCATGCTGATAGTATGGACTGTGATGTTGTAACATGTGCGATTCTCAGCGTTCGTGCCGATAGTATGGACTGTGATATTGTAACGTGCTATTCTCAGCGTTCATGGAGATAGTATGGACTGTGATATTGTAACGTGTGCTATTCTCAGCATTCATGCCGATAGTATGGACTGTGATATTGTAACATGAGCGATTCTCAGCGTTCATGGAGATAGTATGGACTGTGATATTGTAACGTGTGCTATTCTCAGCATTCATGCCGACAGTATGGACTGTGATATTGTAACATGAGCGATTCTCAGCGTTCATGGAGATAGTATGGACTGTGATATTGTAACATGTGCTATTATCAGCGTTCATGGAGATAGTATGGACTGTGATATTGTTATGTGTGCTATTCTCAGCATTCATGCCGACAGTATGGACTGTGATATTGTAACATGTGCTATTCTCAGCATTCATGCAGATAGTATGGATTGTGATATTGTAACATGTGCTATTCTCAGTGTTCATGCTCATAGTATGGACTGTGATATTGTAACATGTGCTATTCTCAGCATTCATGCCGATAGTATGGACTGTCTTATTTTAACATGTGCTATTCTCAGCGTTCATGGAGATAGTATGGACTGTGATATTGTAACATGTGCTATTCTCAGCATTCATGCTGATTGTATGGACTGTGATATTGCAACGTGTGCTGTTCTCAGTGCTCATGGAGATAGTATGGACTGTGATATTGTAACACGTGCTATTCTCAGCGTTCACACAGATAGTATGGACTGTGATATTGTAACATGTGCTATTCTCAGCGTTCATGGAGATAGTATGGACTGTGATATTGTAACATGTGCTATTCTCACCGTTCATGCAGATGGTATGGACTGTGATATTGTAACGTGCTATTCTCACCGTTCATGCAGATAGTATGGACTGTGACATTGTAACGCATGCTATTCTCAGCGGTCATGTAGATGGTATGGACTGTGATATTGTAACGCATGCTATTCTCAGTGTTCATGCTGATAGTATGGACTGTGATACTGTAACGCATGCTATTCTCAGCGCTCATGCAGATTGTGCGGACTGTGATATGGTAACGCGTGCTATTCTCAGCATTCAAGCTGATCATATGGACAGTGATATTGTAACGCATGCTATTCTCAGTGTTCCTGCTAATCGTATGGACTGTGATATTGTAACATGTGTGTTAATCTCAGCATTCATGCCGATAGTATGGACTGTGATATGGTAACATGTGCTATTCTCAGCGTTCATGCAGATAGTATGGACTGTGATATTGTAATGTGTGTTATTCTCAGCATTCATGCAGATAGCATGGACTGTGATATTGTAACATGTGCTATTCTCAGCATTCATGGAGATAGTACAGACTGTGATGTTGTAAAAGGTGCTATTATCAGCTTTCATGCTGATAGTATGGACTGTGATATTGTAACACGTGCTATTATCAGCGTTCATGCTGATAGTGTGGACTGTGATATTGTAACGCATGCTATTCTCAGCATTCATGCAGATAGTATGGACTGTGATATTGTAACGCATGGTATTCTCAGCGTTCTTGCAGATAGTATGGACTTTGATATTGTAACGCATGCTATACTCAGCGTTCATGCCGATAGTATGGACTGTGATATTGTAACGCATGCTATTCTCAGCGTTCATGCAGATAGTATGGACTGTGATATTGTTACGCATGCTGTTCTCAGTTTTCATGCAGATAGTATGGACTGTGATATTGTAACGCATGCTATTCTCAGCGCTCATGCAGATAATGCGGACTGTGATATGGTAATGCGTGCTATTCTCAGCATTCATGCTGATCGTATGGACAGTGATAATGTAACATGTGTGCTATTCTCAGCATTCATGCTGATAGTATGGACTGTGATATTGTAAAACGTGCTATTATCAGCGTTCCTGCCGATAGTATGGACTGTGATATTGTAACGCATGCTATTCTCAGCGCTCATGCAGATAATGCGGACTGTGATATGGTAATGCGTGCTATTCTCAGCATTCATGCTGATCGTATGGACAGTGATAATGTAACATGTGTGCTATTCTCAGCGTTCATGCTGATAGTATGGACTGTGATGTTGTAACATGTGCGATTCTCAGCGTTCCTGCCGATAGTATGGACTGTGATATTGTAACGTGCTATTCTCAGCGTTCATGGAGATAGTATGGACTGTGATATTGTAACGTGTGCTATTCTCAGCGTTCATGGAGATAGTATGGACTGTGATATTGTAATGTGTGGTATTCTCAGCATTCATGCCGACAGTATGGACTATGATATTGAAACGCATGCTATTCTCAGCATTCATGCAGATAGTATGGATTGTGATATTGTAACATGTGCTATTCTCAGTGTTCATGCTCATAGTATGGACTGTTATATTGTAACATGTGCTATTCTCAGTGTTCATGCTCATAGTATGGACTGTGATATTGTAACATGTGCTATTCTCAGCATTCATGCAGATAGTATGGATTGTGATATTGCAACGTGTGCTATTCTCAGTGTTCATGGAGATAGTATGGACTGTGATATTGTAACGCATGCTATTCTCAGCGTTCATGCAGATAGTATGGACTGTGATATTGTAACGCATGCTATTCTCACCGTTCATGCAGATAGTATGGACTGTGATATTGTAACGCATGCTATTCTCAGCGGTCATGTAGATGGTATGGACTGTGATATTGTAACGCATGCTATTCTCAGTGTTCTTGCTGATAGTATGGACTGTGATATTGTAACGCATGCTATTCTCACTGTTCATGCTGATAGTATCGACTGTGATACTGTAACGCATGCTATATTCTCAGCGCTCATGCAGATTGTGCAGACTGTGATATGGTAACGCGTGCAATTCTCAGCATTCAAGCTGATCATATGGACAGTGATATTGTGACGCATGCTATTCTCAGTGTTCCTGCTAATCGTATGGACTGTGATATTGTAACATGTGTGTTAATCTCAGCATTCATGCCGATAGTATGGACTGTGATATTGTAACATGTGCTATTCTCAGCATTCCTGCCGATAGTGTGGACTGTGATATTGTAAAGCGTGCTATTATCAGCGTTCATGCTGATAGTATGGACTGTGATATTGTAACATGTGCTATTCTCAGCGTTCATGCCGATAGTATGGAATGTGATAGTGTAACATGCTATTCTCAGCGTTCATGGAGACAGTATGGACTGTGATATTGTAACATGTGTGCTATTCACAGCATTCATGCTGATAGTATGGACTGTGATATTGTAACATGTGCTATTCTCAGCATTCATGCCGATAGTATGGACTGTGATATTGTAACATGTGTGCTATTCTCAGCATTCATGCCGATAGTATGGACTGTGATATTGTAACACGTGCTATTATCAGCGTTCATGGAGATAGTTCGACTGTGATGTTGTAAAAGGTGCTGTTATCAGCGTTCATGCTGATAGTATGGACTGTGATATTGTAACACGTGCTATTCTCAGCATTCATGCTGATAGTATGGACTGTGATATTGTAACACGTGCTATTCTCAGCATTCATGCCGATAGTATGGACTGTGATATTGTAACATGTGCGATTCTCAGCGTTCATGGAGATAGTATGGACTGTGATATTGTAACATGTGCTATTCTCAGCGTTCATGGAGATAGCATGGACTGTGATATTGTAATGTGTGGTATTCTCAGCGTTCATGGAGATAGTATGGACTGTGATATTGTAATGTGTGGTATTCTCAGCATTCATGCCGACAGTATGGACTGTGATATTGTAACACGTGCTACTCTCAGCGTTCATGCAGATAGTATGGATTGTGATATTGTAACACATGGTATTCTCAGCGTTCTTGCAGATAGTATGAACTTTGATATTGTAACGCGTGCTATACTCAGCGTTCATGCCGATAGTATGGACTGTGATATTGTAACATGTGTGCTATTCTCAGCATTCATGCTGATAGTATGGACTGTGATATTGTAACATGTGCTATTCTCAGCATTCATGCCGATAGTATGGACTGTGATATTGTAACATGTGTGCTATTCTCAGCATTCATGCCGATAGTATGGACTGTGATATTGTAACACGTGCTATTATCAGCGTTCATGGAGATAGTTCGACTGTGATGTTGTAAAAGGTGCTGTTATCAGCGTTCATGCTGATAGTATGGACTGTGATATTGTAACACGTGCTATTCTCAGCATTCATGCTGATAGTATGGACTGTGATATTGTAACACGTGCTATTCTCAGCATTCATGCCGATAGTATGGACTGTGATATTGTAACATGTGCGATTCTCAGCGTTCATGGAGATAGTATGGACTGTGATATTGTAACATGTGCTATTCTCAGCGTTCATGGAGATAGCATGGACTGTGATATTGTAATGTGTGGTATTCTCAGCGTTCATGGAGATAGTATGGACTGTGATATTGTAATGTGTGGTATTCTCAGCATTCATGCCGACAGTATGGACTGTGATATTGTAACACGTGCTACTCTCAGCGTTCATGCAGATAGTATGGATTGTGATATTGTAACACATGGTATTCTCAGCGTTCTTGCAGATAGTATGAACTTTGATATTGTAACGCGTGCTATACTCAGCGTTCATGCCGATAGTATGGACTGTGATATTGTTACGCATGCTGTTCTCAGTTTTCATGCAGATAGTATGGACTGTGATATTGTAACGCATGCTATTCTCAGCGTTCATGCAGATAGTATGGACTGTGATATTGTTACGCATGCTGTGCTCAGTTTTCATGCAGATAGTATGGACTGTGATATTGTAAAGCATGCTATTCTCAGCGTTCATGCAGATCGTATGGACTGTGATATTGTAACGCATGCTATTCTCAGCGCTCATGCAGATAGTGCGGACTGTGATATGGTAACGCATGCTATTCTCAGCGTTCATGGAGATAGTATGGACTGTGATATTATCACACGTGCTATTATCAGCGTTCATGGTGATAGTAGGGACTGTGATATTGTAACGCATGCTATTCTCAGCGCTCATGCAGATTGTGCGGACTGTGATATGGTAACGCGTGCTATTCTCAGCATTCATGCTGATCGTATGGACAGTGATATTGTAACGCATGCTATTCTCAGTGTTCCTGCTAATCGTATGGACTTTGATATTGTAACATGTGCTATTCTCAGCATTCATGGAGATAGTAAGGACTGTGATATTGTAACATGTGTGTTATTCTCAGCAATCATGCCGATAGTATGGACTGTGATATTGTAACATGTGCTATTCTCAGCGTTCATGGAGATAGTATGGACTGTGATATTGTAACACGTGCTATTATCAGCGTTCATGGAGATAGTTCGACTGTGATATTGTAAGACGTGCTATTATCAGCGTTCATGCTGATAGTGTGGACTGTGATATTGTAACGCATCCTATTCTCAGCGTTCATGCAGATAGTATGGATTGTGATATTGTAACGCATGGTATTCTCAGCGTTCTTGCAGATAGTATGGACTTTGATATTGTAACGTATGCTATACTCAGCGTTCATGCCGATAGTGTGGACTGTGATATTGTAACGCATGCTATTCTCAGCGTTCATGCAGATAGTATGGACTGTGATATTGTTACGCATGCACTTCTCAGTTTTCATGCAGATAGTATGGACTGTGATATTGTAACGCATGCTATTCTCAGCATTCATGCAGATAGTATGGACTGTGATATTGTTACGCATGCTGTTCTCAGTTTTCATGCAGATAGTATGGACTGTGATATTGTAAAGCATGCTATTCTCAGCGTTCATGCAGATCGTATGGACTGTGATATTGTAACGCATGCTATTCTCAGCGCTCATGCAGATGGTGCGGACTGTGATATGGTAACGCATGCTATTCTCAGCGTTCATGGAGATGGTATGGACTGTGATATTGTAACACGTGCTATTATCAGCGTTCATGGTGATAGTAGGGACTGTGATATTGTAACATGTGCTGTTCTCAGCATACATGGAGATAGTATGGACTGTGATATTGTAACATGTGCTATTCTCAGCGTTCATGCTGATAGTATGGACTGTGATATTGTAACGTCTGCTGTTCTCTGTGTTCATGGAGATAGTATGGACTGTGATATTGTAACATGTGCTATTCTCAGCATTCATGCCGATAGTATGGACTGTCACATTGTAATATGTGCTATTCTCAGCGTTCATGGAGATAGTATGGACTGTGATATTGTAACACGTGCTATTATCAGCGTTCATGGTGATAGTAGGGACTGTGATATTGTAACACGTGCTATTCTCAGCGTTCATGGAGATAGTATGGACTGTGATATTGTTACACATGCAGTTCTCAGTTTTCATGCAGATAGTATGGACTGTGATATTGTAAAGCATGCTATTCTCAGAGTTCATGCAGATCGTATGGACTGTGATATTGTAACGCATGCTATTCTCAGTGTTCCTGCTAATCGTATGGACCTTGATATTGTAACATGTGCTATTCTCAGCATTCATGGAGATAGTAAGGACTGTGATATTGTAACATGTGTATTATTCTCAGCAATCATGCCGATAGTATGGACTGTGATATTGTAACATGTGCTATTCTCAGCGTTCATGGAGATAGTATGGACTGTGATATTGTAACATGTGCTATTCTCAGCGTTCATGGAGATAGTATGGACCGAGATATTGTAACACGTGCTATTATCAGCGTTCATGGAGATAGTTCGACTGTGATATTGTAAGACGTGCTATTATCAGCGTTCATGCTGATAGTGTGGACTGTGATATTGTAACGCATCCTATTCTCAGCGTTCATGCAGATAGTATGGATTGTGATATTGTAACGCATGGTATTCTCAGCGTTCTTGCAGATAGTATGGACTTTGATATTGTAACGTATGCTATACTCAGCGTTCATGCCGATAGTGTGGACTGTGATATTGTAACGCATGCTATTCTCAGCGTTCATGCAGATAGTATGGACTGTGATATTGTTACGCATGCAGTTCTCAGTTTTCATGCAGATAGTATGGACTGTGATATTGTAACGCATGCTATTCTCAGCGTTCATGCAGATAGTATGGACTGTGATATTGTTACGCATGCTGTTCTCAGTTTTCATGCAGATAGTATGGACTGTGATATTGTAAAGCATGCTATTCTCAGCGTTCATGCAGATCGTATGGACTGTGATATTGTAACGCATGCTATTCTCAGCGCTCATGCAGATAGTGCGGACTGTGATATGGTAACGCATGCTATTCTCAGCGTTCCTGGAGATGGTATGGACTGTGATATTGTAACACGTGCTATTATCAGCGTTCATGGTGATAGTAGGGACTGTGATATTGTAACATGTGCTATTCTCAGCATACATGGAGATAGTATGGACTGTGATATTGTAACATGTGCTATTCTCAGCGTTCATGCTGATAGTATGGACTGTGATATTGTAACGTCTGCTGTTCTCTGTGTTCATGGAGATAGTATGGACTGTGATATTGTAACATGTGCTATTCTCAGCATTCATGCCGATAGTATGGACTGTCACATTGTAATATGTGCTATTCTCAGCGTTCATGGAGATAGTATGGACTGTGATATTGTAACACGTGCTATTATCAGCGTTCATGGTGATAGTAGGGACTGTGATATTGTAACACGTGCTATTCTCAGCGTTCATGGAGATAGTATGGACTGTGATATTGTTACGCATGCAGTTCTCAGTTTTCATGCAGATAGTATGGACTGTGATATTGTAAAGCATGCTATTCTCAGCGTTCATGCAGATCGTATGGACTGTGATATTGTAACGCATGCTATTCTCAGTGTTCCTGCTAATCGTATGGACTTTGATATTGTAACATGTGCTATTCTCAGCATTCATGGAGATAGTATGGACTGTGATATTGTAACATGTGTGCTATTCTCAGCATTCATGCTGAGAGTATGGACTGTGATAATGTAACATGTGCTATTCTCAGCATTCATGCCGATAGTATGGACTGTGATATTGTAACACGTGCTATTCTCAGCGTTCATGGAGATAGTATGGACTGTGATGTTGTAACATGTGCTATTCTCAGCGTTCATGGAGATAGTATGGACTGTGATATTGTAACATGTGCTATTCTCAGCATTCATGCTGATAGTATGGACTGTGATATTGTAACGCATGCTATTCTCAGCGTTCATGCAGATAGTATGGACTGTGATATTGAAACGCATGCTATTCTCAGCATTCATGCAGATAGTATGGACTGTGATATTGTAACATGTGCTATTCTCAGTGTTCATGCTCATCGTATGGACTGTGATATTGTAACGCATGCTATTCTCAGCGTTCACGCAGATAGCATGGACTGTGATATTGTAATAATGTGCTATTATCAGCGTTCACGCAGATAGTATGGACTGTGATATTGTAACATGTGCTATTCTCAGCATTCATGCCGATAGTATGGACTGTGATATTGCAACGTGTGCTGTTCTCAGTGCTCATGGAGATAGTATGGACTGTGATATTGTAACACGTGCTAGTCTCAGCGTTCACGCAGATAGTATGGACTGTGATATTGTAACGTGCTATTCTCAGCATTCATGCCGATAGTATGGACTGTCTTATTTTAACATGTGCTATTCTCAGCGTTCATGGAGATAGTATGGACTGTGATATTGTAACATGTGTGCTATTCTCAGCATTCATGCTGATAGTATGGACTGTGATGTTGTAACATTTGCTATTCTCAGCGTTCATGGAGGTAGTATGGACTGTGATATTGTAACACATGCTATTATCAGCGTTCATGGAGATAGTATGGACTGTGATATTGTAACGCATGGTATTCTCAGTGCTCATGCAGATAGTGCGGACTGTGATATGGTAACGCATGCTATTCTCAGCATTCATGCAGATAGTATGGACTGTGATCTTGTTACGCATGCTATTCTCAGTTTTCATGCAGATAGTATGGACTGTGATATGGTAACGCATGCTATTCTCAGCATTCATGCAGATAGTATGGACTGTGATATTGTAACATGTGCTATTCTCAGCGTTCGTGCCGATAGTATGGACTGTGATATTGAAACGCATGCTATTCTCAGCATTCATGCAGATAGTATGGATTGTGATATTGTAACGTGTGCTATTCTCAGCATTCATGCCGATAGTATGGACTGTGATATTGTAATGTGTGCTATTCTCAGCATTCATGCAGACAGTATGGACTGTGATATTGTAACGTGCTATTCTCAGCTTTCATGGAGATAGTATGGACTGTGATATTGTAACATGTGCTATTCTCAGCGTTCACGCAGATAGTATGGACTGTGATATTGTAACGCATGCTATTCTCAGCGTTCATGGAGATAGTATGGACTGTGATATTGTAACGCATGCTATTCTCAGCGTTCATGCAGATAGCATGGACTGTGATATTGAAACGCATGCTATTCTCAGCATTCATGCAGATAGTATGGATTGTGATATTGTAACGTGTTATTCTCAGCTTTCATGGAGATAGTATGGACTGTGATATTGTAACGCATGCTATTCTCAGCGTTCATGCAGATAGTATGGACTGTGATATTGAAACGCATGCTATTCTCAGCATTCATGCAGATAGTATGGACTGTGATATTGTAACATGTGCTATTCTCAGTGTTCATGCTCATAGTATGGACTGTGATATTGTAACGCATGCTATTCTCAGCGTTCATGCAGATAGCATGGACTGTGATATTGTAATAATGTGCTATTATCAGCGTTCACGCAGATAGTATGGACTGTGATATTGTAACATGTGCTATTCTCAGCATTCATGCCGATAGTATGGACTGTGATATTGCAACGTGTGCTGTTCTCAGTGCTCATGGAGATAGTATGGACTGTGATATTGTAACACGTGCTAGTCTCAGCGTTCACGCAGATAGTATGGACTGTGATATTGTAACGTGCTATTCTCAGCATTCATGCCGATAGTATGGACTGTCTTATTTTAACATGTGCTATTCTCAGCGTTCATGGAGATAGTATGGACTGTGATATTGTAACATGTGCGATTCTCAGCGTTCACGCAGATAGTATGGACTGTGATATTGTAACGCATGCTATTCTCAGCGTTCATGGAGATAGTATGGACTGTGATATTGTAACGCATGCTATTCTCAGCGTTCATGCAGATAGCATGGACTGTGATATTGAAACGCATGCTATTCTCAGCATTCATGCAGATAGTATGGATTGTGATATTGTAACGTGCTATTCTCAGCTTTCATGGAGATAGTATGGACTGTGATATTGTAACGCATGCTATTCTCAGCGTTCATGCAGATAGTATGGACTGTGATATTGAAACGCATGCTATTCTCAGCATTCATGCAGATAGTATGGACTGTGATATTGTAACATGTGCTATTCTCAGTGTTCATGCTCATAGTATGGACTGTGATATTGTAACGCATGCTATTCTCAGCGTTCACGCAGATAGCATGGACTGTGATATTGTAATAATGTGCTATTATCTGCGTTCACGCGGATAGTATGGACTGTGATATTGTAACATGTGCTATTCTCAGCATTCATGCCGATAGTATGGACTGTGATATTGCAACGTGTGCTGTTCTCAGTGCTCATGGAGATAGTATGGACTGTGATATTGTAACACGTGCTAGTCTCAGCGTTCACGCAGATAGTATGGACTGTGATATTGTAACGTGCTATTCTCAGCATTCATGCCGATAGTATGGACTGTCTTATTTTAACATGTGCTATTCTCAGCGTTCATGGAGATAGTATGGACTGTGATATTGTAACGCATGCTATTCTCAGCGTTCATGCAGATAGTATGGACTGTGATATTGTAATGCATGCTATTCTCAGCGGTCATGTAGATGGTATGGACTGTCATATTGTAACGCATGCTATTCTCAGTGTTCATGCTGATAGTATGGACTGTGATATTGTAACGCATGCTATTCTCAGTGTTCATGCTGATAGTATGGACTGTGATACTGTAACGCATGCTATTCTCAGCGCTCATGCAGATTGTGCGGACTGTGATATGGTAACGCGTGCTATTCTCAGCATTCAAGCTGATCATATGGACAGTGATATTGTAACGCATGCTATTCTCAGTGTTCCTGCTAATCGTATGGACTTTGATATTGTAACATGTGCTATTCTCAGCGTTCATGCAGATAGTATGGACTGTGATATTGTAACATGTGTGTTAATCTCAGCATTCATGCCGATAGTATGGACTGTGATATTGTAACATGTGCTATTCTCAGCATTCATGCCGATAGTATGGACTGTGATATTGTAACATGTGTGCTATTCTCAGCATTCATGCCGATAGTATGGACTGTGATATTGTAACACGTGCTATTATCAGCGTTCATGGAGATAGTTCGACTGTGATGTTGTAAAAGGTGCTATTATCAGCGTTCATGCTGATAGTGTGGACTGTGATATTGTAACATGTGCGATTCTCAGCGTTCATGCAGATAGTATGGATTGTGATATTGTAACGCATGGTATTCTCAGCGTTCTTGCAGATAGTATGGACTTTGATATTGTAACGCATGCTATACTCAGCGTTCATGCCGATAGTATGGACTGTGATATTGTAACGCATGCTATTCTCAACGTTCATGCAGATAGTATGGACTGTGATATTGTTACGCATGCTGTTCTCAGTTTTCATGCAGATAGTATGGACTGTGATATTGTAACGCATGCTATTCTCAGCGTTCATGCAGATAGTATGGACTGTGATATTGTTACGCATGCTGTTCTCAGTTTTCATGCAGATAGTATGGACTGTGATATTGTAACGCATGCTATTCTCAGCGCTCATGCAGATAGTGCGGACTATGATATGGTAACGCATGCTATTCTCAGCGTTCATGGAGATAGTATGGACTGTGATATTGTAACACGTGCTATTATCAGCGTTCACGCAGATAGTATGGACTGTGATATTGTAACGTGCTATTCTCAGCATTCATGCCGATAGTATGGACTGTCTTATTTGAACATGTGCTATTCTCAGCGTTCATGGAGATAGTATGGACTGTGATATTGTAACGCATGCTATTCTCAGCGTTCATGCAGATAGTATGGACTGTGATATTGTAATGCATGCTATTCTCAGCGGTCATGTAGATGGTATGGACTGTGATATTGTAACGCATGCTATTCTCAGTGTTCATGCTGATAGTATGGACTGTGATATTGTAACGCATGCTATTCTCAGTGTTCATGCTGATAGTATGGACTGTGATACTGTAACGCATGCTATTCTCAGCGCTCATGCAGATTGTGCGGACTATGATATGGTAACGCGTGCTATTCTCAGCATTCAAGCTGATCATATGGACAGTGATATTGTAACGCATGCTATTCTCAGTGTTCCTGCTAATCGTATGGACTTTGATATTGTAACATGTGCTATTCTCAGCGTTCATGGAGATAGTATGGACTGTGATATTGTAATGTGTGCTATTCTCAGCATTCATGCAGACAGTATGGACTGTGATATTGTAACGTGCTATTCTCAGCTTTCATGGAGATAGTATGGACTTTGATATTGTAACATGTGCTATTCTCAGCGTTCACGCAGATAGTATGGACTGTGATATTGTAACGCATGCTCTTCTCAGTGTTCCTGCTAATCGTATGGACTTTGATATTGTAACATGTGCTATTCTCAGCGTTCATGGAGATAGTATGGACTGTGATATTGTAACGTGCTATTCTCAGCATTCATGCCGATAGTATGGACTGTCTTATTTTAACATGTGCTATTCTCAGCGTTCATGGAGATAGTATGGACTGTGATATTGTAACATGTGCGATTCTCAGCGTTCACGCAGATCGTATGGACTGTGATATTGTAACGCATGCTATTCTTAGCGTTCATGGAGATAGTATGGACTGTGATATTGTAACGCATGCTATTCTCAGCGTTCATGCAGATAGCATGGACTGTGATATTGAAACGCATGCTATTCTCAGCATTCATGCAGATAGTATGGATTGTGATATTGTAACGTGCTATTCTCAGCTTTCATGGAGATAGTATGGACTGTGATATTGTAACGCATGCTATTCTCAGCGTTCATGCAGATAGTATGGACTGTGATATTGTAACGCATGCTATTCTCAGCATTCATGCAGATAGTATGGACTGTGATATTGTAACATGTGCTCTTCTCAGTGTTCATGCTCATAGTATGGACTGTGATATTGTAACGCATGCTATTCTCAGCGTTCACGCAGATAGCATGGACTGTGATATTGTAATAATGTGCTATTATCTGCGTTCACGCAGATAGTATGGACTGTGATATTGTAACATGTGCTATTCTCAGCATTCATGCCGATAGTATGGACTGTGATATTGCAACGTGTGCTGTTCTCAGTGCTCATGGAGATAGTATGGACTGTGATATTGTAACACGTGCTAGTCTCAGCGTTCACGCAGATAGTATGGACTGTGATATTGTAACGCATGCTATTCTCAGCGTTCATGCAGATAGTATGGACTGTGATATTGTAATGCATGCTGTTCTCAGCGGTCATGCAGATGGTATGGACTGTCATATTGTAACGCATGCTATTCTCAGTGTTCATGCTGATAGTATGGACTGTGATATTGTAACGCATGCTATTCTCAGTGTTCATGCTGATAGTATGGACTGTGATACTGTAACGCATGCTATTCTCAGCGCTCATGCAGATTGTGCGGACTGTGATATGGTAACGCGTGCTATTCTCAGCATTCAAGCTGATCATATGGACAGTGATATTGTAACGCATGCTATTCTCAGTGTTCCTGCTAATCGTATGGACTTTGATATTGTAACATGTGCTATTCTCAGCGTTCATGGAGATAGTATGGACTGTGATATTGTAACATGTGTGTTAATCTCAGCATTCATGCCGATAGTATGGACTGTGATATTGTAACATGTGCTATTCTCAGCATTCATGCCGATAGTATGGACTGTGATATTGTAACATGTGCTATTCTCAGCGTTCATGGAGATAGTATGGACTGTGATATTGTAACATGTGTGCTATTCTCAGCATTCATGCCGATAGTATGGACTGTGATATTGTAACACGTGCTATTATCAGCGTTCATGGAGATAGTTCGACTGTGATGTTGTAAAAGGTGCTATTATCAGCGTTCATGCTGATAGTGTGGACTGTGATATTGTAACATGTGCGATTCTCAGCGTTCATGCAGATAGTATGGATTGTGATATTGTAACGCATGGTATTCTCAGCGTTCTTGCAGATAGTATGGACTTTGATATTGTAACGCATGCTATTCTCAACGTTCATGCAGATAGTATGGACTGTGATATTGTTACGCATGCTGTTCTCAGTTTTCATGCAGATAGTATGGACTGTGATATTGTAACGCATGCTATTCTCAGCGTTCATGCAGATAGTATGGACTGTGATATTGTTACGCATGCTGTTCTCAGTTTTCATGCAGATAGTATGGACTGTGATATTGTAACGCATGCTATTCTCAGCGCTCATGCAGATAGTGCGGACTGTGATATGGTAACGCATGCTATTCTCAGCGTTCATGGAGATAGTATGGACTGTGATATTGTAACACGTGCTATTATCAGCGTTCATGGTGATAGTCGGGACTGTGATATTGTCACACGTGCTATTCTCAGCATTCATGCAGATAGTATGGACGGTGATATTGTAACGCATGCTATTCTCAGCGCTCATGCAGATTGTGCGGACTGTGATATGGTAACGCATGCTATTCTCAGCATTCATGCTGATCGTATGGACAGTGATATTGTAACGCATGCTATTCTCAGTGTTCCTGCTAATCGTATGGACTTTGATATTGTAACATGTGGTATTCTCAGCGTTCATGGAGATAGTAAGGACTGTGATATTGTAACATGTGTGTTATTCTCAGCAATCATGCCGATAGTATGGACTGTGATATTGTAACATGTGCTATTCTCAGCGTTCATGGAGATAGTATGGACTGTGATATTGTAACACGTGCTATTATCAGCGTTCATGGAGATAGTATGGACTGTGATATTGTAACATGTGCTATTATCAGCGTTCATGGAGATAGTATGGACTGTGATATTGTAATGTGTGCTGTTCTCAGCGTTCATGGAGATAGTATGGACTGTGATATTGTAACGTGCTATTCTCAGCATTGATGCCGATAGTATGGACTGTGATATTGTAACATGTGCTATTCTCAGCGTTCATGGAGAAAGTATGGACTGTGATATTGTAACACGTGCTATTATCAGCGTTCATGGAGATAGTAGGGACTGTGATATTGTAACATGTGCTATTCTCAGCGTTCATGGAGAAAGTATGGACTGTGATATTGTAACACGTGCTATTATCAGCGTTCATGGAGATAGCAGGGACTGTGATATTGTAACATGTGCTATTCTCAGCGTTCATGGAGAAAGTATGGACTGTGATATTGTAACATGTGCTATTCTCAGCGTTCATGGAGATAGTATGGACTGTGATGTTGTAACACGTGCTGTTATCAGCTTTCATGGTGATGGTAGGGACTGTGATATTGTAAGATGTGCTATTCTCAGCGTTCATGGTGATAGTATGGACTGTGATATTGTAACATGTGCTATTCTCAGCATTCATGCTGATAGTATGGACTGTGATATTGTAACGTCTGCTGTTCTCAGCGTTCATGGAGAAAGTATGGACTGTGATATTGTAACACGTGCTATTCTCAGCATTCATGGAGATAGTATGGACTGTGATATTGTAACATAAGCTATTCTCAGCATTCATGCCGATAGTATGGACTGTCATATTGTAACATGTGCTATTCTCAGCGTTCATGGAGATAGTATGGACTGTGATGTTGTAACACGTGCTGTTATCAGCGTTCATGATGATGGTAGGGACTGTGATATTGTAAGATGTGCTATTCTCAGCGTTCATGGTGATAGTATGGACTGTGATATTGTAAGATGTGCTATTCTCAGCGTTCATGGAGATAGTATGGACTGTGATATTGTAACACGTGCTATTCTCAGCATTCATGCAGATAATATGGACTGTGATATTGTAACATGTGCTATTCTCAGCGCTCATGCAGATTGTGCGGACTGTGATATGGTAACGCGTGCTATTCTCAGCATTCATGCTGATCGTATGGACAGTGATATTGTAACGCATGCTATTCTCAGTGTTCCTGCTAATCGTATGGACTTTGATATTGTAACATGTGCTATTCTCAGCGTTCATGGAGATAGTAAGGACTGTGATATTGTAACATGTGTGTTATTCTCAGCAATCATGCCGATAGTATGGACTGTGATATTGTAACACATGCTATTATCAGCGTTCATGGAGATAGTATGGACTGTGATATTGTAACGCATGGTATTCTCAGTGCTCATGCAGATAGTGCGGACTGTGATATGGTAACGCATGCTATTCTCAGCATTCATGCAGATAGTATGGACTGTGATCTTGTTACGCATGCTATTCTCAGTTTTCATGCAGATAGTATGGACTGTGATATGGTAACGCATGCTATTCTCAGCGTTCGTGCCGATAGTATGGACTGTGATATTGAAACGCATGCTATTCTCAGCATTCATGCAGATAGTATGGATTGTGATATTGTAACGTGTGCTATTCTCAGCATTCATGCCGATAGTATGGACTGTGATATTGTAATGTGTGCTATTCTCAGCATTCATGCAGACAGTATGGACTGTGATATTGTAACGTGCTATTCTCAGCTTTCATGGAGATAGTATGGACTGTGATATTGTAACATGTGCTATTCTCAGCGTTCACGCAGATAGTATGGACTGTGATATTGTAACGCATGCTATTCTCAGCGTTCATGGAGATAGTATGGACTGTGATATTGTAACGCATGCTATTCTCAGCGTTCATGCAGATAGCATGGACTGTGATATTGAAACGCATGCTATTCTCAGCATTCATGCAGATAGTATGGATTGTGATATTGTAACGTGTTATTCTCAGCTTTCATGGAGATAGTATGGACTGTGATATTGTAACGCATGCTATTCTCAGCGTTCATGCAGATAGTATGGACTGTGATATTGAAACGCATGCTATTCTCAGCATTCATGCAGATAGTATGGACTGTGATATTGTAACATGTGCTATTCTCAGTGTTCATGCTCATAGTATGGACTGTGATATTGTAACGCATGCTATTCTCAGCGTTCATGCAGATAGCATGGACTGTGATATTGTAATAATGTGCTATTATCAGCGTTCACGCAGATAGTATGGACTGTGATATTGTAACATGTGCTATTCTCAGCATTCATGCCGATAGTATGGACTGTGATATTGCAACGTGTGCTGTTCTCAGTGCTCATGGAGATAGTATGGACTGTGATATTGTAACACGTGCTAGTCTCAGCGTTCACGCAGATAGTATGGACTGTGATATTGTAACGTGCTATTCTCAGCATTCATGCCGATAGTATGGACTGTCTTATTTTAACATGTGCTATTCTCAGCGTTCATGGAGATAGTATGGACTGTGATATTGTAACATGTGCGATTCTCAGCGTTCACGCAGATAGTATGGACTGTGATATTGTAACGCATGCTATTCTCAGCGTTCATGGAGATAGTATGGACTGTGATATTGTAACGCATGCTATTCTCAGCGTTCATGCAGATAGCATGGACTGTGATATTGAAACGCATGCTATTCTCAGCATTCATGCAGATAGTATGGATTGTGATATTGTAACGTGCTATTCTCAGCTTTCATGGAGATAGTATGGACTGTGATATTGTAACGCATGCTATTCTCAGCGTTCATGCAGATAGTATGGACTGTGATATTGAAACGCATGCTATTCTCAGCATTCATGCAGATAGTATGGACTGTGATATTGTAACATGTGCTATTCTCAGTGTTCATGCTCATAGTATGGACTGTGATATTGTAACGCATGCTATTCTCAGCGTTCACGCAGATAGCATGGACTGTGATATTGTAATAATGTGCTATTATCTGCGTTCACGCGGATAGTATGGACTGTGATATTGTAACATGTGCTATTCTCAGCATTCATGCCGATAGTATGGACTGTGATATTGCAACGTGTGCTGTTCTCAGTGCTCATGGAGATAGTATGGACTGTGATATTGTAACACGTGCTAGTCTCAGCGTTCACGCAGATAGTATGGACTGTGATATTGTAACGTGCTATTCTCAGCATTCATGCCGATAGTATGGACTGTCTTATTTTAACATGTGCTATTCTCAGCGTTCATGGAGATAGTATGGACTGTGATATTGTAACGCATGCTATTCTCAGCGTTCATGCAGATAGTATGGACTGTGATATTGTAATGCATGCTATTCTCAGCGGTCATGTAGATGGTATGGACTGTCATATTGTAACGCATGCTATTCTCAGTGTTCATGCTGATAGTATGGACTGTGATATTGTAACGCATGCTATTCTCAGTGTTCATGCTGATAGTATGGACTGTGATACTGTAACGCATGCTATTCTCAGCGCTCATGCAGATTGTGCGGACTGTGATATGGTAACGCGTGCTATTCTCAGCATTCAAGCTGATCATATGGACAGTGATATTGTAACGCATGCTATTCTCAGTGTTCCTGCTAATCGTATGGACTTTGATATTGTAACATGTGCTATTCTCAGCGTTCATGCAGATAGTATGGACTGTGATATTGTAACATGTGTGTTAATCTCAGCATTCATGCCGATAGTATGGACTGTGATATTGTAACATGTGCTATTCTCAGCATTCATGCCGATAGTATGGACTGTGATATTGTAACATGTGTGCTATTCTCAGCATTCATGCCGATAGTACGGACTGTGATATTGTAACACGTGCTATTATCAGCGTTCATGGAGATAGTTCGACTGTGATGTTGTAAAAGGTGCTATTATCAGCGTTCATGCTGATAGTGTGGACTGTGATATTGTAACATGTGCGATTCTCAGCGTTCATGCAGATAGTATGGATTGTGATATTGTAACGCATGGTATTCTCAGCGTTCTTGCAGATAGTATGGACTTGGATATTGTAACGCATGCTATACTCAGCGTTCATGCCGATAGTATGGACTGTGATATTGTAACGCATGCTATTCTCAACGTTCATGCAGATAGTATGGACTGTGATATTGTTACGCATGCTGTTCTCAGTTTTCATGCAGATAGTATGGACTGTGATATTGTAACGCATGCTATTCTCAGCGTTCATGCAGATAGTATGGACTGTGATATTGTAATGCATGCTATTCTCAGCGGTCATGTAGATGGTATGGACTGTCATATTGTAACGCATGCTATTCTCAGTGTTCATGCTGATAGTATGGACTGTGATATTGTAACGCATGCTATTCTCAGTGTTCATGCTGATAGTATGGACTGTGATACTGTAACGCATGCTATTCTCAGCGCTCATGCAGATTGTGCGGACTGTGATATGGTAACGCGTGCTATTCTCAGCATTCAAGCTGATCATATGGACAGTGATATTGTAACGCATGCTATTCTCAGTGTTCCTGCTAATCGTATGGACTTTGATATTGTAACATGTGCTATTCTCAGCGTTCATGCAGATAGTATGGACTGTGATATTGTAACATGTGTGTTAATCTCAGCATTCATGCCGATAGTATGGACTGTGATATTGTAACATGTGCTATTCTCAGCATTCATGCCGATAGTATGGACTGTGATATTGTAACATGTGTGCTATTCTCAGCATTCATGCCGATAGTATGGACTGTGATATTGTAACACGTGCTATTATCAGCGTTCATGGAGATAGTTCGACTGTGATGTTGTAAAAGGTGCTATTATCAGCGTTCATGCTGATAGTGTGGACTGTGATATTGTAACATGTGCGATTCTCAGCGTTCATGCAGATAGTATGGATTGTGATATTGTAACGCATGGTATTCTCAGCGTTCTTGCAGATAGTATGGACTTTGATATTGTAACGCATGCTATACTCAGCGTTCATGCCGATAGTATGGACTGTGATATTGTAACGCATGCTATTCTCAACGTTCATGCAGATAGTATGGACTGTGATATTGTTACGCATGCTGTTCTCAGTTTTCATGCAGATAGTATGGACTGTGATATTGTAACGCATGCTATTCTCAGCGTTCATGCAGATAGTATGGACTGTGATATTGTTACGCATGCTGTTCTCAGTTTTCATGCAGATAGTATGGACTGTGATATTGTAACGCATGCTATTCTCAGCGCTCATGCAGATAGTGCGGACTATGATATGGTAACGCATGCTATTCTCAGCGTTCATGGAGATAGTATGGACTGTGATATTGTAACACGTGCTATTATCAGCGTTCACGCAGATAGTATGGACTGTGATATTGTAACGTGCTATTCTCAGCATTCATGCCGATAGTATGGACTGTCTTATTTGAACATGTGCTATTCTCAGCGTTCATGGAGATAGTATGGACTGTGATATTGTAACGCATGCTATTCTCAGCGTTCATGCAGATAGTATGGACTGTGATATTGTAATGCATGCTATTCTCAGCGGTCATGTAGATGGTATGGACTGTGATATTGTAACGCATGCTATTCTCAGTGTTCATGCTGATAGTATGGACTGTGATACTGTAACGCATGCTATTCTCAGTGTTCATGCTGATAGTATGGACTGTGATACTGTAACGCATGCTATTCTCAGCGCTCATGCAGATTGTGCGGACTATGATATGGTAACGCGTGCTATTCTCAGCATTCAAGCTGATCATATGGACAGTGATATTGTAACGCATGCTATTCTCAGTGTTCCTGCTAATCGTATGGACTTTGATATTGTAACATGTGCTATTCTCAGCGTTCATGGAGATAGTATGGACTGTGATATTGTAATGTGTGCTATTCTCAGCATTCATGCAGACAGTATGGACTGTGATATTGTAACGTGCTATTCTCAGCTTTCATGGAGATAGTATGGACTTTGATATTGTAACATGTGCTATTCTCAGCGTTCACGCAGATAGTATGGACTGTGATATTGTAACGCATGCTATTCTCAGTGTTCCTGCTAATCGTATGGACTTTGATATTGTAACATGTGCTATTCTCAGCGTTCATGGAGATAGTATGGACTGTGATATTGTAACGTGCTATTCTCAGCATTCATGCCGATAGTATGGACTGTCTTATTTGAACATGTGCTATTCTCAGCGTTCATGGAGATAGTATGGACTGTGATATTGTAACGCATGCTATTCTCAGCGTTCATGCAGATAGTATGGACTGTGATATTGTTACGCATGCTGTTCTCAGTTTTCATGCAGATAGTATGGACTGTGATATTGTAACGCATGCTATTCTCAGCGCTCATGCAGATAGTGCGGACTATGATATGGTAACGCATGCTATTCTCAGCGTTCATGGAGATAGTATGGACTGTGATATTGTAACACGTGCTATTATCAGCGTTCACGCAGATAGTATGGACTGTGATATTGTAACGTGCTATTCTCAGCATTCATGCCGATAGTATGGACTGTCTTATTTGAACATGTGCTATTCTCAGCGTTCATGGAGATAGTATGGACTGTGATATTGTAACGCATGCTATTCTCAGCGTTCATGCAGATAGTATGGACTGTGATATTGTAATGCATGCTATTCTCAGCGGTCATGTAGATGGTATGGACTGTGATATTGTAACGCATGCTATTCTCAGTGTTCATGCTGATAGTATGGACTGTGATACTGTAACGCATGCTATTCTCAGTGTTCATGCTGATAGTATGGACTGTGATACTGTAACGCATGCTATTCTCAGCGCTCATGCAGATTGTGCGGACTATGATATGGTAACGCGTGCTATTCTCAGCATTCAAGCTGATCATATGGACAGTGATATTGTAACGCATGCTATTCTCAGTGTTCCTGCTAATCGTATGGACTTTGATATTGTAACATGTGCTATTCTCAGCGTTCATGGAGATAGTATGGACTGTGATATTGTAATGTGTGCTATTCTCAGCATTCATGCAGACAGTATGGACTGTGATATTGTAACGTGCTATTCTCAGCTTTCATGGAGATAGTATGGACTTTGATATTGTAACATGTGCTATTCTCAGCGTTCACGCAGATAGTATGGACTGTGATATTGTAACGCATGCTATTCTCAGTGTTCCTGCTAATCGTATGGACTTTGATATTGTAACATGTGCTATTCTCAGCGTTCATGGAGATAGTATGGACTGTGATATTGTAACGTGCTATTCTCAGCATTCATGCCGATAGTATGGACTGTCTTATTTTAACATGTGCTATTCTCAGCGTTCATGGAGATAGTATGGACTGTGATATTGTAACATGTGCGATTCTCAGCGTTCACGCAGATCGTATGGACTGTGATATTGTAACGCATGCTATTCTCAGCGTTCATGGAGATAGTATGGACTGTGATATTGTAACGCATGCTATTCTCAGCGTTCATGCAGATAGCATGGACTGTGATATTGAAACGCATGCTATTCTCAGCATTCATGCAGATAGTATGGATTGTGATATTGTAACGTGCTATTCTCAGCTTTCATGGAGATAGTATGGACTGTGATATTGTAACGCATGCTATTCTCAGCGTTCATGCAGATAGTATGGACTGTGATATTGTAACGCATGCTATTCTCAGCATTCATGCAGATAGTATGGACTGTGATATTGTAACATGTGCTCTTCTCAGTGTTCATGCTCATAGTATGGACTGTGATATTGTAACGCATGCTATTCTCAGCGTTCACGCAGATAGCATGGACTGTGATATTGTAATAATGTGCTATTATCTGCGTTCACGCAGATAGTATGGACTGTGATATTGTAACATGTGCTATTCTCAGCATTCATGCCGATAGTATGGACTGTGATATTGCAACGTGTGCTGTTCTCAGTGCTCATGGAGATAGTATGGACTGTGATATTGTAACACGTGCTAGTCTCAGCGTTCACGCAGATAGTATGGACTGTGATATTGTAACATGCTATTCTCAGCATTCATGCCGATAGTATGGACTGTCTTATTTTAACATGTGCTATTCTCAGCGTTCATGGAGATAGTATGGACTGTGATATTGTAACGCATGCTATTCTCAGCGTTCATGCAGATAGTATGGACTGTGATATTGTAATGCATGCTGTTCTCAGCGGTCATGTAGATGGTATGGACTGTGATATTGTAACGCATGCTATTCTCAGTGTTCATGCTGATAGTATGGACTGTGATATTGTAACGCATGCTATTCTCAGTGTTCATGCTGATAGTATGGACTGTGATACTGTAACGCATGCTATTCTCAGCGCTCATGCAGATTGTGCGGACTGTGATATGGTAACGCGTGCTATTCTCAGCATTCAAGCTGATCATATGGACAGTGATATTGTAACGCATGCTATTCTCAGTGTTCCTGCTAATCGTATGGACTTTGATATTGTAACATGTGCTATTCTCAGCGTTCATGGAGATAGTATGGACTGTGATATTGTAACATGTGTGTTAATCTCAGCATTCATGCCGATAGTATGGACTGTGATATTGTAACATGTGCTATTCTCAGCATTCATGCCGATAGTATGGACTGTGATATTGTAACATGTGCTATTCTCAGCGTTCATGGAGATAGTATGGACTGTGATATTGTAACATGTGTGCTATTCTCAGCATTCATGCCGATAGTATGGACTGTGATATTGTAACACGTGCTATTATCAGCGTTCATGGAGATAGTTCGACTGTGATGTTGTAAAAGGTGCTATTATCAGCGTTCATGCTGATAGTGTGGACTGTGATATTGTAACATGTGCGATTCTCAGCGTTCATGCAGATAGTATGGATTGTGATATTGTAACGCATGGTATTCTCAGCGTTCTTGCAGATAGTATGGACTTTGATATTGTAACGCATGCTATTCTCAACGTTCATGCAGATAGTATGGACTGTGATATTGTTACGCATGCTGTTCTCAGTTTTCATGCAGATAGTATGGACTGTGATATTGTAACGCATGCTATTCTCAGCGTTCATGCAGATAGTATGGACTGTGATATTGTTACGCATGCTGTTCTCAGTTTTCATGCAGATAGTATGGACTGTGATATTGTAACGCATGCTATTCTCAGCGCTCATGCAGATAGTGCGGACTGTGATATGGTAACGCATGCTATTCTCAGCGTTCATGGAGATAGTATGGACTGTGATATTGTAATGCATGCTGTTCTCAGCGGTCATGTAGATGGTATGGACTGTGATATTGTAACGCATGCTATTCTCAGTGTTCATGCTGATAGTATGGACTGTGATATTGTAACGCATGCTATTCTCAGTGTTCATGCTGATAGTATGGACTGTGATACTGTAACGCATGCTATTCTCAGCGCTCATGCAGATTGTGCGGACTGTGATATGGTAACGCGTGCTATTCTCAGCATTCAAGCTGATCATATGGACAGTGATATTGTAACGCATGCTATTCTCAGTGTTCCTGCTAATCGTATGGACTTTGATATTGTAACATGTGCTATTCTCAGCGTTCATGGAGATAGTATGGACTGTGATATTGTAACATGTGTGTTAATCTCAGCATTCATGCCGATAGTATGGACTGTGATATTGTAACATGTGCTATTCTCAGCATTCATGCCGATAGTATGGACTGTGATATTGTAACATGTGCTATTCTCAGCGTTCATGGAGATAGTATGGACTGTGATATTGTAACATGTGTGCTATTCTCAGCATTCATGCCGATAGTATGGACTGTGATATTGTAACACGTGCTATTATCAGCGTTCATGGAGATAGTTCGACTGTGATGTTGTAAAAGGTGCTATTATCAGCGTTCATGCTGATAGTGTGGACTGTGATATTGTAACATGTGCGATTCTCAGCGTTCATGCAGATAGTATGGATTGTGATATTGTAACGCATGGTATTCTCAGCGTTCTTGCAGATAGTATGGACTTTGATATTGTAACGCATGCTATTCTCAACGTTCATGCAGATAGTATGGACTGTGATATTGTTACGCATGCTGTTCTCAGTTTTCATGCAGATAGTATGGACTGTGATATTGTAACGCATGCTATTCTCAGCGTTCATGCAGATAGTATGGACTGTGATATTGTTACGCATGCTGTTCTCAGTTTTCATGCAGATAGTATGGACTGTGATATTGTAACGCATGCTATTCTCAGCGCTCATGCAGATAGTGCGGACTGTGATATGGTAACGCATGCTATTCTCAGCGTTCATGGAGATAGTATGGACTGTGATATTGTAACACGTGCTATTATCAGCGTTCATGGTGATAGTCGGGACTGTGATATTGTCACACGTGCTATTCTCAGCATTCATGCAGATAGTATGGACGGTGATATTGTAACGCATGCTATTCTCAGCGCTCATGCAGATTGTGCGGACTGTGATATGGTAACGCATGCTATTCTCAGCATTCATGCTGATCGTATGGACAGTGATATTGTAACGCATGCTATTCTCAGTGTTCCTGCTAATCGTATGGACTTTGATATTGTAACATGTGGTATTCTCAGCGTTCATGGAGATAGTAAGGACTGTGATATTGTAACATGTGTGTTATTCTCAGCAATCATGCCGATAGTATGGACTGTGATATTGTAACATGTGCTATTCTCAGCGTTCATGGAGATAGTATGGACTGTGATATTGTAACACGTGCTATTATCAGCGTTCATGGAGATAGTATGGACTGTGATATTGTAACATGTGCTATTATCAGCGTTCATGGAGATAGTATGGACTGTGATATTGTAATGTGTGCTGTTCTCAGCGTTCATGGAGATAGTATGGACTGTGATATTGTAACGTGCTATTCTCAGCATTGATGCCGATAGTATGGACTGTGATATTGTAACATGTGCTATTCTCAGCGTTCATGGAGAAAGTATGGACTGTGATATTGTAACACGTGCTATTATCAGCGTTCATGGAGATAGTAGGGACTGTGATATTGTAACATGTGCTATTCTCAGCGTTCATGGAGAAAGTATGGACTGTGATATTGTAACACGTGCTATTATCAGCGTTCATGGAGAGAGTAGGGACTGTGATATTGTAACATGTGCTATTCTCAGCGTTCATGGAGAAAGTATGGACTGTGATATTGTAACATGTGCTATTGTCAGCATACATGGAGATAGTATGGACTGCGATATTGTAACATGTGCTATTCTCAGCATTCATGCTGATAGTATGGACTGTGATATTGTAACGTCTGCTGTTCTCAGCGTTCATGGAGAAAGTATGGACTGTGATATTGTAACACGTGCTATTCTCAGCGTTCATGCCGATAGTATGGACTGTCATATTGTAACATGTGCTATTCTCAGCATTCATGCCGATAGTATGGACTGTCATATTGTAACATGTGCTATTCTCAGCGTTCATGGAGATAGTATGGACTGTGATGTTGTAACATGTGCTGTTATCAGCGTTCATGGTGATGGTAGGGACTGTGATATTGTAAGATGTGCTATTCTCAGCGTTCATGGAGATAGTATGGACTGCGATATTGTAACATGTGCTATTCTCAGCATTCATGCTGATAGTATGGACTGTGATATTGTAACGTCTGCTGTTCTCAGCGTTCATGGAGAAAGTATGGACTGTGATATTGTAACACGTGCTATTCTCAGCATTCATGGAGATAGTATGGACTGTGATATTGTAACATATGCTATTCTCAGCATTCATGCCGATAGTATGGACTGTCATATTGTAACATGTGCTATTCTCAGCATTCATGCCGATAGTATGGACTGTCATATTGTAACATGTGCTATTCTCAGCGTTCATGGAGATAGTATGGACTGTGATGTTGTAACACGTGCTGTTGTCAGCGTTCATGGTGATGGTAGGGACTGTGATATTGTAAGATGTGCTATTCTCAGCGTTCATGGTGATAGTATGGACTGTGATATTGTAAGATGTGCTATTCTCAGCGTTCATGGAGATAGTATGGACTGTGATATTGTAACACGTGCTATTCTCAGCATTCATGCAGATAATATGGACCGTGATATTGTAACATGTGCTATTCTCAGCGCTCATGCAGATTGTGCGGACTGTGATATGGTAACGCGTGCTATTCTCAGCATTCATGCTGATCGTATGGACAGTGATATTGTAACGCATGCTATTCTCAGTGTTCCTGCTAATCGTATGGACTTTGATATTGTAACATGTGCTATTCTCAGCGTTCATGGAGATAGTATGGACTGTGATATTGTAACATGTGTGTTATTCTCAGCATTCATGCCAATAGTATGGACTGTGAAATTGTAACATGTGCTTTTCTCAGCGTTCATGGAGATAGTATGGACTGTGATATTGTAACATGTGTGTTATTCTCAGCATTCATGCCGATAGTATGGACTGTGATATTGTAACATGTGTGCTATTGTCAGCATTCATGCTGATAGTATGGACTGTGATATTGTAACATGTGCTATTCTCAGCATTCATGCTGATAGTATGGACTGTGATATTGTAACATGTGCTATTCTCAGCGTTCATGGAGATAGTATGGACTGTGATATTGTAACATGTGCTGTTCTCAGCGTTCATGGAGATAGTATGGACTGTGATATTGTAACATTTGCTATTCTCAGCGTTCATGGAGGTAGTATGGACTGTGATATTGTGACATGTGCTATTCTCAGCGTTCATGCCGATAGTATGGACTGTGATATTGTAACATGTGCTATTCTCAGCATTCATGCAGACAGTATGGACTGTGATATTGTAACGTCTGCTGTTCTCAGCGTTCATGGAGATAGTATGGACTGTGATATTGTAACATTTGCTATTCTCAGCGTTCATGGAGGTAGTATGGACTGTGATATTGTGACATGTGCTATTCTCAGCATTCATGCCGATAGTATGGACTGTGATATTGTAATGTGTGCTATTCTCAGCATTCATGCAGACAGTATGGACTGTGATATTGTAACGTCTGCTGTTCTCAGCGTTCATGGAGAAAGTATGGACTGTGATATTGTAACACGTGCTATTCTCAGCATTCATGGAGATAGTATGGACTGTGATATTGTAACATATGCTATTCTCAGCATTCATGCCGATAGTATGGACTGTCATATTGTAACATGTGCTATTCTCAGCATTCATGCCGATAGTATGGACTGTCATATTGTAACATGTGCTATTCTCAGCGTTCATGGAGATAGTATGGACTGTGATGTTGTAACACGTGCTGTTATCAGCGTTCATGGTGATGGTAGGGACTGTGATATTGTAAGATGTGCTATTCTCAGCGTTCATGGTGATAGTATGGACTGTGATATTGTAAGATGTGCTATTCTCAGCGTTCATGGAGATAGTATGGACTGTGATATTGTAACACGTGCTATTCTCAGCATTCATGCAGATAATATGGACTGTGATATTGTAACATGTGCTATTCTCAGCGCTCATGCAGATTGTGCGGACTGTGATATGGTAACGCGTGCTATTCTCAGCATTCATGCTGATCGTATGGACAGTGATATTGTAACGCATGCTATTCTCAGTGTTCCTGCTAATCGTATGGACTTTGATATTGTAACATGTGCTATTCTCAGCGTTCATGGAGATAGTATGGACTGTGATATTGTAACATGTGTGTTATTCTCAGCATTCATGCCAATAGTATGGACTGTGAAATTGTAACATGTGCTTTTCTCAGCGTTCATGGAGATAGTATGGACTGTGATATTGTAACATGTGTGTTATTCTCAGCATTCATGCCGATAGTATGGACTGTGATATTGTAACATGTGTGCTATTTTCAGCATTCATGCTGATAGTATGGACTGTGATATTGTAACATGTGCTATTCTCAGCATTCATGCTGATAGTATGGACTGTGATATTGTAACATGTGCTATTCTCAGCGTTCATGGAGATAGTATGGACTGTGATATTGTAACATGTGCTGTTCTCAGCGTTCATGGAGATAGTATGGACTGTGATATTGTAACATTTGCTATTCTCAGCGTTCATGGAGGTAGTATGGACTGTGATATTGTGACATGTGCTATTCTCAGCATTCATGCCGATAGTATGGACTGTGATATTGTATCATTTGCTATTCTCAGCGTTCATGGAGATAGTATGGACTGTTATATTGTAACACATGCTATTATCAGCGTTCATGGAGATAGTATGGACTGTGATATTGTAACGCATGGTATTCTCAGTGCTCATGCAGATAGTGCGGACTGTGATATGGTAACGCATGCTATTCTCAGCATTCATGCTGATCGTATGGACAGTGATATTGTCACGCATGCTATTCTCAGTGTTCCTGCTGATCGTATGGACTTTGATATTGTAACATGTGCTATTGTCAGCATTCATGGAGATAGTATGGACTGTGATATTGTAACATGTGTGCTATTCTCAGCATTCATGCCGATAGAATGGACTGTGATATTGTAAAACGTGCTATTATCAGCGTTCATGGAGATAGTATGGACTGTGATATTGTAACATGTGCTATTATCAGCGTTCATGGAGATAGTTTGGACTGTGATATTGTAACGTCTGCTATTCTCAGCGTTCATGGAGATAGTGTGGGCTGTGATATTGTAACATGTGCTATTCTCAGCATTCATGGAGATAGAATGGACTGTGATATTGTAACATGTGCAATTCTCAGCATTCATGCCGATAGTATGGACTGTGATATTGTAACATGTGCTATTCTCAGCGTTCATGGAGATAGTATGGACTGTGATATTGTAACACGTGCTATTATCAGCGTTCATGGAGATAGTATGGACTGTGATATTGTAACGTGTGCTATTCTCAGTGTTCATGCATAGTATGGATTGTGATATTGTAACATGTGCTATTCTCAGCATTCATGCCGATAGTATGGACTGTGATATTGTCACACGTGCTATTCTCAGCGTTCATGACATAATGCCTGACGCGTAGAGGCAGAAATATAGGGAAAGATCCATCCGGTACTTGTAAGGAAACAGTGATCCAGCTCAAAGTCACGTGGCAGATCTGGCTGGAAAGTGAAGGCTCGAAAGAAAGAACGACTTGCATATATATAATGCCTTTCATGGCCTCCGGACATCCCATAGCGCTTTACAGACAATAAAATACTTTTTGAACTGTAGTCACTGTTGTAATGTAGGAAACACAGCAGCCAATTTTCAGACATCCATCGCCAGATCTGGCTGGACCACATCAAGCATTATTGGGCCAAAACCACTCCCTACTCCAGGATCAACCTGGAAAGCAAAGATAACTCCTGGCTTTTTTTTTCTCCTACCAACTGTCTCCTTAAACCTCTCTCTCCTGCCCAATCCACCCTCACCTTCAAGGACAACTGAGAGGAGTTTGTGGACTTTGTCACTGAGATTGAGACCATCGGGTCTCAGCTGTTCAGCTGCCTCCCCTTCCCCTTGGTCCCCACCAAGCCAAACCTTCCCCAAGGTTCCCCCTTATCCTAGTCCGGAGACTGTGTCTTTCTCTAGTTTCTTTCCTATCTCCCCTCATGCCCTCTCAGAGTTCATCTTGTCCATGAGACCCACTTCCTGCTATCTTGACTCCATTCCCACTGAACTGCTGACCACCTAATTTACCATCATGGCCCCCATGTTAGCTGACATTCTAAATGGTTCAGTCTTCTCAGTTATTATTCCCTTCCCTTTCCTCAAAAAACCTATCCTTAACTTCTCTGCCGTTGTAAACTACCACCCCATCTCCAACCTCTCTTTCCTCTCCAAAGTCCTTGAACATGCTGTTGCCTCCCAAATCCATGCTGGCTCAAACTAATTAGATTTAGGACCCTTACAACTATCAGGAAGAGGAGACTTTCACCCCACCACTCTACACTGGATTCTGCAATGAAAGCCAGTTTTCTGACTCACCGGGTCACCCAGTCTCATTCATTGGTGTCCCTGGGAATTAGTTGTGTGTGAATGGTAACAATATGAGTAATGACACTTATATAATTAACTGATTCATTCACTTTCAATGCAGTGCAAAATGACTTGGAAAAAGAATGCCCTGTACACAATAAACCCAGCAGGGAACAGGCCCAAGACTAAAGGACACTTTTAAAGGGACCCAGATAGAAAAAGGGTGTTGAACATTTATAGCAATGTTTGCAATGCAGTGAGCAGAAATAATTAACATGAATTAACTGTGATGTCTCCAAGCAAAATCGTCGGAAATAGTTGGTAAAATGTCCAAATGTAATGAATTGATGGAGCTGAGACAGACAGAGATTGATGCTCCTTTCCATATCAATAAACAGATGTAAAGTACACATTGCCAAATGGGAAAATGGACAGAGATCAGTTATGCAAGCATTCTGCCCATTCAGCATCTCATCCAACTTTCTATTTAGGTTTTGTTATTGCCTGAGGAATGCTCGCCAGTGTTCAATGAATCATATTAGAATTAGGTTCCAATAATAATGTCATTTGGATGTCCATACAATTTCTCTACTTTTACACCAGCAAAGCGCTCAGTCGTTATTTACCCCAGCTTCTATGGTGTGTTGTTTATAGAACTGCATTTAAGAAACCTGTAGTAAGATTTGTAACAGCAGTTTGTGACTATTTTAATGAGCCTATTACTGAACGTTTTGTTTCATATTTTCATATAATTGTTCAGAAGACTTTGTGCCAAGTGTTCTGGCACTGCCATGTTTTTAATACACCCACAATATTGGGACAATGGGGTTCCCAATCTGAATCACTTTTTATGTTTTCTGGAGGAAGCAAAGCAGCAATGGAAGAATACCATGCAGGTCAGGCTGTACCAGAGGCAGATTGCACTTACCTGCTGGTGTTCTCCCAACCATATTTACAGGCAGAGGAGCATCTACCTGGCAATGACCAGGCCAAACTGGCACCACGGACTACAGCAGCCAGCCAGATGCAGAGTAGTGTCTTCTGTTGGAAGAACATCTGCAGCTGACATGCAGTGTAGGGATGGCATTGCCAGTAGTAGTAACAGCCAGCTGCCTCTTCAACTTGTCTCCCTTCACCTCCTTCCAGGCATGCCACATTGCTGTCCTTTGTGGAGTGGCGAGCAGGCCACCTTCCTCACTATCACTATCACAACTTCTCTACTTCACCAGCCATCAAACAGAGGGTTGGAGTGTTACATTACTCCATCACTTGGCCAAAGACTAGATTTGCCGTCTCGATATATTTACTGTGCAAGCCACTGGGTTTTGCTAGACATTTTTGTTACTCAAATACCCTTTGCAAAGGTTGAAATATGCATGACAAATAGTAGCAGCCTTTGTGAAGGAGCGGAGTGGGAAACAGAGCCACTCCATTTTAACTGCTTCCCCGCTCCATTCCCACTGAGCAGGGAGGGTTAAAATTTCCCCTTATGTAACTGAAACTGACCCTGTAAAATCAAAGTCAGTACATTCGTGGTCAGGCAGATGCTAATAATATTCTAACTAACTAATATCCAACTAACACTGGATCAGTGGCTTGATTGGAAACACACTGGAATCTGTACCTCAATTAACTCTGTCAGACTTGTAATACACTGGATTCCGTATTTCAGATTATTCCCCAAGCCTTGTATTACACCCATATCTTTATCTCCATTTCAAACACGTAGAATTTGGTGACTGTTGCCAAAAGGAGGTGCAGAATTCTTATACGTCAATCACAAAAAGCGTCTGGGTGATACTGTCCAAGTTATACAGCACGAATGTTCTCATACTAGCTTCACAGTATCAATACTAATCAGGAGAATTAGAATGAAAAGGGGAGACGGTGGGAAAAATAATTAGGAAAAAGGTATCCACTTTTCCCATCTGATGGATGCAGTTTTGGAATTGAGAATATAGAGTTTTTTGGTGAATTGGAAAAACTGAAGGAGATTGGCACTGCTTCAACATACCTGCAAATTTGAAATCCCGACAGCTGTAATGACTCCGAACATCACCAACAACATTCCGCCAATTACTGGCTCTGGGATGGTGCTGAAAATTGCTCCAATTTTTACAAACATTCCTATGAGGATCATTAGAAACCCACTGGTGAGTATAACTGTACGGCTCCCCACCTGAAATCAAAGAGAGAGAGAGAGAGATTGCACCAGTAGAACATTTCCATTTTCTACACCAGCCATTCTTTTCTGAGTAAGAGACCTTCATGCCACTGGGTTAGAACCCACTGTGCCACATGCAATTCACTCTTTACACTGGAAAAACTGGATTGAACACCAATGCTGATTATAGGATAGTATTAGGAGAAGTTGATGGAGGCCATTCTGTTTGCCCGTGGAAGGGCAGGAGAAGTTCATGTTCGAATAATTATAAGTGGATGCTGATGGAGT
This sequence comes from Heptranchias perlo, assembly GCF_035084215.1. Classification (NCBI taxonomy): domain Eukaryota; kingdom Metazoa; phylum Chordata; class Chondrichthyes; order Hexanchiformes; family Hexanchidae; genus Heptranchias; species Heptranchias perlo. The sequence goes on along the minus strand of NC_090342.1, from coordinate 34,025,384 downwards.
GGGCCTGATGGGCCTCATTTTGTAGCTCCAGACTTATCTTATGTTGGCCAGAGATAGGTGCCTGGTGCACCTAAAATTGAAAGAGATACAGTCGAAGCAGTTCCTTTGCACTGCGCACTAGAGTGTTTATCTAATATCTCCTCCTTTGGCTTGCTGTCAATTATTTTTCCCTTACATCGCTGTGAAGCGCCTTGGGACTTTTTTTCCACATTAATGGTGCTATATAAAAGCAAGTTGTTGCTGTGCTTAGTTTTTGTTACAATAGCTACTTTTTTAAAATCACCTTAATTGTGGGTTCCCGACAAAGTCCCTAGACATTGAGATCCCGGTCAAAGCCATGCCGCCATGAAGAAATAATGAGCAGAAGCAAGCAAGAAGAGTTAGTCTCCTGGACGTTGCTCTTATACCTCCAACCAACTAGTTTCAGGAGTGCCAATGCTCAATGTCACAGAATTGGGATGGATTCAGGTTCAAGTCCTACTTTACTCTGTTCCTGGTTTGAGTTACATCAAATGATAAGTGTAGAAGAGATGTATTTCCCAGCAAGGGGACAGAAAATCAGAGTGGAAACTCACATCCAGGGCAGCGTTTGATGCCTCCTGTACAGGAAGCCTGGGAGCAGGCTACATGCCCAAGTTCTTTGTTCCACAAGTCAGGACAAGGGATAAAAATACAAAAAGGGAACTTACCTGAACATCCTCATAATAAATATAGTACTTTCTAATGGAGAAGTCTCTCAGTCCTGCAGATTATATCTTGCAGAGGTAAACTATTTGCAGACAAACAATCTTCATCTGTTTCAATTTGAAAGGGCAAAAAGTGAAACACCCTTTAATAAAAAGCTGCTGAGCTGGGTAAAACCAGTAATTATACATCACCAGGATAGCAGCACAGTGTACTGGCACTACCATGAGCTGCATTATAGTTCATTATGGATTCTCACCTAATTCCCCACTATTTGATTAAGAGTCTAAGGTCTACAGTGCATGACACCACAAGGGTTGAAAATAGAAAAAGAGATGACAAGGCAAATCAGGGGAGGTAATGAGTAGCTGATACAAAGCTTGGGTCTTAAAAAGAGGTAAGGAGTTCCACTGTTTTGTAAGTCTTTGAAAATACTGAGTTAAAGCAGGAGACTGTGTGATGAGTATTGATTTCAGCCTACTGCTGGATCCCTGCTCCTGAAACCACTGCTTGCTCTCCCAATGCCCAACCGTTGACTGCTGCACTGCGTTTAAGTGATGGCAGCGCAGGGGGCAGCACTAGGGAAACTAGCTGATTTCTCTGCCTCCCCACTGAAGCACTGGCAAGTCTGGATACTGATAGAAAAGAGGTGGCGGTACGTGCTGGGGCAGTGGCAGGAATCCACTGGCCTGGTAGTGGCCACCTCTTGCTCTCTTCTGCCAATCATACCTGAAACAGAAGAGGCCATGGCTCATTGAAAGTCTCTTTTTAAAAAAAACTTTAAAAAAATTCTTACTGGTGCTTCTGCCCCCTTTAATTGCGCCTCCTTCTTTTTCTGGCACTGCAGTGATTGTCTCGCAGCAGCAACACTGAGCTCTGTTGGCTGGAAGTGTTGAGCTCAGTCTGTGTGGCAGAGGTATAGTCAGGACCCCCTCTCATGCATGCTTAATGACCTTCAACCCAGGAAAATGGGTTGGGGTCGAGGCTATGAGCAGCGTGATCCCAGACAACCACATCTGCAGTAAGTGTCTGCAGCTCGAGGAACTCCGGCTCAGCGTTGTTGAGCTGGAGTCCGATCTGCAGACATTGTGATGCATCAGGGAGGGGGAGAGTTATCTAGACACTTTGATCCAGGAGTCAGTCACACTCCTTAAGTTAGGTAGTAGTATAGATTTAGTATAGAGTAGTCAGTGGTCAGGGACAGGAGGATGTGACTATGACTCAGGCAGGTATGGGGACCCAGGATACAGTGATGGAGGAGCCTCAACCTTTCACTTTGTCCAACAAGTACAAGGTACTTGCTACCTCTATGGATGAGAACAAAGACTGCAGGGAGGATGGGCAAACTGACCATGGCACTGTGGTACAGGAGGCCATTCAAGTGGAGGGGGTAAAAAGGAATGTGGTAGTGGTAGGGGATAGTATAGTCTGGAGGATAGATACTGTTCTCTGCAGCCATGACCAGGAGTCCCAAAGGCTGTGTTGCCTGTCCGATGCCAGAATTAAGGATTTCTTCTTGCGGCTGGAGAAGAACTTGAAGCATGAGGGGAAGGATTCAATTGATGTGGTCCACGTAGGAACCAATGACATAGGTAGAACTAGGAATGAAGTTCTGCTGAGGGAGTTTGAGGAGCTAGGGTCCAAATTAATAAGCAGAACCTCAAAGGTAATAATCTCTGGATTACTTCCTGAGCCACGTGCAAATTGGCATAGGAACAAACAGATCAGAGAGTTAAATGCGTGACTCAAAGAGTGGTGTGGGAGACAGGGGTTTCGATTCATGGGGCACTGGCACCAATACTGGAAAAAAAGGGAGCTGTTCCGTTGGGATGGGCTCCACTTAAACCAGGCTAGAACCAGTGTCCTGGTGAATCGAATAACTAGAGCGGTATATAGGGTTTTAAGCTAAAAAGCAAGGGGGAGGGTTCAGGTGAGGGGAAATTTATAAACCTAAAGAGAAAAGCCAGGGCCATAGAGCAGTGTAACGATTTGAGTAAAGATAAGCAGAGTGTGATAGGAAGGGACAGAGAGTTTAACAGTAATAGTGCATCAGTGAATAAGGTCAAGTCAGGGAAAAATAGTAAAAAGTTAAAATTAAAGGCACTTTATCTGAATGCACGAAGCATTCGTAACAAGATAGATGAATTAATGGCACAAATAGAGATAAATGGGTTTAATCTAGTAGCCATTACTGAGACGTGGTTGCAGGGTGACCAAGGTTCGGAACTAAATATTCTAGGGTACATGACTTTTCGAAAAGATAGGCAAAATGGAAAAATGGGGGGGGGGTAGCCCTGATAATAAAGTATGACATAAGGACAGTAGTGAGAAGGGATCTTGACTTGGAAGATCAGGAAGTAGAATCAGCATGGGTGGAGATAAGACATAACAAGGGGCAGAAAACACTGGTGAGAAGTTTATAGGCCTCCTAACTGGACAGAGCATCAATCAAGAAATAAAGGTAATGCAGTTACCGTGGGGGACTTTAATCTTCATATAGACTGGGCAAATCAAATTGGCAAAAGTAGTTTGGAGAACGAGCTCATGGAAAGCATTCAAGACAGTTTCCTAGAACAATACATCGTGAAACCAATCAGGGAACAGACTATTTTAGATCTTGTCTTGTGTAATGAGACAGGGTAATCGCATAGTAAGGGATCCTCTGGGGAAGAGTGATCGTAATATCATAGAATTTCGCATTGAGTTCGAGAGTGACATACTTAAGTCCGAAACTAGAGTCTTAAACAAAGCCAATTACATAGGTATGAGGGGCGAGTTGGCTACAGTTGATTGGGAAATTAGATTAAAAGATATGGTGGTAGATAAGCAATGGCAAACATTTAAAGAAATATTTCATAATTCTCAACGAATATACATTTCATCGAGAAATAAAAACTCCATGGAAAAGTGATCCATCTGTGGCTAACTAAAGAAGGTAAGGATAGTATTCGGTTAAAAGAAGCTTATAATGTTGCCAAGAAGAACAGTAAGACGGAGGATTAGAAGAGTTTTAGAATTCAGCAAAGGATGAGCAAAAAATTGATAAAGAGGGAGAAAATAAAATATGAGAGTAAACTAGCAAGAAATATAAAAACAGATTGTAAGAGCTTCTACATGCATATAAAAAGGATGAGAGCAGTGAAAGTAAATGTGGGTCCTTTAGAGACTGAGACAGGAGAAATTATAATGGGGAATAAGGAAATGGCAGAAACGTTGAACAGATATTATGGGTAGGATTTTAATACACCGGTGGGAAGAGTCCAGGGGGATGATTGACAGGCTGGCTGCCGACAGGAGCTGCACATCCGAGAAGCGGGGTGGAGAAAGAGAGAGGGAGAGACCTCATCAACAGTTAGGATAGAGATGGTGGGGAGGTGAGTGGGGAAACAAAGATTAGAGTAGAGACATCAGACATCAGGATCAGAGTGGAGACATCGGACATCGGAGATTGGGGGTGGGGGGGGGGGGGGGTGGTCCAGGCGACATTGTTTTTAAGGTATGTTTATTTACTTTTTTTACAATGGGAAATGTAATTTTATTTTATTTATTTAGTCTATTTTTCATTGATCCAGCATTTCCCACCTGGTTTCACCAGACGTGAATTGGAAGTCGTGGGAAAGCCGCCCAAAAAAGTGTCCAATAAACAAAAAATAAATGACTTTAAGTACCTCAATGAGGTATATTGGACCTTTAATTATTGGCCTGCCAGATTTAAGTGAGGGCGGGACTTCCAGGTGATTGATGTACGCACGCACACAGATTTGCCTGAATCTCATTCAAAAATGTGTGGGTTCCAGCCAGGATATCTGCCTGCTCCCAAAAATGGTGATTTTGATTGCCCCCCCCCGGCCCCAACCCACTCATTTCACCTTTTTAAAATCCTGCCCTTTGAGTTTGTCTTCACAGTAGAAGACATAAAACACATGCCAGAAATAGCAGGGAACCCGGGGTCTAATGAGTGAAGAACTTAAAGTAATTAATATTAGTAAAGAAAAAGTACTGGAGAAATTAAAGGGATTAAAAGCCAACAAATCCCCTACATCCTAGGGTTTTAAAAGAGGTGGCTGCAGAGATAGTGGATGCATTGGTTGTGATCTTAAAAAATTCCCTAGAACGGTCTCAGTGGATTGGAAGGTAGCAAATGTAACCCCGCCATTCAGGAAAGGAAGAAGAGAGAAAACAGAACTATAGGCCAGTTAGCCTGACGTCAGTCGTCCGGAAAATGCTGGAATCCATTATTAAGGACGTGGTAACCGGACACTTAGAAAATCATAATATGATTAGGCAGAGTCAACATGGTTTTATGAAAGGGAAATCATGTTTAACAAAGCTACTAGAGTTTTTTGAGGATGTAACTAGCAGGGTAGATAAAAGGGAACCAGTGAATGTGGTATATTTAGATTTTCAAAAGGCATTCAATAAGGTGCCACATGTAAGGTTGTTACACAAGATAAGGGTTCATGTGGTTGGGGGTAATATATTGGCATGGATAGAGGATTGGTTAACGGACAGAAAACAGAGGGTAGGAATGAACGGGTCATTTTCAGTTCGGCGGGCTGTAACTAGTGGGGTACTGCAAGGATCGGTGCTTGGGCCTCAGCTATTTACAATCTATATGAATGACTTAAATGAAGGGACCGAGTGTAATGTATCAAAGTTTGCTGACAATACAAAGTTAGGTGGAAAAGTAAGCTGTGAGGAGGACACAAAGAGTCTGCAAAGGGATGCAGTCAGGTTAGTGAGTGGGCAAGAAGCTGGCAGATGGAGTGTAATGTGGGGAAATGTGAGGTTATTCACTTTGGTAGGAAGAATGGAAGAACATAATATTTTTTAAATGGTGAGAAACTATTAAATGTTGGTGTTCAGAGGATTTGGGTGTCCTTGTACACGAATCACAGAAAGTTAACATGCAGGTACAGCAAGCCATTAGGAAGGCAAATAGAATGCTAGCCTTTATTGCAAGGGGGTTAGAGTACAAGAGTAAGGAATTCGTGCTGCAATTGTACAGGGCTTTGGTGAGACCACACCTGGAGTACTGTGTACAGTTTTGGTCTCCATACTTAAGGAAACATAGAAACATAGAAAATAGGAGCAGGAGTGGGCCATTTGGCCCTTCGAGCCTGCTCTGCCATTCAATATGATCATGGCTGATCCTCTATCTCAATACCATATTCCCGCTCTCTCCCCATACCCCTTGATGCCTTTTATGTCTAGAAATCTATCTATCTCCTTCTTAAATATATTCAGTGACTCGGCCTCCTCCTTCTGTGGTAGAGAATTCCACAGGTTCACCACCCTCTGAGTGAAGAAATTTCTCCTCATCTCAGTCCTGAATGTCCTACCCCGTATCCTGAGACTGTGACCCTTCGTTCTGGACCCCCCAGCCAGGGGAAACATCCTCCCTGAATCCAGTCTGTCTAGGCCTGTCAGAATTTTATATGTTTCAATGAGATCCCCTCTCATTCTTCTAAACTCGAGTGAATACAGGCCGAGTTGACCCAATCTCTCCTCATATGACAGTCCTGCTATCCCAGGGATCAGTCTGGTGAACCTTCGCTGCACTCCCTCTATGGCAAGAATATCCTTTCTTAGGTAAGGAGACCAAAACTGCACACAATACTCCAGGTGTGGTCTTACCAAGGCCCTGTATAACTGCAGTAAGACGTCCTTGCTCCTATACTCAAATCCTCTTGCAATGAAGGCCAACATACCATTTGCCTTCCTAACTGCTTGCTGCACCTGCATATTTGCTTTCAGTGACTGGTGTACAAGGACACCCAGGTCCCTTTCTACATCAACATTCCCCAATCTATCACCATTTAAATAATACTCTGCCATTCTGTTTTTCCTTCTGAAGTGGATAACTTCACATTTATCCACATTATACAGCATCTGCCATGTATTTGCCCACTCACTCAACTTGTCTAAATCGCCTTGAAGCCTCTTTGCATCCTCCTCACAATTCACGATCCCACCTAGTTTTGTGTCATCAGCAAACTTGGAAATATTACATTTGGTTCCCTCATCCAAATAATTGATATGTATTGTCACTAGATGGGGCCCAAGCACTGATCCCTGCGGTACCCCACTAGTCACTGTCTGCCACCCCGAAAAAGACCCATTTGTTCCTACTCTCTGTTTCCTGTCTGTTAACCAATTTTCAATCCTTGCCAATATAGTACCCACAATCCCATGTGCTTTAATTTTGCACACTAACCTCTTATGTGGGGCTTTATCAAAGGCCTTCTGAAAATCCAAATAAACCACATCCACTGGTTATCCCTTATCTATTCTACTAGTTACATCCTCAAAAAACTCCAGTAGGTTTGTCAAACATGATTTCCCTTTCATAAATCCATGTTGACTTTGTCTAATCCCGTTGATATTTTCTAAGTGTCCTGTTATCACATCCTTTATAATAGACTCTAACATTTTCCCACTACTGATGTTAGGCTAATCGGTCTGTAGTTCCCTGTTTTCACTCTCCCTCCTTTTTGGAATAATGGGGTTACATATGCCAACCTCCAATCTGCAGGAACTGTTCGATAATCAATAGAATTTTGGCAGATGACAACTAATGCATCACTATTTCCATGGCTACCTCATTTAGTACTCTGGGATGCAGATTATCAGGTCCTGGGGATTTATTGCCTTTCAGTCCCATTAATTTCTCCAGCACTATTGTTTTACTAATACTAATTTCCTTTAATTCCTCCTTCTCACTAATCCCTTGGTTCCCTCGCATTTCTGGGAAGTTATTTGTGTCCTCTTCTGTGAAGACAGAACCAAAGTATTTGTTTAATTGCTCTGTCATTTCCCTGTTCCCCATTATAAATTCTCCTGTTTCTGAATGTAAGGGACCTACATTTGTCTTCACTAATCTTTTTCTTTTTACATACTTGTAGAACTTTTACAGTCCACTTTTACGTTCCTTGCAAGTTTACTCTCATACTCTATTTTTCCCCTCTTAATCAATCTCTTGGTCCTTTTTTGCTGAATTCTAAACTGCTCCCATTCCTCAGGCTTGCTACTTTTTCTGGAAGGATATACTTGCCTTCGAGGTGGTACAACGAAGGTTCACTAGATTGATTCCTGGAATGAGAGGGTTGTCCTATGAAGAGAGATTGAGTAGATTGGGCCTATACTCTCTGGAGTTTAGAAGAATGAGAAGTGATCTCATTGAAACATATAAGATCCTGAGGAGCTTGACAGGGTAGATGCTGAGAGGCTGTTTCCCCTGGCTGGAGAGTCTAGAACTAGGGGGCATAGTCTCAGGATAAGGGGGCGGCCATTTAAGATTGAGATGAGGGGAAATTTCTTTACTCAGAGGGTTGTGAATCTTTGGAATTCTCTATTCCAGAGGGCTGTGAATGCTCAGTCGTTGAGTATATTCAAGACTGAGATCGATAGATTTTTGAACTCTAAGGGAATCAAGGCATATGGGGATTGGGCAGGAAAGTGAAGTTGAGGTCGACGATCAGCCATGATCTGATTGAATGGCGCAGCAGGGTCGAGGGGCTGCATGGCCTACTCCTGTTCCTATTTCTTATGTTCTTAGAAGTCCTGCCTGGACCCACCTCCAGTACCAAAACCATCGCAGAGGGGAATCCATCCTCTGTAGTCAGGAGAAAGAGTTTGCCCTCTGGAAATGCAATGATTGTCCATCAGGCAATAAACTTCTTCTGGATCCTGTCGAGGAATTCGAGAGGTGACTGAAACAACTCTCCAGATATGGGAGAAATACTCAAGTCTTGAATGGACTTTATAGAGAGTTAAAGTTGCCGAGTGTAAGAAAAGAATTTGGCACAAAAAAGGAAACCAAGCTTTTTGGATGCAGCTTTGGCTAAGAAGGAGGGTAGATAGAGAGAAAGATAAGGACCTGGGGGGTGAACCCATCAAAAGGTAAGAAATGGTCGGTATTTGCCAGAGATGCAAAGAAATTGCAGGCCTGAAAACCCCTCGGTTCAGCCCCACAGTGTAACCATGCCGAGCGGGTCTTCCATCCGCTGGCCACATGTGCCCCGACCCCATCTGAATTCCCAAGGTCAGGGGCATTTATACATAAGGTGGGCGGGCGCCCGTCCCAGTAGTGGCACAGTCACCAGGTGGGGATAAAGAAATTAGCAGCAGAGGGCAGACGCTGGGATAGAATGCTTACGAGGGCAGATGAAGATGCTTTTTGCAACAAAAAAAGTCTCTTTTCCAAAAAGAAACAGGTGCTGTAAGGAAACTGGCCTTTTACAAAATTTAGTGGGGACCACTTCTCCCAAGATGTGGTCCTGGCAAGTAATTATGCCCTCCTTCATTCAGACATACATTACGCTGATGACATCAGTATATCTGATATCATCAGGAAAGGGGCTGGACACAAGATTGCCCATCTTCGACCTCTCAGGAAACCCTAGCGCAGTCGAAATGTGCGGAAAACTGGCATTACTGACCTCCGCCCCGCCTTCCCCAATTCTGCCCAGGATCCACCTGAAACAGGGCCTGCATCGCTGATGAAGTAGCAAAATTTTCAAAGAGTATGGAGCAGATTAAGAAGTAAGTGATTCAACCACTACGCTGCCAGGTTACCGAATATTGTGAACACTTAGGGCTTGCGGCCTGTAGGAAATTTCTTAATGTAGAGTGGAACCATCACAGTAGAGTGGAGAGTGTTGGATGAGTGAAGGTCATCACTAATATGAAGAAGGAACAAAGTTGCAAGAGGACAGAGCGCTGTGGAATCTCTGAGCTAATGGAAAATCAGTTAGAGGATAAGCCCTCAACTACAATAACAACAACAACAACTTGCATTTATATAGCTCTTTTAATGTAGTAAAATGTCCCAAGGCACTTCACATTAGGAGATATTAGGATAGGTGGCCAAAAACTTGGTCAAAGGGTTAGGTTTTAAGGGGCGTCTTAAAGAAGTAGAGAGAGGTAGAGAGGTTTAGGGAGGGAATTCCAGAGCCTAGGGCCTAGGCTGCTGAAGGCACGGTCGCCAGTGGTGGAGCGAAGAAAACTGGGACTGTGCAAGAGGCCAAAATTGGAGTGGCACAGAGATAGAGCAATTTAAAAGGGAACAAGATAGTTTTGAACATAAGTTCAGTAGGAGACCATTTGTTGGTAACTTGTTGTAATTGTGCATGGTGCCAGACCCTGTCAAAGGCTTACAACCATTTACCTATCTGAGTTCTGCCATCTTAGGTGCCAAGTGGAAGCCTGGAAGGGAAAGTCACTGTCACTGGTTATATTTGGGCATCTAGTAGCAGCTGATTATGGAGCAGCACAGTGGGCATAGTTGGTGGTGAAAATATACCAATAGAGAATAGAAATGAAGAAACAGTGATGACCTTTCAAATAATATTAAAATAAATATAAATCTCTTTTTAAAAAAATATTTAAAGATTGTTAATAGGGAAACTGTTGAGGGAAACAGTCTCACATTTGTGTCTTCAGTTTATACCTTAGTGATACCCAGCGCACCAACATTCTCGCTGTAGGAGGTAGTCCCATTGCCTGTGCCCCATGCTCCAGCGAGGAGACAACCGATTCCTTCAATACCAATCCCTCGATTAATGGCTTCTTTTGGAGGAGATGGAGCACCACAGAGCCGAGCACAGGCATGATAGTCTCCGACAGATTCAATCATCGAGGAAATCACTCCAGCCAGAATTCCAAAAATACCAGCAAGGCTGACTGTTGGTAATCCCCACTGCCCTGAGCACAGAAAGACAAAGTCTATCATATTTCTGTATGATAGTATAGTCTGCGGTATAGTCCATGATATTACAGTATGATAGTATAGTCTGCGGTATAGTCCATGATATTACAGTATGATAGTATAGTCTGCGGTATAGTCCATGATATTACAGTATGATAGTATAGTCTGCGGTATAGTCTATGATATTATAATATGATAGTATAGTCTGCGGTATAGTCCATGATATTACAGTCTTTAGTATGATATTTCATTTTGGGACCTCACAGTCTGTGATAGTACACTGATGTGTAACAGTGTAAGATACTAAAGCCTGAATTTAACTCGGGGTAGGAGTTGTGTGGGCGGCGGCCGAAGTGGGTGGCAAACTGTTAAAATCAAAACCTTCAATGAGGGAAATGGACCTCAGCGGGTAATTCCGACAGGTGATTTTAACTGCCTGCCCAGTCCGGTTTCTGTCGGGCTTAAGCCTATGGTGTTATATTCGATATTACTATGCAATATTATAACCTGACAGTATAGATTCAGATGATTCAGCATGTGGTAGTGTATTGTGTGATATTACAGCTTGTGGCATTACAGTCTGTGATACTAGTCTCACCATCAAGACATTTCAAACAAGAAAGTCTCATCTTCAGGACCCTTTTACAAATCTGCTTTTCAAAGGTCGAATCTTTTCATGTTTTTTTAAAATAACTTTATTTAAATATGATGTGGAGATGCCGGTGATGGACTGGGGTTGACAAATGTAAGGAATCTTACAACACCAGGTTATAGTCCAACTCTTTTATTTGAAAATCACAAGCTTTCGGAGGCTTTCTCCTTCGTCAGATGAGCGAGTGTGGGATTCCATGGAAGATTACCGCATTTATAGTCAGAGAACAATACCTGGTGATTACAAATAATCTTTCCAACTGCCCGTTGTCAAGGCAATCAAAGTGTTCAGACAGAGTGATGTTACCTACAGGACCACTGAATACACAAACGGCCAGAACAAAAGACAGACAGAGAGAGAGAGAGAAACATCCGAAAGGAAGAGAAAGACAGAGAATGACCCGTTGTGTTAAAAACAGATAACTTTTTTTCGCTGGTGGGGTTACGTGTAGCGTGACATGAACCCAAGATCCCAGTTGAGGCTGTCCTCATGGGTGCGGAACTTGGCTATCAATTTCTGTTCGACGATTTTGCGTTGTCGTGTGTTTCGAAGGCCGCCTTGGAGAACGCTTACCCGAAGATCGGTGGCTGAATGTCCTTGACTGCTGAAGTGTTCCCCGACTGGGAGGGAACCCTCATGTCTGGCAATTGTTGCGCGGTGTCCGTTCATCCAAGTTCCGCACCCATGAGGACGGCCTCAACCGGGATTTTGGGTTCATGTCACACTACACGTAACCCCACCAGCGAAAAAAAGTTATCTGTTTTTAACACAACGGGTCATTCTCTGTCTTTCTCTTCCTTTCGGATGTTTCTCTCTCTCTCTCTGTCTGTCTTTTGTTCTGGCCGTTTGTGTATTCGGTGGTCCTGTAGGTAACATCACTCTGTCTGAACACTTTGATTGCCTTGACAACGGGCAGTTGGAAAGATTATCTGTAATCACCAGGTATTGTTCTCTGACTATAAATGCGGTAACCTTCCATGGAATCCCACACTTGCTCACCTGACGAAGGAGAAAGCCTCCGAAAGCTTGTGATTTTCAAATAAAACAGTTGGACTATAACCTGGTGTTGTAAGATTCCTTACATTTATTTAAATAGTGAGTAACAATCACAGGGAAATTGGTTGGAAGGAGCTAATGATCCCAACAGCATGGCGAGCTGAATTAATGTTGTTAGAGGAACTGGTGAAAGTACGTCACTGACACCAACAGTGTGAGGGGCTGAACTAATAGAGTCACTGGTTCCGAGAGTATGAAGGAACTAAATTAACAACATCCGGAGTATTGGCTGGGAGGAGTTACTGAGGCTGACAGTTGCATTAACATGAAGTTTCACAATTCTTAAAGTTAATTATTTTTTCTTTACTGATGTTAATTCAGCTCTTTTACCCTGTCAAATTAAGTAACTACACTTACCAATAAATCTTATCAGCACTGGCTATTTAAATATGTAATTCTTTCCCTTGTAAGGAAAGAAAGAATTATATGTGTGAAAACCTGATCCATGAACATAGCTGAAGACTGTATTGAAAAATAATGCTACATCTTAGATTTTTAAAAAGAAAATGAAGGATGGGGCAAAATCCAATCTTTTTTCACCACTCCCTTCACTCACCGGCATACCATAGCTACAGTGTGTACTATCTACAGGATGCACTACAGCAAGTCGCCAAGGCTTCTTTGGCAGCATGTCCCAAACTCGCGACCTCCACCACCTAGAAGGACAAGGGCAGCAGATGCATGAGAACACCATCACCTCCAAGTTCTCCTCCACATCATACATCATCCTGATGTGGACATAAAGCGGCCATTCCTTCATCGTCGCTGGGTTAAAATCCTGAAACTCCCTACCTAAGGGCACTGTGGGAGCACCTTCACCACAAGGACTGCAGTGGTTCGAGAAGAAAATTCACCATCACCTTCTCAAGCGCAACCAAGGATGGGCAATAAATGCCGGCCTTGCTAGAGACACCTATATCCCAAGAATGAATTTTTTAAATGTATTATAGAAACATGAATAACAGGACAACATGAACCTTTTATGTTTTACTTACCAGGGTATGGGATACGAAACCAATCAACACGCATGATAACGTCACTCTTTATATCTGTTCTTGCAAGATACCCATAAGCATCAGGATCATCAGGAAAGATATTAAAATGTGTCAGTAGAAAAGTAATGACCCACGAAACTACAATCCCAAGAAGCACCTGCATATAAAATAAAAACACACACTTAAAATAATCAGGTTGTTTCCAAATAGTTGCAAACCACCGATTACTGGCAAACAGACAGTGGTCGGAGAACCATCCCTGCTTAAAACTCTATGAGAAGTTCTCACCATTTTCACTTGACAAAAAGTGATGGGAACCTAAGAACAAGAAAAGCCAATTCAACCCGTTAAGATCTGGGCTTTGGGTTTTCTTCCAACATTTTTTATATTTGGGTTCACAGAAAAGAGACATGCTTGGAAATTGGATCGCACCCGAATCAGGGCTCGATCCAGGCGCAGCACAAACTGCCTGTGCCTAAAGAGTCCGGCGGCAGAACCACGGCAAGTTAGTATAGTGTCGGTGCTGTGGGCTCCAGTCGCGGCTCCCCTCCCCCCCCCCCCCCCCCCCAGAGGTAGCTCGCCGGTCATAGTGGGGGGAGGGGCAAGATCGGCCGGGCCTAAGATAAGTCCAGTGGTGGTGGCAATTGGGAGTGGGTGAGCTCGGGCAGCAGTAGCCCGCAGTTTTAATATGGAGCTAAGAGGAGCACTCCTACTCTACATTCAGGTAAGTAAAACATTTTTTACTTACCTTTTTGCTGGCAGCCTCCAGCGGTCCCTTTAAAGACTGCTGGTTTGGCTGCTTTTCACCCGAGATAGCTGACCACAGCATGTGCTGCAGTTAGTAAGGAACCATTTTCGCAAAGGGGCCTGAAATAGGCGTTAGGCCCCTGATTTGCATAGGCATTTCAAAACAAGAGTCCAAAATCGTCATAGTTCTTTTCAGTTGCTTTTGACTGAGTGTCTTGATGGAAAGTTACATGGGACAAAACTCCATGGAGCCCATCTCAGGTGATCTACAAACACAGGATGGACCAAAGGGCTGCTTTCATTGAAGTAAAGGCATTAAAGTCTGTTTGTTGTTGACAAACAAATGCTGACCATTAAAATCCCATTTTGTCCAGCTTCTTGAATACCTGGCAATGCTTTCAACAATATATATCCAATCTCCACTTACAACAAAGCTCCCTTGATGGTTCAGTCATCTGTCTGTAAGCTTGCAGACTTTCACACTTGCCAGTAATTGTCTCATTGTCAAAAGTTGAAGACTAGGGCCTCAAAATTCCGATCGGGCACCAGGGCAGCAGTCAAGCAGATCACCCAACAGGTGCCAGAATTTGGGGCAGAACCTGCTTCCACCCCGATACTATCCTGTGCAAGAAGCCCGAGAAATTATGGGGTGGGAGTTCCCGGATTACCCTGGGAATTCTTCAATTATGCCCCCTAGGTCCAATGGAACTCTTGTTGGCCGACAGCTGGTGAGTGTTCAGTTGAGAGCTTAGTAAAGGCCTTAGTTAGGACTGCACGAGGGAAAGGAAATCATTCCAAAAATAGCAATGTGCTCCCTTAGGAGAATTTTAAATATTTAAAAGGTTCCTCTTCAGCCCTTCCTGGGTCTCAGGCCTGCTGTCGGAGTGGCATGACGCTGCTCTGATCTTCCTAGCTGCTGTTGAGGTGAGCATCTTTGATGTGCCCTTACAGTTGCAGGTTGCTTGCCCCGAGTATTTGAATGACCCCCATGCCCACAATTTTGGACAGTTTCTGAGTGAGCGGTCAGGTGTTCTGCTTCACTAAACCTCAACCAGCAGAACAGGACTCCTGGAATTTTGAAGCCTAGATATAAGATATCCATTGCCCTTGAAAGGACTAATATTTTGATGAGTAACTAGAATCATGTTTCTGCTTTTTACACATTAAATCACCAGACCTGTATTTTGCAGACACCCTGGGCCCGATTTTACCAGGCCTGCGGGTTTCCGGCGGGTTGGGTTTCGGGAGCGTGGTCAACACGCTCAGTGAAATTAGTGGGTTGCCCGCGCAATCGTAGCAGGCAATCCACTAATTGGATCCAATTACCTGCTCCTCCGGGCTCCGCGCTGCTGGTCTGCGCGTCGGGCGGGCTGTGCATGCGCAGTACGATCTGTCAGCTGGAGGCTCTCTAGTTAAAGGGGCAGTCCTCCACTGACAGATGCTGCAACCAATAGAACACATTACAGCATGGAGCAGCCCAGGGGGAAGGCTGCTCCCAGTTTAATGATGCCTCACCCCAGGTATCACCAGATGGGGTGAGGAGGAGGGGGAGGACAGAGATCTTCCACCCGGCGGGCGGGAGGAAGCGGCGTGCCTCTGCCACCAAGAAGGCCTGGCTCGAGGTGGCAGAGGAGGTCACCTGCACCACCAACATATCGCCCACCTGCATACAGTGCAGGAGGCGCTCCAATGACCTCAGTAGGTCAGCCACAATGAGAACACGTAGTCTTTCCCCTACACTCCATCTGCCACAACACTGCCCCCACCCCACATCTCCTTCGGCACCGCCAACACTACTCTGTCACATCACCCCTCATACCCACTCAAACCTCATCCTCATCTTACCTGCACCTACTCACCTCGCGAGTACTCACCCCGCCACTAACACGCAACCCAATCCTCATCTAATCTCATGGCTCTATCTCATACGCACCCTCTCGTGCATCTCCCTCACGGCCAGCCTCACTCAACCTGCCACCACCTGTGCTGCAGCCACAGGGCATGCATCACATATGTGCAGTAGGCAGCGTAAGGCAAACGTGTCGTGAGCATGAAGGGGATGCACAAGGGTGTCTGAGGGTTTGTCATGGGTGTTACCTATATTGAATTTCAGAACAACTCACATCACACATTATATTGGCACCACCACTGCCATGTCTCCGCGAATCCTGTCTGTTTTGTGCAATAATGCCCGCTCCTGGGTATCACTATGAGGACCCACCACTGATGCCACCCATTGTGTCACTGCAGAGTAGGTGCAGGTGTATTTGCAGGGCTCTTCCGCGCAGACGACTGAGAGACATCGGCGGTGTACCCGGCTGCACCCTGGAAGGATGCGGAGGAGAAGTTGTGGAGGGCAGTGGTGACTTTGGCAGCGACAGGTAAGCAGATGGTGCTGGGGCCAGCCAGGAGCAGCTCGGCATGAAAGAGGCTGCAGATGTCCACGACTACATGTCGAGTGAATCTGCGCCTCCGTGTGCACTGCTGCTCGGAGAGGTCCGGGGAGCTGCGCCTCGGTCTGTGGACCCTGTGGCGAGGGTAGTGCCCTCTGCGACGCATCTCTCTCTGCGGTAGCCCTCCCTCCTGCTGTACAGGTGGATGTGTCACAGCACTCTGTTGTGGAGCTCCACGTGTCAGAGGTGGATGGCGTGGATGGCGAGGCTGGTGATGCTGTTCGCCCTCCGAGGGGGTCATGACTGCAGCTACGATGGCCCCCATCCGCAATATGTACATCTGAGGGGGTCCGCAAGGTAGGCACATGTCTCCGGACCCCGGGGTGAGTGTGCAGGTTGGTGACTTTGACCGTCAGGAGGGGGGTGGTGGAGGCCAAACTTTGTCCCAAGTGACAGAGCGGCCTCCTGCAATGGGTGAGGGTCTCCCCCACCCCACCTGTCAAATGGACCTTTGCAGCTGCCACAGGCTGACGGCTGCAACACGTCCAGTTCAACTAGGACTGTTTCCCCCAGTGTGTGAAACAGTCCCATGTTTCTCCAAAATCACACACAGTCCCTTAATCAGGTCAGTTAATGACCTGAACAAGCGAAATAAATACACTCAAGTGGCATCCCGCTGGCTTTAATTGCCTGCGGGATTCCCACCAGCGGGGGCTACGCACGCACCCCCGCACGTCATCGGGGAACCCGGAAGTGGGCGGGATCGTGGCGCGATCCGGTCACGTGCCTGGATATCGGGATTTTCGGGGCCCCCCCGCTGGAAACGCACAGGAAACCCGCCGGTAAAATCGAGCCCCCTGTTTCCAGTCTCCATCTTGAGTTTAGTAAAGAAAGATAGCTTCCATCAAAACAGTATAATAAAGCATACACAAATTTTCCCTATTTGACACAGGACAAAAAATCTGCCCTCTGTACACGGTCCAATGCACTTTGCTGTAGCAACCAATATTTTCAACATTTTCTTTCCCCAAGTAAATACCCCTCAATGCTATAATTTGTTTCTTGTGTCCCTTCTTTTGAAATTAATTTAATGGGCTTCACTTGCTGCTTGATGTTTGTGCTTAGAATATCACATTCATCAGATTCAACCATGTTGGCATGACATGCCAAGGTTGACATGTTTGGATCGGTGGTGAACCATATCAAATCTGAAGCAATCTTGGCAGGGGACCATTTCAGATTATCAGATTATCAGATTATCATCACTGAATGTTCTATGCTATTTTTCATTTCTGGCAAAATGGAACTGATTAAATACAAAATTCCTTGCAAGTGCAGCATAGGTAAAACCACAAGAAAGGCCAATAACACTTTGGGTTTTATATAGGGGCATCCAGTACAAGATTAAAGAAGCAATGATAAATTTATATAAATTATATAAATTTAGAGTATTGTGTGTAGTTTTGGATGCCCCATTATGAAAAGGACATTAACGCCAGTGAGAGTATTCAGTGTAGATTCACCAGGATAATGTCAGTCATTGGAATCTATTGTAATAAGGAGACACTTGAAATATTTCCACTGGAGCACAGAAGGCTAAGAGGAGATTTAATTGATGTTTTAAAAATTATGAAGATTTTAAGAGTGTAAATAGGGAAAAACTAATTTGCTCTGATTGGGGAATCAATGATGAGGCATCATCAATTTAAAATTGTCACTAAGAGAATGAGGAAAGAAGTTAGGGGAAATTTCATTATGCAGCGGGTTGTTGGAGCATGGAATGTTTTGCCAGAGGCAGAGGCCATTGCATCTTTTAAGGGAAACTTGGATAAAAATTTGAAGCAGAGGAAGATACAGGGCTATGGGGAGTGAGCAGTCTTGCCTCTCTGTTGGCTGTAAAAGTCCTATGTGAAATGAGTTGGACCAGTGTCAATTTAGTTCCAAATGGAATTGGGCCCACAGTACTGAATTGCTGCAAAGTAATACTAAGAGACACGAAACTGGGAATCTCACTCAGAAAAGCCACAGGACTCCTAGTGAGGGAAATGGAAGGTTATCACACTGGCAAAGTAGAAAATGGTTTTCTGAGGTTGGAGATGAGAGACATTATTTGGTCAGAGTAGAAGGAGCCTTGCTTTGCATCTAACTATGCTATCTAGCCATGACCTTATTGAATGGCGGAGCAGGCTCAAGGGGCTATAAAGCCTACTCCTGCTCCTATCTCTTACATTCTTATGTGCTATACCTGATCTGGGAGTGCTTAATGTTGATATGGATGCCTGAAAAGGAAAGTATTCCATTCCCCAGTACAAATATCCCTCAATATGAGACAAAATTCATCAAAAAAATAAGGACAGTGATGGTATTCCTTATGTAGTTTATCTATTGCAGGATATTCAATGTGATGGTGTTTGTTGTTTTATTTTAAAATTTATAAGACTCAAATTATAATTGTAAATATTATTGATACATACCGGGAATATCTGGAATATGTTCATCCAATAAATGTGGCACTTTTTGCTCCTGCTAAAAGCAGGAAAAGGTACTGGTACACTCCTCAAATATTGAGAGAATAATATAATGAGGCCTGCAGTCCTGAAATACAATTTTAGTAACAAGGAATGTTAGAATTCAAATGCATTTGAAACATTTCTTAAAGCAGCTGTATTAATCCTGGTCTGAGTAACTGGAAGTGAGTTGCTCGAGTTTGACATGAAGTTGTCCAATGCTAAGCATTCAGTCTAAAGTGAGCATTACCACGGTGAGGTGCTCATAAATGACAGATTCAACATTCAGTTATCTTGCTTAGTTGATATTTTGGTACAATTGGCAGCCCCGCTGCTGTGAACTTCAACCTCTGGAATCACTACTATGTCTATTCAGTTTGAGAAATCCAATATTGGATTCAGGAAGTCAAAGTAAGGGGAGATTGGTTCTAGAATGATGTTTTGTCCATCGATTTCTTCAGCATAGATTGTAAATTTGGCATGAAAAAGAACTTATTAAATATTCTGGTGAGACCTCCTGGCACAGCATAAATATCACACCTGCCTTTATATTTATTTGCGTAAATATAATTAAAAATCTTGCTAGGGTTCATACTTCCTGTTGTCATGATTTTTGGTCATGTTTTTCTGTCAACGTTGACCACTGAAAATTGCTATGTCCACTTTGCCCATTCAATTTTACAATGTCAACTGTCACAATGTACTTGCAGGTTCTAACCATTAGGTGGCCTTGTGGAGCGAGTTTCTGAAGTCTGTCTCCTGATTCTGGCATGATCTTGTATATAAAAAGCTTACTAGCCTTGGGTAATGGCACAGGCTATTTACTAGTTGTACACTATAAAACCAAGTTCGTTCTTTATTTTATGATATTGACAAGACTATCCAGTTATAAACCATTTTATCTTTTCTATCATGTTTAATTGGTTTGTGAAAGATCCATTGGATATTTGCATACTAGGCTCAACTTCATTTCTGTTTATTACTTTGTGTAAGAACATGTAGCTTTGTGTTACTGTTAGCAGTAAATATTTACAGACCTCCACTTTGTTGCATTTGTTTAGTGTTAGTTTTCAATAGTTAGTCCCTGTATTTAGCATTAGATGTGAACTCTTACAGTTTCTGTGTTTTGTAATGATGTGAGTGCTTATACTTCCTATATACTTAGTATTAATGTGAATCCTATGTTCAAAGGGAAGTGAGAGATAGTATAAAATTAAAAGAAAGGGCTTATATGAAGGCAAAGAACAGTAGAGATCCCATGGACTAGGAGAGATATGAAGAACAGCAAAGGGATATAAAGAAAGTGGTAAGAGCTGCAAAAAGGGAATATGAGAAAAAGCTTGTGAGGATTATCAAGGACAATGCTAAAGGCTTTTACGAATATATTAAGAGAAAGAGGGTGGCTAAGAGTAATGTGGGCCCCTTAATGACAGACATAGGTGATATTGTAATTGGAAATCAGGAAATGGCAGACAACAACAACAACTTGCATTTATATAGCGCCTTTAACATAGTAAAACGTCCCAGGTTGCTTCACAGGAGCGATTATCAGACAAAATTTCACACCAAGCCACATAAGGAGATATTAGGACAGATGACCTAAAGCTTGGTCAAAGAGGTAGGTTTTAAGGAGCATCTTAAAGGAGGGGAGAGAAGTGGAAAGGGAGAGGTTTAGGGAGGGAATTCCAGAGCTTAGGGCCTAGGCAGCTGAAGGCACGGCCGCCAATGGTGGAGCGATTAAAATCGGGGATGCGCAAGAGGCAAGAATTGGAGGAATGCAGAGATCTCAGAGGGCTCTAGGGCTGGAGGAGGTTACAGAGATAAGGAGGGGTGAGGCCATGGAGGGATTTGAAACCAAGAATGAGAATTTTTAAATCGAAGCGTTGCCGGACCGGGAGCCAAGGTAGGTCAGTGAGCACAGGGGTGATGGGAGAATGGGACTTACTAAATAGTTATTTTGTATTGGTCTTCACAGTAGAGGATGAGGATAAAATACCAGAGATTCAAAGAAAAAGAAAAAGAAATCAAGGGGAGAAACTAACTAGATTCAATATAAGTAAAATATTAGTTAAAAAATGGTGATGGAGAAACTAATGAGATTAAAGATAGACAAGTCCCCAGGACCGGATGGTTTCCACCCCAGGGTATTAAAAGAAGTAGGTGAGTAAATGTTGATGCGTTGGTCATGATCTTCCAAAACTCTCCCGATTCAAAATTGTCCCCTTGGATTGGAAAATTGTCCCCTTGGATTGGATAATGTCACTCCACTATTTAAGAAGGATAAGAGAGATAAACTAAGTCTAGTTGTGGGGAAGTTAGTAGAATCTGTTATTAGGGACAGAGTGAGTGAGCATTTGGACAACTATGAGCTGATCCGAGAGAGCCAGCAAGGATTTGTAAAGGGTAAGTCATGTCTAATGAACGTAGTTGAATTTTTTGAGGAGGTAACTAACATGGTAGATAAGAGAGTGTCTATGGATGCTATTTATATGGACTTCCAGAAGGCATTCAACAAGGTTCCACATGAACTGTTAAAAAAAATGAGAGAGCATGGAATTGAAGGCAACCTATTGGCTTGGATAGGGAATTGGTTAGGAGATAGGAGACAGAGAGTAGGGATAATTGGTATATACTGAAATTGGCAGAATGTGACTAGTGGTGTTCCTCAGGGATCTGTACTGGGGCCACAGCTTTTCACTATATTTATAAATGACTTGGATGAAGGAATAGAGAGCCGTATATCTGAGTTTGCTGATGACTCTAAATTAGGTGGCACAGTAAATGGTGTAGATGGGTGCAGAAAGTTGCAAAGGGACATTGATAAAGTGAGTGGGCAAAACTGTGACAGATGGAGTTCATTGTGAGAAAGTGTGAGGTCATCCACTTTGGACCAAAGATAGATCAGAGTATTTTCTGAATGGTGAGAAGCTAGGAACTGTGGATGAACAGAGAGATTTAGGGGTCCAAGTACAGAAATCACTAAAAGCTAGTGGACAGGTACAAAAAATTATTTAAAAGGCGAATAGAATATTGGCCTTTATCTCAAGAGGGCTGGAATACAAAGGGGTGGAAGTTATGTTACAGCTGTACAGAGCTCTGGATAGACCCCACCTGGAGTACTGCATTCAATTCTGAACATCGCACCTCAGGAAGGAGGGGGTGCAGCGCAGATTCACCAGAATGATGCTGGGGCTTAAAGGGTTAAATTATGAGGACAGGTTGCATAGACTAAGCTTGTATCACCTTGAATATAGAAGATTAAGGGGTGATCTAATTGAGGTGTTTAAGATGATTAACGGATTTGATAGGGTAGATAGAAAGAAACTATTTCCTCTGGTGGGAGAGTCCAGAAAAAGAGGGCACAACCTTAAAATTAGAGCTGAGCTGTTCAGCGGTAATGTCAGAAAGCACTTCTTCACAGAAAGGGTAGTGGAAATCTGGAACTCTCTCCCCCAAAAAGCTGTTGAGACTGGGGGGGGGGTCAATTGAAAATTTCAAAATTCAGATTGATAGATTTTTGTTAGGCAAGGGTATTAAGGGTTACGGAACCAAGGCAGATAGATGGAGTTAAGATACAGATCAGCCATGATCTAATTGAATGGTGAAACAGGCTTGAGGGGCCGAATGACCTACTCCTGTTCCTATGTTCCTAATACCAGTTGTGAATAGCTATACCTGGATATCAATTTGGATTTGCAGCTACCGTCAATAGTACCAGCCGTGAGTATTTGTAATCCCTATTTATTATTAAGTACTCTTAGATCCTTTGTTTATTATTCATGTTCACTACTTACAGCTATTGTCTATACTTTGTACGTATGAGTATTTACACCCCCTCAGTTGAGTATTGATTTTGACCAGTTACAGCCTTCCTGTTTAGTGTTAAATTTAAGTACTTACAGCCCTTCTATTTAGTATTAGTTTTGAGTACTTACATGCCTGAAATACCCCAGTGGGCTCCAGCATTGTTCCCAGCTGAATCAAACAAGGACAGTCCAATCAGAGAGATGGTCGGAGCAATGGTTAAAGGGCCAATGAATCGCAATAAAAATCCAATCAAACCAGAAAATCCCACAAATATTTGGAAACAGGCTGCCACCATAATTGCTCCCTGGATCTGCAAACAATGAGATTATCCGATTACCATGGCTAGATGCGTCTTGTGCCATAAAAGCAATAAGGAGAATATAGCAAAAAATGGAGTTCCCGCATTTTGAGAATCAATTCATTAACTGCAAAAATGGAAATGGGAAATATACTTTCTGCTCTACACTTCACATTTCCAGGCTCAGAATGGAAAAAAGTATGCATTGATAATGAAATGAATCACTTTCAGCAGGATTCAGGGAAATATGTAATGCTCTAGAATCATATCAATCAGGCCAGGTCATCACGTTCTTCAATCATTGTTAAAATGTGATGTACAATAAGTGAACATTTTCACATGTGGAGATTCATGGGTTTAATGAATATAATGAATATGGGTTAGGCTACTGTGTAAGATGAAAGAACAGTATGTCACTTCATTGTGTCACAACCTCCCTCTGTTCCCCCCCCCATCAACATCAATACCAAATAAAAATACATTTCTTTTAATTTGTTTGCTGAAAAAATTGCTGAGGGATATCAACACTGTGAAATTGAACACTTTCCCATTTCAGGCATCCAGTGTTAGAATGAAGTGCTCCCAGATCAAGTATGGCATGGATTAGATGCAGAGTAAAGCTCCCTTTACACTACCCCAACAATATACCTCAGTAGAATATCCCCTTTCTACACTTATATGACATTCTGTTTCCCACATCAGCCATTGAGGAAAATTACCAATTTAATGTCATATTAGAAGCTAATACCCATTTGGAATTAGTTTAAATCTGCCAAACTCATTGCACTCAGAACCCTTACAGCAAGCACACAGAGGAAGCTTTCAGCTCATCAGTCAGGGCTAGGTTCAATCTCAGGCCCTTAGTGAAAAATCACTAATCTCCCAAAAAATAGGTACCTCTCGCAAACGTGTCTGCCATACTTCAATGAAGATGGGATCACTGGCATTGACTAGTGTCTTGTTGTAGATCCATTCTGGGCATTTATATTTTGGCAAGGATAGCATAGCCACGGTAGGAGTTAGGAAAGCAAATGTCCCTCCTTGAAGGATCGGCAGCCTGAAACAAACACAGCACATTGGTCAACTCTCCTTGTTACAGCAGACACTAAGGGGTAAATTTTAACATAGCAGTGGGATCTCAGTGGGGGGTCAATATGTGGGTGGGAAACCGGGAAAATGTTTTTGTGCGTTTTCTTGAGCAATCGCGACTAAATTGAAGGCCCTTAATGTTACTTCCGGGTTTTGCGTCTCCAAGCTGCGCACCCGAATGATGGGCTGGGAACTGGAGTATTTAAAGGGCCATTGCAAGCATAGATTTTGAGGGAGAAAGGAGGAATGTTTAGCGATGTAGCATCACAGGTGTAAGGCAAAACCTCGCTTTAGCAACTCATCTCTGGAGTTGCTACTGGCTGGCGTGAGGAACAGGATGGAGATACTATACCCAGCTGACCGGAGGAAACGCCCTGCTTCTGCCACTAAGACGACCTGGCTGGAGGTGGCAGAGGAGCTGAGCAGCAGGAGCACGGTGGCCAGGTCATGGGTACAGTGCAGGAAATGCTTTAATGACCTAATCAGGTCAGGAAAAGTGAGTACAGTTACTGATTCATCTACATCCTGTGGTGTACATTACCCCTGTTCTCACTCTGTCTTGCCAAGCCTACTCCATTACATCACTTCTCACACCCACTTAAGTCTTATCATCAACTTACCTTCACTTTCTGTGCACTTCCTCCCCTCCCCATTTGTGAACTCACCATTCCCACTCACCCCAATCCTGATGTAATGTGATGAATCTGTCTGATAGTCACCTTCTGGTGCACCTGCTTCATTGGCAGCCTCACCCAAAGCAATGCATCCATCGGGTGAACACGTCACCTTCACTCACTCACACGTCTGTTCTTTCTTCCCTTGTGGGAGAAGAGAGCGCAAAATGCACGGGAGAGGAGTAGGACTGGAGGGGCCCACCACAAATAGTGCCCCTGACGGAGGAGGAGACCTTGTAGCAGCCGCAAAGTTGAATGCCTGGCCGTTGAAGATGGCGAGACTGGCAATCCGCAAACGGCTGGTGTCAGAACTTTAACATCCTTTACACACATCATGAATTGATGTTATCAGTGATTGACCTGTTGTACACCTCGGTATGCTCATTGCAAATTAACTTTTGTGATGGTTTTTACTATTGCTGTATGTTCTCTTCCAGGGCCTTCAAGGAGTGCTGAAGAGGCACATGACATGGATGACGGCGATTCTTCAGAGGAGCTCCATGCCTCTGAGGGCGCACCAACACATAATAGCAAGCCATGCACCAGGGCAGACACTCACACCTCAGTGGGTCCTATTAGAGAGGGTAATTGGGTTGTCACCTGGTGACTCACCACACACAAGTGAGCGCGAGCGGACACTGGTGGCGGGGGTAGCGGTGGAGAGTCCACTTCATTGGGCGCATTCCTCTCCAAGCTCTGCTCAGCTGGACACAGATGCTGAACCCTGGGTGCCATCCTTGACAAGGAGAATGATTGAGGTACAGATGCACCTTGGCGATGTATTGGAAGATGTGCCACACTCAGTCTCCACAATAGCGAAGAGGATGGAGGGGTCCACCTCCAGTGTTAGTGGACTGGTGGCGCAGGTAAGTGCGGAAATGTCTGCGATGGAGAGAATGGCAGCCCCCATTGAGCTTCAGGCATTGCTCACAAATGAGTCCATTCAGGCCATGACAACGGCCGTGCGGACACAGGGTGACCAACATTCTGCCGCTTTAAACAGGCAGACAGATACATTAGCATTAGCCTTACAAGGCATCACAGACATCCTCCAAGCTGTTGTGGAGGAGTGATATGAATATGCGGCCCTGGCCCAGGAGAGGGATGATGGCAAAAGCGGACATGGAAGTGGGGACTCCACTCAAAGCGCTCCCACGTCTCACCTATTGCCCCCCCACCTTTCAACCGGTAGCCGCAATGCCACATCTTGTCCATTCTTGAGTCCCTTTTGTGAAAGCACCCTTGCATGTCCCTCATTATGCACAGCAAGACTTGATGCCACCCATTGGGTGCATGTAAATGGGTGTATATGCAGCTATAGGATTGTTTTAAGAACAGAAGAACATAAGAATTAGGGGCAGCAGTAGGCCATACAGCCGCTCGAGCCTGCTCTGCCATCAATAAGATCATGGCTGATCTTCGACCTCAACTCCACTTTCCCGTCCAATCCCCATATCCCTTGATTCCCCTAGAATCCAAACATCTATCTATCTCAGCCTTGAATATACTCAATGACTCAGCATCCACAGCCCCCTGGGGTAGAGAATTCCAAAGATTCACAACCCCCTGAGTGAAGAAATTCCTCCTCAACTCAGTCTTAAATGGTCAACCCCTTATTCTGAGACCACGTCCCCAGTTCTGGACTCTTCAGCCAGGGGAAACAACCTCTCAGCATCTATCCTGTCAAGTACCCTCAGAATCTTATATGTTTCAATGAGATCACCTCTCATTCTTCTAAACTCCAGAGAGTATAGACCCATTTTACTCAATTTCTCCTCATAGGACAATCCTCTCATCCCAGGAATTAATCTAGTGAACTTTTGTTGCACCGCCTCTAAGGCAAGTATATCCTTCCTTAGATAAGGAGACCAAAACTGTGCACAGTACTCCAGGTGAGGGCTCACCAAAACCCTGCACAATTGTAGGAAGACTTCCTTACTCTTGTACTTCAACCCCCTTGCAATAAAGGCCAACATGCCATTTGCCTTCCTAATTATTTGCTGTACCTGCATGCTAACTTTCTGTGTTTCTTGTACGAGGACACTCAAGTCTCTCTGAACACCACAATTTAATAGTTTCTCACCATTTAAAAAATATTCTGCTTTTCTAGTCTTCCTACCAAAGTGAATAACTTCACATATCCCCACATTATACTCCATCTGCCAGCTTTTTGCACACTCACTTAGCCTGTCTACATCCATTTGCAGACTCTGTGTGTCCTCCTCACAGCTTAGTTTCCCACCTACCTTTGTATTGTCAGCAAACTTGGATACGTTACACTCAGTCCCTTCATTTAAGTCAAGGATGTCCTGGAGGGGTCAAGGACATAATCTGTTTGGTTAGAGATAAGAAACAATAGAGGTGCCATTGCACTACTGGGTGTATCCTATAGGCCACAAACTAGTGGGAAGGATATAGAGGAGCAAATTTGCAGGGAAATTACAGAGCGAGGTGGATTACAAAAACCATAGAGTAGTGATAATGGAGCCTTCAACTATCCTAATATAGAATGGGATAGTAATTGCAAAGAGGGGGAGGAATTTTTGAAGTGTGTTCAGGACAACTTTCTTGACCAGTACGTTTCCGGCCCAACGAGGAAGGAGGCATTGCTGGATCTGGTTCTGGGGAATGAGGTGGGCCAAGTGGAGCAAGTGTCAGTGGGGGAACAGTGATCATAATATCATAAGGTTTAGATTAGTTATGGAAAAGGACAAGGAGCAATCTAGAGTAAAAATACTCAATTGGAGGAGAAATGTAAGGAATCTTACAACACCAGGTTATAGTCTGTTGGACTATAACCTGGTGTTGTAAGATTCCTTACATTTGTCCACCCCAGTCCATCACCGGCATCTCCACAATTGGAGGAGGACCAATTTCAGAGGGATGAGAACGGATCCGGCCTGGGTAAATTGGAATCAAAGATTGGCAGACAAAACTGTAATTGAACAATGGGTGGTCTTTAAAGAGGAGATGGTTTGGGTACAGTCTAAGTATGTTCCCATGAGGGGGAAGGGTAGGGCAACTGAAGCCAGAGCTTCCTGGATGACGAAAGAGATAGAGAAAGAGAATGGTCCAAATGGCTGCTGGCTGCAACTCGCTTTGTTTCCATGGTGTGTTTCAGAGGCCATGGGGACACATTCAGAATCAGTTTAAATGGCTTGTATAGTTGAAACCACAAAAATTTAGCATCTTTAAGTAGTTTAAGTACCTCAATTGGCCTTTTAAATATTGTCCCGCCAGTTTTAAATGCGGAGGTCAGTGGGTTGTAGCCGGGATGCGGTCTTTAACAGCACAAATAACTACGTATGGGTATGATCTTGTGGCCATTACAGAAACATGGCTGCAGGGTGACAACGACTGGGAATTAAATATGCCAGGGTATTTAACAATCAGGAAGGACAGGCAGGAAGGAAGGGGAGATGGGGTGGCTATGTTAATAAAGGAAGGAATCACTGTAATACAGAGAAATGATATTGGGACAAAGGATCAGGATAATGAAACAGTTTGGGTAGAGATAAGGAATAATAAGGGGAAAAACACTCATGGGCGTAGTATATAGGCCTCCTAATAGTTGCAACTCTGCTGGAAGAAGTATTAATCAGGAAATAGTCGGGGCATGTAATAAGGGAACAGCTATAATTATGGCGGATTTTAACTATCATATTAACTGGACAAATCAAATTGGGCAGGGCAGCCTTGAGGAAGAGTTTATTGAGTGTATTAGGGATGGATTTCTTGAGCAGTATGTAACTGATCCTACAAGGGGGCAAGCAACCTTGGACCTGGTCCTGTGTAATGAGCCAGGATTAATTAATAATGTCCTAGTTAAGGATCCCCTTGGAATGAGTGACCATAACATGGTTACATCCCATATCCAATTAGAGGCTGAGAAGGTTGGTTCTCAAACAAGCGTACTGAGCTTGAATAAAGGAGACTATGATGGTATGAGAGCAGAATTGATTAAAGTGGACTGGGAAAATAGATTAAAGGGTAAGACGGTACATGAGCAGCGGTGTTCATTCAAGGAGTTATTTTACAACTTTCAAAAGAAATATATTCCACTGAGGAAAAAAGGGTGTAAAAGAAATGACAGCCATCCGTGGCTAAGTAAAGAAATTAAGGATAGTATCCAATTAAAAACAAGGACATATAAGGTAGCCAAACTTAGTGGGAGGATAGAAGATTGGGAAGTCTTCAAAAGACAGCAAAAAGTAACTAAAGGATTGATTAAGAAAGGGAAGTTAGATTATGAAAAGAAATTAGCAAAAAATATAAAAACAGATAGCAAGAGTTTCTACAGTTATATAAAAAGAAAAAGGGTGGCTAAGGCAAACGTAGGTCCTTTAGAGGATGAGACCGGGAAATTAATGGTGGGAAACATGGAGATGGCAAAAATGCTGAATAAATATTTTGTTTCAGTCTTTATGGTAGAGGACACTAAGAATATCCCAACACTGGACAAACAGGGGGCTCTGGGGGGGAGGAGCTAAATACGATTAAAATCACTAAGGAATTGGTACTCACTAAATTAATGGGACTCAAGGTGGATAAATCCCCTGGACCTGATGGCTTACATCCTAGGGTCTTGAGGGAAGTGGCAGTAGGGATTGTGGATGCTTTGGTAATAATTTTCCAAAATTCTCTCGACTCGGCAAAGGTCCCGGCAGATTGGAAAACTGCTAATGTAACACCGTTATTTAAAAAGGGTAGTAGGCAGAAGGCTGGAAATTATAGACCAGTTAGCCTAACATCTGTGGTGGGTAAAATTTTGGAGTCTATTATTAAGGAGACAGTATTGGAACATTTGGATAAACATAATTTAATAGGTCAAAGTCAGCATGGCTTTACGAAGGGGAAGTCATGTCTGACAAATTTGCTCGAGTTCTTTGAGGACATAACGTACAGGGTGGATAAAGGGGAACCAGTGGACGTAGTGTATTTAGACTTCCAGAAGGCATTCGACAAGGTGCCACATAAAAGATTATTGCTCAAGATAAAGAATCACTGGATTGGGGGTAATATTCTGGCATGGGTGGAGGATTGGTTATCTAACAGGAAGCAGAGAGTTGGGATAAATGGTTCATTCTCGGACTGGCAACCAGTAGCCAGTGGTGTTCCGCAGGGGTCGGTGCTGGGTCCCCAACTCTTTACAATCTATATTAACGATTTGGAGGAGGGGACCGAGTGTAACATATCAAAGTTTGCAGATGATACAAAGATGGGAGGGAAAGTAGAGAGTGAGGAGGACATAAAAAACCTACAAGGGGATATAGACAGGCTGGGTGAGTGGGCGGAGATTTGGCAGATGCAATACAATATTGGAAAATGTGAGGTTATGCACTTTGGCAGGAAAAATCAGAGAGCAAGTTATTATCTTAATGGCAAGAAACTGGAAAGTACTGCAGTACAAAGGGATCTGGGGGTCCTTGTGCAAGAAAATCAAAAAGTTAATATGCAGGTGATCAAGAAGGCCAACGGAATGTTGGCTTTTATTGCTAGGGTGATAGAATATAAAAACAGGGAGGTATTGCTGCAGTTATATAAGGTATTGGTGAGACCGCACCTGGAATACTGCATACAGTTTTGGTGTCCATACTTAAGAAAAGACATACTTGCTCTCGAGGCAGTACAAAGAAGTACTCGGTTAATCCCGGGGATGAGGCGGCGGACATATGAGGAGAGGTTGAGTAGATTGGGACTCTACTCATTGGAGTTCAGAAGAATGAGAGGCGATCTTATTGAAACATATAAGATTGTGAAGGGGCTTGATCGGGTGGATGCAGTAAGGATGTTCCCAAGGATGGGTGAAACTAGAACTAGGGGGCATAATCTTAGAATAAGGGGCTGCTCTTTCAAAACTGAGATGAGGGGAAACTTCTTCACTCAGAGGGTAGTAGGTCTGTGGAATTTGCTGCCCCAGGAAGCTGTGGAAGCTCCATCATTAAATAAATTTAAAACAGAAATAGACAGTTTCCTAGAAGTAAAAGGAATTAGGGGTTACGGGGAGCGGGCAGGAAATTGGACATGAATTTAGATTTGAGGTTCGGATCAGATCAGCCAAGATCTTATTGAATGGCGGAACAGGCTCGAGGGGCCGATTGGCCTACTCCTGCTCCTATTTCTTATGTTCTTATGTTGCTCCCAAAACTGACAGTTTTCACTGCCCACCCACCCACCCCCATCCCACTCATTCTTCGGGGTTAAAATTTACCCCTACATGTTAATGTTTATTTTTCGAAATTTTATTTTATAGAAGGGCCCAGAATATTTTGATCCCGGCATAAGTGCTGGGGTTGGCCCACGGGCGACCTCTGCTGCTGACCCCACCGGATTGGGAGAGGTTCCCTATTTTATCTAAAGCTAGCAGGCGCATGCAACACTATGGGCAGACCTCCTTTGCTCGCCAGAACCCGGGGCGGGGGGTGGGGGGCGCCACAGGTATTGTAGCAGAGGCCCACTGCTTGAATAGATCCTTGCAGCCTCAACTTTTGGTGGGGCCTTTGAGGCCCCTGATAATGGGGGACGATTTCTAAATTCTGCCTGCCTTTTATCTTTAGGTGTCTAGGCTAATACTCAGGCCTGGACTCCCAGGTGGGTTCCAATTCCACCAGCCAGGGGGCTGGTGTGCTTGCATTTACCTGGGCTGTCTAACAGATCCCGGGCTGTGGCCAAAGAAACTCCAGGGAGTTCCCTGCTATGGGCATACCCCTTTGACATAGGGGAGCATGTTTGGGCAGGCAGGAATAAAATCCTAAAAAGAGGGAACCATTTACAATATCAGCTAGCATAGGGTCCAAGAAGGGAAGTTGGATGGTTAGAAGTTTAGTGGGAATGAAGTCAAAGGAGCAGGAGGTGGGTCTCATGGATAAGATGAGCTCGGAGAAGGCTTGAGGGGAGATGGAGGAAAACTTAAAAAAAAGACGCAAGTTCAGTGCTAGGGTAGGGGGCAGCCTGGGAGGAGGTTTGGCTTGGTTATTCAGGATCATCCTGGGATAGTGGATGGTTTTGGCAAAGGAGAGTAAAAAGAAAGAGAAATTTGCAATTATATACAAAGAAAGTTTTGCAAAAAAATTACGAAGTGGCAGGGGATTCAGAAGTGGCAGGGGATTAAGAAGTGGCAGGGGATTAAGAAGTGGCAGGCCAAGATAAATGAAAAGGAACTGCAGACAACTGATAGCGCAATCTCCTCTCTGATGGCTGCTGCAGTCAAAGTGGTGCTGCATGAGATGCCTGCGAGGTGGGATTTCCTCTTTGCCACACCAAAACATCAACCCATAAATCAGCACTGCTGCATAACTGCAAGAAGATGCAGCCAAGTTTGAGGCTGCAGCTGATAATTATTATCACTGTAGATATGCAAACTCTATGCTGAATGGTAGTCACATGTGCCCTTACAGCAAATGGCATTGTTCAGCATCTGCCCCTCTGCTGACCCAGACCCTGAGAAGACAGGTTCACTAAGCAAGGTATGCCAGGTCCTGTAGAAATGGCTAGTGGCATCTTGGCAGATGCGGCCAAACAGGCAGTGTTGTCTCCTGATTACACTGGCATGTCTTCTTTCATGCAGTATCATGGTATGCTGTGATTGTGGTGCTTCTGAAGAACCATCCAGCAGGATGGTTAATCAGGCATCACATCTCATGGTGATGTCAGCGGGGGTCTCCTGGCTCAGTCTGAATTGGCAAGACAACTATCCATCAGCACAATGTCTGCCAAAGCAAGTTGTGTTTGGTCTTTGTTCCCAGGATGTGGGCAATGCTGGCAAGGCTGCATTTATTGCCCATTCCTAGTTGCCTTGAGAAGGTGGCGATGGGCATTCTTGAACCGCTGTAGTGTTTTTGGTCATGGTGATCCCATGATGGTGGGAATTCCAAGATATTAACCCGGCGACAATGAAATAACAGCAATAAATGTTCAAGTCAGGATGGCTTGTGACTTGGAGGTGATGTTGTTCCCACGGCGTTGCTGCTCTTGTCATCACTCTGTAGATGTGGGGGGATGTAGGTGCTGGCGAGAGAGCACAGAGCACTACTTAGACAGGCCAATCTAACTGGCATCTTTCCAGAGGTACACTTCCTCTGAGCACAATAGCTCGGAGGATCTCAATTGTTAAGTTCTCTGGTAAAAGAGAGCCAAAAAATAGATAATTAAGAACAACTGGCTCAAAGGCTCAGGAACATCTAAGTGCCAGCTGAAATATAAACAAAATTACAAGAAGGGCCTTTAAAAGGCCTGAAATACTTTCCTAGACAGCCTGCAGGATATTTAAAGGCCATCTCACCTACTAGTCTGCCTGAGGTCTCCTTGCTGCCGTGGGCATATGGGGAATCAGCATCCAGGATGCCTGCAGGCTGGAAAATGGCAGGGTGTCCTTCCATGCCTCCTTTTAAATATGTAAAGGTAACTCCTGCCTGCATTAGATGGGAGCTCTGTGCACCAACAACCACCCCCACCCCCTCCCCTCCCCCCACTCCACCTCCAGAAAATTGGGTGGCCTCTGAAACCAGCGTAAAATGGGTAGGACTAAATTCTGCTCCATTTCCCAATCACTACCACCCCATTTTCCAATGCAAATGAGGTAGTGAGGAGACAAAAATCAGTCCCATTGTATTTTACGTGGTATAATATTCCTTCTCTTCTACAGCATCACATTCTCTGACTTACCATAAGCAATACCACAAGAAATTCACAAATTTCAAAATCAATGCCAAGCAGCAATATGATTCCCAAAATCAAGCACGCCCACTACCACTTCAGCGCAGATTAGATGTACAGTAACCATCCCCAGGTCAACTATAGATTGGGTTAGGTGCAAAGTAATGCTCCCTTTGTATCTTGCTGGTACTGTACCTGATGCCTGACTGGAAATGATTGTCGATATTGCGTGCCAAGAGCAAAAGTACCCCAGCACTGACAAAGAATATTAAATTGCTTGGCATTGGATATTTTAAAAGTGTTCTCAAAGAATCTTGACTGTATTCTGAAAGTCTAAGTCTGATTGGCCATGTATTCTGGAAGCTGTGCAGAGGAATTAGACAAAAATTATCTTTGATTGTTTGGTACAGATTGAAGATTAAAATACTTTGCTGTCTTACCTGACCCCAAGAAGAACTTGAAGTAGCGTGCAGATTCCCGACACAAAGAACATGGTGCTAATGAGGAGGCTTTGGGTGATGTGGTCATGTTGTAAGCAGAGCTCCCGAGACAGAAGGAGGGGGATGGCTACAATCCCACCCAAAGCAGTCAGATAATGCTGGAGAAAAGGTTATTACAAACAGAATTTAATCAGGTTCATTCACGAGTTTCTTAAAAATTGCTAACGATGTGTGATTTGTTGCCTTTTCCTTCCTTCTTGTACTTTGCTCTTTCCAGTGTTAGTATTGTTGCCTGTAAGATTTATAAGGCAAACCTTTATTTCCACTATTTGTCGTTACACATTGTAAAATGTCACAGCATCACTTGTGGACAATATGCCCTTCTTCTATCCTTATGCCCTTTCTCCAAAATGCCAGCATAGAGAGGGGAAATTTAGCACGGGTAGCTGCTCCTGATCGCTATCTAGTGTCCCTGGCTGAAGGAGATTTTCTGCTAATCTCCAACCATAACTTTGATGGAAGATTGGGGGAAATAGCTATATATGGTATTTTTGCACAGTTTCCACTAATCTACCACCAAAGTTATGGCATGAGGTTGGGAGAAACCCCATAGAAATTCCAGGCGTTTGTGTTTAAATATTAAGTGAGGGCAGATTAGACTTGGCTGTGCTGCCCCTATGATTGAACAGCCAGCTGATATTGTCTCTCCTCTGCATTTTTCTTTCCTTTTCCCTTTCTTTATTTTCCACTGTTTGTTTTACTCTCTTTCAGTGTCCCACCTTGGACATGAGCATATAATTGAGGATTACACTTCAGTACAGTACTGAGGGAGTGCTACATTGTTGGAGGTGCTGTCTTTTGGATGAGACTTTAAACTGAGGCCCCATCTGTTTAAATTAATGTAAAAGATCCCATGGCATTACTTGAAGAGCAGAGGAGTTCTTCGGGTGTCCTGGCCAACAGTTATTCCTCAACTGAAAACATTAGCTGATCGTTATTTCATAAGCTCTTTGTTGGATTTAGCTGTGAGCTAATGCGTTTATCTCCATAACAACAGTAACTATATTTCAAAAGTAATTTATTTGTTGTGAAGTACTTTGGGACATCCTGTTTTACAATTCATTCTTGGGATGTGGGCATCGCTGGCAAGGCTGGCATTTATTACCAATCTCTAGAGAAGGTGG
The DNA here is from genome assembly GCF_035084215.1 of Heptranchias perlo. Classification (NCBI taxonomy): domain Eukaryota; kingdom Metazoa; phylum Chordata; class Chondrichthyes; order Hexanchiformes; family Hexanchidae; genus Heptranchias; species Heptranchias perlo. Next base: position 33,990,494 of record NC_090342.1, on the reverse strand, counting down.
TGGTGGGCCTTCTTCTTGAACCACTGCAGTTCATGTGGTGAAGATGCTCCCACAATCCTGTTGGGTAGGGAGTTCTAGGATTTTCACCCAGCAACAATAATAGAATGGCGATATATGCCCAAGTCAGGATGATGCGTGACTTGGAGGGGAACTTGGAGGTGATGGTGTTCCCATGCACCTGCTGCCCTTGTCCTTCTAAGTGGTGGAGTTTGCGGGTTTGGGAGGTATTGCCAGAGAAGCCTTGGCAAGTTGCTGGAATGCATCCTGTGGATGGTACACACTGCAGCCATGGTACGCCTAAGGACATAGAAGGTACTATATAAATGCACATGTTTTTTCTTTGTTTTGTCTCTCTCATTGTCTCTCTCTCTGGGGGAGAAATTGGATATGGCCTATTATTGGGCAGGGGAAGTGCAATCCACTATTGCCCCTGCGCAGACAGGACGAGACTTTTGTTAGGCCTGAGGACTTATCTTCAAGCAGCGTTCCAAATCAGCACTGACATGAGGATTCAATGCAATTTGCACTTTCCACCAACAGGGGGAGCCCCAATCTCTTATAGGCAGCTGGTTCTTAAAAATCTCTTAAAGGCAGGTTGGTACCTGTTATTTGCTGAAAATAACAGTCTGCTGTCTGCATGGAGTCTGAACGGAGATCAGACTTCGCACATGCAAAACACAGATGCAGCTCCCGTCCCTATGTTTACAAACTAATGAGTTATGTTAAAACATTGAATAAAGGTTGCGCATTACTAAATCCTACATCCTCCAATCTGCACGCCAGACCTCACCAATCTGCCGATCTGAGTTGGTACCAGGCTAGAGAGAGTGCATACACCAAGGTTCTCTGCTGATGCTCTAGAGGCCTTGGTGCACGAGGTGGACAGAAGGAGGGACATCCTATATCCACGGAGGGAGGGGCAAGAGGCCCTCCAGACATATATCCAAAAGGCAGTGGGAGGCAGCGGGGAACGAAGTCAATGCCAGGCGCACAGCACCATGAACATGGATGCAGTGCAGGAAGAGGTTCAGTGCTTTGACATGAGTAGTCAAGGTGAGTGAGGTCAACTGTCAAATGGTGTCTCCTACCAACTACACCACTAGCCACATCTGCTGCTCCAATCACTACACACCACATCACCCACCTACCAACAAACTCTTTCCAACAGTACTCAACTCTTCCAATCAGATGCTTCCTCTCACCCTTACACATTACCACTGTTTCAACACGCCCACCCGCGACTCACAGGCCACATCACTGGCAGCTATTCAGCCATGATAGGCATATCACCCTGACACATGTCCTGCTTTCTTGCAGGAGAAGGTGGTGCCTATCAGAAGGCAGCAAGTGACAGTGGCATTTAGCCCCTCGAGCCTGTTCTGCCATTCAATGGGATCATGGTGGACCTGTGACCTAACTCCATATACCCGCCTTAGCCCCATATCCCTTAATACCCTTGATTCATAGAAATCTATCAATCTCAGATTTAACATTCACAATTGAGCTAGCATCAACTGCCGTTTGCAGAAGAGCATTCCAAACTTCTCCCACCCTTTGCATGTAGAAGCATTTCCTAACTTCACTCCTGCACGTCCTGGCTCTAAACGTTAGGCTATGTCCCCTAGACCTAGTATTCAAGTATAGGAGACCTCCAAAAACAGTTACAAATGTCTCAGCAGCCAGAAGCAATAATCCAGCCACAAACCTGTAAACCTTGCATAGTCCCTTTTAATAGCACTGGTGGGGGGTCAGGCTTAAGACTGTGCGTGAGTTGAGCGTTAAGTCCCAAAATGATGTCTATCACTTTAAATCAGTGTTGCACACTGATTTTATCCATTTTCTCCTCACTTTACATGCTTCCGGCGTTCGGTATTTGCACTTGCTTGGTAACTCCTGTACCAAGATGGGCGCTACACGGCCCAATATCGCGCCCTCTGTCTCTTACCTGAATGCCAAGAAGTATGCATAAATACCAGGGAGGAACATCTGTGACACAATATGCCATCTTGTTTCTATTCTCCTTAGGTGAAGAAAGTTTGCTGCCCTTCTTCTCCGGTATGCTGATGTAATGAATGCCTCCATCTTCATTCTAAATAATAATAAATAAATGAATGTCCCTGCAGAGCAACTGGAATTATTTTAAGAGTGTTCTGCATTATAACTATTTGTTTCACTTACTTTTTAATCAGTATTAAACCTGTTGCCATTTATTTTTGACAGAAAAGGAATTGAACAACATGCAAAAAGATCATGCAAATCAGCTGAGTAAGATATTTAGGGTGTGTCAGCATTTGGTTCAGGGATCAGGTTGACTGTAGAAGTGCCAAGTACTTAATTTTAGATTTAATTCAGTTACTGGTGCAAACATTATTTGTGTGGCACAAATAAGGCACTCTGATATTCTGTGCCTAATTGAAATAACAAAGTAAAATAATTTCAGGGAATGACCCCCCCCCCACCCCCTCCAATTTTCTTCCCTGCTACCCTGAAGGAATTGACTCACGATGGGTTACAGTTTCAGTGTCAGTTGTCCTTGGTACCTTGCCCAAGAAACCATTCCCATGTATGAATCTAGGCAATCAGTCTGAAAGGGCTTTTAAATGGTAGAGTGCAGTACACCTGAGCCCATTCTTATCCTCACACTGCACACACTCACTTTCAAGCACTATTCATTGGATAGCAATTGTGAGCAGTAATCTTGCCTTTTTTTCCACTCACCAGCCCAGTGGCACTGAAACCAATGGTAGCATCCTTATGTTGCCCTGGCTAAAATCATCAAATTCAGCATTACTAGAGATTGAACATGAAAGCTCCCTGATAGATATGGCTCAGTACAAGCCGGAAGACTGTACATACAAGCCGACTCACCGGGGGAGCTGAAAGAAAATCTATCTAGGAGACTAGAGCCTTCAACACCATGGAACATGGGAACTGCCATCAGATAAAGTGCAGTACAAGACACAGAAAGAGCTTTGTTAACAAAAGCATGCACGATGGCATGATCTACAGAACAATTACATCCCTGATCATCTCCATGACTACAAAAAAAAATGCTGTGATAGGAACTGCATCTACTTTCCCTGGACATTGAACAGAAGAGGAAAAACCAAACTTCCCTTGTGTGCCTGTAGTTGCAAGACGACATTAAGCAAGGTCTTTGATTTGACTGCTGGTATGTGAAGGATGCACATGTGGCTGGATTCAGCTAAGAGCAACCACCACTTTGTTTCATAAATTTATTAGGAATCGAGATGGCACATTCAAGGTTTGGCACATACCAGAAAACCTTCCGGCCTCCTTAAGGGCTACAGGGATAGGGCAGGGGAATGGGACTAGCTGGATTGCTCTTGCATTGAGCCAGCGTGGACTCGATGGGCTGAATGGCCTCCTTCCGTGCTGTAACCTCTCTATGATTCTAAGCGTGGATAGTGTATACAGCAGGGTCGCAGAGAAAGGATCAAAGAGAAAAATACTTTAAATGGACAGATTCTCACACTATAAGAAAAAGAAAATGAGCTGAATAACCCTAGTAGCCAGCAAATAAATAATTTTTCAGTAGTACAAGTGAGACATGAGTGAACATTGCATCAGTTAGTACACAGATTTTTTTATTGTTTGTTAATATTGAATGGAGCTTCTTTGTATCACAATATAAAAAACAACTTATTATCTCAGAAAACAAATGGATACTTACTGCACAGCCATAATTATCCAGCCCATTGGGTTCATTTTCTGAAGTCATAGCAATTCAGGTGTATAATAGAATTTGCTCACAGGCAATTTTTTCAGAAGGACCAGACAGCAAGCATTTAATCCCAGATAGGCTCAAGGAGTCACACAGGACGAGACTGAAATTTCTATGCCAAAGCTTCTTTTTTTAATATCCTTCCACCTCAGGAGCTAACTGCTTACAAAAAGTTTACTGTCTATAGGTCTGTAGATGAAGACCATCATTCCTGTGAGAGTACAGGCAAGTGAAAGGAATGACTGAGATTCCCAGTAATAGCCTGAGAAAGTACAGCCCTAACAGAGCAAACAAATAAACTAATAATATAGTCAGATTAATCATTGAATCTTGCTGATTCGAACAAAGCTCCAGCTCATAAGTACCCAGCCCACTGTAATAAATTAAACCTGCTATACAACCACACTCACATGAAACATATAAACCACTCCCGTCCTTTCATAATGCAAAATAAAAATTAACTGTTTACTGTACAGGGCAGTAATGTGACATTACTACGATTATAAAAGTAGCCTGCTACACACAAACTCTGGGAGTGTGACAACATAGCAGAAATTCAGATGGAGAGGTTCAGAGAAAACAGGGCAGATTTTCAACACAACTCGGGTGGAAATGGAAATTCGGTGGTTTTTATAATGGGCAGTGGATCCACAACGCCAGTTTTACACCTTGGCGGGAAGTTGAAAATCTACTCCAATATATCTGGGATGTTGGTAGCAGCATGAAATTTGTACACCGTGTCCCCCCCCCAGTCTGTTAGTCATTGCTCCATTGCTATTGCCCTTGCTACCTTCCTTCCGGTCGTGCATCTGCAGAACCCGAGCACAGGAATAAGCTGGCATTGTCGTACATGTTTCTATATATCATCTGGACAAATTGGTGATGAAATAATGCTCCAAATCCACACTTGCCACTGAATAAATGTGTATACATCACATGGACATGCCTATAATACTTTGCTAACCCGGGAAGGTGCCAGCTCCCTGAGGCTCTGAATAACAAGTGATTCTGACTAAAACATCAGTACTTAACTGGGAACTGATTCTGTGCTAAGTCAGAGAGAAGTTGGCTCTATGAAGGTTTTTTCCCTGAAGGTACAGGGGCAATGCTGTAAACAGCTTTTACATTAAAGCAGGAAAATGGCAGCTTAATGGTTGCTTTTCATAGAAGGTTCAGGGGCAGCAAAAGAGTGACTTACTTCGAGTCTTGTATATGTCTTCTTCCTATCAAATAACACTGATATCAAGAGACCAATTGCAAAAGCCTTAGAATGCCAGATGGTTACTTTTCTCTAAATTGTACCCTGATATTGCACTATACAGAGCTGTGGGAAAGGCGCATCAGCTTATTGTAAGTTTTGTTTTTGTGTTGGTGTCTCAGAGTGTGTAGGATCTAATAGATACCATCAGGTCTGGCCTCCCACTGATCAGTCAGTACTCAGATCCAGGACCTAGCACAAGTGATGTGCCTAGAATCCACCTTCATGAAGCTATCTTCTCTCCAGATGACAGCTCGTGTTACTTTTCGAGCCAGCCTCCTCAGATGCCTGCTGATGTTGGTAGCAAGGTACAGGACCCGAACTGCCCACACACCTGCAGTGGTGACAAAGGCTGCTGAAGAATCGTCTCAGGACTCAGCAGCCCTGAGATACCACAGTATAACCAAGGACCACTGATGCCCCTGGCTGTCTGGTGTCACCTTGTTGCAGCTCCAGGACAATTTAAGAACAGCACATAAAAGTACCAGGGGTAGGCATTTACTTACTGTAAATATATATGTGCACAGAAGAACAACTTTATGATATGAAGTCTAGTATTGTGAAGGAAGTCTGTTCCTTGTTTTTTTTGCATTGGAGAGGATTATTGGAGGTCAACTTGCAACAGGAGACAGAGTTCCTTGTACGTCTCTTTACTGAACCATTGCCTCCTCAAGCAGACCTCTTCTGTACATTATCGAGAGATCTGTATAGTCTTGTGGAAGGGTCCCTCCTAGTTATTCTTCTTCTCCTTTAGTGTAGCCTTACCCTGTGCATCTCTGTCATTTCCTCTTCCTCCTGCTCATGTTCTGCCTCCGTCGTAAGGATTGCCCCTAGTGAACTCCCTGGTAAAAGCTCCACAACAAAAGGTGGGAAGCAAAAGATTTCCCTGCGTGAAACTGCTGATAAGTAGCTCGCAGAATCCTTTCTTAGTTGCGGCTGAGAACAAGTTTTTTGTAATTCGTCAGTCAAAGCTGATGTTTCAAAGTTTGTGGACAGTTAAAGCTGTGAACTCACCACTTGCTGGTTTGGCAGGTCATGTAGGTAGGTTACCCCTCTCTTCAACAAGCTGAACTTGAATCAGGAGAGAGGCAATTTTGGTATAAATGGCAGCATTTCTGGGGCAGCAGGGTCAACAAGTATACTGGTACAGTAGACACCTTTAAAGACTTTAAAAACTCTATTGGCTGTGTCCATGATATAACCATATCAACCTTAAGACTTTGGTCCTTCAATTGACCAGAAAATCAACAGTTTTTTTTACATTGTTCCCACCCCAAAAGTTATTTTTAAAGTTAGAAATGATTAGAAGCTATTAAACTAGATAGAAATAAGTGAAATTAAAGTTAAAATAATAAAAATAAGAGAAACATAGAATAGGTAAAAAGAGAATAGGAAGAAAAATGGAATGGTCCGGTGAGGAAAATTAAAAAGAGAGAAATGTTTCTCCCATTTTTCATGAGCAAAATGGACCTCAAAACTACCAATTTGTGTCACCCATCGCTGCACCAGAAAGCGCAGCCAGGTTTTCGGTGTAGTGCTCCTGGCTTTGACCTCCTCTGCCACCTCATGCCACTACTGCCTCGTAATTTGTCTTGAGACCCTTTGCATCCCCCCGCCCCTGGCAGGAACAACACCTCACTCCTCCTGTGGACCACCTCTAGCAGGACCCCCAGTGCAGCATCTGAGAATTTGGGGACACTTACAGAAGCTGTTCCTGGCATTTTTCAAGTCTGTACATCAATTGTTAGCGTCCAGCGGCCAAAATGCACCTCCCCTTTAAATGGCATCAGTGACCCCCATTAGGGGAGCTGTCAATGATCAGCATGAGTAGCACTGGCAGCCCACCTATGACATGTCAATTAGGCGCGAGGTGCACTCTCTCAACTTATTGCTGCCCACTTGATCGGGCACTTGCTGCGTGCGCGGCACGGGTTCAGTACCAAAAACGGGCACAAACCAACTTATTCTCCAAAGTGTTTACATTGTTCAAAATTTTTATATCAAATTACGTTGTGCTCATTTGGCATTTGAGGGTTAATATTACAATAAGGAAGGAACACCTGATATTTGAGTTGCTTTATCAATGTAAATTCATATCATATCCATTAGAAAAACTGTAAAGCAATAGGCTGATCCAAAGAGGAAGTCATTTCTCTTTACCTGCTAAAGTTTATTCAGCCAGATTGTTCTAACTATCTTTATATGATAATCTCTCAGACGTCTACAACTCTATGGGGTGGAATTTCACTCGCAGCAGGTTTCCGGTTGGAATCTGCGCTGGGGAGTTAATTTTCCCACCCACCTTTGGCAGAATGAGGCCATGCCAATTTTAACCGCCGGGCCTCATTAACATGCTGCCGGAAAATTCATATCCAGAACGGGCAAGGAGCAGCTGACAGTCTGCGGAAAGTAGGCCGTCGGCAGTAGTCAGGTTAAGTATGGGGACTGGTGTTCATGCAGTCTCTTGCGGTAGGGGAGGGGATCTGTAGCAAGGGAGGCCTAAACTTTCCTTATGGGGCCTAGACAAGCACTTCTGCTCCTCCTGGCCCGACAAAGGAAAGTAAAAAAACATACCTTGAATTGTCCTTTCTGCTTCCAATCCTCTTCTGACAGGCCTTCCCCTGGCGGAAAAGCCGCAGTGGCTTCTCAGTCAGGCTAGAGTTAAAATTGAAGTCGAGGCCCAATGACGTCTTTGGACCCCGATCTGCATACTTAAAGGGGGACCCCGTCGGCTTTGGGAGGGCGGCATAGCCGCACCTTCCAGAAATACTGGCAAAAATAGTAAACGGCAAGATAGCGCAGGATATCGGTGGACAAATCACCCGGTTCATTTTAACTGCTGACAGGTAGGTTAAAATCCATCCCTATGTATTTACTACATTTACTACCTTGTATTATACACAGGGGGTTAAACAGAGTACATTTTTGTACATAAATTTCTGAAGCAAACAAGCATTAGAGCGATGATCACTGGAAACTCTCCAACAAAAATATATTTGCTATATTTATTATTCATCTTATCGAAGATAAAACCAAATATCTTGACAGCTTATGCTCCACCTTTTGTCCTGATTGTTGCTCAGTCATAGTGGCTCATAAGCACAGGAAGCGAGCTAAAGCAATTATAATGTAAGTCAGATGTACTGAACACGTGAATGTATACATAAGAACATTCATTACCAATCTTCTAATTGAGTCAGCTGAGAGGAAGGTTTTTTCAATTAGCATGGTGCCAATGAATACACGACCAATTAACCTACATCCAACACTTCCTTCTGATCCATTTTTGAAATAGGCCCTCAGTGCTGCAATTCCATTTAGCTGAAATTTCCTAAACAAAATCTGTTTAAGTATTGAATTCTATTTTTACGCATTACAATAGAAGCCTGTATTTTTCAGTAGACTGGCAGTAACTCGACTCAGGCAGTAACTCGAGAATTACTGTTGCCCTTTTTAATGTCAAAGCATTTTCAGGAATGCATTGTTGCCATCAAGAACAACCTTTAGTCTGCCAACGAACCAAATAAGTGTTATGCTGAGGTGAGGGTTTTGTAACTTTTCAACTGATGCATTATGACACTGAAATAAACATAATGACAGTTTTAAATCTATTCCAATGCCAGGAGTAACTTTATTACACTAATATTGATCTTGCATGATTAAAACAAACACTTAACACACAAGTCCAGATTTTCCACCACATTCCACCTGATCTTTGGGTGGCTGGGAGCAGGAATGCCATTTTTTCAGCTATCAAAAGCCTAGATATTGAAAATTGACGTGTCACATTATAGATGCAATCAAGTCAATCTTCAAAACATTTTTGTATGACATAAAGAGACTGCTAATTATACTATGGTGGATCTCAGAAACCAACAGCATCCAGAGGAGTAATGCAAAATAAGATCTTGCTAAGTAACACAAGAACGATAATAATCTGTCGACAATTCAAAGGTTATTTCCACTGGTAGCAAGTCATCAAGACATGCCTAACATGAAAACATAGGGTAAGGGTTGCAATTAGCAAAGTTCATGCTTAATTTGCTTGAACTGCGTTCCTGTGTGCACTTTTTAACCACGCATTAACCTAGTGACCCTCTAGCATGTAGAAACCGCACAATACAACCTCTTTCGGCTGCGTTTAAAGGAGCCTAGTATGAGTGCATTAAGCATTTGTGAGTGATTCTTGCCAATCAGACTCTATTCGTGTTTTAGGGATGTAGAATTTCTTATATTAATTAGCAAATTGGTGGTAAAATAAGAAGAAAGAAAGCAAAAGGTTATTATTCGCCAAAAAAACTGGCCCTGAAAGTGCTCGGCCATTCCAATGGATTCCCATCGTGACTATGGCGGCAGTCCAGTGGGACAGCCACAAACTCTGCCTGAACCCTGAAACCACAGATCGCAGACTGCTGATGGAGTTTCTAGTGATCTTGTTCAGGGGTGAAGCTTCCATCCACCCCCATATTAGGCCATTGGCACGGAGGGAGAGGGACTGAGGGTGGGGACTCTCTACACTGGCAATTCCTGCTTCCTTGGACTCAAAGGGACCCAGTGAATATTTGCAGGTGGGCTCCACCGAGGTATGCAGGCGGGGGAAGTGGCAAGGTATGTCATTTTTATTTTAGTTGCTGACATTATTGGCCCCTTAGAAAGGGGGCACATTATCTTTCCATGGTGGGTAGGTGAGAATTGGACACCCCCCTGGATGGCAGCTGGCACAAGAGTTTCCGGCCTGTTTGGTCTAACCTATGCCCAAGATGTGACCCCATGCTAATTAGGTGCTGCTCCCCCTGACCCCACACAATCTTGCAGAGCCAGCGCTAGAGGTCCCTGGCAGATGTAATGCTGGCACAATTGCGGGGTTCCATTCCTGAGCAATTTAGGGCCTATTTGTTCTAACACCAACTGGATATGATAACGTCTGGGAAAAAAAACTGCACAACTGAATAAAATCTCTCTCATCTTAGTATGAGGAGTGCAGGGACAAAAAGGTTCAATATTGCAGGGCTCTGTCCCGTACCCCAAGGGCACATGAAATACATCGAACATCACATTGGCTTGAGCAATATTCAGGCGCTCCTAGCGGCCTCCTTAAATTGGCATTAGGCCCTTTGCATATGCTGACGAGGGGCCTAATGTCTGTTTAAGGACCCTGCTCTGATATTCGTCAAAAACTAAGTGGAGCTTGCGCTGTGTAAGCTCCGATTAGTTTTTCCAGCTCTACTGCGGCCTAACCAGCAGTCTTTAAAGGGACTGCTGGAGGCCGCTGAAGACAAGATCAGTAAACTTAAGCAATCTTCCTGGCTCCACAATAATACTGTGGGCCACTGCCGGCCAATGCTTCCCCCCCCCCACCCCCACCACCCATATGCCTTCTCTCCCCTTCCCAGGACCTACCTGAGGGCCGCTACTGGCATCCGAGCCAGCCAATCTTGCTCTGTGCCCAACTGGCGAGCTGCATCGGGATGCCTGTTTAGCACCTGCAGTTCACCGGTTTCATGGCAATGAGGCTTGAGGGCCAATTTTGGGCCATCTTCCGGCTGCAGTACCTAAGCGGCTGCAGTGCCTGAAGCCGTCACTAACCAATTTCTCCCCCAACATGTCCAAAATGCCCTCATTTTTTGCAGAGGAGGAAAATAAAGAGGACACCATTAATACCTTTCTGACATTTGCAAAGCTCAACACAACCATATGATAACTATAAATTGACACTTCACTTCCTATAACCTTTACAAATCTAACCCAAAGAACAAAGAAAATATATAGGATATTCATGTGTCACATAGAAAGGATCACGTCAACCAAAGTATCCACGAGTGGTCTTTTAAGCCCCACCTCAGGATTATGAGACAGCAGAAGGCAACAAAATATCCCAACAACTCAAGATGCTGAATGATATCTATGTGGGAGCTCCTGCACCCACAGTTGGTTTGTGTGGAACAAATGTGAATGTTCAAAGATCAAAAAAGATTTCAGTTTTCTGACACTCATATTCTGAGGAGACCTTTACATGAGCAGAACAGTAAGGAAAAAGTGCATAGTAGGAAACTCTTTTTCTCACCACAGATGCTGGAAACAGAGAAGAAGCAGAGAGAGAAAGATATTCAATGGCAGGACCCTCAACAGCAGGGACAGTCAGCAGAAAATCACCTATACCATCAATGACCCTCTCACTGGCACTCATGCGCCCAGAAAGAGTTACTTGGGGGTGGGTGTGGTCTGGATAGTTCAGATGAGGAGTGGACACTAGGTGCTGCACAACATACAAGGAAGCCAGAGGAAGAAGTAGTGGAAGTGGAGAAAGACATTCGTGAGCAGAAGCTAAGGTAATGTTAGCCCTTGACTGAAGAGCATTTGGACGATGACCTCGGGGGTGCTGCCATGAAAAGATAGATACTAGCAGAACATTAAACCCATACGAAGTCATTGCAAAGGTTCTCCGAAAATGTGCAGAAAGAAGAAGGCTGACGGCAGAGTCTAATGCTGTTCTTTACTGCAACTTCAGAGAGAGCTGGTGAACAATGCAGAGCAGCAACAGTTGAGTGAGTGGCAGCTGCAGGAATCTCTCCTTACATCCCACAGAACAGAGAGGCCTGGAGGCATGTCATCACCTCCAATGTGCAGCCTTTGATTGTTAACAATCAGACCTTGGATGACAGAATAGATGGAATGAAGAGAGCAATATCTACCAGAATCCAAGAGCTATAGAGCACCTAGTTACAGGGTTTGCAGGTTATTTGGGACTCTCTCTCCAAGGGATCAAGGGATATTAGCAATCCCATAAAATCTGTTTTCCAACAGATTAGCAGCAACCAATATCCTGATCCCATCCTGAAACAAAAGCAAAATACTGCAGCTGTTGGAAACCTGAAATAAAGACAGGCAGCATCTGTGGAGAGAGGAAGGAAGGGTAAATTTTTAGGTCTCATGACTCTTCGCCAGTTCTGAGCAGGGTCAGAACCCTCGTATGATGTCAGAAATATTGTTATGATGTACATGATTTCTTTTGTTGAAAATGTAAAGTTGCATTGGAACTGATAAAGATATCTGTGGACTTGGGGTCCTCATAGGACTTTTGCTTTTAATAATGAATAGTGTATTCTGAAGAGCTGTAGATTTAGATTATGTGAAGCATCCTGGTTATTCCAGATATTGTATAACTATAATATAATCAGACATTACTAAAAGTTACTGATGCATTTGTCTCACAGTCCACTCCCAGCAGCTGCCTGTGACCCTGTTGCATCCTGGCTCATGTCCAAGTTCTTCTGTCCAGTACCATAACCACTAGGCTACTGTACATTTTGGCAACTACACAGCTGAATCTTCCACATCCCTCGCATGTCTGATCCCTCAAACAATGTACCATTGTTGTGACTAAGAAATAAAAGAAAGAAGAAGAAGACTTACATTTATATAACGCCTTTCATGACCTCAGGATGTCCCAAAGCGCTTTACAGCCAATGAAGTACTTTTGAAGTGTAGTCACTGTTGTAATGGAAATGCGGCAGTCAATTTGCACACAGCAACATCCCAGAAACAGCAATGTAATAATGACAGACAATCTGTCTTTTAGTGATGTTGGTTGAGCGGTAAATATTGGCCAGGACACTGGGGAGAACTCCCCTGCTCTTCTTTGAAATAGTGCCATGGGATCTTTTACTATGGCAAAGGATAGAGGGAAGTGAAGAAAGAATAGTTAATGGACATGGCACTATGGAAAGCATCCAATTTCTAAAGGTATAGCCAGAAGAAAAATCATTGAGACGCCACCCCACAAAAAGAAGATCTTTCTTGCTTATAACTGTAAAACATGAAGGACACATTAGCCACCCAGCTCAGGATCTTTGCTGAACCTCTTCCCTCCCACCTCCCAAAAAAAATAAGATACAGAATGGTGGAATTCCAGCTGGATGGGACTTTCATCTGCCCGTCTGAATCCACCCTGACCCTTAACCATTTGCCTACGTCGGGGGTAATTTACTATGCATAGCAGGCTACCAGCAAGATTCCCACCACCATGAGCTGAAGAAGTGGGAGCACCATTTATAGGGGCAGAAGAGCCCTGACGACTACATAAAAGTTCCCACTGAAGGTCTCGGCCGAGACTAAGGCCTCCAGCTGATGGGCACTGGTCCAAAATTGGAAGGAAAGGATGCCTCTTACTCCATACCCTGACCTCGGAGCCAGAACTGCTGCTTCCCGGGACCTACTGCCACCTTCCACATGGCGGCTCCAGGAAGCAGTGGTAAGTGGTGCAGACACCAGGAATATCCTCAGGGGACCTGGTCCACACCCCTTGCATGTGGTGGCAGGAAAAGAGCTTAGTCCCATCAAGGGCAGGGGGAGGGAAATCCAGGCAGAAGTTTCCCTCATTCTGCACCATTGGGAAGGATCGTAGATGAGAATCCATGACTTCTAAGGCTCTTTTCCCCCTTGCCCTTTACATCATTGTATGTAATCTCAATCTCAGTCTCTGGAGTACACTGGTTGCCAGGCACCCTGCTCCAAGTAACTCAATGATGTAATCTGAGAACTCTTCTGTTAAAAATACAAAATTTTCAGGAATTATGCTAAAAGTAAGATTTCTGCCAAAATAATCATGCCAACTGGACAGTAACATTGTCACACTCAGAATAATTCTGACCGTAATTTCTTGCGAATAGTAAGATGCATGGTCACTGGATAAACACCCACTGGTTATCATTGACAATGATAAGTAAAGAGCTAACAATGCTGTAAAGGATATATTACTGCTAATACCTTTTACCCACAGATCATTATCAGTCACCTGGCTACATTTTGCAAATGATTGATCAAGATTAGTGAGTTTAATTGAATTCCATATCAAAGCTCATTTATGTTTTTCTTTTTATGATAAAGAGGCACAAAGTCAGGAGAAGACACTTCCTGGTTCTTAAAACTGTGTGCTCCATTGTTTTGACTTCAATGGAAATATAAAGCAGGAGAGATGTAAAAAGGCCTGCCCTTTCGTTATCACCCGTTTTACACTATCGCACAAAGTCAAAATCTACCCCAATGAGTTTACTTTTAAGAGATTATGGGGACTGCTGCATCAGCAGTCTTGCCCACCTACTCCAACTCTTTTTGGTTCACCAGAATGGCAACATATCAATGGTGTGAAGTAATGCAATTTTTGGAGAAGCCTGGACATGACTCCAAATCGCCCCTAATACATCATTTAATGAGGCTTGTGCCACGGAGCAGTGTAGGCGTTTTGTTCCCCTGATGCAGAACCAATGCAAAACGCAGTGCTGGTGCAGAGCCAGCTCAGAGATAAAAATCCTGATTTACTGATCCCTTAGTGCTGTTTATGCACCGGCAACAGTGATGCAAGGGAACACACTTTCAGGCTTCTTGAGGGGTGCGCTGCCGGTGGAAAATCAGTTCTTAAAACCACCAGAGCAGAGGATCAGTCTATTTGGCTTTACACATGTTTCTGGAGAAATAAAATCATGTTTCATCATGCCTGGAGCCCACCAAATTATTTAAATGAGACTGACCCAAGAAAATTGACCGGTGTCAGTGATGGGCAATTTCCTCACATTGTACCTTTATCACACTATTCTCCCCATCAGGACTTAAGCATATAATCAAGGCTGACATTACAGTATATGGACAGGCCCTGCGAATACACAGGATCTGCTCAGACGAGGAGGAACGCGATGGACACCTACAGACGCTGAAAGACGCCCTCGTAAGAACGGGATATGACGCTCGACTCGTCCAACAGAGTACCCTTCGTCGTCCAGTACTTCCCCGGAGCGGAGAAACTACGCCATGTACTCCGCAGCCTTCAACATGTCATCGATGACGACGAACACCTTGCTAAGGCCATCCCCACGCCTCCACTACTCGCCTTCAATCAGCCACCCAACCTCAAACAGACCATCGTTCGCAGCAAATTACCCAGCTTTCAGGAGAACAGCGTCCACGACACCACACAACCCTGCCACGGCAACCTCTGCAAGACATGCCAGATCATCGACACAGATACCACCATCACATGAGAGGACACCACCCACCAAGTACATGGTTCATACTCCTGTGACTCGGCCAACGTTGTCTACCTCATACATTGCAGGAAAGGATGCCCCGGAGCATGGTACATTGGCGAGACCATGCAGACACTGCGACAACGGATGAACGGACACCGCGCAACAATCGCCAGACAGGAGGGTTCCCTCCCAGTCGGGGAACACTTCAGCAGTCAAGGACATTCAGCCACCGATCTTCGGGTAAGCGTTCTCCAAGGCGGCCTTCGAGACACACGACAATGCAAAATCATCGAGCAGAAATTGATAGCCAAGTTCCGCACCCATGAGGACGGCCTCAACCGGGATCTTGGGTTCATGTCACGCTACACGTAACCCCACCAGCGGAAAAAAAAGTTATCTGTTTTTAATACAACTGGACATTGTCTCTCTCTCTCTGCCTTTCGGGTCTCTTTCTCTCTCTGTCTTTGTAATCTGACCCATTGTGTATTTAGTATACTGGGATGTAATGTTTTCCGTGGCTAACCTGTCTGAACACCAACGACACCTTTGATTGCTGTGATCGTCTCCCAGCCTAATATATGTTATGCGTTTTTAGAACCCTTCACTCACCTGACGAAGGAGGTAAGCTCCGAAAGCTTGTGATTTTCAAATAAAACTGTTGGACTATAACCTGGTGTTGTCAGATTCCTTACATTTGTCCACCCCAGTCCATCACCGGCATCTCCACATCATAGTATTATGGGAGTGATGTATTGTCAGAGGTGGTGTGTTAGATAAGATGTTTAACCAAAGCTTAGGTGGGAGTGTTATAAGATCCCAGGGCAAGGAGTCCTCCTCATGTCCCAGCCAACATCTGTCGCTCAACAAATACCATCCAAAAAACAGATTAAATGATCATTCAATTCGTTGGTGTTTGTGGGATATTGCTGGTGCAGAACAGCTACCGTGTTTGCCTATATAACGAGTCGCTGTGCTTCTAAAGTAATTAACTGTGTGAAGCATTTGGAGATGTTTTGATCATACAATGGACCAGAATTTCCTCGGATCTGCTCCTACTCCACTGTCAAAACATCGCTAGAAGTGTGGGGGAAACCCATCTTACATTCGTAAAGGAGGTTTCTGCCGGTAAATTTACGGTGGTAGAACTGGAGCAGCTCTGAGGAAATTCTGGGCTAATAAGGCTTTATATAAATGCAAATATTGTTGAACAATCAATTGAGTCAACATTCTCTGTGTGGGGTAGAATTCTGTTCTATAAGTTAACAGCCCTTAAGTATGAGGAAGTTTAGCTTGAGACTATCAAGTTTACAATAGTGTCTCTGGGTTCCAAAACTATTCTGGTCCTGCACAAAATGTTTCCCGTTCCCACGAGTATTATTTTTTCCAAGGAGAGAAGAGACTGATTTCTCTTCTTTGCTGTTCGAAGCTGAATGATACAAAACCTGGAACTATGTAAGGCTCCTCCAATGGTTTAACGAGTAAATGCACCTCCTGATTTGTTTCTGAGCTGTGCAGACCAGGGCAGCCCAATGTTCAATCTGTGTTGAGTTAGCTTATCTCAGCTGGTGAGCAGCAAAGGCATTACAATTACCCTCCGTTTCCCTGGGCTAGGGAGGAGAAAATCAGCCACAGTTCCTAAGTTTGATTTCCATCCAGGCTCCATTATGGGCGTGCAATCCTTCTTGCTGATTTTCCTCTATACACTCTGCCCAGGCAATTATTTACACCCAAACACAACAAAGGAAGATCTGCCCCATACTCCATTATGAAATCAATCTGTACAAGATGAAGCACTCCAGAGTTTCTCTCTAAATTGTAACTTTTGATTCCGCTTATAGCAAGTTGCCCCATGTTTGGTTCTAGTTCCACTTTTCTTTCCCACCCCAATTTGACAATCGTCACATACAATTAGTGACTAACAATAATGATTTTTAAAAATTCATTCTCAGGATGTGGGCATTGCGAGCAAGGCTGGCATTTATTGCTCATCCCTGGTTGCCCTGAGAAGGTGGTGGTGGGCCTTCTTCTTGAACCGCTGATAGCGGTTTGATACAAGGGAGTGGTTTGCCAAGCTACTTCATAGGGCAGTTAAGGGTCAACCACGTTGTTATGGGATTGGAGTCACATATAGGCCAGACAGGGGAAGCAAAGCAGGTTTCCTTCCCTAATGAACTTTAGTGAAACTATTGGGTTTTTAATGACAATCCAACAGCTTTATGTTTATTACCACATTTTTAAAACTGAATTCAAATTCTCAAACTGCCATGGTGAGATTTGAACTCACGTTCTTTGTCTTATTAGTCTAGTCCTCTGAATTACCAGTCCAGTGACATAATTGCTACACTAACGTAGCCATACGATTAACTAATAATACAATCATTTTACTGCATCCCATATTAAGCAATTTAACTAATAAATCCAATGAACCAGATTCAATGCTTAACAATTAAGAAACAGCCATTTGATTTAATACATTTTCTTTGGCAATTTTCTCTCCACTCCTGCTGGGATATGGCTCCACAGGTGCTGGTCATTCACCATGTGTGTGCCTGGATATCAGACTTTTTTTTTACCACAGGACCACAGGATTTACCATTACAGCTAAATCCTCTCATTGTCCAGTGTAAATCCCTAGATAGCAATCAGAAGCAGGAATGCTGGCTTAAGATAGTGTCCATACCAGAACCTTAATTGAGACCAGCTAATTCAGTCTAGTCTGAATACCTTGATTCACCAAACAAGCTAACTAGTTGCTGAATTTCAGGTGGGAAACAAGCTTGCCTAGAGAATTCATGATAGGGCCACTGATTTGGTGATCGAATAAGTCAAATTCCATTTTATTATAAGGAGTTCCAGAATTTATATTGCTGTTTTGGAGATCACACTTGTGATTCAGTGCATTTTCCGATAAAAAACAGAAACCCTTGGTGTTTTTCATGATCTTGGCCATGTTGTCAGAGACGAGGCACTAAACCGCTGACCCCACGTGCTTGCCAGGAAAGATAAAAGTGAAAAGAAAAAAATAAGATACTACACGAACCTTTCACATATCACCTTTTGGATAGTTTAGGGGCAATTTTGTAGAGAGCTGGAGTTGTCTACCTGCCAGCTAATGAAAACCTGAAGCCTCTTTCTGTGTTGTCTTTTCATGCATGCCGTTACAGGGATAATGAGCATGTAAAATGGAGCTACAATAATAATAATTAAGATCAGGAGTGAAAACATTATTTGTTCATGATATCTGATTGTACTTTAACTTTTAGCATCACTAATCTCATTGCAGTAACGTTTTAAAAATTATAAATAGGAACTGTAATTTATTACATTCTGTCATCATTTGAAGATAGATGCAAGGTTTTGCTAACCATGAGTTAATTTTTAAAAATCTTTTTATATGCTCCAAGGATTATGAATTATTGCACAAGTTATCTTAGTGTTCTTCTCTCTAGTCTCTTGAAATAGGTAACATATTTCAGCCATAAGATGCCTCTTAATTTGTTTGTGGCTCTTGCTACAATAAAATATTTTTATAACTTTGTTAAGGTGGACCTTTCAAAGTCTATATGCTTATATGCATGTAATAAACACTTTTTAACAGTGGTGGGATCCACGAGTCACTGAAAGCCGGTTGCAGGTTTTATGCTAGCATGATTCACTTTGCCAGCACGATTCCCGTCTGTGCCAGGGAATGTCTTGTTGGGAAAGGGGTGGGGCGGGTGGAAGGAAAATGGATGCTGCAAGCCTCAGGTGCCTGCAGCAATGGAGTGGGGCTGCAGCTTCTGAAACGGCTGAAGAGGAGGGCCAGATGAAAATAGCAGTCTACTGTCTGCACAGAGTCTGAACGGAGATCAGACATTGCACACGTAAAACACAGATGCAGGTCCCATCCCTATGTTTACACACTGATGAGTTATGTTAAAACATTGAATAAAGATTGCACACTACTAAATCCCACATCCTCCAATCTGCACGCCAAACCTCACCAATCTGCCGATCTGAGTTGGTACTAGGCCTGCGAGAGTGCATGCACCAAGGTTCTCTGCTGATGCACTACATGGGTGCAAGAGATGGATAGAAGGAGGGACATCCTATATCCGCGGGGATGGGGGGAGGGGCAAGGGACCCTCCAGACATATACTCATGAGGCAGGGGGGAACGAAGTCAATGCCAGGCGCACAGCATCATGGACATGGATGCAGTGCAGGAAGAAGTTCAATGCTTTGACATGAGTAGTCAAGGTGAGTGAGGTCAACTGTCAAGTGGCGTCTCCTACCAACTGCACCACGCACTACACCCCCCATCACCCACATACCAATAAACTCTTTCCATCAGTACTCAACTCTTCCAATCTGATGCTTCCTCTCACCCTTACACATTAACACTGTTTCAAGCTGCCCACCCACAAATCACAGGCCACACACACTGGCAGCTATTCAACCATGACAGGCACATCACCCAGATACACATCCCGCTTTCTTGCAGGAGAAGGTGGTGCATATCAAGAGGCAGTGGCATTTAGCCCATCGAGCCTGTTCCACCATTCAATGAGATCATAGTGGACCTGTGAACTAACTCCATATACCCGTCTTAGCCCCCTATCCCTTAATACCCTTGGTTCACAGAAATCTATGAATCTCACATTCACAAGTGAGCTAGCATCAACTGCCATCTACAGAAGAGCATTCCAAACGTCTCCCACCCTTTGCGGCAGCCAAAAGCAATAATCTAGCCACTAACCTGTAAATCCTGCATGGTCCCTTTAAATAGTGCTGGTCGGGGGTCCTCCAGGCACTCTAAGACACATTCAAATGGTCGGGGTTAAGACTATGCATTGAGTTGAGCGTTAAGTCCCAAAATGGTGTCTATCACTTTAAATCAGCGTTGCACACTGCGCCAGTGCTAACTCCTATACCAAGATGGTGTCTGGTGCACGTCATGCAGGAAACGTGCGTGTGCATCCAAGACACCATCTTGGATGTCGGAGAGGCCGTGTAGCGCCGAAACAACGGGCGCGACACGGCCCAATTTAGTGCCCATAGACTTTTGGAAACACAAGCTTTTCAACACAGCAGGGGGTAATGTAAGAAAAGGCAACAAGGACATACATCAAAGGCTTCGGATCAGGAAAGCAATGAGAGGTGTGAAAAAAGTATAGGTCTCTCATTTCTATCTGGTAATCTGTTCAAAGAACTGGGATTTGTAAAACATCAAATAGTATTGCATCCAGCATATGGTCAAATGGTGTAAGGAATGAATTTGAAGCCAATGAAGCAATCAAAATTGGAGACGTCAGGACCATTAAAAATGTCTGTACATAGAAATGTGAGGGGCGATCTCTATGGGAAAGGCCATAAATAGAGAGTAAAGGGGCTTTTTACAATCCATGGTTGGAGCACATGGTCTTTTCTACATCTGGTCATGTGATCAAAGCCTAAACCGTCAATCATTGAGGTAAGTTAATGATTGAGGCCTAGCAACAGGGAGCAATTGGACAAAAAGAATGACCCGCCCCAATCCCACGTCCTATTGGTAAAAGAAGACTTTGAGAGAAGAAGTCTCTTCACCACCTGGCAGTCACAAGGAATGCACACTGCAGTTGAACATCACCCAAGAAGAAGAGAACCTTGAGGAGTGAAGAGCTGATCAACCTTCAGGCCTGATGAGCAAAAGCCTGATGTGTGTATGAATCGTTAAGTCATTACATAATAACGTTGTGAATTATTAAGTGTATAACAGCATTTTATAGAGGAAAGTCATATGCATGATTTGATTTTGCTTTATGAATGCTAGTATGAATGATAACATCATTAAATAATTACTTTTGATTAACAAAACTACTGTGAGGGTGACTTTTTTTGCTCGACTATTTGTTCAGTGTCCAAGAAAAGGCATTCCCTACACAATCTTCTTTTCTATGTGCAGCTCTTTAAGTCCTGCGGCCTCACTGAATTTTGCTCTCCTCAAGCAAGTACGCCGCAGGCCAACACCTTTGTCATAGCCTATTCAAATTAGGGGCTGGCCTTAGAGCCCAAGATTTAGTGTGGCCCATCCTCCCCAGAACTTTGGGAGGATAGGTGAGCCTCTACCAGCATAGCCCCACTGATCCCTGACTCTCAAAGTCGGGGTTCAAATATCGACTGAAGTCATTGGGGTTGATCTTGACTTTGTGCGATACTGTAAAATGGGTGATAGCAAGTTGCAGCCTGCTTTACATCTCCCTGATTCTTATTTCCATTGACTTCAATGGCACTGAAGATCTGTTCAGTGTGTTTGGTCCTATAGTGAAAGTGTAGAGTGTGTGTTTCCCACTTCCTAACCACATGCTCCTTCTGTTTCCCCACTGGACGTAAGGTGGATGGCTGCTGAGAACAGCTCTAGGAATGAAGGTGGTTCAGCACCTTCTTGTGCTAGATCAGTAGATGGCCCTGCAACTACAGGCACCAAGAGGACTGGTGCAATGGCTGCCTGCAGTCCATGAGTATGCTCATATATAGAAAAAAGGGTATACTGACAGAGAGAAATGTTATTAACAATGCTGCAATGGAAATTAAAATTGGCAGAGGTGTATAATGGGCAGCTGATCTGATATTGCCTGTTTTACATTATCATAAAAACATTAAAATTGCTCCCGTTTTGGTTATAATGGGAGATTTCAATTTTCATGTAGACTGGGAAAAGCAGAACAACTCAAGTAGTAAAGGCAATTCATTTCTAGATTGTATTGGGGACAGTTTTCTAGAACAATTTGTTTTAAAATTAACAAGAGAACAGGCCAGATTAGATTTAGTGATGAGTGACGAACCAGAATTAGTTAACAATTTAACAGTAAGGGAGCATCTTGGGAATAGTGACCATAATATGACTGAATTTTAAACCAAGATTTTAAATTTAAGTAATGAAAACTTTGAATGGATGAGAAATGAACTGGGCTGAACTATTAATGGGTAAACCCTACAGACAAACAGCAGGCAGTATTCAAAGAAGTATTTGGTACAATACAAGACCAGTACCTAACCCTAAAAGGTAAAAGTTCCACTTGTGTAGTGTAATCATAGAAAGGTTACAGCACGGAAGAAGCCATTCGGCCCATCGAGTCCTCTATGCAAGAGCAATCCAGCTAGTCCCATTCCCCCACCCTAACCCCATAGCCCTGCAATTTTTTTCCTTTCAAGTACTTATCCGGTTCCCTTTTGAAAGCCACGATTGAATCTGCCTCAACCACCCACTTTGGTAGTGCATTCCAGATCAGAACCACTCGCTGTGTAAAAAAGTTTTTCCTCATGTCACCTTTGGTTCTTTTGCCAATCACTTTAAAGTAAAGCAATCATTATCAATAAATGAGGTAATGGACAGTATCAGGCTAAAAGACAAGGCTTACACAAATGCAAGGAAACGTGGACTGGGAGAGTTATAAAAAGTAACAAAACGAAAACAAGAAAGTAGTAAGAGGCGCAAAAAGGGAACATGAAAAAAAATTTGCAAGGGATATCAAAGCTAACAGCAAAAGTTTTTATAAATATATTGAGAAATAGAGTAATAAAGGGGAATGTGTGCCCATGAAAGACTGATTCAGATGAGACTATAATGGACAATAAAGAAATAGCCGACTCGTCAAGTGAATACTTTGGCCCCGATGTTTACTCGGAGCCAGGAAGAGAGCCGGGCAGTGGGAGGAAGCTCAACATGTCGGGACAATTTTGACGGTAGGACATCTTTTAAATCATTTCAACAGGTTTTGCGCCCGACAGCCAACCCGATTGACAGACAGGCTGCCTGTCTGGCTGGAAAGCAGCCGTGGAGAGAGCGGGGTCTTTGGGGTTTGTATGGGGGTGTCGAATCACGGAGTGGGTGGGGGAATTCGGATATCGTGGGGAGGAAAGTTGGCCCTCCTGGCCCACAAGCAGAGCAATAAAGGCACTTTCCTTATGAATCCGGCCCTTCTCGTCTCCTTTAACCTGCCGTGATCCCTGCACCTCTGTTAAACCCGGAAATGGGCGCGTTGGAGCCACGTTGTGGTCACGCTTCAAGTTTCTATTATTTTAACTTCTCACCCGATCCCAACCCACCTGTTCTTGGGGGTTAAAATTCTCTCCTGTGTGTCCGTTTTCACAGTGGAGAAAGAGGTCGAAATACTAGCAGAAAAAATAACCTAAAAATAAGTCAAGGAGGGAACTTAATAGATTTAATATAAATTTTAAAAATGGTAATGGAGAAAATAATGGATCTTAAGATAGATAAATCTCCAGGACCTGATGGTTTTGAAGAAATAGGTGAGGAAATTGCAGATGCGTTAGTCCTAATTTTTCGAAGCTTTCTAGATGCAGGAATTGTGCCTGTGGTTTAGAAAGTTGCAAATGTCACTCCATTATTTAAGAAGGGAGGGAGAAAAAAACCAGGTAACCGCAGACATGTCAGTTTAACATCAGTTTTGGGGAAGTTACTGGAATCTATTAACAGGGACAGTGGCTGAGCTTGACAAGTATGAACTCGTTAAAGAGAGTCAGCAATGGATAAGTGAAGGGTACCTCATGTCTGACTGATCTAATTGAATTTTTTGAGTTATCCATATGGACTTTCAGAAGGCATTTGATAAGGTTCCGCACCAGAGATTATTATTAAAAATGAAAAGCGCACAGAATTGGAGGTAACTTTGTGATGTGAGTTGATAATTGTTTGGGAGGTAGGAGACAGAGAGTTGAGAAAAGGAAACATTCCTAATTGGCGAGATGTGACTAATAGCGTTCCCCAGAGATCTGTACTGGGGCCTCAGCTTTTTGCCCTCAGATAATGAAGTGGTCTGTGCCTGATGCAGCAAGACCTGGACAACATCCAGGCTTGGACTGATAAGTGGCAAGTAACATTCGTGCCAGGCAAGTGCCAGGCAATGACCACCTCCAACAAGAGAGAATCTAACCACCTCCCCTTGACATTCAAAGGCATTACCATCGCCGAATCCCCCATCATCAACATCCTGGGGGTCACCATTGACTAGAAACTTAACTGGACCAGCCACATAAATACTGTGGCTACAAGAGCAGGTCAAAGGCTGGGTATTCTGTGGCGAGTGACTTACCTCCTGACTCCCCAAAGCCTTTCCACCATTTACAAGACACAAGTCAAGAGTGTGATGGAATACTCTCCACTTGCCTGGATGAGTGCAGTTCCAACAACACTCAAGAAGGTTGACACCATCCAGGACGAAGCAGCCCGCTTGATTGGCACCCCATCCACCACCACCCTGCTGCACCAGGTCTCTGCCTTTCCTCCAGGTATTTTCTGGCCCCACATTCACTCCCTCCACCACCGGCGCACAGTGGCTGCAGTGTGTACCATCCACAGGATGCACTGCAGCAACTTGGCAAGACTCGACAGCACCTCCCAAACCCATGACCTCTACCGTCTAGAAGGACAAGGGCAGCAGGCACATGGGAAAAACACCACCTGCACGTTCCCCTCCAAGTCACACACCATCCCGACTTGGAAATATATCGCCATTCCTTCATCGTTGTTGGGTCAAAATCCTGGAACTCCCTACCTAACAGGACTGTTGGAAAACCTTTACCACACGGACTGCAGCAGTTCAAGAAGGCGGCTCACCACCACCTTCTCAAGGGCAATTAGGGATGGGCAATAAATGCTGGCCTTGCCAGCGACGCCCACATCCCGTGAACTAATAAAAAAAATATTAGTGACTTGGATGAATGAATAGAAAATTGTATATCCAAGTTTGCAGCTGACACGAAGTTAGTGGCATAGTAAGCTGTGTAGATGGGAGCAGGAACTTACAAAGGGACATAGACAAATTAAGTGAGTGGGCAAAACTATGGTCATATGGAGTTCTAGGGCTATATGAAATCATCCACTTTGGATCTGAGAAAAACAAATCAGAATATTTTCTTAATGGTGAGAGACTAGGAACTGTGAAGTAGCAAAGGGATTTAGGTGTCCATGTACATAGATCACTAAAAGCTAATGCACAGGTACAAAACGCAATCAAAAAGGCTAATGTAATGTTGGCCTTTATCTCAAGTGGGTGGAATACAAAAGCGAGGAAGTGATATTTCAGTTGTACAGACCCTTGGTCAGATCCCATCGGGAGTACTGCGTTCAGTTTTGGGTACCGCACCTCAGGATATATTGGCCTTGGATGGGGTAAGTGCTTCTTATTACCATTGTGCCTACCCCTGGTGCTTCTCTGTGCTGTTTGCAAATCTATCATGATGTTGTGCCAAGGTGATATCCTAGGACCAGGCACACCAGTGGTGCCTGGCTACACTGTGGTATTGTGAGCCTCTTGGGACTGAGGTGGCCCTTGTCTCAGGGCTTGAATCCCTGAAAATCCTTCAGCACGCTGCATCACCACTGTAAGCCCTATGTCCTGACACCTACATGAGTAGGCATCTGAGGGGGGTTGGCTAGAAAGGTCACAAGAACTGTCACCAGCAGAGAAGATGGCATCATGAAGGTGGATTCTAGGCATCCTACTTGTGCTGATTCCTGGACCTGAGTACCCACTGATCAACAGAAGGGCAGAACTGATGGTATCCGTTGGATCATTCAGACCCTGAGAGGTGTCACATCAAGCTCTCAAAGGATGTTTTCCACTGTTTTCTCCAAACAGTCCCCCAAGGCCTGAATGCCAGTGGTTGAAGGATTCTTATTGGATGTACCGACTGGTGTGGAGGCCTCCCTATCAGCAGATGTTTATGATGCTACCACCCACTCCAGGTAGTATTGTATTGTGCAAATTCTTCTTTGATATTGGCACTGAGGATGGCATTAGACTGCACCGAGACCCCTGACATCTGTCTCAAGTCTATCGAGATGGTCATCAGTGCCTCCATGTGAGTGTGATGTTCATCCAGCATCCTTCTTTTTAGAGCAGCACCCCAAAGATCTGAGATTGCAGGTTGGGGGCAAGGGGCTGACTTCAGCGGAGCCTCCACTCCCCACTGTCAGATCCCACTTTCACCTCTGGTGTTGTGAAGGTAATGAATAAAGGAGTGCCACATGTGTAAAAAGACTGCAAAGGGTCAAGGGGTCTAGTGAGGTTATTAAACTACCTTCTGCACTACAGAGAACTGGGATTTAAGGAGGTGGCACTTACTGCCAGTCACCTGTCCCCACATTCTTGGTGGGTCTCCAGCTCCCGAACAGACCATCTCGCTTGCTCCATATCTCTGTTACGAGGACATGCAAATCCAGCTCCCTGAAGTCTGCTGCTTGTTTTTTCGATTTGGCTGCCATCCTTCTCTCCCAGGTTGCCTGCTTCCTCCAGTGCTGCCATTGCCCCTTTAAGTAGCAGCAGGTTTTATATTCTGCTGCTGCACCAGGTCTCTGCCTTTCCTCCAGGTATTTTCTGGCCCCACCCCCACTCTCCCACAGGGCCCCATCCTTCTCCTCAACCATCACTCCCCTGCTCCAGTTACTTTCCAGCTGCGATCCTTTCAGGGCTCATTCTAACTCCTGCCCCTGTGCTATTCCCCCCCGGCATATCTGAGGCATTGCAGGCTGCATTAACACAGTCTGCATGCCTCTGCATATTTGAATTAGTTGACCCTGCCATTTACAGTAAGGTCAGCATTGCAATCGGAAGGTGAGAGTAAGCCCCACTCAGCCTCAGTTCCAATGGATCAGCAATATTTACTTACGAAGGCTCCCTTTACACTGTCCCATTAAACATACCTATGTCAACTGTAGCACAGGTTAGATGCAGAATAAACTTCCCTCTTCACTGCCAGGTCAGCTTAAACTCCACCCTCCAGTGTGCCTTAAGAAAGAGCTGGCCTCTACGCAGTGCCTTTCACGTCTTCAGGATGTTCCATAGCATTTCAAAGCAAATGAATTATTTTTTAAATGTAGTCTCTTGTTATGTAGGCATTGCAGCAGCCAATTTGCAAATGAAATAAACTTTGTTGATTGGAGGGATATGTGTTAGCCAGGACAACATAAGAGCTCCCCTGCTCGTCTTCAAATAGTGCCGTACAATCTTTCATATTTACCTGAACAGGCAGACAGGACCTCAGTTTAACATCACATCTGAAATCACCTGACAATGCAACACTCCCTCAGTGCTGCACTGAATTATCAACCTGGGTTGTTCACTCAAGCTACCAGAATGGGGTTTGAACCCATGACTTTCTGACTCAGAGTCAAGAGTACTATCACTGAGCCGAGCTGGAACTCAGCCTCAGAAGTGTACCCCCTGCTACAACAATGTGAAATTTAAATCTTTCACTTCAACTGTTGTTATGGCTGTGGCTGCAGTGTGTACCATCCACAGGATGCACTGCAGCAACTTGCCACGGCTTCTTCGACAGCATCTCTCAAACCTGCGACCTCTATCACCAGAAGGACAAGGGCAGCAACACCATGGGAACAACACCACCTGCACGTTCCCCTCCAAGTCACACCCCATCCCGACTTGGAAATATATCGTCGTTCCTTCATCGTCGCTGGGTCAAAATCCTGGAACCCCCTTCCTCACAGCACTGTGGGAGAACCGTCACCACACGGACTGCAGCAGTTCAAGAAGGCGGCTCACCACCACCTTCTCAAGGGCAATTAGGGATGGGCAATAAATGCTGGCTTTGCCAGCGACACCCACATCCCATGAACGAATAAAAAAAAACTGTTGTTAAGGTCTCACTGAACAAGATTCCCAATTTGGGGCTACATTATGGGTAATTTTGTGCATTTGTACTTCATGGAGGATCATTATAGCTGTCAGAAAGAGGCGACTTTAATCCCAGCCAACTGGGCTGGATTCGAATACAGAATGAAAAGATAAGAATGCATGTGATTTAAAATAAACAGCAATGCCATTTAATTGCAGCACTAACAGCATCACAATCCACAATTATCACAATGACAGGTTGGGCACTGAAACTGAGATAGTGATGTTTTCATTAAAAACTGTTTTAAAACAATTTTAAAATCAGAAAATTTAAAGTCCCAAGAATTTCAATAACATTTCTTATTAGATGAGTGTACTGCCAAAGAGGACCTTAACAAGGTGTGGTAATTTATCCCTTCTTAGTCAGTTATTATAAAACAATGTGAGTGGTTTCAAAACATTTGAGCATGAGTCTTCTAGGTGAAAGTGCTTTGAGGGATACTGATATAGTAAAACAGTCAGTTCACTGTCTCAGATATTGTCCATCCATGGATTCAAATGTTTGGCCAGTGGTATTGTCATTTTAACACTGGCAAACAAAACACTACCATCAACAGAAAAGTCAAGGCAGGGAAAGGAAATCCTGGCTGGTCAGCTTGAGTTAAAAAAACATTTTGAAGATCCTCTTCCACCCCACACCATGGAAGAGTAATGTTTCACTGAGAGAGAGCAGTGGAGCATTTAACAAAAATAAACAAAGTAAACACCTCACCACTGCCTTTCTGAAAGGTAAAATGGAAGTCAGGGTGGTAATTATGCTGAATAGTTCCACTGAGCGTGCTCAGTTAGCCATCACTAGTACGGTGGGCACCACCAACATAACGGGTTGTCAGCCAGCTCATTGTTGACAAAATCACTTAAAAAGATGCTGGTGTGGTTGACCACCTTTAAAATGAACCCTTAAAGGTCAATTCATTCATTTGTCTATTTATTAATTTATTTAGAAATAGAAACATCCTACAACAGAGTGACAAGCACCTCTGCCACGGCTTGACCCACCTTGATAGCCTACCCCGGGGGAGTCATCCTCAATGATATTACTATGTACAATGAATGGTAACATTGAAACCTAACTTTATTTTAACCAAACCCTCAGTAGCAACATACTTCTCTACCGTTGTGATGTAAAAACCCATCAGTGAACAAGATTCTTAACAGGAATTTCAAAAAGAAGCTCTTATAGCATTAAAATTGCAAAGAATATGGTTCTGATGCAAGTTTTTAAAAAAATCTGTTTGGAAAATTTTCCCTCTTCTTATTCGATCCCCAGCACAAGGTTGTTTTTCAGGGGGAAATCTGCTAAATAACAGAAGCTGACACGTGTCCTTCTTGAAAGTGATGGACGACATTCATTTCTCCTATATAATCCCCCGTCTGAACCAGGTGTAGCATATTATATTTTTGTACTGCCAGGAAACAGAGCACAAACTGGGTACCTGACTCCAAATTCAGGCTGGTAACATCTTTTATCCTGACCGCCAGAGATTTCAATGAAAACCGTTGGCTTGATTTCACACCTTCTGTTAACTACCAATGCCCATTTATTTTACTCAATTTAGTCAAAGAATGTTTTGAGAAGGTAAATGTGTTTGTATGAGAGAGAGAGGTGGGAGTACTGTGGACGTAATCTACTACTTCTGTTAAAGTCATTTAAAAACACACCAAGAAAGGCAAATAATGCAAATTGCTGAGACGAGACATTTCAAATGAATTTCTAGTGGGTAAAGGCATCATGTGCCATAGTGCTAAGCCAAACAGATCAGAGAGTTCCATTTTCAATCTCTAGTCTGTGTTGAGTTGGCTGATCCAGTACCCATGATAGAAAATTAACATGTACATGAATGTTGAGTGGGGACAGGATCAGGCTCAGCTGTGAATAGCCTCTCGATACTCACTGTCTAGGCTCACACATGAAGAATGTTCACTTGGGCAAGGTATCAGAAAGCTGTTGGCTCACTGGAACAACAAACTCTGGAGAGAGGAATGGGGAAAGAAGTCCTGAAAGCATTCTGTATGGAGGAGAGGCAACAACTCTTTGTTTATGGAAATGCATGCTGCTTCCACAAATTCACAAATAAATAACAATCACAATATTAATATTAGCACAAGGTTGCAATTAAAATATATACAGTACTGTACAAATTCTTTATTTCAAAGTGTATCTTCTCAGTCTGGAAAACTTTTTTAACACATTGAGTTCCTAGAAACAATTATTTTTTATTTTTTCATCTACAACAGAAAAAGAGCAGCTTTCAAACTGGATGCTCTCCTCTCTCTGAGACGGCCACTGATAGATTGCCAGCGGTCTTGTCAACAGATTGTGGTGTTATGCTGCTTGCTCTAGACTCTACACAAGTCTAGCCATTAGAGACTTCAATTAAACAAAATTATTTACCCAAAGTGCAGGATTGCCATTAGGACAGAAAATATCTACCTGCTTGTTAATTACCATTAAAAGTTAGCTTTTTTAAAAGCTCTTAACTAAAACATTTTCATTTTAAAAGTATATTGTAGCCAGCTGCAAGCAGAAGAACACTATATGATAACCAAAAAGCTGCTAATCACCCTTCCACAGAAATCAGTGAGTAGAAAAATTCCAGTCTGAAATTTGTTTCCTTGTACAGAATAAATAACAATAATTAATTTAAGTGCCCGTGACTAGATTTCTGACTAATCGCATGTGTGTTAAATATAAGTTGCTTGGGGCCTGCTGCTTCCTCATTATCAAACTCAGAAAGAAAATGTTACTGAGTAAAAGGCCACAAGTAAACTGCACATTGTCAACTGGTCTTTCTAGGTCTTGCTAGGTACTAGCAATTCTGGTAATATTTGGCAAATTTTGCTGTAAGCTAATCACTTGCTTTGTGCGCCTCTGGTTATGTCAGAACTTGTTTGCAGAAGCTCCACTAGTTACAGATCATCATCGAATGTTTCCATGCATCTCAGCAGAACTGTCTCGTCATCAACATTAGGAGAACTCTCCTGCAGATAGAGGTGGGGGGAGTCATTTAGTACCAAAGGGCGGAGGGCAATCTGCTCAATCAAATACACTTGATCACATCGCCCGAAAACAACAACCTTCTGACTGCTTTATCACTGTTCTTTCAAAATTCAAAACAGGACACACCCCTATGATGGGATGTCGTCCACAGTCCCTCCAGCCTATGTTCAGAGGTACTGGAGTGTTCTCCACTACCAGACGCTGGAAACTGGAATAGGTCTGGGGAACAACATGGTGAAACTGATCAATAGTAACAATGGCCAAATGCCTGTACAGTACCTGGGAACTGGAACCAACAGGCTATTCAGGAATTAGATCTATAGTCTCATCCTTCAGATAAATTTGATAGTCCTCAATCCCTTGTAATATCACAGGCAGAGGCAGTTATTTTTCACACAGCACGTGTTTCATTAAACAATGCAAAACCATACATCTGTAATGGGCCGGAACCTATCTCATCCAGGGACCTGGACTAATTCAGGATGGTAAAATGGCTGCACGTGAAGATGCAATAATACGTTTCTACTTTGCTTTGATTCTTTATTTTTCCCTCACACTCCTTCGGGTGCTCTCCAAGCAGTAACCAAGGTAGGTGGAGGGAAGCCACTGCTCGAGACACAAAACTGACTTTGGGAGTGGTCGAAAGCTGTGGAAGAAATTGTCCCTAACCTGTCTCTGCTGCACAAGGCTTGGCTGCAGTAAAAAAAAAGGTAAAGAAGGCTGAATTAGAAGAGGAATAGAGTACAAATTAAAAGTAGTTGTATTGTTGCTTTGTAAGGATGGGTCAGCTCTATTCTGGAATATCGTTGGCCGTTCTCGTCACCTAATCATAGGAAGGATATTGTTGCTATCGGCAGTGTACAGAAGCGAGGTACCAGGTTCCAGATAGTTAAGTTGCAAGGAAAGGTTAAGGAAGTTTGCCTTTCTTTCTTTGTAAAAGAAGAGAGTTTGAGGTCATCTATTTGAAATTTTGCCCCTTGATGACATCATCCAAAAACACAACGTTAGATTCCATATGTACACTGACGACACCCAGCTCTACCTCACCACCACATCTCTCAAACATTCCACTGTCTATGATTTGTCACGCTGCTTGTCCGACATCTAGTACTGGATGAGCAGAAATTTCCTCCAACTAAATACTGGGAAGACCAAAGCCATTGTCTTCAGTTCCCACACAAACTCCATTCCCTAGCCATCAACTACATCCCTCTCCCTGGCCACTGTCTGAGGCTGAACCAGACCGTTCGGAACTTTGGCGTCCTATATGTCCCTGAGATGAGCTTCCAACCACATATCTGCTCCATCATCAAGACCGCCTACTTCCACCTCCGTAACATCGCCCGTTTCTGCCCCTGCCTCAGCTCATCTGCTGCTGAATCCCTCATCCATGCCTTTAATACCTCTAGACTTGACTATTCCATTGCTCTCCTGTATGGCCTCCCATCTTCCACCCTCCATAAACTTGAGCTCATCATCTCCGCTGCCCGTATCCTAACTTGCACCAAGTCCCGTTCTCCCATCACTCCTGTGCTTGCTGACCTAATTGGCTCCTGGTCCAGCAACGTTTCAATTTTAAAATTCTCATCCTTGTTTTCAAATCCCTCCATGGCCTTGCCCCTCCCTACCTCTGTAACCTCCTCCGGCCCTACAACCCTCTGAGATCTCCGCGCTCCTCCAATTCTTGCCTCTTGCGCATCTCCGGTTTTATTCACTCCACCAATGGCGGCCGTGCCTTCAGCTGCCTAGGCCCTAAGCTCTGGAATTCCCTCCCCAACCCTCCCTGTCTCTCTTGCCTCCTTTATAACGCTCCTTAAAATCTACCTCTTTGACCAAGCATTTGGTCACCTGTCCTAGTATCTCCTTATGTGGCTCAAATTTTGTTCGATAATGCTCCTGTGACATGCCTTGGGAGGTTTTGCTACATTA
The DNA here is from genome assembly GCF_035084215.1 of Heptranchias perlo. Lineage (NCBI taxonomy): Eukaryota > Metazoa > Chordata > Chondrichthyes > Hexanchiformes > Hexanchidae > Heptranchias > Heptranchias perlo. The sequence continues at coordinate 33,957,863 of NC_090342.1, read as the reverse complement.
AAAGCGCTATATAAATGCAAGTTGTTGTAGGCTTGTGTAATAAATTAACTCAAAACCCCATTCAAGATGCAAGGGATTGAGTAATATGGTGAGAAGGTAGGTAAATGGGATTAAGGTCTAACAAATAAATAAATAAATAAAAACTAGGAATGGCCGTGCAGGCTGTGTGTCGAGTCTGTGGACAGCGAGACTGTTCCAGATTGCCACATCTGCAGGAAATGTTTCCGACTTGAGTCACTCCAGCTCAGAGTCCTTGAGTTGAAGTGCGAGTTAGAGACACTTCAACACATGGCTCAGCAAGGAGAGGTAGAGAAGGAGGTCCTGCAGACACTGGTCCTATCCAACAGGTACAATGTACTTTCTACCTGTGGGCTGCGGGGTGGACAGCCAGAGTGCTAACCATGGCGCCCTGGAGCAGGAGGCAGTCCAACGGGGGGGGGGGGAAGGAGCAGAATAGAAAGGTTGTAGTCATAGGGGATTCTATAATTAGGGGGATAGATAGCGTCCTCTGCAGTCACAACCGAGAGTCCAGGAGGGTTGTTGCCTATCTGGTGCAAGGGTAAGGGATATCTCGGAGTAACTGGGGAGGAACTGGGAAAGGGAGGGGGAAGATCCAGTTGTCGTGGTCCATGTTGGGACCAATGGCATAAGGAAGAAAAAGGAGGAGGTCTTGCTAAGGGAATATCAGAAGCCAGGAACTAAATTAAAAAGCAGGACCTCAAGGGTGGTAATCTCAGAATTGCTGCCTGAGTCATATGCTAATTAGGGATAAACAGATCAGAAAGGTGAATGCGTGGCTAAAAGAATGGTGTGGGAAGAAGGGGTTCCATTTCGTGGGACACTGGCACCAGTACTGGGACAGGAAGGAGCTGTACCGTTGGGAGGGTCTCCATTTGAACCGGAAAGGGACTAGTGTCCTAGCAGAAAGGATAAATAGGGCTATCAATAGGACTTTAATCTAGTAAGACGGGGAGAGGGATCGAGGGAAAAGAACATAAGTCTGAAGAAAAAAGAAATAGCAAATGAGAGTAAAGGTCAGAGCAAGTTAAGGAATAAGGGTAACATCAACAGTCAGGGATAAATACAGTTATAGAACATAAGTGCAAAATGACTGTTAAAAACAAAGGGAGGGGAACAATTACTAAAAACAAATTAAATTGCCTGTACAGCAGTGTGCACAGCATACGAAACAAAACGGGGGAACTGAAGACAATAATTCACAGCGAGGAGCCAGATGTGGTAAGGATAACTGAAATATGGCCACATAAGGAACAGGACTGGCAGTTAAATATTGTAGGCTATAATGTATTTAGAAAGGATAGGGAAGGAACAAGGGGGTGCGGGGTAGCTGTACTAATTAGAGACACCATGATGGCAATAGGAAAAAGGGACATAAGTAACATTAAGATAGAAACAGAATCCATATGGATTGAGCAAAAGATAAGAAGGGATCGATCATGTTAATAGGTATCTTCTACAGACCACATAATAGTGGAAGGGAAGTGTAGGAATATGTAGACAAATCTATGAAATGTGTAAAAAACATCGACTAATAATCATGGGAGATTTCATTATCCCCAAATAAACTGGCAAGAAGAAGTAGGGAAAGGGGAAAAGGGAATGGAGTTTTTACAGTGTGCACATGACTTCTTTTATTACCCAGTATGTGAGAAGCCCAACAAGAGAGGAATCACTGCTGGATCTAGTAATGGGAAATGAACCAGAACATATAAGAGAAGTAAGCATAGGGGAACATCTAGGCAATAGCGATCATAACATAATAAGTTTTAAAATAATGATTGAGAAAGACTTAAGTAAAGCCAAAGTAATAGATTGGAAAAAAGCTAATTTTGAGGGAATGAGGGTGGAACTAGGGAAGGTAAACGGAAAATAAAATTGACAAAGAAATAGAACAGCAGTGGATAATATTTAAAACGGTGATCAATAGAGTTTAGGAGAAATATATTCCTCTAAAAAGCTAGAACAAACTAGCCAATAATGAAACACCATGGATGAATAAAGAGATAAGGGTAAAATTGAAACTAAAGAAACAGGCATACTCAGTACATAGACAATAAAGGAGAGGATGACAAAAGGGAATACGAAGACGTTAGGAAAGAAGTCAAAAAAACAATTAGGAAAGCAAAGAGGATCTATGAGATTACATTATCAAGGAATATAAAAAGATATGGTAAAATATTCTACAGACACATCAATAATAGAAGAAATCAGATTAGGGATAGGGCCATTAAGGGATGCACAAGATAAACTCACAAGTAACAACAGCGAAATGGCAGAAATATTGAATAGTTACTTTACCTCAGTATTTATCAGGGAGACTAACAAGGTGGACAGGGCATTAGAAGAAGAGGTCGAAAAAGATATTAATACATTTAAGATAGAAAGGAGGGAGATAATTAATAAACTAATCAAACTAAAGGAGGATAAGCCCCCTGGGAATATTAAAAGAAGTTGGAGGGAGGTAACAGAGGTATTATTTCATATACATAATAATTCACTAGAAAAGGGAATAGTGCCAGAGGACTGGCGGACAGCAAATGTGATTTCTTTATTTAAAAAGGGAGATAGAGCATGTCCAGGAACTATAGACCAGTTAGCTTAATGTCGGTGGTAGGAAAGATAATGGAACCTTTACTCAAAGATGTAATAGAAAAACATCTAGAGAACGAAAATATAATAAAGAACAGTCAGCACGGATTTCAGAAGGGAAAGTCATGCTTGACCAACCTTAATGAATTCTTTGAAGAAGTAACAGAAAGAGTAGACAAGGGTAATGCAGTAGATGTAATATAATTGGATTTTCAAAAAGCCTTCGATTAGATTCGCATTGTAGACTCATGGCTAAGGTCAGAGCATGTGGAGTCAGGGGACAGGTAGGAGAATGGATAGCAAACTGGCTACAAAACAGAAAACAGAGAGTAGGGGTTAAGGGTAGCTACTCAGACTGGCAAAAGGTGAGAAGTGATGTACCACAGGGATCGGTGCTGGGACTATTGTTGTTCACAATTTACATTAACGATTTGGACTCGGTACAACGTCAAAATTTGGGGACGATGTCAAATTGGGGGGGTGTAGTTAATACAAAGGAAGAATGCGTCAAAATGCAAGAGGACATTAATAACCTTGCAAAATGGGCATGTAATTGGCAAATGAATTTGGTGCATTTTGATAGGAAGAATAAGAAGGCCACATACTGCTTGGGTAATAAGAGTCTAAACTGGATAGACGAGCAAAAGGATCTGGGGGTACAGATACACAAATCACTAAAAGTGCCCTCGCAGGTTAATAGGGCCATAAAAAAAGCTGACAAAGCACTGGGGTTCATCTTTAGAGGGATAGAATTGAAAAGCAGAAAAGTTACGTTAAACTTGTATAGAACCTTGGTTAGACCACACTTGGAGCATTGTGCACAGTTCTGATCTCTATATTATAGAAAGGATGTAGAGGCATTGGAGATGGTGCAAAAAAGATTTACAAGGATGATACCAGAACTAAGAAGATAATTCTTATCAGGAAAGGCTGAACTGGCTGGGGCTCTTTTCTCTAGAAAAGAGAAGGCTGAGGGATGACCTGATAGAGGTTTTTAAGATAAATGATAGGATAGACGTAGAGAAATTATTTCCACTTGTGGGGGAGTCCAAAACTAGAGGTCATAAATATAAAATAGTCGTTAATAAATCCAATGGGGAATTCAGGAGAAACTTCTTTACCCAAAGAGTGGTAAGAATGTGGAACACGCTGCCACAAGGAGTAGCTGATGCAAATAGCATAGATGCATTTAAGGGGAAGCTAGATAAACACACAAGGGTGAAAGGAATAGAAGGGTATCATGATAGGGTTAGATGAAGTAGGGAGGGAGGAGGCTTGTGTGGAGCATAAACACCATCATAGACCAGTTGGGTCGAATGGCCTGTTTCTGTGCTGTCGTTTTGATGTAACTCGATGTAAAATTGACAGGTTTTTGGCTCTAGTGGGCTTTACCTTCAACGCACCACCACCACAAACCATCAAGACTGGAGTGATTTTATTTGACATAACTTTAAAAATTATTTTGTTCCCAAAATTTGAACCTGCATGTCATCCCCATGTGTATAGCTCTGCAGCTTTCGTAGTGGTAAACCCACTCTAAATCACCAAAAAAACCAAAGTAAATATTTATGAAAAGGGGGAGCGTGAATAACCCCAAAAAAGCAGCACAACTAGCCCTAGAAGTGGACATAAATAACCCTGGCAAAGCCTGTCCTTAACCCCTGCAAGGGGGCAAGAGCCTTAATAAAGTCTTCCCACTAACCCGTTCAGGGTGGGGGCTTCAATAACTCTAACAAAGCCTGGCCACTAAGCTATCCCGCAATCACTAAATAACAAGGCATTAATAGAACCAGGCATTCAGATAAAAAATAAGATGTGAAATGAGAAAATGATGTTCACTTGATTCCACAGACCGTGTACAATCTGCCCCTTCGTGTACTCTACCCATCCCAATTATTTTATGTCATGTAGAAAAGCTCTGCAAATTTTCTCCCTCACCCCCAAAGGCAAATCAATAAATATTCCAGTCTATCTAACCAGCTTTACATTCTGCTTTTTCTTCCTAGACCCAGTGACTGTGCTTGAACACCATTTACATAATGTGGAGATGCCGGTGATGGACTGGGGTTGACAATTGTAAACAATTTTACAACACCAAGTTATAGTCCAACAAATTTATTTTAAATTCCACAAGCTTTCGGAGGCCACCGTTCACCTGACGAAGGAGGAAGCCTCCGAAAGCTTGTGGAATTTAAAATAAATTTGTTGGACTATAACTTGGTGTTGTAAAATTGTTTACAACCATTTACATAGTCAGAGCTCCTCAGGAATCATCATGTTCCATGCAGCATTCGAGTATCTCTACCTGTAACCCTCAATCCTGTTTCTAAACAGATATTTCTTCAACTTTGTCTTAAAAATTTTCATCAACACCACATTAATTACTTTAGCTGAAAACCTATTTCACAAACTCACTACTCTGAAGGGGGGACAGGGGGAAATTCCTTATAATCTGAAGGTTTGCTTGCGGTTCCTTAATGTTATATTTGTGTGTTCGTGCTGGTTCCACGCTCACAGTTCAGATTAAAATTAAATTTGGGGGATCAGATAATTTTTATGCAGAACATTCCATCAGGAGAAATAACCTCCTTGCATCTACATTATTTTTTCAACTCAGCAAATATGCAAGTAAGGACACTTTAAGAGAAAGACACAAAATTCACCACAAAGTCAACAGGGAATAAGGCCGAAAAATATACAGGGGAAAAATTATCACTTCTAAAATATGCTTCTTTGTGGAGAATTAAAATGATTGTTCTTTGAACTCTTGTAATAGTGCTTGAACCAATGGATGCCCTCTAGCTTATATACACCACAGATGTTCAGGAGGGGCCTTTCGCCAAAGACGCTACTGTAAAAAGATTACAAAACTTTGGCCCGATTTATCAGCAGGAAACTTGGTCTCTGGCACCACCTCCAGGTACATTTTCTGGTTTCTGCTTCTTCAGTTAGAATCTCTGCACTGGGATTATCCCAAGGACAAGTGAACCTATTGTTATCTCTGAATAATTGTATGCATTAATAAACTAAATTTTGAACAGAAAATAAATACAACTGAACTATGTAGAAAACTCTGTGTCAACTGATTTGGCTGCGCACAAGAAATTTGTCCACAGAAACAGTTATCAGCTGCACCATGGCACTTAAACACCCAGGGGGACAATCTGGCAACCCCTGCTGTTCATTTTTAAAAGTTCCTTCTAGCCACGTATAAAATTGGATGTTAAAGAAGGAAAATTTGGCTCTCTGATAGCTCAGCTAGGAAATGCACCCCTCAGCCAGTGTGGTTGTGACAAAAAATTCCAGTTTTGATTTGGTGACTGTCACCTTAAATTCATTCACAATCTGGAAGGTGCCTAACAGCCAACTAAGCCAGAACATTTTACCAAGGCTAGCTCAATACAAACTTGCAAGTTTTGTCTGTTACAGACTGGAGAGAGGAATAATTCAAACTTAAACAATGGTGTGTGATATGTTCAATTGTATATGACAGTTCCTTTTTAAATCCAGACATTCAAAATCCAAAGCAGTCCCAGTAAATCTTTTCCGGGAGATAAAAAGAGCTGCTCTATTTAAAGGAAAGACTCTGTTTAAAGGTCTCAGAGAAGGAACCGATCATTTTGAAACTTCTGAAAGAGGGAAAGCCAGTTTAAATTTCCAAAGACAGTTTAGATTAATTAGGTTCCCACAACAGTAACAAATGCTAGGATAAGAAACATTGTGTGCATTTAAAAGTTATTTGCAAAGGATTACCGTAGTTCTTAGAATTGCAATCTTTTAATATTTTGTCCACTTAAGGAGCTACATGGAAGGATGGCTAATGTAAATATGTGACTGTTGCTTACGTGCTTGTTCATCTTTTGTAAAATAAATTTGTTTGATATTTTAAACTTAAAACTAATTCTGATGTGATGCTCTACTGTTTTCAAAGATTGGAGTAAGAACTGATGAAGACATTGGGTAAATCTCGTAACTAAAAGCAATTTTCAGGCACAATTTGCTGTCTGTTTACTGGGAAAATTATTGAAAGTTTATCTAGATTTCAAGGCATGGATAGAAAATCTCAAAGGCATGGGGAGTTGGGACGTCCATGAGAGTGATCTAAAATACGAAAACCGATATAACCTAAGGTAAGAAGATTAGGAAAGATCTAAGATATAACAGTGGTACTGAGTTGTACAGTCTAGAAGGCATGAGATCTGATCCTTTGGTCTGTACTGAATTAACTGATCTCAAATACAACAGCCTATTACAATTTGTCTCAGTGCCCAAATTCAGGTGGGGAATTATCAATAGGGGTCCCACTCCTATTTACAGTCTGGTGACCTCTGCATGGATGTCAGATAAGAACAGGATCATGTTCAACTCTGTGAAATGTGCACTTCCTTTGCTCGCATCAATCACCACTTGTAACAGGCCCTCAGTATGATTCACCACTTTCACAAAAGGGGAGGAGAACATAAGAAAATATAAAGTTAAAGAGAACAACTGCAGGTAAAGTACTTTAAATGTAAAGTACTTACTCCCACCTTGATAGCAAAAATTATTTTTAATTCTGCTATCTGGTAGAGAAAATTAGATTTTTAGTTTGACCCCTCTTACCCTCCCAAAAAGATCCACTACGTCAGAACTCAAACTCAAGGCTCAGCTGATGTCCTTTATTTAATTGTGAACACTTACCTGTGAGTGGTGTGTGACTGTCCCAGATCGAGCCATCACAAAGTTAACTATCTGCTTGTATAGCATGCAAGTCTCTTCTGGATTTTCAGAGGAACAATGAGTGAAGATGGAGCTTTTAATCAAATCACAGAGGGAATAAAGATAGAGGCATCAGTACATCAACATTTCTGTGGCCAATATTATTTTTTACTACATAGACAGGATGCTGACTCTCCTACCAAACAAATTATTTATCTATAAAATATTAAAAGTCTTACATCTGCACAACATTCCTGTTTACAAAATCTTATTTCCCGTTGTCACATTCTTGTCACACTTTTCTATCAACTTTTTTCCATTAGTAATTTCTTTGTTCATATTTAGTGAAACCATTTTATTCAATGAATAATAGGCTTGAGGAATAAATTAACTCAAAAGCCCATATCCTGACCACCAGTGCCTCAGAAAACTGCTCTTCCCCTTGAAGGTTATTGGGGAAATCTGTCAACTGTTAGCGGAAGCCTACTTCCACCAGAAGAACAGCACTGTCTGTATCAGTCACCACTGTTTTGAATGTTTTTCTTCCAGGCAATGTCAGGTTATCTTTGTCACATTAATCAGGCAACTGATCACCAGTGCATCAAAAAGATCACTGACATTCAATTCAGAAGGGCTAAGCAATTCATATCCTTCGCAATAGAAGCAGCCAAACAAAGAGAGCTATCTAGTTCCACAGGCTGGTTGGGTTCCCACAGGTGTAATGAGCTATTGCCGGGACGTATGTGGCACTCATACGACAATACCCCTCAATTTTATGAACAGAAAAGCCTTTCATTCTATTAATGTGTAGCTAGTGTGCCAAATCAATCACCTTGTCAATGCCAGATACCCAGGAAACTGCTATGATGCTTTCATCAAGCGACAATTCACCATGCCATCCCTCAAGACTCGGATGATTGATTTGCTACCAGAGCTATCCCCTGCAGTCATGGTTGATGACTCCGGTAAGGCTTTCATAACAGAAGGGGGACAACAGATACAATGACGCTGATGTAATTACAAGAGGTGTCATAGACCAGACTAAGGAATTCTCAAGTTCTATTTTAGGTGCCTGGATACATTTGATGGAGCCCTACAATAAAGATCAGTGAGAGTCTCAAGAATAATTGAGGCTTGTTGCATTCTGCATAATATTGTGATGAAGAAAGTTTGTAGCTTCTGGAAGCTAGAGCCGATGATGATGAAGAGAGGGTGAAGGACCACCCATGAGGCATGAGGATGGAACACAGGAAAAAAAGGACATGGGATGGTACAGCCAGCAACCTGAGAAAGGAGGGTGCAACTGCATTCAATAAATAAAAGTCGACTCACCAAATAAAATCACTTTACACCTGTCTATTCTGCCCCCACACCCTCACTGTCAAAGACTTCTGCCAAGTTCCTTCAGAAGACAGAAGTCTAAATTTTACCTGCTGCATCCAAACCCCAAGAAGATAAAGCATATATAAAAATGGACTTAGAACTCTATTTGCACAAGTCATGTTTACTTTACAAAACAACATATTCTCCAAAAAGTAACAAAAATTCCAAGTACCTTATCTACAACAACAACTTGCATTTATATAGTGCCTTTAGCATGGAAAAAATGTCCCAAATACTTCCTACCAGCATGTTTACCCTTTGTGCCAGCTAATTTATAAACTTGTGTGCCTCATCTACTGCGCCTATGAGGTACTCTTTGATTGAGATAAGGTTGCATGGTGGGTGGCTGGGATGGTCCCCCTGGAGCTCTAGATGCCTGAGGTGACTCTTGTCTCAGGGAAACAACTGTCCCAGAAAGACCAGCTTCCGGCAGCCTTTCTATTGCAGTGGCAGGTGGTGCTGGGCCCATGTCTGAAGTTCCCTTATGTGTAGACATTGTCAGGGGCAATAAGGCAGCAGGCTCAATGCCACTCTCTAGAGAGACAGTGACATCTGTGCCCACTGCTGGAGCTGGGCAGAGGAGCTAGTGTGTCAGTACAGACCGAATACTCCTAGCCAGGACTTGTAAGCCGTGTGAAAGTAGCCTTTCAAAAGCACCTACTGCAGCACTGTTAGCTGCCACTCTGGAACCCATGAATATCCTTAGAAGATGTTTCTGGTGTCTTGATGCTCACCAGGCTGTCACAGTCTCGAGGGTATTCTGCAAATTGTGGGAAACATCCCGCCATGTGTTGCAGATGCAAGTAGTGGACTCCTCCCATTTGTCCATCATCTCAACCATACAAATGGAAATCCTCTCCACTGCCTCCAAATGAAATCAATGCTCCCTAATCATAGCTCTTTTGACGGCTGGGTGCGAGATCTGGGTCTCCTGGCTCCTCGGCTGAGGGCGATCATTTCTCCACCCTCCATGGAGGAACAGCACGCTCACCTTCTCCCAATTCCAAATGCTCACTAGTACTCAGTGCCTCACCTGGTGAACATCCTTCTGACTCACCAGCTACTTCCTCGAGTGGGTATCTTTGTGCTAGTGTTTGCACAAGTAAGATTCTATGATGGAGTTGGCGAGGAAGTGGCACAGCTGAGGATCTGGATCTGTCAGCTAATTCCCCAGTGAAAGAGTCTGGGTGGTCATCGTCATGGCTGGCCTCTTCCTGCAATGCACCTCCTATGATGTGAAACTCAGAAGAGCTTTTTTAACTGTGCTCATAGTGACATTCCCCTTGAAGAAACAGCAGCTGAGTGTAACGGCATTAGAAAAACATATGACATTAAACCAACTTATGATGAGCATTTCCAGCTTCTACCAACCTTGTGTGGTCACCTCACTCCAAAGTCGCCCTCTCCCACAGGTTCACATGCATGCCTGCCCACAATTTGCAGAACCCCCTCTTCCTGTGCGCTCAGGGTTGTTAGCACCACTGCTCCTGCTTCAGTTGTATTTCTTTGGCGCTGATTGTAGGCCATCTTTTCTTTTGCAGGGAGTGAAGTCAATGTTAAGGACATGGGAGTGGCAGACTGTTTCCCCCATCTGAGTGCATACGTCCCATGATGAGCTGTGGAGATGGTCTGTCCCTTTAATGAAGTGTCCTTGAAGACTAGCAGTAGTCCTTGTGGCAGGCAATGGAGTTGCTAGAGTAGTTTCCCTTTCCAGAAGGTGCTTGAATGTTTGCAGAGGTTTTCCTTTGCCGAAGTCCCCCTAACACCAGATGCTGACAAAGAAAGAGAACGGTAGGTAAAGAGCTGAGTGAAGGCTGTATGCGGGGTAGCAGGTGTCTATTGCAATAATGCTTTGACTTACCATGGTCATCCTTGTGAGGTCATTGAACCTCTACCTGCATTGTGTGGCAGTTCTTGGGGTAGTGCAGATTGCACTGACTGCCTCTACGACCTCCCTCCTGACGGACTGCACCTCTCTCAATGAAGCTTCTTGCTTTAATTTCCCAACAGTCTGCCTTTTCTGGCCCTCACTTAGCCAGCTACACATCCAGAGATGCACCTGAGAATGTCGGGGCCCTTGCAGATGCTGACTCCTCACCCACCCCCACTGAGGATGCTTCATGCCTGCTAACGAGCACTTCTTCAGACCCCTGAGGAGCAGGCTGGGTTAGATGGATATGTGGTCACCCTGAGAAGAAGTTGCCTCATTTGGCCTTTCTCCTGCCATGCCATGGATACATTTTTCTTGAAGGTGGAAATAGCAGGTGAGGAACAGCAAACATGCTGAGGCGTCCGGACCGAGGTACTTCTCTGCTGTTAGGGGTTTCTCAATCGGGACAGCACCCATGAATACAGAGGATAGCCCTATTCTCTTAATGTGTGCACTGTTTAATTCCACTGTTTAATGAAGGCACCATAGCTGCTTCCTGGATAACAACCATTGATGTACATGATGATTTTTCTGTGGTTTGCTATCACCTGAACATTAATTGAGTGCAAATGATTTCCCTTCTTGAAAGCTATCTAGAATCCTGATGCTCACATGGGTGCCATGTGCAACTCTTTACACTTGAGGGGACCCTGCCAGCAGGTGAAAGCGGCACATTCTGTCCAGCTGATGCCTCCTTTCCACAGGAAAAGTGATGGAAGGTGTAGCCCCTAACTGCTGGTCACTTTTCTGCTGTATGAGTGTACTGCAGACTGCCTGATGTAGAAGGTGTCTTCTGGGGTGGCTTGGAAGGATCCAGTATGAAAGCATCATGTTGCATTAACCTTCACTTGTATGGAAAGAGCTGTCTTTGTTCTAGGTGTTGTGTGAGGGTCATTGTGCAGCAGATGGCACAACTCTGTGAAATCAACTAACAGTATTTAATCTTAACACTGCATACACTGTGACTTACACGGAAGAATCCAATAAATAATCCATCACAGGCAAAAATGTTGCCTTTTTGTCGCACCAACAGGCTGTGCCCCCCCCCCCCCCCACACCCCCACAGAAGCCCACCAACCAGGAGACTTTCAGATCCTCTCCCACCCAGCGTATCTGGTAACATGCCTTCCCTCCAAGTCCCAGATGCAGTGACCACCACTGTCACATTTCGGGATTTCTGACAATTTCATCATGGAACAGTCTTGGTTATTTGCTTACCACATTGGGTTTAGGCAGTTTCATTAACCCATCCCAGACTGGAGATTGGGTGATTATGCTGGCATGGCTTCTTTCCTGTGAACTCAGTAGGGAGTGTTGCTAGGGAAGCTCCTACGTGGGGAGCAGGGGTTAGAAGCATGATTAATTGGTAAGCCTACTGGCTAATCACCAAACAACGAGACCTGGGAGAGACTCCTGTTCAGCTAGGAGATAAAGGACAGAGTTTACACTCAGTTCCAGAAATCTTGCTATGGGAGACATGCAGGGAGCTAGTATTCTTTAAGATAGGGCTGGTCAGGAGCAGAGGAAGGGCTGACTAGAAAAATGATATTTAGCTCGTTAATAGAGACAGTGTGGTATATTTATTATTTTCTTGTTTTATGTGGAGTGATACTGAATTAAGTCAAAGTACAGTGAGATTTTCTATAAATCTTATTCTGCTCGTTCAGTTCAACCAGTATGACCTCTTGATTGGTACCCCATCCACCACCCTAAATATTCACTCCCTTCACCACCGGCACACCATGGCTGAATTGTGTACCATCTACAGGATGCACTGCAGCAACTCGTCAAGGCTTTTTCGACAGCACCTCCCAAACCCCTGACCTCTACCACCTAGAAGGACAAGGGCAGCAGGTACATGGGAACAACACCACCTGCACGTTCCTCTCCAAGTCACACACCATCCCGACTTGGAAATATATCGCCGTTCCTTCATCGTCGCTGGGTCAAAATCCTGGAACTCCCTACCTAACAGCACTGTGGGAGAACCTTCACCACAGGAACTGCAGCGATTCAAGAAGGCGGCTCACCACCACCTTCTCAAGGGTAATTAGGGATGGACAATAAATGCTGGCCTTGCCAGCGACGCCCACATCCTATGAATGAATAAAAAAAATCTCACCAAAGTGTTCACCAGGCTGCCTTTCAGAAGATTGGAGAAGTGTAAGTAGAGGCATGAGCGAGATTACAGTATCCAGTTCATCTGACAAGGGTTTTAATTGGTACAATTCCTCGGGTCATACTATCATATTACTCGATATCAGGCAGTAAAGTTAAATTCCTTATTGTAATGGGATGCAGGTTCCACTTAAATCCAGAGTCCATGACACAAACATAGCAGTAAATTGTAGAACTCAAAAACTAGCAAGTGCAGACCATCCCTAGGGATCAAGGAATTCTGTGCCACGCAAACATAGCAAAATAAAGTTATTCTGGTTGCCACAAAACATGTTTGTGGCTGTTCATGATTTTTTACTGGTTTCCATGACATTAACTTTTTTTTAGCATGACAGTAAATGACAGAGACAAAAATCTGCTACCTGCTTTCCCGTTTTATTCCTGTTAGCGGATTCAGCTCTGGTTTTACCAGGAAGCCTGAAGCTAAATCAAATGCATCTTCAAAAAGCATCTGTAAAAAGGGGGGAAAAGGCAGCTATCTTCATTACACACGCAACAAAAAATTATTACTATAGGAAAACTATCCATCTAAACCACACTTCAGGCATTCTAGGCAAACTAAAAGGATTCATCCTTGTATTCTGCAAAGCTGGCAATCAGATAAAGGACATATACATCCTAGTATTACCAGAGGTTTCCAATAAAGAGGTGCCAGCTACAACTAAAGTCTGAATGAGTTGAGACCTTTCAAGATTGTAGACTAGTGAACTGGTTAATGTGCTATGGGCCTTGTAAAGAAGACTAGCGAGCAAGGAAGTCTTGGAAGACAATTGGTACTAAGGTCCCGTCTTTCTTAGATACGAGCAAAGGGGAAAGGAGTGTAACAACTAATTTCCCTTATCAAACTAATTGACATCAGGCAATTATAGATTCTGACACATGTCCATCCAGTTCAACAACACCTTGGAAGTATCCATGTGAAAGAATTGACTATTTTGACATTAATGGTCCTAACTCCTAACTGGGATTCACTTAGAAAGAATATGGTTATGCTTTGCCCACGCCTAAATAAGAAGGTTTTAGAAAATTGCTCAAGATTTCTAGAATGGACAGAATGTTAAAGGAAGTTTTAGAACTTTTGAAGCAGTTCTTCAAATATCAGCATGTTAACAATGAAGATGGAGAATTAAGCATATAATCAAACAGAACTAAAACTTGTAAAGTGTATCACAACTATTAGTAGCTCAGGTTTCAGAACAGAGAAAGTAAACAGTATAGTGATACAGACATAATGTGCACAAAAGGTTAGTTAGGCTAGAACAAGAAGATAACGACCAGAGAAAGAAAATAACACAATAATTACTATTGCCCATAAAATTTCCACTGTATTTCTCAAAAAATCAACCCTCATTTCCAGGAAAGAATCAGTGGTTTCTTTCATGAACAACAATAAGTAAACTGTTCAGAATATTTGGTGTTTCCCAGTTGCCCAACACCAAATCCCCATCTTCGCTTTTCAAAGGCACTGCTACTTCCTTGATTCCCTTTTTACTCCATGTACTTACTGATTTTTTATATTGTTTTTTAGATTCCCTGCATTCTAATCTCATTGTCTATGTTTTCCTGTCTAACCAGATGTTTATCCTCTTCACCCTTATCCTTATATTCCTGTTTGTCTGCTGCTGAACCCGACGATCTATATTTGATGAACACCCTTTTTTGTCCTTATTCTTCACAATACCTCCATTGTTGTCCATGTAGGTTTCTCCTTATTGGGATTTCTTACCCAATGGTACAAATTAACTTTTTAATTCCTGTATTGTGTATTTAAAGGCCTACCACTACAATTAACTATTTCCTCATTCCCCCAAAGTTTGCCTTCCTAGAATTAAGAGTCTTTGTCCTCTCCATCACAATGACCATTTACTTTGTCGACTGTAACATCTCCCGCCTCCACCTCTACCTCAGCCCATCTGCTGCTGAATCCCTCATTCATGCCTTTGTCACCTCCAGACTTGAATATTCCAATGCTCTCCTGGCCAGCTCCCCATCCTCTGGAAACTTTAGATCATCTAAAATTCTGCTGCCCGTATCCTATCCCACAGCAAGTGCTGCTCACCTATCACTGACCGACATTGGCTTCTGGTCCCTCAACACCTAAAGTTTAAAATTCTTACCCTCATTTTTAAATCCCTTCATGGCATCGACCCTCCTTATCTTTGTAACCTCTTCCAGCTCTACAACTCCCCTCTCGAACTCGCTATTCCTTGACTCTGGCCTCTTGTGCATCCCCTTCCTTTGATCTACCTTCAGGCATCTAGCTCCACACTCTGGAATTCCCCCCCTGAACCCCTCTGCCTTTCCACCTCCCTCTCCTCCTTTGAGACCCTTCTTAAAACCCACTTCTATGACCAAGTCTTTGGTTACCCCTCCTAATATCTCTTTTTGTGGCTCGGCATCCATTTTTTCTAATTACACCCCTGTGGAGCAACTTGGGATGTTTTTCTATGTTAAAGGCACCATATAAATGCAAGTCTTGTACTCCTCTTATCCACGGTGAATCTGATGCCAAACTCAATTACGTTATGGCTAGCACAAAACCAAGCATCTGTGTAGTGCTGTGGGCTAGTAGCAGCAGAATTGTATACCACCATAATCTCATGGGCTAGCACATCTCTCACTCCTTGATCACTACCAAGCCAAGGCAGCAACTCTGGCTCAATTTGTAGGGTAGAAGGGAATGCCAAGAACAGCACCAAGCGTAGCTGAGAATGAGTTATCTACCTAGCAAAGCTGCTCCAGCGGGCTATGGTCCCGATAGTCCTCTCCCGAGTGCCTAGGGGACACTCAGTTTCCAGGTACAATGGACAGGAAAAGCGGGTGGAGATAGAAATACATTGGGTTTCCAAACCCTCTACATTGCCCCAAGATATCTGGGGCTTCCCCAAAAAGGTTGGCTTGCACCTACAACACGTTCAGGACAAGAGGTGCAATGGAAATGAAGCGAGAAGGGATTTCCCGACACTCTAGCTTCAAGTTTCTCTCTGTCCAATGGTAGGGCACCCATTTTTAATGACATCTGAAGAAGGTGGCATTCGGCCTTGCACTTGAGACCTGATCAGATTGGTGGATCTGAGGGAGCCAGGCAGCAAGACAAGGGGAGCATGCAAAGGTAAGTCCTACCTTCTTTTGCAACGTCCCCACAGATTTTCAGGTTTGGGCCTTCTCCCTACAGCAGCCAGATGGCCCTGAGACTGGCAGGCAGTCCCGCAGCTGCGCCACTGTTCCCATCCCCATTTCTGTGGCCGCGGCTCTCAGTTGAGATGCAACCGGGCACCCTGAGACCTGAACAGGGGGACCGCACTTCAGCCACGCTGATCTGTCCAGGACATGGGCAAGGGATGGAGGAATAAAGCAGTCCATGGGTTTAATTTAATTCATTTACATTAGTTTGTAAATAATTATTAATTAAGAACAGAACGACCGAAAAGTCAGGAGCACTGTAAAAACTCTGTGCCCGGTTCTCGAATCTCCACTCCCGTCCAGTAAGACTCCAGCTGGGGAGCGCAGTCCCTGAAAATTGACTCTTTGTAACCACTCTTTGGGTCTAAAACATAAATGTAAAGGCACTGGAAGAGGAGACATGATTCATGTTATGTAGATGAATAGGTATCCCTGTTAACAAAGGGAGATAGGAAATGACTTGGTGTAGTTATTGACCATGGAACTGTTATCAAAAGGGCTAACCATTTACCACAATGGATCCCGGGGATGTTTCAATAAGGGGCCACATAAGAGATTCAGGGTGTGTAGAGTCAAGGGCCAGGTATGGATTGAGGGATGGCTACAAAACAGAAAGCAGAGGGCAGTAGTTAAGGAAAATTTCTTGGATTGACAGAAAGTGGGAAGTGGTGCCCCCTGGGGCCACTGTTGTTCACCATATACATTTATGATTTTGGGTCAAGGTCATGATTGGGGAGCGGGGAGGGGGTGTGCATATGCATATCCTAATGCCTGTATCAAGTGCGCCTATATTTTTTGCCTATACCAATATGTGGGCGGTGCACTTCTGGCTCGTAATGAGTGTGTGCTTCCTGACCACTATATTGCAGGCAAAGGCACACGTTTAGCACCCGAAAAACTGGCGCGGTGTCATCGAATTTCTAGGTCTATGGAATTAAACATCAAGAGCAGCAGGCTATGGCCAAGGCTAAGAGGTCCCACAACCAACAGTACAGAGTAAAACTTTATAGCCCTACCAGTCAAGAATGGTGGTGGACATCCAGCAACTAGTAAGGGGAGGAGACTCCATGAACATCTCAATCCTCAACAATGGTGGAGCCCAGCACGAGTGCAAGAGGCAAGACTGAGGTGTTTGTAAGTATCTTCAGCCAAAAGTGCAAAGTGGATGATCCTATCCAGCATCCTCCTGAGGTCCCCCCATCATGGATACCAGTGTCCAGCCAATTCAATGCGTTCCTACATTATGACAGTGACTATACTTCAAAAGTACTTCATTGGCTGTAAGGTGCTTTTTGACATCCTAAAGTCATGAAAGGCGCTACATAAATGCAAGTCTTTCTTTTCTTTCTTTCCATGTGACATTAAGAAGTCAGTGAGTGCACTGGGGCCTGAAAACATCCCTGCTGTAGTGCTGAAGACCTGTGCATGAGAGCCAGCTGTTGGCAATGAATGGGTTAAAATCAATATGAGGTTTACCGTAAAGGATACATGCACTGTTCTCATGCTGGGCACACGATGGAAAAATACTGAGTACTGTTAGACAATAGTGGCTATGAACCATTAACACTTACCTATAACAGGGATGAGCACATACTTGAGGCATGGAGCAGTCAGAGCCAATGAATAACGGTTAAGAATGTTAAAAACAAGGTAAGGCCCATGAACAGTGCAAGAATCAAACGTTAGAAATAAAATTGGCTGGTTGATGAATAATGCTAATATATGTATTTCTGTACTAACTATAAACATGGGGGTCACCAAGGAGCCTGGCAGCTACAGAAGTGGAGGTTCCTAGCAGAGCAATGTTTCCACATGAAGTTACGGACATCTCTTGAAGCCCTGATGGGACTACCTTTTGTAAGTAAGTGTGAGTTGAAAAGCTGGGGTTTTAGATTAACTAGCTGTACCTGCCTAAATAATCACCTTATGTGTATATATAAACGTGGGAACAGTCTGAGCAAACACTGCAGAGGCTGCAATTAATTATCGTGATAACTTTATGCACATTGCAATGTCCTCCTGTTAATCAGGATACGATTATTCAACTGTAAGTCATAGAGTCATAGAGTTATACAGCACGGATAGAGGCCCTTCGGCCCATCGTGTCCGCGCCGGCCATCAAGCCCAGTCTAATCTAATCCCATATTCCAGCATTTGGTCCGTAGCCTTGTATGCTATGGCATTTCAAGTGCTCATCCAAATGCTTCTTGAATGTTGTGAGGGTTCCTGCCTCCACAACCCTCTCAGGCAGTGAGTTCCAGACTCCAACCACCCTCTGGGTGAAAAAGTTATTTCTCAAATCCCCTCTAAACCTCCCGCCTTTTACCTTGAATCTATGCCCCCTTGTTATAGAACCCTCAACGAAGGGAAAAAGCTCCTTAGTATCCATCCTATCTATGCCCCTCATAATTTTGTACACCTCAATCATGTCCCCCCTCAGCCTCCTCTGCTCCAAGGAAAACAAACCCAATCTTCCCAGTCTCTCTTCATAGCTGAAGCGCTCCAGCTCTGGTAACATCCTGGTGAATCTCCTCTGCACCCTCTCCAAAGCGATCACATCCTTCCTGTAGTGCGGCGACCAGAACTGCACACAGTACTCCAGCTGTGGCCTAACCAGTGTTTTATACAGCTCCATCATAACCTCCTTGCTCTTATATTCTATGCCTCGGCTAATAAAGGCAAGTTTCCCACCTTATCTACCTGTTCAGCCTGGAGCTGTCTTACTGCCTAGGATGGAAGCAGGCTATCAACATAACATAAAGAAAGTTCAGATTGCAAGAACTCAATGAAAAATCACAAGGGAGGAAAAAATCATCAGGTAATTCATCCCAATCACTTAGAACAGCATTTGTGTCTCCATCTGGGAGTGACACAATCTGCTGAGGGAAGGGGTTGGAGGGGAACACAACTATAAAGGACAAAAGAAATTGCATTTTTTTTAAAAAGAAAAGAAATAGCATTGTGTCATTCGGTGCTACCAAACTACTTGAGTCGACAAGGTTACTTGCCCAGTACAGCATCCACAACAGGGAGTAGAATGTACACTGCATATGTCAAGAGAACCTGCCTCACACATTATGGGTTTTGTCCATCATAACCAATGGCATTGTGTTTTCTGTAGAAAGGGGAAAACTAGAAGAAGAAAAACCTTCTCTTGTCTTTTTTTTTGCCTATTAAGTGAGACATTTTTTTACTTTTATTAATCTCGTACAGAAATTTCTTTGTAAGGTACCTCGTCATGATTGGATTCTGAAGAACCACTTGCTCCTTGGCTGTCTAAAGCTCTGTCTCTCACAGTACAGTCCATCTGCAAAGGGATCTGCAATGTGATTTGTTCACCTGGGGACAAACACACCCTTTGGGAGCATTTTTTGAAGATGGCTGCCTTCTTCTCCCCAGACATGTCCTGCCAGAGATGCGAAATTGCTTTTGATACAATGGGCAAGGTGATCTGTTCCATGGACACAATCCTGTTCTCCACCAAAAGGTCCACTGTTTCTTTGTAAAAATGTAGGTATCTGCCAAAAAGAAAAATACAGTAGAAAAAATTTCAAAACAATTTGTAAGTGGCAACAGCCTGGGGAGATTCACCATCTGATTTTTGCATCTCTTCCTGTGGGGAAGTGCCCAGAGGCCCTCATGGCACTTCTACCTTTGACACAAGGATAATATTGAGAATTCTGCACTGTAAAAGTCACAGGTTCATGTCAATGCCTTTTGGTCCAAAAATAACATGTTAAAGCAACAACACTACACTGCAGTGCCACCAGATCAGCACTTAATTTGTTTTTAAAGCTGTTGTACTCTTTGATGTCCTTTTGATGTGCTGCACTAGTGCAATGACAGACTGCACTGCAAAATGATTGGGTTTCCTTGTAGTGCCCCATGAGGAATTCCCAATCCTATAGTTTTTGGGGAAAGGCAGTTATTAGGGAGACTGAAATACTTCTACTGAAAGGTGAGATAAATCAGATGGCAAATCCGTCTTGTGCAACTCCTAGAGGCCTGGCCAAGAGTGGAACTGGAAGAAACACACTCACTTGATCAGTAGGAGAAAGGCTTTCAGCACAAAGATGCAAGCAGTGATAAAATAAGATTGTTCCTAGATTTCAAATAACATGAAATAGAATGTACAGCACAGAAACAGGCCATTTGGCCCAACAGGTCCATGCCGGTGCTTATGCTCCACATGAGCTTCCTCTCTTCCTACTTCATCTAACCCAATCAGCATATTGTTCTATTCCTTTCTCCCTCATGTGTTTATCTAGCTTCCCTTTAAATGCATCGATGCTAGTCACCTCAACTACTTCTTGTGGTAGCGAGTTCCACATTCTAACCACTCTCTGGATAAAGACCATGACAGGACAAATCAAGTTTGTACACAAACATTATGCCATTGTAAGCTACACCAGAAGAAATACAAAGGGGGTGGAAGTGTAGGGAGGACATAGTCTGCAAAAAAACTAGATTTGTACCCTATAAATGCACATGTTTTTCAAACAGTTAAGGACTGATGTGTCATCCCATGTGCCTCAGAGAATCTGCACTTATTCTGATCAAGAGGGGTATGTTTGTCCAGTGCAAGACCACAGCAACAGGTACAGAACTGAACACTTTCCTCACCCTATTCGGATTTTGCTGTTGGAGCATTGTTAATTTATTTGGAAAACAGAAATTAGTGGGATTAGGAGAGGAGAAAGACAATTTGAAGAAACTTGCTGATAGTGACTTACTTAACCACCCACTGTTCACTCCATAGTACTATAATGGTATGGTGTGCAATACTAACCCTTCAAATTCTATGAGGTCTGCTGAGGATTTCACAGGAGACTGGGAACAGACTGGTTTCACATCACTCTCTGCAGGATGTCCTCTGTATTCCCTCAGCCACTGCCAAAGGGCCACCCTTGTCTTACCAGGTAGGTTTGCTGATGCCAAGTCACTGCGAAGGCAGAAAAAAATTGTTAGGGATGTAAGTGAAGGTACGAAAGAGAAAAAATTGAGAATGCAAAAATACTGGAATTCAGGAACCCATCCTCCAAATGATGCAATGTGGTAAATTTAAAATCAGAAAATTATAGCATTTGAATGAAATTTCAACAAAGTATTGTTTGCTTTCTCTTATATTTTCATTAAGATTCTTATATTTCAAGAAATAAAACTGTACTTATGGCTCCAATATGTCTGTCTTCCAATTCCTGCACATTTACCCTTTAAACTGCTAAAGTACCACTGATCTTTGCATTAAGTAGTAATGCGTTAACGTTACATGTTAATGTAGAAACAGTAATATATAGTAACTGGATGTACATCTGCTGCCCAGCTGCA
This sequence comes from Heptranchias perlo, assembly GCF_035084215.1. Classification (NCBI taxonomy): domain Eukaryota; kingdom Metazoa; phylum Chordata; class Chondrichthyes; order Hexanchiformes; family Hexanchidae; genus Heptranchias; species Heptranchias perlo. The sequence continues at coordinate 33,936,553 of NC_090342.1, read as the reverse complement.
AAACCTCACCTTTTATTCAGATGTGTCAATCACTGGTTTAAAGGTCCAAATGAGGCTTGGCTGCAACTCGCCTCCGTTTCTATGGCGTGTTTCAGAAGCCACCGGAGAGACTTTCTGTATAAGTTAAATTCGATTCTCTTTCAGAATCCACAAAAATTTAATCCTCTTAAGTGTTTTAAGTTCCAAAATTGGCCCTTTGAATATCGGCCCACTGGCTTTAAGTGTCAGCGGGACATCGGAGTGTCTGTTGCATGCACGCATCTTAACGCGCCAGGGCCAAACCCAGAAACGGGCATGTTGGAGCCGGGATGCAGTCCCGCTCCGAAAACTTAGTATTTTCACTGCCCAACCGCCCCCCCCAACCCACCTGTTTGTGGGGGGGTTAAAACTACTCCCGGGTACACCAATGAAAGTAGTAAATGGTTCAGTATAGTTTTTTAAAGTCATTTTCAGTGATTTAAAATCAGGTTACTCACAGGTGGAGAATTAGGCACTCTTATCAAAAATGCTTATTTTTTGTGATAAACCCATTTTCAGCTGTATTAATAAAACTGCACCAGGTTACCACTCTTAAATACATCAATGAATATTATTTAATACAAAGAAAAAAAAATGATTACGTTCTATTATGCTGACCGACTGCGCTGGTTCATGGACGTTTTAAGTTTGTGACTGTGCAAATGTACTTTAGCGGAAACTTGAACTGTAACCTAACCAGCACAATTTGTGCCCAATTTCCTGCCCAAAGTGGAAACCCTATCCCATGATTAAAACTATCATCAAACATGAGAGGGGCAAAAAGTAAAGATGAAGCTCCCATCATGTGTTGACAATATAATGAGCCGTCGATGATGTGAGAAAATGAATTGAAGCACGCTCCCAGAACAAGGCCCAGTGGTTCTCACTCCACTGTGCCCCACTCCCATTTGAATGACTACCGCCCCATCTCCAACCTCTCTGTCCTCTCCAAAGTCCTTGAACATGCCTCCCAAACGCGTGCCCACCTTTCCCACAACTCCATGTTTGAATCCCTGCATTTCGGTTTCCGCCCCGGTACAGGACTGAAACGGCCCTTATCAAAGTCACAAAATACATCCTATGTGACTATGACCGTGGTAAACTATCCCTCCTCATCCTTCTCGACCTGTCTGCAGTTTTTGACACGGTTGACCACACCATCCTCCTCCAACGCCTTTTTTCCGTCATCCAGCTGGGCGGGACTGTGCTCGCCTGGTTCCATTCTTATCTATTCAGTTGTAGCCACAGAATCGCCTGCAATGGCTTCTCTTCCCGCTCCTGCAACGTTACCTCTGGAGTCCCCCAAGGATCTATCCTTGGCCCCCTCCTATTTCTCATCTACGTGCTGCCCCTCAGCGACATCATCTGAAAAGACGTCAGGTTCCACATGTATGTTGACGACACCCAGCTTTACCTCACCACCACCTCCCTGGACCCCTCCTCTGTCTCTCATTTGTCATATTGCTTGTCTGACTGGATGAGCAAAAATTTCCTCCAGCTAAATATTGGGAAGACGGAAGCGGTCTTAGGTTCCCACCACAAACTCTGTTCCCTAACCACTGACACCATCCCTCTCCCTGGCCACTGTCTGAGGCTGAACTAGGCCGTTGCAACCTTGGCATCCTATTTGACCCTGAGATGAGCTTCCGCCCACATATCCACTCCATCACCTAGACCGCCAACTTCCACCTCCGAAACATCACCCGTCTCCGCCCCTGCCTCAGCTCATCTGCTGCTGAAGCCCTCGTCCATGCCTTTGTTATCTTTAGACATGACTATTCCAATGCTCTCCTGGTTGGCATCCCATCTTCTACCCTCCATAAATTTGAGCTCATCCAAAACTCTGCTGTTCGTATCCTAACTCGCACCAAGTCCCGTTCACACATCACCCCTGTGCCTGCTGACCTACATTGGTTCCATTGGTTCGGGAACGCCTCCATTTTAAAATTCTCATCCTTGTTTTCAAATCCCTTCATGGCCTCGCCCCTTCTTATCTCTGTAACCTCGTCTAGCCCCACAACCCTCTGAGAACTCTGCATGCCTCCATTTCTTGCCTCTTGCACATTCCCGATTTTAATCGCTCCAACATTGGAGGCCGGGCCTTCAGCTGCCTAGGCCCTAAGCTCTGCAATTCCCTCCCTAAATCTCACCGACTCTCTCACCTCCTTTTAAGATGCTCCTTAAAACTTACTTCTTTGACTAAGCTTTTGGTCACCTGTTCTGATATCTCCTTATGTGGCTCGGTGTCAAATTATGTTTGATAATGCTCCTATGAAGCGCCTTGGGACATTTGATGATGTTAAAGGTGCTATATAAATGTAAGTTGTTATTGTTCAAAGAATGAAGCTGGAACAATAATCCCAGTTGAAAGAAAGGGTATTATATTGGTGTTCATACTGAACTAATGATTCCCGTAATGACTACAACTGTGTTGCATAAGAACAGCAGTAGGCCATTCAGCCCCTCGAGCCTGTTCCACCATTCAATGAGATCATGGCTGATCTTTACGCTAACTCCATTTATCCGCCTTGGCTCCATATCCCTTAATAACCATGGCTAGCAAAAATCTATTGATCTCAGATTTAAAATTATTAATTGAGCTAGCATCTACTGCTTTGTGTGGGAGGGAGTTCCACACTTCTACCACCCTTTGTGTGAAGAAGTGTTTCCTAACTTCTCTCCTGAATGGCCTGGCTCTGATTTTAAGGTTATGTCTGTTTGTCCTAGACTCCGCCGCTGTGGAAGAAGTTTCTCTCTATCTATCCTATCAATTCCTTTCAAAATCCTAAAAACCTCACTCAAATCATCCCCTAACCTTCTATATTCAAGGGCATAAAAGCCTAGTTTATGTAATCTCTCCTCATAATTTATCCCTTGGAGCCCTGGTAACATTCTTGTGAATCTGCACTGCACTCTTTCCAAGACCAATGTATCATTTCTAAGGTGTGATGCCCAGAACTGTACTCCAGATGCGGTCTAACCAGGGCTTAGTATAGCTGGGCCTGCGGCAGCTGGTGAGCGATCCAACACGAGGGAAAAGCCTACTTGACCTCGTCCTCACCAATCTACCTATCGCCGATGCATCTGTCCATGACAGTATTGGTAGGAGTGATCACCCACTGTCCTCATGGAGACAAAGTCCCGTCTTCGCAATGAGGACACCATCCAACGTGTTGTGTGGCACTATCACCGTGCTAAATAGGATAGATTCAGAACAGATCTAGCAGCTCAAAACTGGGCATCCATGAGGCGCTGTAGGCCATCAGCAGCAGCAGATTTGTATTCCAGCACAATCTGTAACCTCATAGCCCCGGTATATTCCTCACTTTACCATTACCAACAAGCCAGGGGATCAACCTTGGTTTAATGAGGAGTGTAGAAGAGCATGCCAGGAGCAGCAGCAGGCATACCTAAAAATGAGGTGCCAATCTGGTGAAGCTATAACTCAGGACTACATGCATGCTAAACAGTGGAAGCAACATGCTATAGACAGAGCTAAGTGATTCCACAACCAACGGATCAGATCAAAGCTCTGCAGTCCTGCCACATCCAGTCATGAATGGTGGTGGACAGTTAAACAACTAACGGGAGGAGAAGGCTCTGTAAACATCCACATCCTCAATGATGGCAGAGTCCAGCACGTGAGTGCAAAAGGCAAGGCTGAAGCGCTTGCAACCATCTTCAGCCAGAAGTGCTGTGTAGATGATCCATCTCGGCCTCCTCCCGATATCCCCACCATCACAGAAGCCAGTCTGCAGCCAGTTCGATTCACTCCATGTGATATCAAGAAACGACTAAGTGCACTGGATACAGCAACGGCTATGGGCCCCGACAACATCACGTCTGTAGTGAAGACTTATGCTCCAGAACTAGCCACGCCTCTAGCCAAACTGTTCCAGTACAGCTACAACACTGGCATATACCCGACAATGTGGAAAATTGCCCAGGTATGTCCTGTCCACAAAAAGCAGGACAAATCCAATCAGGCCAATTACTGCCCCATCAGTCTACTCTCAATCATCAGCAAAGTGATGGAAGGTGTCGTCGACAGTGCTATCAAGCGGCACTTACTCACCAATAACCTGCTCACCGATGCTCAGTTTGGGTTCCGCCAGGACCACTCAGCTCCAGACCTCATTACAGCCTTGGTCCAAACATGGACAAAAGAGCTGAATTCCAGAGGTGAGGTGAGAGTAACTGCCCTTGACATCAAAGCAGCATTTGACCGAGTGTGACATCAAGAAGCCCTAGTAAAATTGAAGTCAATGGGAATCAGGGGGAAAACTCTCCAGTGGCTGGAGTCATACCTACCACAAAGGAAGATTTTAAACAATTTTACAACACCAAGTTTTAGTCCAACGATTTTATTTGAAATTTACAAGCTTTTGGAGGCTTCCTCCTTCCTCAGGTAAATGTCAGGAACTCCTCCAAGCCTACGCATTTATAAATCACAGAACAATACATGGTGATTACAGATAGTCTTTGCAACTGCCCGTTGCCAAGGCAATCACAGTGTTCAGACAGAGAGGTGTTACCTACAGAGCCCCCGAATGTACAGTCAACAAAAAAAAAACAGAAAAAAAACAGAGAGAGAGAGGCAGAAACATCCGGAAGGCAGAGAAAGCCAGCAAATGACCCGTTATATTAAAAACAGATAGCTTTTGTTCGCTGGTGGGGTTACGTGTAGTGTGACATGAACCCAAGATCCCAGTTGAGGCCGTCCTCATGGGTGCAGAACTTGGCTATCAATTTCTGCTCGACGATTTTGCGTTGTCGTGTGTCTCGAAGGCCGCCTTGGAGTACGCTTACCCGAAGGTCGGTGGCTGAATGTCCCTGACTGCTGAAGTGTTCCCCGACTGGGAGGGAACCCTCCTGTCTGGCGATTGTTGCGCGGTGTCCGTTCATCTGTTGTCGCAGCGTCTGCTTGGTCTCGCCAATGTACCATGCTCTGGGGCATCCTTTCCTGCAACGTATGAGGTAGACAACGTTGGCCGAGTCACAGGAGTATGAACCATGCACCTAGTGGGTGGTGTCCTCTCGTGTGATGGTGGTATCTGTGTCGATGATCTGGCATGTCTTGCAGAGGTTACCGTGGCAGGGTTGTCTGGTGTCGTGGACGCTGTTCTCCTGAAAGCTGGGTAATTTGCTGCGAACGATAGTCTGTTTGAGGTTGGGTGGCTGTTTAAAGGCGAGTAGTGGAGGTGTGGGGATGGCCATAGCGAGGTGTTCGTCCTCATTGATGACATGTTGAAGGCTGCAGAGAACATGGCGTAGTTTCTCCGCTCCGGGGAAGTACTGGACAACGAAGGGTACTCTGTTGGTTGCGTCCCGTGTTAGTCTTCTGAGGAGGTCTGTGCGATTTTTCGCTGTGGCCCGTCGGAACTGTCGATCGATGAGTCGAGCGTCATATCCCGTTCTTACTAGGGCGTCTTTCAGCGTCTGTAGGTGTCCATCGCGTTCCTCCTCGTCTGAGCAGACCCTGTGTATTCGCAGGGCCTGTCCATAGGGGATGGCCTCTTTGACGTGGTTAGGGTGGAAGCTGGAAAAGTGGAGCATCGTGAGGTTGTCCGTGGGCTTGCGGTAGAGTGAGGTGCTGAGGTGCCCGTCTTTGATGGAGATTCGTGTGTCCAAGAAAGAAACTGATTCTGAGGAGTAGTCCATGGTGAGCTTGATGGTGGGATGGAACTTGTTGATGTTATCGTGTAGTCTCTTTAGTGATTCTTCGCCGTGGTAATCTGTAATCACCATGTGTTGTTCTGTGATTTATAAATGCGTAGGCTTCGAGGAGTTCCTGACATTTACCTGAGGAAGGAGGAAGCCTCCGAAAGCTTGTAAATTTCAAATAAAATCGTTGGACTATAACTTGGTGTTGTAAAATTGTTTACCATTGTCAACCCCAGTCCATCACCGGCATCTCCACACAAAGGAAGATGGTAGTGTTTGTAGGAGGCCAATCATCTCAGCCCCAGGGCATTGCTGTGGGAGTTCCTCAGGGCAGTGTCCTGGGCCCAACCATCTTCAGCTGCTTCATCAATGACCTTCCCTCCATCATAAGGTCCGAAATGGGGATGTGCGCTGATGATTGCACTGGACAACATCCAGGCTTGGGCTGATAAGTGGCAAGTAACATTCGCGCCAGACAAGTGCCAGGCAATGACCATCTCCAACAAGAGAGAATCTAACCACCTCCCCTTGACATTCAACGGCATTACCATCGCCGAATACCCCACCATCAACATCCTGGGGGTCACCAGTGACCAGAAACTTAACTGGACCAGCCACATAAATACTGTGGCTACAAGAGCAGGTCAGAGGCTGGGTATTCTGCGGCGAGTGACTCAGTTCCTGACTTTTTTTTAATTCGTTCATGGGTTGTGGGCATCGCTGGCAAGGCTGGCATTTATTGCCCATCCTTAATTGCCCTTCAGAAGGTGGTGGTGAGCCGCCTTCTTGAACCGCTGCAGTCCATGTGGTGAAGGTTCTCCCACAGTGCAGTTAGGAAGGGAATTCCAGGACTTTGACCCAGCGACGATGAAGGAACAGCGATATATTTCCAAGTCGGAATGGTGTGTGACTTGGAGGGGAACGTGCAGGTGGTGTTGTTCCCATGTGTCTGCTGCTCTTGTCCTTCTAGGTGGTAGAAGTCGCGGGTTTGGGAGGTGCTGTCGAAGAAGCCTTGGCGAGTTGCTGCTGTGCATCCTGTGGATGGTACACAGTGCAGCCACTGTGCGCCGATGGTGAAGGGAGTGAATGTTTAGGTTGTTGGATGGGGTGCCAATCAAGCGGGCTGTTTTATCCTGGATGGTGTCGAGCTTCTTGAGTGTTGTTGGAGCTGCACTCATCCAGGCAAGTGGAGAGTATTCCATCACACTCCTGACTTGTGCCTTGTAGATGGTGGAAAGGCTTTGGGGAGTCAGGAGGCGAGTCACTCGCCGTAGAATACCCAGCCTCTGACCTGCTCTTGTAGCCACAGTATTTATATGGCTGGTCCAGTTAAGTTTCTGGTCAATGGTGACCCCCAGGATGTTGATGGTGGGGTATTCGGCGATGGTAATGCCATTGAATGTCATGGGAAGGTGGTTAGACTCTCTCTTGTTGGAGATGGTCATTGCCTGGCACTTGTCTGGCGCGAATGTTACTTGCCACTTATGAGTCCAAGCCTGGATGTTGTTCACTTCTTGCTGCATGCGGGCTCGGACTGCTTCATTATTTGAGGGGTTGCGAATGGAACTGAACACTGTGCAATCATCAACGAACATCCCCATTTCTGACCTTATGATGGAGGGAAGGTTATTGATGAAGCAGCTGAAGATGGTTGGGCCTAGGACACTGCCCTGAGGAACTCCTGCAGCAATGTCCTGGGGCTGAGATGATTGGCCTCAAACAACCACTACCATCTTCCTTTGTACTAGGTATTCCATCCACTGGAGCGTTTGCCCCTGATTCCCATTGACTTCAATTTTACTCGGGTTCCTTGGTGCCACACTCGGTCAAATGCTGCCTTGATGTCAAGGGCAGTCACTCTCACCTCACCTCTGGAATTCAGCTCTTTTGTCCATGTTTGGACCAAGGCTGTAATGAGGTCTGAAGCCGAGTGGTCCTGGCGGAACCCAAACTGAGCCTTTCCACCATCTACAAGACACAAGTCAGGAGTGTGATGGAATACTCTCCACTTGCCTGGATGAGTGTAGCTCCAACAACACTCAAGAAGCTCGACACCATCCAGGACAAAGCAGCCCGCTTGATTGGCATCCCATCCACCACCTTAAACATTCACACCCTCCACCACCAGTGCACAGTGGCTGCAGTGTGTACCATCCGCAGGATGCACTGCAGCAACTCGCCGAGGCTTCTTCGACAGCACGTCCCAAACCCATGACCCCTACCACCTAGAAGGACAAGAGCAGCAGGCACATGGGAACAACACCTACACGTTCCCCTCCAAGTCACACACCATCCCGACTTGGAAATATATCGCTGTTCCTTCATCGTCGCTGGGTCAAAATCCTGGAACTCCCTACCTAACAGCACTGTGGGAGAACCTTCACCACATGGACTGCAGCGGTTCAAGAAGGTGGCTCACCACCACCTTCTGAAGGGCAATTAAGGATGGGCAATAAATGCTGGCCTTGCCAGCGATGCCCACATCCCATGAACGAATTTAAAAAAAGCAAAACTTCCTTCCTTTTATATTCTCGCCCTCTAGAAATAAACGTTAACATTCCATTAGCCTTTTTGATTGTTTTTTTGTACCTGACCACTACGTTTTAGTGATCTATGTAGTATGGACCCCTAAATCTCGTTGGACCTCCACTGGTCCTAGCTTTTCACCATTTAAAAAATACTCGGATCTATCCTTTTTTGGTCCAAAATGGATGATCTCACACTTACCTGCGTTGAAATCCATCTGCCACAATTTTGCCCACTCACTTAATCTATCAATGCCTCTTTGTAATTTTATGCTTCCGTCTACACTACACAATGCCACCAATCTCTGTGTCATCGGCAAACTTGGATATATGGTTCTCTATTGTTTTATCTAAGTCATTAATAAATACAGTGAATAGTTGAGGCCTCAGCACAGATACCTGTGGGACACCATTAGTCACTTCCTTCCAATTTGAGTACATACTCATTATCCTCACTCTCTGTCGTCTAATGCCTAATGAATCTTCTAACCAGGTCAACAATTTTCCTTCAATACCATGAGTCTTAATTTTAACTAACAGTCTCTTATGTGGCACCTTATCAAATGCCTTCTGGATGTCCATATAAACTATATCCATAGACTTGTTGATTTTCATACTGTACCAATGTTCCTTGTAGTAACTGATGTATTGTTCTTTTACTTCTTCCAGGTTTGATGGATGACCGTCTTCCAAATGATATGCTTCTGTCATTTAGCAGAATATTAGAAAGATTAATCAGATTTGTGAAGCTCATAGCAGTGTCATTTACGTACGATTTGAAACATTATTGAAAAAATATTGGCATAAATTTAAAATGATGAATTGAACTGATTCATTTCAGTCTGTCGATATGAATGGTACTGCGCCAGAGGTGTAAGGAGTTTAAGGCACTGACAAACTAACTGAAGTACAGCTAACTGGGTAAACTGATGAAGCACTTTGGGATATCTTGAAGACAGTTCATTCGCAATAAACTTTGCTGCCATGTTCCATACATTGTCAAGAATGCAGAGCGGAGGTAATCGTGCTAAATATACCTATTATCACTTAAATTGAGATTTTCTTGTAACTATACCTACTACTGTGAATGTGCACATATCTGCTTTTGCACTCAGGAGACAACCACAAGGACAACCTTTCATCCAAACTGAACTAAACGTATCAATTTCAACTCACCGCAGTTATTAGAACTCAGTGACTAATTTTTTGCTTGCTGACATTTTGATGACCTTAGAAATAGAAACTGAATTATCACAATGGTAATAGTCCTGCATATACTAACCTTTCAGTTTCAGCAAATTTTCTAGCTTTCTTTCTAAATCCAGGATGTAGTTCTTTGCCTTACGCAATACCTGCCACTGCAAATAAAGTACAATTTACAGCAAAAGGTTTAGCCTTTGTCATAACATAAAGAAAGTCGTTTAATTCTGCAATGTCACTGCTGCTAAGAGAAACGTATTTGATCAGAGTAAAAGGGAAAAGCTCATACTGTACTGATCATGTCTGTGGCAGCTCCTACACATATACAGTACACACCAGGAAAAGGGGAACAATTCAATCTTGTCTGATACTGCCCAGTGTGTGCCGTTTCTATATACTTGTAACATATATCAGAGGAAGATAGCGGATCTTAGAGGCGTGAAATAAGTGAAATGGAGATAAAATAATTTGTCTCATGTTGCTTTCAGAATTTACTATATTTCCTATCTCTTACCCTAAAAAGCAAAATGGAATATGTGTTACACAATATACAAAGAAGTGTGACACTATGTAACTCAGTGAATTCTATAATATAAACAAGGTTTCATATCTATATAACAGTATGTTGCTCTATGATAAAAAAAATCTAGGGAGTTATCCTCTAACATAAGAAACAGGAGCAGGAGTAGGCCATACGGCCCCTCGATCATGGCTAATCTTCTAGCTTAACTCCACTTTCCTGTCCTATCCCCATATCCCTTGATTCCCTTAGCGTCCAAAAATATACATACTCTTGAAACCCAGTTATTCTGTGCAGAATACGCTACCCAAACTAGATCATATTTGATTAGTTTCAGGTGCCACGCAACTATTGATCAAACTCCGTCTTACTTTTGAAGTGGTCCTTTTGGTCCTCTTGGACTGAGGACATACCGTGTCTCGTAGGTGATTGAAAAGACCTGCCAGTTTTGCACGATGCCGAGCTTGAGAAAGGCGGCGACGAGCCACCCGAGGTTCCACTTCCTGCAGCATGGCCAAAAAGCTAGGACTCGCATCCGTGTAAGGACTGGTGCACTCTCCGGAGCTCTCCATTTAAACCTAAAATCCAGGAATAAGAGTTGCAAACCGTTAAACATGAGTAGCATGACCATCCTATTATACAGATTAGACTCCTATAATTCCCTTATCATTCTGCTTCAGAAAATTTCCTGTAATACTCTCTTACGAAACACAGTGCAGTGTTCATGGATTGATGGCACTTCCCAATTAGATTCCATCTCTTATATTACTCATTAGTGTCCATTATCTGTTTCCATAGATTATGGAGAATGGGAACTAAGTGATTTAATCGACAGGTTTACCTTACATAAAACTACATAGAATCTACAGCACAGAAACAGGACTTTTAATACAAATGGTCGATGCCAGTGTATATATTCCACACGAGCCAACTTCCACTCCAATTACCTCTTCCCACCCTGCCGCTGTATCTCTTTATTCCCTTCTCCCTCATGTATGCATCAAGCCTTCCCTTAAATGCAACAATGCTATCTGCTTCAACCACTGCATGTGGCAGTGAGTTCCACATTCTCACCACTCTTGTTCTGGACTCACCACAGGTGGAAGCAATTTCTCCACATCCATCCTGTCGAACCCCTTCATAATTTTAAAGACCTCCATCAGGCCTCTTCATAATCTTCTCTTTCCCAGAGAAAAGAGCCCCAGCTTGCTCAATCTTTTCTGATAGTTGCATCCTCTCAATTCTGGTAACAACCTTATAAATATTTTTTGCTCTTTCTCCAGTACTTCAGGATCTTTTTTGTAGTATGGAGTCCAGAACTGCCCACAGTACTCCAAGTGTGATCTAACCAAGATTCGATATAAATTTAACATTGCCTCGCTTCCTTTTTATTCTATTCCTCTAGAAATGAATCCCAGTACTTCAGACTTTTTATCACCTCATTAACTTGTGTTGCGACTCTTAGTGTTTTATGTATCTGTATTCCCAGATTTCCTGCTCCTCTACCCCATTTAGTTTTTTACCTTCCCAGGAATAAGTGGTCTCCTTATTCCTCCTACCAAAATGAACCACCTCACACTTTGCTATATTGAATTTCATTTGCCATTTATCCGCCCACTCTGAAAGCCTGTTTATGTCTTCTTGTATTTTGGTGCAGTCCTTCACATTATTAGCTTTGCCCCACAATTTGGTATTTATAGAACCATAGAAAAGATACAGCACAGAAGGGGGCCATTCGGCCCATCGTGTCCACGCCAGTTCGAAGAACAATCAGGTGCCCATTCTAATCCCACCTTCCAGCATCCGGTCCATAGCCCTGCAGCTTATAGCATTTAGGTGCAGGTCCAGGTACTTTTTAAAAGAGTTGAGGGTCTTTGCCTCTACCACCAATTCCATACACCCACCACCCTCTGGGTAAAAAAGTATTTCATCATGTCCCCTCTAATCCTTCCGCCAATCAGCTTAAATCTATGTCCTCTAGTTCTTGAACTCTTCGCTAGGGGAAACAGGTACTTCCTGTCTACTCTATCTAGGCCCCTCATAATTTTGTACACCTCAATCAAGTCTCCCCTCAGTCTCCTCTGCTCCGAGGAAAACAACCCCAGCCTATCCAATCTCTCCTTGTAGTTGCAATTTTCAAGCCCTGGCAACATTCTTGTAAATCTTCTCTGCACTCTCTCCAGAGCAATTACGTCCTTCCTGTAATGTGGTGACCAGAACTGCGCACAATATTCCAGCTGTGGCCTTACCAGCGTTTTATACAGTTCCATCATTACATCACTGCTTTTGTATTCCATACCTTGGCTAATAACGGAGAGCATTCCCTATGCCTTCACAACAACCTTATCTACCTGTACTGCCACCTTCAGGGACCTGTGCCCATGCACTCCAAGGTCTCTCATTTCTTCTACCCCTCTCAATATATTCCCGTTTACTGCGTATTCCCTTTTACTGTTTGCCCTCCCTAAGTGCATTAACTCACACTTCTCAGGGTTGAACTTTTCCGCCCACTCCTCCAACCATTGATATCTTCTTGGAGTCTACAGCTATCCTCTTCACTATCAACTACATGGCCAATTTTTGTGTCATCTGCAAATTTGCCAATCATGCCCCCTACATGCAAGTCCAAATCATTAATATATACCACAAACAGCAAGGGACCCAACACTGAGCCCTGTGGCACACCACTGGAAACGGATTTCCATTCGCAAAGACATCTATCGACTTTTACCCTTTATTTCCTGTTAATGAGCCAATTATGGATCCAATTCGTCACATTTCTCTGTATCCCATGGGCTTTTACCTTTCTGACCTGTCTGCCATGTGGGACCTTGTCAAGTGCCTTATTAAAATCCATGTAGACAACATCCACTGCACGACCCTCAGCAATCCTCCTTGTCACTTCCTCAAAGAATTCAATCAGATTTGTAAGGCATGATCTTCCCTGAACAAATCCATGCTGACTATCCCTGATTAAACCATGCCTTTTCAAGTGACAGTATTGATTCTAATAGTTTGCTCTAATAATTTATCTGCATATTTCTACACCATATTTTCAATTTCTGAGTTAAATCATTTGGATATATGGCGATCAATAATGGTCCCAGCACGGATCCCTGTGGGAAACCACTTCCCACTTTCTGCCAGTCCGAGAAACTTCCATTAATTCCGACCCTGTTTTCTGTTTTGCAGCTATCTTCCAATCCATTCTGCTACCTGGCCCTTGACTCCACACACAGATGTTGTCAGGAGCCTCTTAGGTAGCATTTTATTGAAGGCATTCTGAAAATCCATGCATACACATCCAATGTATTGTCCTTGTCTTCATGCCAGTCAGGCATAGGAATGGTTTCAATTGCTGGCAAATGTCAACCTTACAGATGAATGCAATACTACCTAAATGACTGAGCATCAAGGGAACTTTGCTCTACAATGTGAAAATGTGCACTGTTTAAAAGCATTGACAGGGATATCAAGCAAAGAAGTAAAACAGCTGTGGGAAACATTGAAAACAGTGATCAATAGAGTCCAGGAGAAATATATCCTGCTAAAAAGCAAGAACAAACTAGTCAATAATGACACACCATGGATGAATAAAGAAATCAGGGCAAAATTGAGACTGAAGAAAAAGGCATGCACTAAGCACACAGACAACAAAGGAGAGGATGACAAAAGGAAATATGAAAAGATTAGGAAAGAAGTCAAAGAAACAAATGGAAGGCAAAGAGAAACTACAAAATTAAATTATCAAGGAATATTAAGAAACAGTAAAGTATTCTACAGAAACATAAATAACAGAATAAAAATCAAAATAGGGATATGGCCATTAAGGGATACACACAATAAACTCACAGGAAATGACAGCGAAATGGCAGAAATATTAAATAATTAATTTGCCTCAGTATTTACCAGGGAGACTAACATGGTGGGCATGACTTTAGAAGAAGAGATCAAAAAAACATATCAAGACATTTAAGATAGAAAGGGGGGAGATAATTGATAAACTAATCAAACTTAGAGACGATAAAACCCCTGATCTGGATGCACTGCGTGCACGCATCTTTAAAGAAGTTAGGGAAGAGATAGCAGAGGCACTATTACATATATGTAAAAATTAATTAGAAAAGGGTATAATGCCAGAGGACTGGCAGACAGCTAATGTGATTCCTATATTTAAAAAGGGAGATAGAACCAGTCCAGGGAATTACAGACCAATTAGCTTAATGTCAGTGGTAGGAAAGATAATGGAATCCTTACTCAAAGATGCAATAGAAAAACATCGAGAAACCGAAAATAAAATAAAGAATAGTCAGCATGGATTTCACCTTCTCTCACTCCTGTTTCTGTTTTTCTCTCTCTGATTCTCACCTTCCCTCACTCCTGTTTCTGTTTTTCTCTCTCTGATTCTCACCTTCGCTCACTCCTGTTTCTGTTTTTCTCTCTGATTCTAACCTTCCCTCACTCCTGTTTCTGTTTTTCTCTCTGATTCTCACCTTCTCTCACTCCTGTTTCTGGTTTTCTCTCTCTGATTCTCACCTTCCCTCACTCATGTTTCTGTTTATCTCTCTCTGATTCTCACGTTCTCTCACTCCTGTTTTTCTCTCTCTGATTCTCACCTTCTCTCACTCCTGTTTCTGGTTTTCTCTCTCTGATTCTCACCTTCTCTCACTCCTGTTTCTGGTTTTCTCTCTCTGATTCTCACCTTCCCTCACTCCAGTTTCTGTTTTTCTCTCTCTGATTCTCACCTTCTCTCATTCCTGTTTTTCTCTCTCTGATTCTCACCTTCTCTCACTCCTGTTTCTGGTTTTCTCTCTCTGATTCTCACCTTCTCTCACTCCTGTTTCTGTTTTTCTCTCTGATTCTCACCTTCTCTCACTCCTGTTTCTGGTTTTCTCTCTCTGATTCTCACCTTCTCTCACTCCTGTTTCTGGTTTTCTCTCTCTGATTCTCACCTTCCCTCACTCCTGTTTCTGTTTTTCTCTCTCTGATTCTCACCTTCTCTCATTCCTGTTTTTCTCTCTCTGATTCTCACCTTCTCTCACTCCTGTTTCTGGTTTTCTCTCTCTGATTCTCACCTTCTCTCACTCTTGTGTCCGTTTTTCTCTCTCTGATTCTCACCTTCTCTCACTCCTGTTTCTGTTTTTCTCTCTCTGATTCTCACCTTCTCTCATTCCTGTTTCGGGTTTTCTCTCTCTGATTCTCACCTTCTCTCACTCCTGTTTCTGGTTTTCTCTCTCTGATTCTCACCTTCTCTCATTCCTGTTTTTCTCTCTCTGATTCTCACCTTCTCTCACTCCTGTTTCTGGTTTTCTCTCTCTGATTCTCACCTTCTCTCACTCTTGTGTCCGTTTTTCTCTCTCTGATTCTCACCTTCTCTCACTCCTGTTTCTGTTTTTCTCTCTCTGATTCTCACCTTCTCTCATTCCTGTTTCGGGTTTTCTCTCTCTGATTCTCACCTTCTCTCACTCCTGTTTCTGGTTTTCTCTCTCTGATTCTCACCTTCTCTCTCTTCAGTTTCTGTTTTTCTCTCTCTTATTCTCACCTTCTCTCACTCCTGTTTCTGTTTTTCTCTCTCTGATTCTCACCTTCTCTCACTCCTGTTTCTGGTTTTCTCTCTCTGATTCTCACCTTCTCTCTCTTCTGTTTCTGTTTTTCTCTCTCTGATTCTCACCTTCTCTCACTCCTGTTTCTGGTTTTCTCTCTCTGAATCTCACCTTCTTTCACTCCTGTTTCTGGTTTTCTCTCTCTGATTCTCACCTTCTTTCAGTCCTGTTTCTGTTTTTCGCTCTCTGGTTCTCACCTTCCCTCACTCCTGCTTCTGGTTTTCTCTCCCCGATTCTCACCTTCTCTCACTCCTGTTTCTGGTTTTCTCTCTCTGATTCTCACCTTCTCTCACTCCTGTTTCAGTTTTTCTCTCTCTGATTCTCACCTTCCCTCACTCATGTTTCTGTTTTTCTCTCTCTGATTCTCACCTTCTCTCACTCCTGTTTCGAGTTTTCTCTCTCTGATTCTCACCTTCTCTCACTCCTGTTTCTGGTTTTCCCTCTGATTCTCACCTTCTCCCACTCCTGTTTCTGGTTTTCTCTCTCTGATTCTCACCTCTCACTCCCGTTTCTGTTTTTCTCTCTCTTATTCTCACCTTCTCTCACTCCTGTTTCTGGTTTTCTCTCTCTGATTCTCACCTTCCCTCACTCCTGTTTCTGTTTTTCTCTCTGATTCTCACCTTCTCTCACTCCTGTTTCTGGTTTTCTCTCTCTGATTCTCACCTTCTCTCACTCCTGTTTCTGGTTTTCTCTCTCTGATTCTCACCTTCCCTCACTCCTGTTTCTATTTTTCTCTCTCTGATTCTCACCTTCTCTCATTCCTGTTTTTCTCTCTCTGATTCTCACCTTCTCTCACTCCTGTTTCTGGTTTTCTCTCTCTGATTCTCACCTTCTCTCACTCTTGTTTCTGGTTGTCTCTCTCTGATTCTCACCTTCTCTCACTCCTGTTTCTGTTTTTCTCTCTCTGATTCTCACCTTCTCTCATTCCTGTTTCTGGTTTTCTCTCTCTGATTCTCACCTTCTCTCACTCCTGTTTCTGGTTTTCTCTCTCTGATTCTCACCTTCTCTCTCTTCCGTTTCTGTTTTTCTCTCTCTTATTCCGTCCTTCTCTCACTCCTGTTTCTGGTTTTCTCTCTCTGATTCTCACCTTCTCTCACTCCTATTTCTGGTTTTCTCTCTCTGAATCTCACCTTCTCTCACTCCTGTTTCTGGTTTTCTCTCTCCGATTCTCACCTTCTCTCACTCCTGTTTCTGTTTTTCTCTCTCTGATTCTCACCTTCTCTCACTCCTGTTTCTGTTTTTCTCTCTCTGATTCTCACCTTCGCTCATTCCTGTTTTTCTCTCTCTGATTCTCACCTTCTCTCACTCCTGTTTCTGTTTTTCTCTCTCTGATTCTCACCTTCTCTCACTCCTGTTTCTGGTTTTCTCTCTCTGAATCTCACCTTCCCTCACTCCTGTTTCTGGTTTTCTCTCTCTGATTCTCACCTTCTCTCACTCTTGTGTCTGTTTTTCTCTCTCTGATTCTCACCTTCTCTCACTCCTGTTTCTGTTTTTCTCTCTCTGATTCTCACCTTCTCTCATTCCTGTTTCGGGTTTTCTCTCTCTGATTCTCACCTTCTCTCACTCCTGTTTCTGGTTTTCTCTCTCTGAATCTCACCTTCCCTCACTCCTGTTTCTGGTTTTCTCTCTCTGATTCTCACCTTCTCTCACTCTTGTGTCCGTTTTTCTCTCTCTGATTCTCACCTTCTCTCACTCCTGTTTCTGTTTTTCTCTCTCTGATTCTCACCTTCTCTCATTCCTGTTTCGGGTTTTCTCTCTCTGATTCTCACCTTCTCTCACTCCTGTTTCTGTTTTTCTCTCTCTGATTCTCACCTTCTCTCATTCCTGTTTTTCTCTCTCTGATTCTCACCTTCTCTCACTCCTGTTTCTGTTTTTCTCTCTCTGATTCTCACCTTCTCTCACTCCTGTTTCTGGTTTTCTCTCTCTGAATCTCACCTTCCCTCACTCCTGTTTCTGGTTTTCTCTCTCTGATTCTCACCTTCTCTCACTCTTGTGTCCGTTTTTCTCTCTCTGATTCTCACCTTCTCTCACTCCTGTTTCTGTTTTTCTCTCTCTGATTCTCACCTTCTCTCATTCCTGTTTCGGGTTTTCTCTTTCTGATTCTCACCTTCTCTCACTCCTGTTTCTGGTTTTCTCTCTCTGATTCTCACCTTCTTTCAGTCCTGTTTCTGTTTTTCTCTCTCTGATTCTCACCTTCTCTCACTCCTGTTTCTGTTTTTCTCTCTCTGATTCTCACCTTCTCTCACTCCTGTTTCTGGTTTTCTCTCTCTGATTCTCACCTTCTCTCTCTTCTGTTTCTGTTTTTCTCTCTCTGATTCTCACCTTCTCTCACTCCTGTTTCTGGTTTTCTCTCTCTGAATCTCACCTTCTTTCACTCCTGTTTCTGGTTTTCTCTCTCTGATTCTCACCTTCTTTCAGTCCTGTTTCTGTTTTTCGCTCTCTGGTTCTCACCTTCCCTCACTCCTGCTTCTGGTTTTCTCTCCCCGATTCTCACCTTCTCTCACTCCTGTTTCTGGTTTTCTCTCTCTGATTCTCACCTTCTCTCACTCCTGTTTCAGTTTTTCTCTCTCTGATTCTCACCTTCCCTCACTCATGTTTCTGTTTTTCTCTCTCTGATTCTCACCTTCTCTCACTCCTGTTTCTAGTTTTCTCTCTCTGATTCTCACCTTCTCTCACTCCTGTTTCTGGTTTTCCCTCTGATTCTCACCTTCTCCCACTCCTGTTTCTGGTTTTCTCTCTCTGATTCTCACCTCTCACTCCCGTTTCTGTTTTTCTCTCTCTTATTCTCACCTTCTCTCACTCCTGTTTCTGGTTTTCTCTCTCTGATTCTCACCTTCCCTCACTCCTGTTTCTGTTTTTCTCTCTGATTCTCACCTTCTCTCACTCCTGTTTCTGGTTTTCTCTCTCTGATTCTCACCTTCTCTCACTCCTGTTTCTGGTTTTCTCTCTCTGATTCTCACCTTCCCTCACTCCTGTTTCTATTTTTCTCTCTCTGATTCTCACCTTCTCTCATTCCTGTTTTTCTCTCTCTGATTCTCACCTTCTCTCACTCCTGTTTCTGGTTTTCTCTCTCTGATTCTCACCTTCTCTCACTCTTGTTTCTGGTTGTCTCTCTCTGATTCTCACCTTCTCTCACTCCTGTTTCTGTTTTTCTCTCTCTGATTCTCACCTTCTCTCATTCCTGTTTCTGGTTTTCTCTCTCTGATTCTCACCTTCTCTCACTCCTGTTTCTGGTTTTCTCTCTCTGATTCTCACCTTCTCTCTCTTCCGTTTCTGTTTTTCTCTCTCTTATTCCGTCCTTCTCTCACTCCTGTTTCTGGTTTTCTCTCTCTGATTCTCACCTTCTCTCACTCCTATTTCTGGTTTTCTCTCTCTGAATCTCACCTTCTCTCACTCCTGTTTCTGGTTTTCTCTCTCCGATTCTCACCTTCTCTCACTCCTGTTTCTGTTTTTCTCTCTCTGATTCTCACCTTCTCTCACTCCTGTTTCTGTTTTTCTCTCTCTGATTCTCACCTTCTCTCATTCCTGTTTTTCTCTCTCTGATTCTCACCTTCTCTCACTCCTGTTTCTGTTTTTCTCTCTCTGATTCTCACCTTCTCTCACTCCTGTTTCTGGTTTTCTCTCTCTGAATCTCACCTTCCCTCACTCCTGTTTCTGGTTTTCTCTCTCTGATTCTCACCTTCTCTCACTCCTGTTTCTGTTTTTCACTCTCTGGTTCTCACCTTCCCTCACTCCTGATTCTGGTTTTCTCTCTCTGATTCTCACCTTCTCTCACTCCTGTTTCTGTTTTTCTCTCTCTGATTCTCACCTTCCCTCACTCAAGTTTCTGTTTTTCGCTCTCTGATTCTCACCTTCTCTCACTCCTGATTATGTTTTTCTCTCTCTGATTCTCACTTTCACTCCTGTTTCTGTTTTTCTCTCTGATTCTCACCTTCTCTCACTCCTGTTTCTGTTTTTCTCTCTCTGATTCTCACTTTCTCTCACTCCTGTTTCTGTTTTTCTCTCTGATTCTCACCTTCTCTCACTCCTGTTTCTGTTTTTCCCTCTCTGATTCTCACCTTCTCTCACTCCTGTTTCTGTTTTTCTCTTTCTGATTCTCACTTTCTCTCACTCCTGTTTCTGTTTTTCTCTCTGATTCTCACGTTCTCTCACTTCTGTTTCTGTTTTTCTCTCTCTGATTCTCACACTCCTGTTTCTGTTTTTCGCTCTCTGGTTCTCACCTTCCCTCACTCCTGCGTCTGCTTTTCTCTCTCTGATTCTCACCTTCTCTTACTCCTGTTTCTGGTTTTCTCTCTCTAATTCTCACCTTCTCTCACTCCTGTTTCTAGTTTTCTCTCTCTGATTCTCACCTTCTCTCACTCCTGTTTCTGGTTTTCCCTCTGATTCTCACCTTCTCCCACTCCTGTTTCTGGTTTTCTCTCTCTGATTCTCACCTCTCACTCCTGTTTCTGTTTTTCTCTCTCTTATTCTCACCTTCTCTCACTCCTGTTTCTGGTTTTCGCTCTCTGGTTCTCACCTTCCCTCACTCCTGTTTCTGTTTTTCTCTCTGATTCTCACCTTCTCTCACTCCTGTTTCTGGTTTTCCCTCTGATTCTCACCTTCTCCCACTCCTGTTTCTGGTTTTCTCTCTCTGATTCTCACCTCTCACTCCTGTTTCTGTTTTTCTCTCTCTTATTCTCACCTTCTCTCACTCCTGTTTCTGGTTTTCTCTCTCTGATTCTCACCTCTCACTCCTGTTTCTGTTTTTCTCTCTCTTATTCTCACCTTCTCTCACTCCTGTTTCTGGTTTTCGCTCTCTGGTTCTCACCTTCCCTCACTCCTGTTTCTGTTCTTCTCTCTGATTCTCACCTTCTCTCACTCCTGTTTCTGGTTTTCTCTCTCTGATTCTCACCTTCTCTCACTCCTGTTTCTGGTTTTCTCTCTCTGATTCTCACCTTCCCTCACTCCTGTTTCTATTTTTCTCTCTCTGATTCTCACCTTCTCTCATTCCTGTTTTTCTCTCTCTGATTCTCACTTTCTCTCACTCCTGTTTCTGTTTTTCTCTCTGATTCTCACGTTCTCTCACTTCTGTTTCTGTTTTTCTCTCTCTGATTCTCACACTCCTGTCTCTGTTTTTCGCTCTCTGGTTCTCACCTTCCCTCACTCCTGCGTCTGCTTCTCTCTCTCTGATTCTCACCTTCTCTTACTCCTGTTTCTGGTTTTCTCTCTCTAATTCTCACCTTCTCTCACTCCTGTTTCTAGTTTTCTCTCTCTGATTCTCACCTTCTCTCACTCCTGTTTCTGGTTTTCCCTCTGATTCTCACCTTCTCCCACTCCTGTTTCTGGTTTTCTCTCTCTTATTCTCACCTTCTCTCACTCCTGTTTCTGGTTTTCGCTCTCTGGTTCTCACCTTCCCTCACTCCTGTTTCTGTTTTTCTCTCTGATTCTCACCTTCTCTCACTCCTGTTTCTGGTTTTCCCTCTGATTCTCACCTTCTCCCACTCCTGTTTCTGGTTTTCTCTCTCTGATTCTCACCTCTCACTCCTGTTTCTGCTTTTCTCTCTCTTATTCTCACCTTCTCTCACTCCTGTTTCTGGTTTTCTCTCTCTGATTCTCACCTCTCACTCCTGTTTCTGTTTTTCTCTCTCTTATTCTCACCTTCTCTCACTCCTGTTTCTGGTTTTCGCTCTCTGGTTCTCACCTTCCCTCACTCCTGTTTCTGTTTTTCTCTCTGATTCTCACCTTCTCTCACTCCTGTTTCTGGTTTTCTCTCTCTGATTCTCACCTTCTCTCACTCCTGTTTCTGGTTTTCTCTCTCTGATTCTCACCTTCCCTCACTCCTGTTTCTATTTTTCTCTCTCTGATTCTCACCTTCTCTCATTCCTGTTTTTCTCTCTCTGATTCTCACCTTCTCTCACTCCTGTTCCTGGTTTTCTCTCTCTGATTCTCACCTTCTCTCACTCTTGTTTCTGGTTTTGTCTCTCTGATTCTCACCTTCTCTCACTCCTGTTTCTAGTTTTCTCTCTCTGATTCTCACCTTCTCTCACTCCTGTTTCTGGTTTTCCCTCTGATTCTCACCTTCTCCCACTCCTGTTTCTGGTTTTCTCTCTCTTATTCTCACCTTCTCTCACTCCTGTTTCTGGTTTTCGCTCTCTGGTTCTCACCTTCCCTCACTCCTGTTTCTGTTTTTCTCTCTGATTCTCACCTTCTCTCACTCCTGTTTCTGGTTTTCCCTCTGATTCTCACCTTCTCCCACTCCTGTTTCTGGTTTTCTCCCTCTGATTCTCACCTCTCACTCCTGTTTCTGCTTTTCTCTCTCTTATTCTCACCTTCTCTCACTCCTGTTTCTGGTTTTCTCTCTCTGATTCTCACCTCTCACTCCTGTTTCTGTTTTTCTCTCTCTTATTCTCACCTTCTCTCACTCCTGTTTCTGGTTTTCGCTCTCTGGTTCTCACCTTCCCTCACTCCTGTTTCTGTTTTTCTCTCTGATTCTCACCTTCTCTCACTCCTGTTTCTGGTTTTCTCTCTCTGATTCTCACCTTCTCTCACTCCTGTTTCTGGTTTTCTCTCTCTGATTCTCACCTTCCCTCACTCCTGTTTCTATTTTTCTCTCTCTGATTCTCACCTTCTCTCATTCCTGTTTTTCTCTCTCTGATTCTCACCTTCTCTCACTCCTGTTTCTGTTTCTCTCTCTCTGATTCTCACCTTCTCTCACTCCTGTTTCTGTTTCTCTCTCTCTGATTCTCACCTTCTCTCACTCCTGTTTCTGTTTCTGTCTCTCTGATTCTCACCTTCTCTCACTCCTGTTTCTGTTTCTCTCTCTCTGATTCTCACCTTCTCTCACTCCTCCTGTTTCTGTTTCTCTCTCTCTGATTCTCACCTTCTCTCACTCCTGTTTCTGTTTCTCTCTCTCTGATTCTCACCTTCTCTCACTCCTGTTTCTGGTTTTCTCTCTCTGATTCTCACCTTCCCTCACTCCTGTTTCTATTTTTCTCTCTCTGATTCTCACCTTCTCTCATTCCTGTTTTTCTCTCTCTGATTCTCACCTTCTCTCACTCCTGTTTCTGTTTCTCTCTCTCTGATTCTCACCTTCTCTCACTCCTGTTTCTGTTTCTCTCTCTCTGATTCTCACCTTCTCTCACTCCTGTTTTTGTTTCTCTCTCTCTGATTCTCACCTTCTCTCACTCCTGTTTCTGTTTCTCTCTCTCTGATTCTCACCTTCTCTCACTCCTGTTTCTGTTTCTCTCTCTCTGATTCTCACCTTCCCTCACTCCTGTTTCTATTTTTCTCTCTCTGATTCTCACCTTCTCTCATTCCTGTTTTTCTCTCTCTGATTCTCACCTTCTCTCACTCCTGTTTCTGTTTCTCTCTCTCTGATTCTCACCTTCTCTCACTCCTGTTTCTGTTTCTCTCTCTCTGATTCTCACCTTCTCTCACTCCTGTTTCTGTTTCTGTCTCTCTGATTCTCACCTTCTCTCACTCCTGTTTCTGTTTCTCTCTCTCTGATTCTCACCTTCTCTCACTCCTGTTTCTGTTTCTCTCTCTCTGATTCTCACCTTCTCTCACTCCTGTTTCTGTTTCTCTCTCTCTGACTCTCACCTTCTCTCACTCCTGTTCCTCTTTTTCTCTCCTCGCTTCTTGCTCTCTTGCTGCTTTTGACACCTTGCGTTCCATATTATCCTTTAGGCCAATAGGATGCTCCGCAGGGCCTCGGGTAGCAACTCAGCGACGAATAGGACGCGCCGGGCGAAAAAGGCGGGAAACGCGGAGGGCGAGTTGGTGAGGCCGGGGGGAGAGCGCGGACCAGGGCGCTGCTTGGGCCCGGGCAGGGTGCTGGTGCGAGTCGGAGCGAAGACAAGCTGTGGTCGTGTGAAACGAGAGCTGAACCGACAGGAGCCCGAGGCTGGCGGTAAAACTCCGACCGTCAGCTGCAGGAAGCAGAGTGGCGGAATTCACCTGAAAATATCGAGGCTGGGTGAATATCATCGTATCTGATCCCACTCGCGGAGACCAGAAAGGCTCAACATTTATCTATTCACGTCACTTCGGCAAAGGTATTCAGGATCCTGAGGTGCATTGGATCGTTGGTTCCGCTCACTTAGATATAGAACAATACATCTCCCTCTGTTGCAGGAGAGTATCGGAGAGATTGGCATGAGTGAGAAATGAGAATGGTGGATGGATAATTGGAAGTGTGCAGGAATGGTCATATGTCATTTCTAATGAAGGGATGAGTATTATGTCATCATGGACACGGAAACCTGCAAAATTGGTCAGTAAGTTTCTGAAAAAGATGGGTTTATGTTTCAGGTGAGGATATATACTTGAAAAGGAAAATTTGCACGGCTATGAGAAAAGAGCTGGGGAGTGGGACTAATTGGATAGCTCTTTCAAAGAGCTGGCTCAGGCACGACGGGCTGAATGGCCTCCTTCTGTGGTGTATGACTCTAGATCCTTCGTCAGAACTGGTAGGTTCAGGAGGAGCGACCATTATTAGGACTGGCCAAAATAGGACTGGTCACCAGTACACATAAGCTAATCTTTCACAGAGACAACTTAAATGGTTAACATTTGTAAATCGATTTTAAATTACTTGTAGATCCCCTGTTGCACACCCTGGGGGTAATTTTGACTTTGTGCGATAGTGTAAAATGGTGGTAGAGAATTGGCAGCACGTTTTACATCTCTCCCATCAATGGAAATAAAAATCGGGAGAGATGTGAAACGGGCTGCCGATTGCGCGATGTAAAACGGATGATAGCCAAAGTCAAAATTGCCCCCAGTGTCTCTCTTGACCGTGTCATCTTACTCCCTAAGCTGGTAGTTCCTGCTCTTGAGGTTGGAGCAGGACATGACATTGCTGTGGTGGCCAGTATGCTGAGCGAGTGGATGCGTACCAGCCTCTATAAGGGTGTATGCGGACCCCACTAGTGGAGACCAGGCCAAGTAAGTGGCCTCGACACACAAAGACTTCAACTTTTAAAAATAAGTGTAACCAAACTGGCTAAGCAGAACTTGGACAGATTTAGCGGAGGTGGCGTGGCGGGGGGTGGTATGTTGGGTTGACGTAGGCAGGTGCTGGACATGTGCCCAAACTAGTGCTTTGATCCGCCTGAGTTTTGGAAATGAGGTGCCCTCTCACTGACCCCGCAAACTCCGGTGGGATCAGTTTTGGAGCTTGATCCCAGCACACCACTAGGATTGTGACTCAAAGGGATTTCTGGGCCAGGTGTAATGAGGTTTATGCATCCATCAGAATAATCATAGAGCGCACCTTTAGCATGTCGAACCAATGCTTCAGTTGCCTGGATAGGTCTGGAGATACACTTCAATACAGCCAGATTAATGTTTCAAAGTTCATGATAGTCGGCTGGATGTTGCATAAGTTCGCCCTGCAAAGAAACAACATTATGAAGGGTCTGGAGGAGGAAGGACCCGAGGCACAGCAAGGAGACTATCAAATAGAGCAAGAGGACCTGAAGAGGCTGCAGAAGAGACTGTGGAGAAGCAGGGTCAACGCATTAAAGAACTATATCTATAGAACCCAGAAGGTGTTTGTAAAAGCAGGGCAGACTTGTGTAAAAAACTTTTTTTTTGAGCGAACTGCTTTTTGGGCCATTGGACAAGGGCAGCGAGGCCATCAAGGGAGCTGAGAATTCAGCAGCTAGGGAACAAGACAGCCAGTCACTACAGGGTCACCACAGGCAGTGGAGGCAGAAGCACTACAGCGGATGGGAGGTGTAACTACAAGGTGACAAGTTTTCATAGGCAAAGTCCGTGATAAATGTGGACATAGGGATTTATAACGGGAAAAAGTGTGAGGAAAAATATGACAACAGGCAGTCAGGTGGTGCAGACAGGAATTGCGTACAGGGATAAAATTTTTAATATAGAAGATAACTCATGGTATCACTGCAATGTAAATATAGTCCACTAATAAGATGGGTTAATTTATCATTTATTTAAAAAGTATTAAATAGCTTCTGTTGTTTCTCCAGAGGAAGGCAGTGGGCCAATAACTTTCAACTCATGCGAATATACTTAAGACAAATAAGCAGATTGTAACAGTACTGAACTTTATTCCAGAGACAATAACCCTTTTGCTATCAATGTAGTTTGTAAAATTGTCTCCTCAGCTCACAGAAGGTCATTGGGAGAAGCACAGTTCACTAAATGCCAGTTGACAACAAGGTTGCTTCCATGGTGTGGGGGAGGGGGAGCAGTACTGTTCAAAGGGAACTGTTATCTAATAAAGTATCTGAGACGATTTAGAAGGAATAGGTCAATGACATTATGGGGGTAATTTTGACTTTGGATGATAGTGTAAAACAAGTGATATCGGATCAGCTGCCCGTTATACATCTCTTCCGATTTTCATTTCCATTGAAGTCATTGTAAAACGGGAGTCAAAGCATCCAATATGGCGGGCAGTGTGTGCACGCACATTCTGCGCTGGACATGCGTCACCCGCCAATCTTGGTAAAGGCAGAAAAAGACGTGTCCTGAGTCCAAGCCTGAAATGAGCGTTAGGCCTTTGTAGATATGAAGCCTGACACCTGTTTGAAGCCCCCTTTAAAAAATTGATCTGCCCTGAATGCAGCTGGTGCCGGGCCGGCTGTGTTCAGGAAAATGTGGTCTACATGCAGCCTAATCAGCGGTCCTGAAAGGGACCGTTGGAGGTTGTCACCAAAAAAATAAGTTTGTTTTGAAAAAAGTACTTACCTGAATGTGAAGCCGGGAGTTGCAGGAGTGCTGCTCCTGGCTCCACTGCAGTCCTGAAGACTGTTGCAATGTAGATTTTTAAAAAATACTTGCTCAAATCTAAAACTCCTCCCATTAACATATACTCACAATTGTATTGAACGTTCTGTTTTTAAACTTAAATTCATCTGTTTTTCTTTCTTTTAGTGCTGCTGTGATGGAGTTCTGAGATGTTTGATCTCAACTCTCCACTTTCCTGATTTCTCTAACAAGAATCAAAAGGGACTGTCATTTTCTTAAATGGCAGCCCAAGTACTATCAAGTGCAGAATGACTCAGGTCATCTTTTCATGTGTGTAACATGATCCACAGAGCATCAAGGCAACAGCCATTTCTTAATATATTCCTGAGAGCTCCATTTTTGCAGAAATGGTATACCAATTGAAATTAAGCTTTGGATTGGAAAGATGTCTTGCGGTCAGTTTAGATCTGTTGATATTCTACTACAGGACCACATCACAAGGACTAATTGAATTGTACTGCTGGTACAATGAGGCAGATTTATTTTCAGTATGGCCGTGATATCTCTGTGAACCGTTCAGTTTGCTGAGACACTTCCAATTATCCTTCCTCTGAACAGTGCGGCTTCTTGCTTCCAGACATCTCTAGGATTCTTTAGGCCCCCGGAGAGGGAAATGGTGGCAGCATGAGCTAGTGGGGTGATAGTAAGATCATCAACGATGACAGCAACAGTGTTGTGGCTATAGAAAGATCAGTGGGGGCAAGTAAAAACCTTAAACAAAAAAGTTAGAAAAGATTCGCTTTTCTGGACTAACAGGAGAAGGAATTGGTCTAAGAGCATGTGCCAATAAGTCAGATGCAAAACAATGAGGATTAAAGGGCCGCTCAACTGAAATGTGCCCCAAAGACATATTTCAGTCTTTTGCTAATTACATGAGTTCCAATGGCAAATGAGAAAAAGGCAAATTTGGAAATCTTTTGAGCGGAGAAAGAAGCGGTTCTATTTAGTACCAGTCAGCTGAGAACCAGCGTGTAGGATTGTTCTGGTCCACATTAATCCCTGGTCCACACATTTATACTTTTTAGGCAGTAGTCAGTGGATAGCAATCAGGAGCTGGAAAGTGGTGCTGAGGCTGATTGTGATGCACCAACAGCAGTCCTGGCTGAGATCAGTTAACCCAACACAGAACCTAGTACTTCCTGGTTTATTGATACACCAGGTGGTACCTTTACCCACAATGCTGCCATGGGAACTAACACTAATTAGAGTTGCCTTCCCTGTAAATTCCAGTGGGAGGGGGGGTGCAGGGGGAAGCCATAATCTACAAAGACTTAATAAGATTTTGCAGCTCTTAAGCAGGCTTTCACATTCCATATCTAATGAGTCCATTTCAGAGAGAGCTGCTACAGTACCACATTCATTCATCCAGAGTAATTCCTTTTAATGTGGCACAGGTAACCTCAGCTAAGGCACTTTATAATCTTAACAACACAGCAAAGAAAAAAGTGGTTATTTCATGCAAATAAAGGCAGTCTTATCTTGTTACAGCTTCAGAAGGAAAGAAGAGCTTGAAATTGTATGAGCTGAGGTCCACAGTAACCAGGTGATGACCATTCAAAAGTTCTGCAAAGAAGCCAGATAGCACTTTCTGTTTCTTTTCACAAAACATTCAGTCTCTGCTATGATGCAGAAGCTTATCTCCCACTGAAACTGTTGATTCAGATTAAGAAAGGATAATAAACATTAATAAATACAGCTCATAATAACACCTGATAAATGTCTGGAATATTGCTCTGGTACTGGTACATTATTGTAGGAATGTGAGAGACTTTGAGATAATTTTTTGACTTGCACCTTTGGTACCTCCCCCACCCTCAATGTTTTCAATCTAAATGCAGTAACTGACTCGTAATGGTCTGTTGTTTAGTAGGCACTGGCAGCCTTCAGGACCTGCCCAAGTGACCAGTCTTTGCATGTTAGCCCAGACATTGAGTATTTGCTGTCTATTCAAACACCAGTTTCTTCACAACCGAGTCTACTCCTGTGCTCTCCTGATATCATATATACACTTTCCAGCAAGGGTCACCAGATATCGATCGGGAAAGGCAAACCTGGCTGATTTTATTCCTTCACTAGTCTGGGTCAATTATATTTCCCCTATTGCTGCTCTGACTATAATAAGCTAACTCAGCATAGACATAGTCTGAGTCTTACTGGTCAGTGTGGCTGAGTACCCGGACTAGACCCACAGCTAGCCCTCGACTTCACCATCATGCAAGGTCTTACTATGTTGTTTCAATCACTGACTTGACCATGTTTGAGGAAGTGACGTCCGTGGAAAGCCCTGCAACGTAGTTTACCTAGACTTCCAAAAGGCATTTGACAAAGTTTCACACAAAAGGCCATTAGTTAAATTCAAAGCTGTAGGAATTTAGAATAAACTCTTGGAATGGATAAGGACTGACTTAAAGGGTAGAAAATAAAGCATACTTGTTAAAGGAGTTATGTTGGGGTTGGAGGAAAGTACTGAGTAGAATGCCCTAGGGCTTGGTGTTGGGACCACTGTTGTTTCTAATTTATATAAATGACTTGGATTTAGAAACTCAATGCAAAGTGGTAAAATGTGCAGATGATACCAAACTAGGAGTGGCACTGGATTAAGAGGAGACAGTTCAGAAATTACAGAATGATTTGAACATAATATGTATGTGGGCAGAAAAATAGATGAAATTTAATGCAGGCCAGTGCAAAGTACTACACATAGGAAGGAAAAATAGGCAACATATGTACTCTGGGAATGGTGTTGAAATAGCTACGGATGAAGCTTAAAGAAACTAGGGGGTATATTTTCATCTTCACCACTTAGATAGTAATCTGGCAGAGCAGATTGCCCGCTGTTACAGAACCTGGCCAATTTTCATTCCATTAATTTCATTTGATTTGTGCTAACTTTATTATTCCAATCAGTTCCTTTTTCCAAGAGCAAAATACTGCGGATGCAGGAAATCTGAAATAAAAACCGAAAATGCTGGAGAAGCTCAGCAAGTCAGGCAGCATCTGTGGAGGTGTTCCTTTTTCCATCTGTGGAGATGTTCCTTTTTTCCATTTGCCTCTCTCCCCTTTTACTGCATCTTTTCCTAAGTCTGTAACCTACCTGTGAGGGAACTAAAAGGTAATTTTAGGAATGAAGTGATATGAAAAGCACTGCTGGACTTTTTTTTCCACCTCTGAATTAATTTTTGCCTCTGTCATTTTTCACTGCAGTGGAATGGGAAATGGTGTTTAAATTCCCACCCTTCAGCTCCCAGTGCCTGTGTGTGTAGCAGGGTTGCCAACTGAAGTGGCCAAGCTAGTTCAGAACTGACAACAGTGGAGTGAATTCATTCGGCACCATTGTCGTTGCTGAGCTGACGGATGGGAAATTACTGGTAGAGAAGTAGTCTCCAGATAGTACTCACTTGATAATTGGTTGCTATGGCCAACCCCTCTTCGGTGCTCACCTGACACTTCAGTTGGTATTATTAATAACTGATGCATCAACAGTGCTGTGGTTGTCTGGTGCAATGCTGTAAGTCCCTCAGAATGAGTAAAAATCAGGTGGTATAGTGACGATGAAGCAGGGCAAATGGGATGGAGTCAAGGTCGGACCAGGGTGGCGAGCACAAGTCTCCCCACAACTAACTTCTGTCAGCGAAAATGCCCCAGAGGAAAATCTTGCTTCGAGCGTCCTTAAAACTGAAATTCTCCAGTGGGCAACTATGAGGAATGATAACATTAGCTGGGAATAAACTGGAGTACACAACCAGCTACAGAACAAAGAGCACAAGGCTCCCCCTGCTGACATTCCTAGGACTCTCTGTTAATGCAATATTGTATTGCCAGTAGAGGGTAGTATTGTTCTTTGTAGTTAACATCCTCAATCATTGTAATATAAATTCTCAGCCTGAGTTGTATTGAATTTTATGACTAACACAGAACTTTCACACTCTCTGAATTTTTCTTGCAGGAGAAGATGGGCCATAATGTGTGAGTGAGAGGCAGCCCACAAGGATACCATTCTGACCTCAGGCCTCTGGCACCCTTTGAGGAGGAGGCAATAGAATTCAAAGGGAGGCACACAGTGGAGGCTGTTGGGAGAGGAAAGGCACAGGCCTGTGGTAGCTGTTGGATTGTCTTGACAAGCTGTTGCTTTTCCATCTCTTTCTGCAGGACCACAGCCAACCTTTCAGCCAGCAAATTCTTGTTCACAGCATTTCTGCTTGTCCACCACCCATTCCACCTTTCTTCCTCTTCATTTCTGAATTAGACACAGCAGGAAGAAGCAGAGGAATAGGCAGATCGGCAAAGTTCCTCTGCTTCAGGGCATGGCGCCACATTCTCATCCAAGACCTTTACGTTCCACTCTCCGGCCACCTATATAGAAATAGATAGCGCAGATGAAGAAATTGCATGGATGAAGCACAAAGCATGAATGAGCTACTGGAGTTGGGAGTGGAAGAAGAGACTGATGTTCTGGAGTGAAGGCTCAAGAAATGTCAGACTTTGATCGGAGAGCCTATAGACCCCAATCTTATGGGTTCTGCTTTATGGAGTAGGATGCTTTTTGAGCATCACATATATGTAGAGGCAGTGAGGACAGTTTTCCAGCACATGCAGCAAGTGACAGCATGTGCAGTGATGGTGATCCTATGCAGCACCATAAAGGATGGTTTATCAGCACTATGAAGTGTCCTGGAGCATGATAACTGCAGATGCCTCCCCTCTACTGGGGCCCAAAGACTAATCAGTGCATAGTCCACGGATGCATTGACTGCTGCATTGAGGCTTAGGGTATGGATTGGAGAGCTTGGTATCTTCCAGCTTCCAACCTATTAGGACCGGGATCCAGCAAGCATCTCTCAGGGCTTCCAGAATTTGACTGCAATTAATATGTACCTTTCCCTGGTCAGTAGGCAGCCAGAAACTTGAAGTAATCTCCTTGCTCTTAAATGGTATTTATTTATTGCACACTGTTGCAATTTCCTTTTTAAAAAATCTCGTTGTTGATCTATAGTTCTATGTGCCAATTTCTCTTTCCACCTCACCTCAGCGAGCTTACTCCTCACCTTTCCAAAATCTGCCCTATTCCACTGTGGTGCCCTTGTTTTTGTACTACCTTTTTTCCCTTTGTAAGCAGGTGAGATTTTGGTAATTGAACCAGTACACTGTTGTGCTGTTATACATACTTGCCCAAAATGGAAGGTTGTGGAACAGATGAACTATGGTGATCTTTTACTGCTACTGCAAGCACCAACTTTCCTAATTAGGTTATATCTGTGTTCATTGATGATCTTGCTCAGTTATGCTTTAAGTGTGTAGGCAGGATATGAAAATAGTTGTTGAGAACATCATATCTGAGTTTGTGATATCAGAGAAGTTCATGAAAAGACATGGGGGTAAATTTTAACATACCGGTGGGAACTCAGCAGGGAGGTCAATTTGCGCTGGGAATCCTGGAAAAAAATTTTGTGCCTTTTCTCGAGTGATTGTGACTCAATTGAAGGCCCTTAAAGTGACTTCCGGGTTTGGCGTCCCAAAGCTGCTCAACGGGTTCTCTGAGCTCCCGAATGATGTGCTGGGAGCTGGAGTATTTAATGGGCCATTGCAACCATGGATGTTGAGGAATTGAACCAAATGGAGCAACAAAGGACGAGGCCAGCACCCAGTTCAGTGACTCTTTTCTCTGGTTTTGCTACTAGCCGGTGTGAGGAGCAGGAGGGATACATTGTACCTGGCTGACAGGAGGAAACACCCTGCCTCTGCCACCAAGAAGGCCTGGCTCGAGGTGGCAAAGGAGTTGACCAGCAGGACCACCGTCACAAGGACGTGGGTACAATGCAGGAAGCGCTTCAATGACCTAACCAGGTCAGGAAAAGTGAATACAGTTACTGATTCACCTACATCCTGTGGTGCACAATACCGACCCCCCTCACTCTGTCCTGTCAAGCCTACTCCATCACATCACTCCTTACACCCACTTAAAGCTCAGTATCAGCTTACCTTCATTTTCTGTGCACTTCCTCATCTCCCCATTTGTGAACCCACCACTTCGACTCACTCCAATCCTAACGTAATGTCATGAATCTGTCTGATAGTCACCTTCTGATGCATCTCTTTCATTGGCAGCCTCACCCAAAGCAATGCATCCATCGGTTGACCCCGTCACCCTCACTCACTCACTCACATGTCTGTTCTTTCTCCCCTTGTAGGAGAAGAGAGCGCAAAATGCAAGGAAGAGGAGTCGGACTGGAGGGGGGCCACCACAAACAGTGCCCCTGACAGAGGCGGAGGAGGCCTTGGAACTACACCGAACGGTCGAATGCATGGCTGACGGAGATGCGGAGACTGGCACCCCGCAATCAGAAGTCACATAATTTCTTCGATGATTCATAATATTGCTTTATGTTCTCTTCCAGGGCCTTCAAGGATTGCCGAAGCAACAGACGATCTGGACGAGGGCGATTCCGCAGTGGAGCTCCATGCCTCTGAGGGCGCACCATCACATGACATCCAGCCGTGCACCAGCGCAGATACTCACACCTCGGTGGGTCCTATTAGACAGTTAGTTAGACATCTTGAGAAGGAGAATGATCGAGATAGAGAGGCACCTTTGCGAGGTACTGGAAGACGTGCCACGCACAGTCTCCACAATAGCGGAGACGATAGAGGAGTCTACCTCCAGCATTAGTGGATTGGTGACGCAGGTAATTGCGGGAATGCGATGGAGAGAATGGCAGCCTCCATTGAGCTTCAAGCACAGCTCACAAATGAGTCCATTGAGGCCATGACAATGGCCGTGAAACTCAGGGTGCCAACTATTTTGCCACCTTAAATAGGCAGCCAGACACTTTAGCTGTGGCCTTACAACGCGTCATAGATGTGCTCCAAGCTGTTGTCCAGCAGAGTGGTGGGAGTGATGTTGAGCTGGCCTGAGAGAGTAATGATGGCAAAAGGAGACATGGAAATGCGGACACCACTCAAAGCACTCCCATGTCTCACCCGTTGCCCCCTCTCAACCAGTACCCGCAAAGCTGCCTCCTCTACCGATGACCGAGTCTGCCCCTGCACAGGTGCAGGTGGAGCAGTTTTTGGCCGGGCCCTCATGGGCTCCAAAACCCAGAAGGTGTAGGCCAAGAGCATCTCAGCAGTCAGGGCAGGGACCTGAGCAACTTGCTACTACTCTGTTGAAGCCACAGGGGATGGACCACGTGGAAGTAGTAGGAAGAGAAAGGCGAAGTTTTTGTAATCACCATGGGAATGGACAAGGGATGTCTGATGAGATGTCATGTTTTTCATTTCTATTTGTTTTTTGTTACATTCACATTAAATGTTATAAATGTCACCACCACTGCCATGTCTTGTTCATTCTTGAGTCCCTTTTGTGAAAGCACCCTTGCATGTGCTTCATCATGATTGGCAAGACTTCATGTCATCCATTGGGCATGTTTGCAATGGGTGTATGTGTGGTTGAAGGATTGTTTTGTGCAAACGGATGGGAGGTGAGGTGGGTGGGTGTTGGTGGTGGTGGTTGTTCCAAGCGGTCTGACTACTTCACTATCTTCAGTTTACAGAACTCCTTATGAGAAACTATCAAATATGAGTGACTCCCTGGCATCACGAGCAGCCATGTGTGCCACTGATCTGCCGATGGATTGCCCATCTTTGTCCTTCTCCTCCTCCTTGTCTTCTTCAATGTTGCCGGATGCTTCATGAGCGCATGGGAGCTCCTCCAGCTGTAACCCTCTCTGTTGAGCGATGTTATTCAGGGCGTTACACACGACTATTATTCTGCACACCTTCGCCGGTGAGTACTGAAGGGCTCCCCCAGATCGATCCAGGCACCTGAACATCCAGGCATCGTGAAAATTCCGGTGGCTTGTTCAGTGACAGACCTGGTGGTGATGTGACTGTCGTTGTACCATTGCTGTGCCTCATTTGTGGGGTTTCTCACAGGTGTCGTGAGCTACGTCTGCAGGGGATATCGCTTGTCTCCAACGAGTCAGCCCTTAAGTCTGTCTTGTGCATGGAAGAGGGCCGGGATGTCGGACTTGCACAAAATGAAGGAATCATGGCAGCTGCCATGGCAAACACCTACAGAAGTCTCTTCCTGTGGTTGCAAACCTGCTGCGCATTGATGGAGTGATATCCCTTTCGTTTGATGAACAGTCCTGGCTCATGTGCAGGTCCTCGGATTGCTACGTGTGTGCAGTCAGTTGCGCCCTGCACCCTTGGGAAGCCAGCCAGAGAGTGGAAACCCACTGTCCTCTCAGTCTGGCTGCAGGGGAAGTTGACGTAGTCGGACGCCCTGTCAAACAAGCTATCTGTCACCTGTCGTGTACACTTATGTGCAGACGACTGAGAGATCCTGGTGATGTCACCGGTGGTGCCCTGGAAGGATTCGGAGGCGAAGAATTTGCGGGCAGTGGTGACTAACTATGACGGGCAATGCGTGGCCACCCGGCCCTGCCGGGAGCAGCTCTGCATGAAGGAGCGTGCAGATGTCTGCGACCACCTGGCAGCTCAGTCTGAACCTGTGTAGGCACTGCTCCTCAGATAGATCCAGGAAGTTCAGCCTCTGTCAGTAGATCCTCTTACGTTGGTAGTGCCTCCTGCGACCTAGGCCCCTCCGTTGGTCCCCGCTCTGCTCTTCTGCAGGTCCTTGTGGCGCACCTCTGTCTGCACCTGCAACTCCCAGAATTGCACGTCTTGCCTGCTGTGGATGGTGATGTGCCTCCTCCTCAGATGTACTGTGGAATAGATCCATTGTGTTCCCCCCCCCCCCCCTCATCCTGATGTTGTCAGTTTGAGGGGCTCCAAAATGCAGGTAAATTTGTCTGAACACAAGAATTCTGAGTGTGAACCTAGAAATCTCAGTCTAACCACAAAGAACTCCCAGGTTTGTCCAAGAGAACTGATTACCCTGCTGCAAAAACTCAATTTTTGTTCACGTGCCAATCACTGGTTTAAAGATCCAAATGAAGGTCAGCTGCAACTCGCCTCCATTTTCATGGTGTGTTTCAGAGGCCACAGGAGACATGTTCAGAAGCCATTAAAATGTCCTGTGTAGGTGAATACACAAAAATTTTACATCTTTAATGACTTTAAGTACCCCAGTTGGCCCTTTAAATATTGTCCCGCCAGCTTTAAGTGCTGGTGGGACTTCAGGGTTTCAGAAGCGCGTGCGCACCCAAACGGGTCTGGGTCAAACCCGAAAGTTGGCCCGTTGGAGCCAGGATCCGGTCCCGCTCCGAAAATGAAGAATTTTTACTCTCCACCTGCCCCCAACCCACCCATTCTTGGGGGTTAAAATTTACTCCCATTCTTTGTACAAGAAAACTATATCTGAGTTTGTGATAACAGAATAGCTAGAATGGATGCAGTGGTGTCCTTGAGCAAGATTGGACCATTAATGTAATAATTGGAACTAAGCATAAATATAGCTGGGATGGCAGCCAATTGTTAGAATGGACCTAGGATAAAAGGAGCTTCAAACGACAATGCATCTGTTCTCCGACCAAAGTAATTCTGCTTGGTCTGTATGTAGTATAGCAAATAAATATTTTTAATTTAACTCTCTGTGAGCACGTTTATTTCTGATGTTCAAAAGAACTGCACAATTACACAAACAAGAACTAATGTAGTCAACACTTTCTATTTTGACTTATGCTTGAGGAAGGAGTCCTGCACACATTTTGGGAATTCCATTCCCTTTTCTCCATTTACTCCTTCCTTGTTCTAATCAATTAGTGGGTAACCAAAATCTAAAAATAATAATTTTGTTATTCCTACTCATCTCCCTGATCTGTGCACAGATTTGCTCTTCCATTTCCCACCCACAATTAGGGGTCTGTAATACAACCCCATTAATGTAAGAATCCTTTTTTATCTTTGATCTCTAACCATATTAACTCTGTCTGAACCTCTTTTGTGTGTACATCTGTCCTCACTATAGCATGTAGTCCTTCACCAATATTGCCATTCCTCCTTTCTTGCCTGTTACGTCCCTCCTAAAAATATTATTACTCAATATTTTTATTTTCCACTCCTGCCAAGTTTGCAGCTAAGTTTCTGTTATTGCTATTGGCTTGTATTGGTGAAGTCCCCCATATGGTGAAAACATTCAGTGCTGTAGTGACTTACACAGCCACTGGCAGACCAGTCTGAATGAGTAGTCTATCTACCGCCATCAAGAGAGAACCAGCACTATGGCAGACTAGATAACTTGCACTGCTTCATTTGCCATAAGGAGCTGGCCCTCCAAACTATTGGAGTAGAGACTATAGAAGAAATGGCAGAGGAAAAGAGTGGTGGCTTTGTGACAAGATAAGTGTTCTCTTCAACAACTTCCTAGCCCTTTAAATAGACTCATTGTTGAATCCCAGAGATTTCCAAAAACAAGCAGGCTGAAGGTTAAATCAGCAACTTTCAAGCAAAATAAAAATTTAGCTTGAAGCAGAAATAAAGATTTTGCAAGCAAAAGTTTGATATTGTTTCTTTAAACTTTACTTGCACGTTTATCAGCTGATACTAGCAAGATAGCAAGCATGCCTTTTTATTCGTTCATGGGACGTGGGTGTCGCTGGCAAGGCCAGCATTTATTGCCCATCCCTAATTGCCCTTGAGAAGGTAGTGGTGAGCCGCCTTCTTGAACCGCTGCAGTCCATGTCGTGAAGGTTTGTACAGGTCGTGGGTTTGGGAGATGCTGTCAAAGAAGCCTTGGTGAGTTGCTGCAGTGCATCCTGTAGATGGTACACACTGCAGCCACGGTGTGTCAGTGGGGAAGGGAGTGAATGTTTAAGGTGGTGAATGGGGTGCCAGTCAAGCGGGCTGCATTGTCCTGGATGGTGTCAAGCTTCTTGGGTGTTGTTGGAGCTGCTCTCATCCAGGCAAGTGGAGAGTATTCCATCATGCTCCTGACTTGTGCCTTGTAGATGGTGGAAAGGCAATGGGGAGTCAGGAGGTGAGTCACTCACCACAGAATACCCAGCCTTTGGCCTACTCTTGTAGCCACAGTATTTATGTGGGTGGTCCAGTTAAGTTTCTGGTCAATGGTGACCCCCAGGATGTTGATGGTGGGGAATTCGGCAATGGTAATGCTGTTGAATGTCAAGGGGAGTGGTT
Source organism: Heptranchias perlo (assembly GCF_035084215.1). Classification (NCBI taxonomy): domain Eukaryota; kingdom Metazoa; phylum Chordata; class Chondrichthyes; order Hexanchiformes; family Hexanchidae; genus Heptranchias; species Heptranchias perlo. Next base: position 33,899,162 of record NC_090342.1, on the reverse strand, counting down.
AGACTCTTGTTGGAGATGGTCATCGCCTGGCACTTGTCTGGCACTAATTTTACTTGCCACTTATGAGCCCAAGCCTGGATGTTGTCCAGGTCTTGCTGCATGTGGGCACAGACTGCTTCATTATCTGAGAGGTTGCGAATCGAACTGAACACTGTGCAATCATCAGCGAACATCCCCATTTCTGACCTTATGATGGAGGGAAGGTCATTGATGAAGCAGCTGAAGATGTTTGGGCCTAGCTCACTGCCCTGAGGAACTCCCGCAGCAATGTCCTGGGGCTGAGATGATTAGCCTCCAACAACCACTACCATCCTCCTTTGTGCTAGGTATGACTCCAGCCACTGGAGAGTTTTCCCCCTGATTCCCATTGACTTCAATTTTACGAGGGCTCCTTGGTGCCACACTCGGTCAAATGTTGCCTTGATATCAAGGGCAGTCACTCTCACCTCACCTCTGGAATTCAGCTCTTAACACAGGCATACATTACACTGTGGGCAAAGTAAAAATAAATTATAGGAAATTGAACCTATAATAACCGTTATTAGCTCACATCGCACAGAAATTGTAATGCTTATAAAAGCGGGACCTATTATAACTGATTCAAGGTTCATTTCGCACACCCACCCATACTATGTCACTTTCATGGTGCAATTCCACAGAAACCTCGGGACATTGATGTGCGTTGTTAAGAGCCTTAACCATGAGAACAGAATAATGCAGGTGAATGCATGACATACCAGTACCAGTAACCACGATGCTTTCATCCGGCACCAGTTCATCGCATCAGTGATATTTTAAAGAGCAGGTAGGACAGATGGACCAGTTCTCCCTTCCTCCTTGTCTGCTGTCAACTCAACTTGCTCCTCCACACTGGTGTTGGGTGCTTCACCAGGTGCTCACTCCTAATGTTCCTATCTGAGTCCCCCAAGATGGATGTCTCTGTGCTGGTACCTATGTGCTGAGGAGTACTTCTGTGACGGGCCAGCTTTCTGCTAATCCTTGGTGCCAACTGTATCAACTATGGAGCCCCCTACACAAAGAGAAACAGCCTGTTAGCGTAGGGTAAGTGGCAAATGATGTGCACACATTAGCAAAGCCAATACAATGCTATGCTGCTGAAGTGTAGATGTGCCTGTGTATGATTTACTGAGTTCGTTGTGTAGCTTCTTTTATTTTAAAAAATGTACTGAGAATGTTCTCCTGCGAATATTACAAAAGGTTGCCGCAAATTATGAAAGCTGAAAAAATTCCACCCTTATCACGATAGCGCGTCATGCTGTCGGTTTGCAGAGTTAATCACTGAGTAATCTATAATTATGAAGTCTGCTGCTTTTTCTAAGTTTATATTGGCCTGAATGCTATTTCTGACCTTTTCTTGGCAAAATGCACATTTTCGTTGGTGGGACGTGATGTGAAAGTTGGTGGTTCCTCGCCGGACAACTTTCTGCGCGGAACCTGTATCCATGTGAACGGGCGGAAGATTCATGCCCGGACTCGGAGAGCAGAATAACGCTGATTTATTTTGAGTTAAATCGGTATCACGGGTCTGGAGCCAGGATCATGGCAAAGCCGCTGAAAACTCTCCGCAATCATTGGAAGAAAACAACGGTCGGGGTTTGCGCACTGAGCTGGGGAGTGAACTGGTTGCACAGCCGATACCGGTATTGTAGCAGCAGCAATGTGGAGAGTTATAAATGATCCATAAACTGGGCAGCAGTAATCATACATCGCGTATACATTTGGGCAGCAGCAAGATATTTTACATCATATGATCTGGGGTAGCAGTGACAGAATGTTACATGTAGTGTATAAATTGCGATATTATGTTATTTTATAAACTGCATCAACACTACATTGTTACATAAAATGTATAACTGACGTAGCACCAATATAATGTTATACATAATATAAACTAGGGCAGCTGTGTACTACATTCTTATATATAAAATAAAGAACATGGAGCAATAGTAATACAATGTAATATATAATAAAAACTGGTATCTGGGCCAGCGCTGCATGTTTGCTTTGAGGTGGTGGTTTACAGAGAAACTTTTGGGTCATGGGTGGCAGGCTGCCTTTCGTTTGTGATACAGGAGTCTGACCAGGGCTGCAAGCAGATTTAGAGTTGCAGATTGGGGCAGGGATCTGGCCAGGGTGTATGTTGGTACTGGAAGAACAACGTGAAGAGGGTAGAGCACTAACCCCCAAATGTACATCTCCCTCGGGCACACACCACACTGCTGACTCTTTTCATCACCTCCCCATAGCCTTTCTTGCTGTATCCTTCCTTCTCGTTCTCCTGTTGACTCTTTTCCCTATCACCATTGCTCCCTTCAGCTTACATATAGTCTACAGCACAGAAACAGGCCATTCGGCCCAACTTGTCTATGCCAACATTTATGCTCCACATGAGCCTCTTCATCTAACCCTATCAGCATATCTTTCTATTCCTTTCTCCCTCATGTGCTTATCTAGCTCCCCCTTAAATGCATCTATGCTATTTGCCTCAACTACACCTTGTGGTAGTGCGGTCAACGTTCTTACCACTCTTTGGGTAAATAAGTTTCTCGTGAATTTCCTATTGCATTTATTAATGACGATCTTCTATTTGTGACCTCTAGTTTTGGACACCCCCACAAGTGGAAACATATTCTCTACATCTACTCTATCAAACCCTTCCATTATCTTAAAGTCCTCTATCAGGTCACCCCTCAGCCTTCTCTCTTCCAGAGAAAAGAACCCCGGCTTGTTCAACCTTTCCTGATAAGTATATCCTCTCAGTTCTGGTATCACCCTTGTGAATCTTTTTTACACCACCTCCAATGATTCTGTATCCTTTTTATAATATGGAGACCAGAACTGTGCACAGTGCTCCCTCTAAGTGTGGCCTAACCAAGGTTCTATTTAAGTTTAACATAACTTCTCTGCTTTTCAACTCTATCCCTTTAGAAATGAACCCTAATGCTTGGTTTGCCTTTTTTTATGGCCATATTAACGTGTGTTGCTACTTTTAGTGATTTGTGTATCTGTACACCTAGACCACTTTGCTCCTCTACCCCATTTAGACTTATTATCCAAGCTGTATGTGGCCACCTTATTCTTCCTATCAAAATGTACCACGTCACACTTTATCTATATTGAAATTCATTTGCCAACTACATGCCCATTTTGCAAGTTTATTAATGTCTTCCTGCATTTTGTCGCGTTCTTCCTTTGTATTAACTACACCCCCCAATTTGGTGTTGTCCGCAAATTTTGAAATTGTACAACCGATTCCCGAGTCCAAATCATTTAATGTAGATTGTGAACAACAGTGGTCCCAGCACCGATCCCTGTGGAACACCACTTTCCACCTTTTTCCAGTCTGAGTAGCTACCCTTAACCCCTACTCTCTGATTTCTGTTTTGTAGCCAGCTTGCTATCCATTCTGCTACTTGTCCCCTGAGTCCACGTGCTCTGACCTTAGTCATGAGTCTACTAAGTGGTACCTTATCAAAGGCCTTTTGAAAATCCAAATATATTACATCTACTGCATTACTTCTGTCTACTCTTTCTGTTACTTCTTCTTCAAAGAATTCAATGAGGTTGGTCAAGCATGATCTTCCCTTTTGAAATCTGTGCTGACTATTCTTTATTATATTTTTGGTTTCTAGATGTTTTTCTATTACATCTTTGAGTAAAGATTCCATTATCTTTCCTACCACTGACGTTACGCTATCTAGTCTATAGTTCCCTCCCTTTTTAGATATGGGAATACCATTAGCTGTCTGCCAGTCCTCTGGCATTGTTCTCTTCTCTAATTAATTTTCATATATATGTAATAGTGCCTCTACTATCTCCTCCCTAACTTCTTTTAGTATGTGCGGTTTTATCTTCTCTGAGAGGTTTTATGCTCTCTAAGTTTGATTAGTTTATCAATTATCGCCCACCTTTTTATCATAAATGTCTTTATTTCTTTTTTGATCTCTTCTTCTAGTGTCATACCCATCATGTTAATCTCCCTGATAAATACTGAGGCAAAATAACTTCAATATTTCTGCCATTTCGCTGTCATTACCTGTGAGTTTATCTTGTGTATTGCTTAGTGGCCCTATCCCTATCCTGATTTTTCTTTTGTTATTTATATGTCTGTAGAATACTTTACTATTTCTTTTTATATTCCTCGATAATTTAACTTCGTAGTTCCTCTTTGCTTTCCTAATTGTTTTTCTGACCTCTTCATATTCCCTTTTGTCATCCTCTCCTTTATTGTCTATGTACTTAGTATATGCTTTTTTTTAGTTTCAGTTTTACCCTTATCTCTTTAATCATCCATGGTGTTTCATTATCTCCTCTCTCATGCCCTTTCCTTCTCAAACATCTCCCTTCTCTCCCCATCCCTGGATGCAACAGGGCAGGCACACTAGGAGGGGCACAGGATTGGGACAGCTGGAACATGTAGCAGTAAGGCCTAAGGCACAAAGGCCACAGCGTGGAAAGCAAACCACCCAAGCCCAAAGCAGCAGGGAGCAAATTGGGGGAGGGGGCAGGGAGTGGCCGTGAATGGGCGAAGGAGACATAGGAACAGGAGTAGGCCATTCGGCCTCTCAAGCCTGTTCTACCTTTCAGTGATGTCATGGCTGATCAGTACTTCAACTCCATTTACTCACCTTTGATCCATATCCATTGATACTGTTACCAAATAAATCTTGCCCTTACCAACTGATCTTAGTCTTGAAAAATTGAACTGAACTAGCATCCACAGGCTTTTGGTAGAGAAAATTCCATATTTCCACTACCCTTTGTGTGAAAAAGTGCTTCCTGATTTCATTCTGAATGGCCTAGCACCAATTTTAAAATTGTGCCCCCCTTGTTCTGAAATCTTCCCACCAGAGGAAATAGTTTCTCTGTATCTACTCTGTCGAATCCTTTTATCATTTTAAACATACCAATTAAATCATCCCTCAACCTTCTAAACTCATGGGAATACAACCCAAGTTTATGTAACTTGTCCTCACAATTTAACACTTTAGGCCCTGGTATCATTCTGGTGAATCTGTGCTGTACCCCCTCCAAGGCCAGTATCTCCTTCCTGTGATTCGTTGGCCAGAACTGAACGCAGTATTCCGGATGGAGTCTGACCAAGACTCTGTACAACTGAAGCATAATTTCCTCCCCTTTGTATACCAACCCCCTTGAGATAAAGACCAACATTTTTTTAGCCTTTTTCATTACTTTTTGTACCTATGCACTAGTTTTTAGTGATTTGTGTACCTGGACACCCAAATCTCTCTGCTCTTTCACAGCTTCTAGTCTCCTGCCATTATGAAAATATTCTGAGTTGTCTTTCTTGGATCCAAAGTAGATTATCACATGCTTCCCCAAATTGACCTCCATCTGACACAGTTTTGTCTGCTCACGTAATCTGTCTATGTCCCCTTTGTAATTTCCTGTTCCCATCTACACAACTTACTGTGCCTCCTAATTTAGTGTCATCTGCAAACCTGAATATATAGCTCTCTATTCCTTCACCCAAGTCATTGATATATATGGTGAAAAGCTGAGGTCCCAGTACAGATCCCTGGGGAACACCACTTGTCACATTCTGCCAATCGGATTACACCCCGTTATACCTATTCTCTGTCTCCTACCTCCCAACCAATTAACAACTCATGTCACAAGGTCCCTGACTCATGGCAGTGGCAGGAACAGTAGGGGGCTGGAAAAATAAGTGTAATGACATTTGCATTAAATTTTAATTAATTTTTTTAAATATTCAAAAACTTAGCCTGACATTGCGACCTAGGCTGGAGCCTGCAGGGTTTCAAAGTTAAATGCATGAGAGGTAAGTAAAATTAATAGGAAAATGTGATGGACGTGGTCTGATGGAAGTGTGACCCATCTCTCCATTCCTGTTTGGTGCTGCGAAATGAGCAATAATGAAGGACGTGTGCGGTAGGCCTCTGGGAGGTCTGAGGGGAGCATTGCTGGCAGCCAGATGCCCGAGGGAGAATATCAGTAATGGGTAGGGCATGCAGATGGGTGTGCCCAAAAGTCTGATGATAGGGGTATCCTGATCCAGGAAGGACAGGCAGGGGACCGGGAGATGGGGGGCTGTGAAGAGAGTGGTGGGTCGGCAGAAAGAGATCAGGCCCAAGATCTTAAATAAAATAAATTAAAGTAGACTGAGGCCCTATGAGATCTTGTATAAATTTAAGAGAAGTAAATTCAAATAAACTTAAAATTCAAATAAACCTAAATTTACTTGGGAGCTGGAGGTTCAAGGCGAGGCCGCACCACTTAGCGCTGGGAGGACTGAAAGATAAATATAATGGTAAGAATTCATAGTACTATAGTACCCAAGTGTTACTCCAGGCGTGATACAATTATAATTTTTTTTAAGTGATAATTGTGACAGGGTATTAAGTGTGATAAACTGGAATTGTGCACTAGATGCAAGACTTTTAATGAGTTTACCCTATAATGTAACTGCTCAGTGCTGGGGCAGGAATAATAGAATGTTGCAGTTAGCACTGGTACTGCGACAGTGATTATATGATTGTCATTTTTATGACTGGTTACAGGGATCAGTGGTTCTGGACAACCGTAACAAGTTACATTGATTACTGGAGTAGTAATAATGTTACATTTAAGTTCACAGTGAGATATTAATGTTACTGGATCAGTATTGAAATATTTTATTCATTGGCTCCTGTATTAAGGACATTGTACTAATATGTATTAGTTATTGCAGGGTATTAATGTTACTGTGATTGCTGATGCAGGGCTATTAAGAATGTGTCTGAAGTTCCATATGGTGCATTAACACATCTTTTTATGTTTAATTCAGTGACAATCTCTTGCGCAGGGCAGCTTGTCAGGAAGCACAGGTAAGGCAAACCCAAAGTATCGGACCTTTTCTTGCTGGTTAGTTAGCCTCTGTCATTAAACCAAATCTGGAAATCTGAAACAAAAATAGAAAATGACCAAGCTTTTAGTCATCCATCCTAATATCTCCTTCTTTGCCTCAGTGATCATTCTTTCTTACACCCGTGTAATGCCTTGCAATTTTTTTCTACATTAAAGGCGCTATATAAATGCAAGTTGTATTACGTAGAATGTCCAGCACAGAAACAGACCACTCGGCCCAATTGGTCCATGCCAGTGTTTATGCTCCACACGAGCCTCCTCCCTCCAGATGATAATGATCTTGATGATATACGCTTGTATCAGCAATTAAAATAAATCCCAGTATCACTACAGGTATAATTGTAAAGACGAGTATTGAATATTCTTCTGGTATGAGACCCCCCCAATGGGGATAAACAGAAGAAAACCATCTGCCCTGTCTTGGATGAAGAACATTTAGAATATTTCAGTTTCTTGGGTTGCAAGGACATAATGCATCTAATGCGCGTCAGGATTTTTGGTTTGAGCTGTGATGTTTGTGATATGAAGTCAGATTTAGGATTCTAAGGATTACTTCACAAAGTTCTAGCATTTAAAAAAATCTTGACAGTGACTGGAGCCATTGGGACAAAGGGAGACTAGGTATGTTTGTAAGTTCTCCAGTAAGGAGATAGGCTAGCCATTAAAACTGTTATCCATTTGAGACGAAAGGAATTGGCCAATGACTTAACCAACACTTCCAGTAAATATTCACATGCAGCATGTTGGAATGGCTGCATTCATGCAAGCTCAGCAGGAGGTTGCCTCTTGGGAGCCTTCTCCTAGGATGGCGGCAACTGGTTTTATTGGCAGCTCAACTGGCCAATCCCCCAGATGGTCAGAAGTTAAGCCTTTGCTTTCCTGTCCAACTAAGAAACAAACAAACATACTGCCTAGATTCAAGGAAAATTATAGTCTGAAAAATGTATTTAGCCCACCAATTGGGGCAGTATGGCTGCTTTGTTATTTTCTGTGTTATGGGGAGCATTACGAAATAAGTTTAAAATTCATTGTAATCATTACTCTGCTCATTCACATATGTCAAAAGTAAATCAGCTGGTTGATTTATAATTGGCCTTATTTCAGTCTGCCTTTTGGAAGATTGGGGAAACGCATATGGGGGTGAGTTTACAGTATCCAGTTCATGTAACATGGGTTTTTTGTTACGACCCTCCCAGCTCACACTATCATGTGACTAGATATTGGGCAGTAAAAGGTAAACTCTTGATCGTAAGGGACAGTTGGTTCGCTTATGGGAGAGACTGGTGATGTTGAACCCAAGAGAGTATCTAGTGCAGACCTGAAATTTATAACAGCGCTATTGCCTGGTAGCACACTTTTTACCTGCCTAATGTGTCTCCTTATTCTCCATTCCCTCTCAATGGGTGTAGACTTTCAAGCATGACTACGGCCTGTCTGTCCAGATGGCTCTTTCATGGCATCAACAAAACCCCCTCATGTCTGTGCAGCTGAGAGAGCACTTGGCTAAACATCAAACCAGTGCTCATAGAAGGCTGTTACCAGTGCACCCCTGACCTTGGTTTGTTGTACCAAGAACTATGCTTTGTAATACAACTTTGAATAACGTACCTCCGTCTAACTGAAAAATACGAGCATTCAATTTTTGTTTTTGTAGGCTGCTAAGATTATCTTGCAGATGAATCTATTTGGCTGTGTCAGCACCACATGCATGGCATTTCCTGGTTTGGTTCAGTAGCTTTCTGTATATTACCATATACCTTAAACTGAGAAAGATGGTGGGGCTGCTTCCTTGAGCATTGAACAGGCAGCAGTGCATTAGTTTGACACTGGTGCGTAGACTCGTTTTTCTATTGCACTATGTCTTGGGATTACCAGCAGCTTGCAAGGCCTGTGCAGTTTTTGTTCTCGAATCTTAAGTCTCAGCTGTCTGGAGTGACAGTTGAATCTAAATATTTAAAGCGCTCTGCTGGCTCCAAATTAGGGTCTTTAGGATGTTTCAGAACTAAAAACATGCTATTAATCTTGATGCTGATTTTGTTTTAAACAGCAATTTTAACAGTTCCTGGCATTCTAGTTATGTATGACCTCTGCGCACCACCATTGTTATCCTATATGTAAACACGTGCAGGATGTTATATGTCTTTAAAATACAACGTATTTCTTGGTTCTGTATTTCTTCAGCTATTGTAAGCCTCGTCCAGCATTCCTCTTGTGTGACATGTAGCTGAGCAGAAACACCCAACTACTATCATTGTGGCAGTTGTTAATCATAATGGAAACTTAAAGCTCTGAAAGTTAAATAAAAGTAAGCTGTTTATTTGTGATGTTCAAAGTTCGAAAGCATTTTCAAGGCTTTTAGAAGTTGACATGACTGTTAACTCAACCATGAGTTTTTTTTTACAGCTTTGTCAAGCACTCCCAGCCATTGTTCTTGTGCTGTTGACATTATTAATACATTGAGACATTTAGGTTTATATCAGTCAAGGGGTTGGATACTTGCCTGAAAAATATTTTAAAATAAATAACACACAGTATAAGTGAAATGCCAGTTTACTGTTAGAATTCCAACTTGTATTTTTGGATGATTTTTTGTGGTTGCTTTTGTGAAAGAAAAGAGCATTATTAACTCAACATTTTTAACTTTCAGTATCAGCATTAAGCATTCCCATGTCAGATATGACATGAGTTAGATGTAGAGTAAAATTCCCAGTACACTGCCCAGCAAATCATTTCAATGTCAGGCACAGAATGTGTCAGATGCTGAGTGAAAGTGCCTCTACTATAACCTAAGAACATGAATCTTTACTCCAGCCGCAGAATAGAATCCGCAGCTGTCCCAGCATATCATTTCTGTTTCCCAATTCGGTCATTTATATGGCTTTTCTTGAGTGAGATTGACATTTCAGTTCCATTTTCGGGCAGATGTATGCAGTGGGGCCTGTGATCACCAGAATCTGGGTTTAAACTGGCCAAAACTTATTTTGTGTAGAAGCTGTACAACCTATTGATCGGGGCTGAATCGGGACCCGTGTCCCACTGGTGAAAGAACAGTACGTGAACCGGGTCTTCTGATTTCCTGCTGATTCTATGAGATATTTTTGCATTTCCCTCTAGTGCTTGTACTTTCTCTGAAGAATTGCCTGTGTTTCTGTTCAGGAATATGGAAGCCAGCTTCTACCAATCAATGCCAAGGTGAAGAAAGCCACTGTCTTCCTCAATCCTGCTGCTTGCAAAGGGTAAGAGATTTCTCTGAGGTCAGTCATGCCAGCTGTTTTTTTTAAAAAGGGGGGCAGTAGTCCTTCTGCTTCTCAATAGAGATATTGAGTATTATAAATGCATTTTACCATCCAGTATTTACCAGCAGTGTGGCATCAAAGAACAATATTTTATTGCTATGTCAGTATTATTTTGGTCTGGGCTGCTATAAATATGGAGTGCTTTAAATCTTCAATTTTTATGTAAAGTGACTTTAACTAACCTCAACAACATATATTTGAATAACTTGTCCTGTCGTTAGCTCGAAACATAAACTGTGTGACCTTTTCTACAGTCAAATGTAACAGTAACAAAATGTAATCCCTCTGGCGCCCAAACATATTTACAGCACAATGAGTCACAGATAGAAATTTGGATGAACACTCAGACTAATTATTGAAATGTATTACAGGCCTGATTATTTAAATATGTTAAATTGGCATCAGGATGGAAACAATGTACTACACTACACAAAGAAAGAAAGAAAGATTTGCATTTATATAGCGCATTTCACAACCGTGGGATGTCTCAAACGCTTTACATAAGAACATAAGAAATAGGAGCAGGAGTAGGCCATCCGGCCCCTTGAGCCTGCTCCCCCATTCCACAAGATCATGGCTGATCTTCTACCTCAATGCAGTTTTCCTGCACCATCCCATATCCCTTGATGCCTTTAATATCTAGAAATCTATCGATCTCTGTTTTGAACGTACTTTACAGCCAGCGAAGTACTTTTGAGGTGTAGTCACTATTGTAATGTAGGAAACACAGCAGTTAATTTGTGCACAGCGAGGTCCCAAACACTTTGGGGCATCCTGAAATTTGAAAGGCGCTATATAAATGTTCCTTCTTTAACATCTGTGTGAAGCGGAAACCGACACTAAATTTGTAGTGTAAATGCACTCTGAATGACAGTTTGGAGAGAGGCACCAGCAAACTCTGCTGGCAGGAAATCAGTAACTGATACTAGCTTATTGTTTTCATTATTTATGAATCATCATAACACTCTTGATCAAATCAGTAAAAACTTATATCTATGGGTGACAATTTTTTTTAAACAAAGGACTCTTTTTTTATTTATATAATGCTACATGAGTATGTTACAATAATTTCTCCTTGCACTTTGCCTGGAGTTAAGGCCTCTGCAGAAGGTCTGATGTGTAAAACGTTTTCAGTTCTAGTCACTGTCTTAGAAACATCATTTTCTTTTTAAGTATTGAAAAACTTATAATTATGTAAACCTTCATCAGCATTTGATACTAGGGCGCAAGAAATTGATGCTAAATCTTGTCTAAGCGCAGATGTGTATTTTGTTTTGAGAGATTTCATGGTTGTACAGTGGTCATAACGTCACGTTGCCACACTCTTGACTGAATATACAAATAATATTGATAAATGTCAGCACTTTGGTATCTAAATTTTTGGAGAAATATTACTGCAAGTAATTCCACAGAAATGGAGGAGCTCTAGAATCAATCCACAGATGTGTCGCACTAATCTCTAAGGTTTATGTCTAATCCCTGCAGAAAAGCACGAAATCTCTTCGAAAAGAATGCAGCACCAATTTTACACCTTGCTGGACTCGATGTAACAGTTGTTAAGGTGAGGATTCAATCAAGAAATTGACTAATAGTAGAAGTTATACTGGGTATGACAAAAACCAAGAACGAAGTGACACCCAGTTGTAACTTGCACAGTGGAATACATAGTACATTTCACAGCACTGCAAATATAGCTGATTCACATTCTTAAATATATCCATCTAGGGTTTTGTGATACTGTACAATCAAATAGATGAAAATAATGACATTTAATTGAACTAATTTGATTAATCTGAAAAACAGACATTTGCCTTAAGTTAGATATTGAAATGTGATTGGCATTTTCACTGCTTAGAAAGAGGGCATATTAAAGAGAGGTGCTATGGAGTCTTAACTTGCAATGGTTAGATTAGGGTTGTGATGTGAAGGCTTAAATGAATTTTAAACTAATATTGACGGTGACTATTCCAAGTGAGTCACTGTAACAATGCTGTGCATTATAAAGGAGTGGATTCTGATTGTACCCATATGCTCCCTTATACAATCCTATAGACGACATGAATCAAAAAGGGTTCCACTATTTGTTTACGATCATCAGCACCATATTACGCAAATCAGTGCTTGCTCGCAGATAGTTGTCATGATGCCTTGATTTTAAGGCGGGCAAAGGTGGTTCATGGCCGATCAGGCCTATCCTGTGGAGCTGTAGCTCATTACATCTCGATGGCATCTGAGGAAAGTAGTTAAACATGGGTATAATGAGGTGCATGTATCCCCCCGTAGTAATCATAGAGCAAACCATTGGCATGTTGAAGCAGCATTTCACATGACTGGAGCTGTCCTGCAATTTAGCTCAGTCAAGGTTTCAAGGGCAGTGATAATCTTCAGCATGCTGCATAACAGTTCCCTGCAAAGAGGCATTATCATGGAGGTCCCAGAGGAGGAAAGCTCCCAATTGCAGCAAGGGAGCCACCAAGAAGAGCAGGAGCAATCTGCAGATACGGCAGAATAGAACCCCAGGCCAGCTCTGGAGCCATTCGGCAAGCAGTCGTACAGCAGCCAATATTTTATTTAAGTTGGAAATGTGCCCACTACATTGACAGTCCTGTCTACGTCTTCCCCATTCCCTCCATAAATATGCCTCCACCTACAATGCCTTAAATCTTTTAAGCAAATCACAAATAGTCCATTCATGCCCCCAGTGAAACATGCTCTAAAATCTTTACAAGAACACTGTGTAAACAGATTTTTTAATGTGTGAATGCTTGTCGTTTGCTTCCATTGAGCTTCCCTTTGGTGACTGTGTGCTCCAACTGACCTTAGGGCCACTGTCAAGCATAACTCTTCTATGGACATCAGTGGAGTTGCCACACACTTAGCGGTGAACTGAACTTTTTCAGCATCTTCATGAACATGCATTCTGCTAGACACAGTTTCCAGTGACTACACCAATGCTTGATGCACAGAAAGCATCTTTTTTAAAAGCTGTCCCAGTGAAGTACAGATCCTCTGGCTCTTCAGTCAAGGCAGGAAGCAAGCTGGCCCTCCAGACAGCAGGTTCTTCCTTCTCTACTGCTACCACCTGATCCTGTTCACTTGTGATATCTATGGTCACCCAATGCACTCCCTCTAGATTAGTGTCTTAAATCCCTCAGTGTGGATTTCTGAGCTAATGCTTGGAAGGGATACAGTGAGCAGGTGCTATGAAGTGCTGGCATGTTAGAATGCAATGGGGCCTGGCCAGGCGTCTTCTGGGAAAATTGGCCAAAGAGAAAAGGAAAATATGTTACAATAGTATCCTTATGAGCTGCCATCATATGTAGCTTTCAGTAGAAGGAGTGACATATTTTGTTGTCTATAAGTGATTTGGAGAATGGGATGAGGAGGAAGAACAGGAAAAGACTTTCATAAACCTAAGCTGGTGGCAATCCTCCTACATTGCCATCTCCAGCATTGTCTGTAACCTCCCTTCCCAGGGCTACCTCCTTTATATGGGGTTAGGGAACAAATGTTAGGTCCTACTATAAATATTCTCTCCCTCTTATGGACTGTCTAGTGCAACCAGGTTAGAAGAGGTAAGAAGTACAATTGTTAACATGACATGTAATACTCAGATGGCAGCATGCAGCCCACGTGGGTTTGATTACATGCAGCATGCAGAGCAGAGAATACTTTTGGGCTGAATGCCTGTAAGGATGTGAGTAAAAGAACACTTCCAGGTGAAGGCAGGGACTGCATCCTGCTGCATAATCATCATTCATGATAAGATTTGCAAGCACTTTATTACGGTGTGAGGGAAGATATTTGTAAGTGCCATAATTGCTTAATGCACTGCATTAATGGAGGGTAATGATGCATTCTATTACCTTGGCTGAACTGGTAAAGTCATTAAAATTCTTCTGGTACTGGTTCCAGGTGTACTGTATGATGGAGGTGGCATTCACACCAATTGCTTCCTCCTCCCATTCTCCCTGGGGTTCTGCAATGCTCACTGCAAAGAGGGTCTCCTCTGCCTCATTTCCTTCATTGGAATTTCAATGGCCCCAACTGAGAAATGATTTGCTCCCTAGATTCCTATACTAACAGCTTCCAAATTTTCAGATTACGTTGCCTGCTCCAGGTCTTCAAATCCTGCAGTAGCACCTGACTTTCTGTCCACTAACAAACTTGCCAACATTACAATAATGAGGCTGACCCTAGAAAAGCACACTAGAGCAGTGCACTAAAGATCAGGCAGGTAACCACCTTGTACTGCCCAAATTGTGGTCCAGCATACTCCTGACATTAAAATCTCTGCTATTAGTTCAATAACGGCATGGTCTAGTATTGTTTGAACATTCTTCTCTACTTGTACTTACTGTTGCAGACGAAGCATGACTAACTTTCCAGCAGAGCCATTACAGAGTGGTGTAGAGGGTAACAGTTATCAGCATTAAGTAGCAGAGGTGGCAACAAAGCAGGTGTCACAAAATACATCTGCCACCATAATGGATCCTCCCTCCACCTTTCCAGGGAATTCATATGGGTTAGAGCCATCCCCAGAAAATAAACAGTCTCCTTCAACAAAATAAAGTTGGTCTTTGAAATAAATTCACTAACCAATGCTAAAGCCTAACCTCAGCTTTAAACCTAAACCCAATTTTCCCCCAACACTATCCAGGGATTTTATTTGAGATGGCGTGCCAGACGGGTTCAGCGACAGTACTATTGGGAGAATGTAAGAAATAGCACTAGGCCATACGTCCCCTCGAGCCTGCTCTGCTATTCGGTAAGATCATGGCTGACCTTCAACCTCAACTCCACTTTCCTGCCCGATCCCCATATCCCTTGATTCCCCTAGAGTCCAAAAATCTATCTATCTATCTATCTCAGCCTTGAATATACTGAATGACTCAGCATCCAAAACCCTCTGAGGTGGAGAATTCCAAAGATTCACAACCCTCTGAGTGAAGAAATTCCTCCTCATCTCAGTCTTAAATGGCTGACCCCTTATCCTGAGACTATGCCCTCTAGTTCTAGACTCTCCAGCCAGGGGAAACAACCTCTCTGCCTCTACCCTGTCAAGTCCCCTCAGAATCTTATGTTTCAATGAGATCACCTCTCATTCTTCTAAACTCCAGAGAGCATAGGCTCATTCTACTCAACCTTTCCTCATAGGACAACCCTCTCATCCCAGGAATTAATCTAGTGAACCTTCATTGCAGCGTCTCTAAGGCAAGTATATCCTCCCTTAGATAAGGAGATCAAAACTATACGCAGTACTCCAGGTGAGGTCTTACCAAAGCCCTATACAATTGTAGTAAGAGTGTTCGACACTGGTAACGCAGGAGAGCTTGATGGAGACTGGCAGCAACTTAATAAGAGGTTAAAAAGATAAATTAGTCTTCACTAGTATCAGGAAATCATTGATCTGGTAGCACATTTGGGTAAGTCTGAACAATAAGAATTGTAGTAGGAGGTCAAAAAACATTTCCTAATTTTGCATTGTGTAACGAACAATAAAAAAGGTCAACTTGGAAATAACGTGAGATCAAGAACTGGTACTGTAAGATTTTTTTTTTTAACCCCTGAAAGTGAGCGAACAAAAGTGGGCATTTTTTCTTCTGTGGTTTAAAAATGTCATCCACAGCACCTGATTACAAAGCCCATCCTTTCACATTCTGTCCTCGGCCTCTTACACTGTTCCGATGAAACTCAATG
Source organism: Heptranchias perlo (assembly GCF_035084215.1). Lineage (NCBI taxonomy): Eukaryota > Metazoa > Chordata > Chondrichthyes > Hexanchiformes > Hexanchidae > Heptranchias > Heptranchias perlo. Next base: position 33,883,257 of record NC_090342.1, on the reverse strand, counting down.
GAAGCTCGAGGAACAGCACCTCGTCTTTTGATTAGGCACTTTACAACCTGCCGGACTAACATTTATTTCAGTAACTTCAGATCATAACCGCTGCTCCCATATTTTCGGACTGGAAGGTGCTGGTAATGGTTCTGCTGTTGCCATTTACAGCTCCTCTAGACCCATCTTTTGTTTCTTTACTTGTCCCATTACCACCCTCCTTGCCTTGCACCATCATCCCTTTTGTCATTTAATCACTCCTGCCCTCCACCCTATCACAGACCTTCCCTTTTGTTCTTTCCTCCCCTCCCCCACCCCCCCCCCCCAACTTTTCTCTGGCTCTGTACTTGGTTAAAAACTGTTAAATCTTGACCTTTCATCAGAACTGGAAGAAGTAATCAACCTAAAACATTCACTCTGTTTCTTTCTCCACATATGCAGCCTGACCTCCTGAGTATTTCCAGCATTTTCTGTTTTTATTTCTGTTTTCTGTTTGTTTCTCCTTACCCTCACCAATCTCACTGAGATCTTTCTGCTCTGTGTTTCATGTGCTTGTGATTACCTCCCTTCACTTATTGTTTTCCCTCAGATTTTATGTTTTTTAATCTTTTCTCCACAAGCTGCAGCATGTTTAGAACCATTAGTGTGTCTGGGTTTCTGCCCTCTTGTAATTTGTTCATTTGATTGGTGGTTGAAATTAATAATGTTTTGGGATTTTGTTTAAAATAGAGTGAAATGTGCTGCACACTTGGGTTTGTTAGATTCGTGGTTGTTTTATAAATCTGGGTTATGTTGTACATCTCACTGTGATCTTGTCTCTGTTCCTGTTGCAGACTGATTATGAGGGCCAAGCAAAGAAGCTCCTGGAGCTGATGGAAGACACTGATATGATTGTTGTTGCTGGAGGGGATGGTACCTTACAAGAGGTACAGCCAAAATTTGATATGTCAGTGCTTTGCGCATATCCATACGCCACTTAACAATAAAACTTACCTACTCTGAGGTTGCATACAGGTGGCAGGAAGGGAAATTGCAAAGCTGACTGGAAATCATGGAATCATAGAAAATAGGAGCAAGAGTAGGCCATTCGGTCCTTCGGGCCTGCTCCGCCATTCAAAATGATCATGGCTGATCATCTAACTCAGTACCCTGTTCCTGCTTTTTCCCCATATCCCTTGATCCCTTTAGCATTAAGAAATATATCTAGCTCCTTCTTGGAATATATTTAATGACTTGGCCTCCACTGCCTTCTGTGATAGAGAATTCCACAGGTTCACCACCCTCTGAGTGAAGAAATTTCTCCTCATCTCGGTTCTAAATGTCAAAACCCGTATCCTGAGACTGTGACCCCTGGTTCTGGACTCCCCAGCCTTCGGGAACATCCTCCCTGCATCTAGTCTGTCTAGTCCTGTTAGAATTTTATATGTTTCGATGAGAAGAATGAGAGGTGATCTCATCAAAATAATTTAATCACAAGTCCCAATTAGTGGAAATGCAGTACTTTGGCAAATCAGCATGTTGTGCACAAGTGTGGTAGGATGCAGGTTTGATTCTGTGATTCCCTACTGGATGAACTACTGTGCTGTTGTAGAGAAGAGCCAAGTGGAGATCAGGAAGGAACCATGGGAGAGTTACCCTGAGCTACCTCATAGCCGATTGGCATTGGCAGTGGCCACCCTCTAAACTGAGGGTTGGTGTTTGCAGAGACATGTTGCTGAGAACATAATAGCACTGGTTGCAATAAAAGCCTGATCGTGATTCCAGCAGTTGATCCCCCCACTATCATCTTTGATTTTCCTGCAACAGCTTCATGCAGAATTTCTGTAAATTCAACACCTCCAGGATGAAATGTGTTTTTTGTTGTTTCTCCATTGTGACCCATCCAGGAAGTTGGTGCAGTCCAGCCTTGTGGTACTTCCAACTGCGTGGATACTTTAGTATCGTTTTTGGGTCATATGGAGGGGAAAGCCTGCTTGAACAAGAATACCTTTCTGTCCTGTCTTTCTTCTCCTCGTCACTCCTCAGCTCAGATTCCCCTCCTTTGCACACAATTTGTTAGAAGCTGCAATTCATGCTGTAGAGATTGTGATTCAATGCCAGGACCCTCAGATTGCAGGAAAGAACAAATCAAGTGGGTATACTGTATAGTAGTTTACAAATGTCTTGTCGTCCAAGACTAGAGCAACCAAAGGATTAGATGCAGTTCCTCATTAGCGCCTCATACTATTAATGATTATTTTGAACATTCTAACTTTTTTTGTTTTAATTTACTGTTATTACATTAGCAAGGCAAGTCATGGCAGCACAGCTCGCACCCATGATATGCTCCTCCTGCACTATGTGGGAAGTCATGGGCACTAGCAGTGTCCCTGGCGACCACGTGTGCAGGAAGTGTGTCCAGCTGCAGCTACTGGCAAACCGCATTTCGGGGCTGGAGCTGCGGGTGGATTCGCTGTGGAGCATCCGTGATGCTGAGACTATCGTGGATAGCACGTTCAATGAGGTGGTCACACCGCAGGTAAAGATTACGCAGGCAGAAAGGAAATGGGGGATTGCCAGACAGAGTAAAAGGACTAGGCAGGTAGAGCAGGAGTGCCCTGGGGCCATCTCCCCCTCAAACAGATATACCGCTTTGGATACTGTTGGGGGAGATGGCTTATCAGGGGAAAGCAGCAAGAGCCAAGTTTGTGGCACCACGGGTGGCTCAGCTGCACAGGAGGGGAGGAAGAAGAGTGGCAGGGCTATAGTGATAGGGGATTCAATTGTAAGGGGAACAGATAGGCGTTTCTGTGGCCGCAAACGTGACTCCAGGATGGTATGTTGCCTCCCTGGTGCTAGGGTCAAGGATGTTGCGGAGCGGCTGCAGGACATTCTGGAGGGGGAGGGTGAACAGCCAGTAGTCGTGGTCCATATCGGTACCAACGACATAGGTAAAAAAAGGGATGAGGTCCTGCAAGGTGAATTTAAGGAGTTAGGAGATAAATTAAAAAGCAGGACTTCAAAGGTAGTGATGTCGGGATTACTACCAGTGCCACGTGCTAGTGAGTATAGGAACAGGAGAATAGACCGGATGAATGCATGGCTGCAGGGATGGTGTAGAAGGGAGGGATTTAGATTCCTGGGACCGATTCTGGGGAAGGTGGGACCTGTACAAGCGGAATGGGTTACACCCGAGCAGGACCGGGACCAATGTCCTCGAGGGGGTGTTTGCTAGTGCTGTTGGGGAAGGTTTAAACTAGAGTGGCAGGGGGATGGGAACCTGAGAGGGGAGTCAGAAGGGAGTAATGTTGAGAGCAGCAAGAGAGGGGAAGACCCAGGGGAAATTTACAATACAAATAGTACAAACAGTTGTTCAAGAACAAGTGAAAGGGAAAAGCGTAGAGCAGCAGAAAGAAAGTGTACTTTAGACACTACAGATAAAGTGAAAACTAGAAGGTGTAAGGCGATTAATCCAGCATCAAAGCTGAAGGTCAGGCTAGGGTGTGTGGCCCAACTAAGAGTTCTATATACAAATGCACGGAGTATAAGGAATAAATTAAATGAACTACAGGTTCAAATTCAAATTGGAGGGTATGACATGATAGCTATCACTGAGACATGGCTGCAGGATGATCAAGATTGGGACCTAAATATGCCGGGTTATAAGGTCTACAGGAGAGACAGGGAAAATGGAAGAGGAGGAGGAGGAGTAGCCTTAGTGATGAGAGATGAAATCACTTCAATGATAAAGGAGGATATAACGAGAGGTAAACAGCCAACAGAGACCTTATGGGTTGAATTGAGAAATAGGAAAGGATCTAAGACTATAGTGGGGATTGTGTATAGGACCCCTGGCAGCAGCTCTGAAGTGCTAGATGGAATAAATGCAGAGATTAGACAAGCGTGTAAGAAAGGCATAGTGGTCTTAATGGGGGACTTTAACCTTCACATAGATTGGGAAAAGCAGACTAGCAACTGTCAGAAAGGTAGTGAATTTCTTGAGTGTGTTCAGGATAGTTTTCTACAGCAGTATGTCCTGGAGGCAACAAGGGGGCAAGCCATACTAGATTTAGTAATGAGTAATGAACCAGATTTAGTTAACGGCTTAACTCTACGCAAACATCTATCCAATAGCGATCATAACATGATCGAGTTCAATGTAGTGTTTGAAGGGGAAAAAAGTGAGTCAGCTGCTAAGATTCTAGACTTGGGTAAGGCCGACTTCAAAGGGATGAGACGGAGACTGTCCACAGTAAACTGGGCAAATCTGTTAATGGGTAAAACGACTGATGATCAGTGGGAAATGTTTAAAGAAACATTTAACGTGATACAGAATCGGTTTATACCCCTGAGGGGCAAGAACTCTACTTGCCAAAAAAAACAGCCATGGACAACTAAAGAGGTAAGGGACAGTATAAGGCATAAAGAAAGGGCATACAAAAAGGCAAAAAATGGCACAGATCCTGGCGAATGGGAAAGATACAAAGATCAACAAAGGGTCACAAAACAGATAGTAAGAGCTACAAAAAGAGAGTATGAAAAGAAACTTGCAAGGGATATCAAAACCAATACAAAGAACTTTTATAGTTATATTAGGAAAAAGAGAGTGGTCAGGAGCAGTGTTGGCCCCTTAAAAACTGAAAGTGGGGTTATTGTCATTGACAATGGGGAAGTGGCAGACATGTTGAATAATTACTTTGCGTCAGTATTTACAGTAGAAAAAGGATAGCATGCCGGAAATTCCAAGAAAACTAATATTGAATCGGGGACAGGGACTCGATAAAATTAATATAAGTAAAGCAACAGTAATGAAGAAAATAATAGCACTAAAGAGAGTCAAATCCCCAGGGCCAGATGGTTTCCATCCCAGGGTTTTAAAGGAAGTAGGTGAGCACATTGCAGATGCCCTAACTATAAACTTTCAAAGTTCTCTCGATTCAGGAACTGTCCCTTTAGATTGGAAAATTGCACATGTCACTCCGCTTTTTAAGAAAGGAGAGAGAGGGAAACGGGGGAATTATAGACCAGTTAGCCTAACATCTGTTGTGGGGAAAATGTTGGAGTCTATAATTAAGGATAGGGTGACTGAACACCTCGAGAATTTTCAGTTAATCAGAGAGCCAGCATGGATTTGTGAAAGGTAGGTCGTGCCTGACAAACCTGATTGAATTTTTTGAAGAGGTGACTAAAGTAGTGGACAGGGGAATGTCAGTGGATGTTCTTTATATGGACTTCCAGAAGGCATTTGATAAGGTCCCACATAAGAGACTGTTAGCTAAGATAGAAGCCCATGGAATCGAGGGAAAAGTACGGACTTGGTTAGGAAGTTGGCTGAGCGAAAGGCGACAGAGAGTAGGGATAATGGGAAGGTACTCACATTGGCAGGATGTGACTAGTGGAGTCCCGCAGGGATCTGTCTTGGGGCCTCAATTATTCACAATATTTATTAACGACTCAGATGAAGGCATAGAAAGTCTCATATCTAAGTTTGCTGATGACACAAAGATTGGTGGCATTGTAAGCAGTGTAGATGAGAACATAAAATTACAAAGTGATATTGATAGATTGGGTGAATGGGCAAAATTGTGGCAAATGGAATTCAATGCAGACAAATGTGAGGTCATCCACTTTGGATCAAAAAAGGATAGAACAGGGTACTTTCGAAATGGTAAAAAGTTTTTAAAAAGTGGATGTCCAAAGGGACCTAGAGGTTCAGGTACACAGATCATTGAAGTATCATGAACAGGTGCAGAAAATAATCAATAAGGCTAATGGAATGCTGGCCTTTATATCTAGAGTACAAGGGGGCAGAAGTTATGCTGCAGCTATACAAAACCCTGGTTAGACCGCACCTGGAGTACTGTGAGCAGTTCTGGGCACCACACCTTCGGAAGGACATATTGGCCTTGGAGGGAGTGCAGCGTAGGTTTACTAGAATGATACCCGGACTTCAAGGGTTAAGTTACGAGGAGAGATTACACAAATTGGGGTTGTATTCTCTGGAGTTTCGAAGGTTAAGGGGTGATCTGATCGAAGTTTATAAGATATTAAGGGGAACAGATAGGGTGGATAGAGAGAAACTATTTCCGCTGGTTGGGGATTCTAGGAGTAGGGGGCACAGTCTAAAAATTAGAGCCAGACCTTTCAGGAGCGAGATTAGAAAACATTTCTACGCACAAAGGGTTGTAGAAGTTTGGAACTCTCTTCCGTAAACGGCAATTGATACTAGCTCAATTGCTAAATTTAAATCTGAGATGGATAGCTTTTTGGCAATCAAAGGCATTAAGGGATATGGGCCAAAGGAGTTAATGGAGTTAGATCACAGATCAGCCATGATCTTATCAAATGGCGGAGCAGGCATGAGGGGCTGAATGGCCTACTCCTGTTCCTATGTTCCTAGATGAGAACGGCGTATGGGGAAGATGGGAGAGAAACTAGTTTGGATGAGTTATTGACGGAGTTTGAGCCCTAAACCTAGATATAGTTCAGCTTAAATGGTATGTTTGTTAATTTTGCTCTTTCACACACACTGAGTCATTGACAAAAATATTCACAGCAATTAGAAATAGACAAGAAAATGGTTTAGTTAGTGGGAACAGACTGATCTTTGGTGTGTGTAACAAACTGACCCTCTTCCCCACAACAGTGTAGATCTCTTTTTATTTAAATCACCTCTTCTTCCTCCCTCCCTCCTCCACCAAATACTTGTATCTGGATAGATACCAAGACTCAGACATTGCTGGTGGTTACTTTCACCTGAATCCATGTGATTTATTTATAAGCAAAATCTGTGCTTTGCAAACATGAAATTAATTTGTATTAAAACAGTTCCTGACCTTACATGACACACCTGTATAAGAATGGAAGATTACCTACAAGAGTCAAACATGCATGTAATGCTGTCAGGTCTTTCTTGACATGTCAGTACTGAACAGTTACAGGTGTCACACCAGCTGGCACTAATCAAACTTTCTTGAGTAATTTAAAAGCGGTGTTGGTGGGGAGCAAACACTTTGCTTTAGGGGTATTGGTGCCGGATGGTGCATTCACTTTTTTTCTCTTTTGACATTAGGTAATAACCGGGCTACTTCGCCGAGAGGATGAGGTAAGCATTTCATGTCACAGTTCATATTCCATGCTGACTGTATAACTTGTGACGTAAATGAAAATCATTTTTATGTGTGAGTTCTGTAGCTTAATTTGGCATTTACTGATAAATTTATGTCGAACACAGTTTTATTTGGCAAGGTTTTGTTTTGAAAATCATGTTTTTTTCATTTCTACAGCAGAATTTGAAGTTCATTGACACATGTTTCAGTGGTGACATCTCTTCCGCTTGCTTCTGCTAGCCAGAGCCTATGTCTGGTGTAGTAGCAGGGAGGGTTGTACCATTTCTAAAGAACAGCACATGAAAGTTCAAACACACATGCACACAACTAAATCTACAGCTTTTAAAGGACAGAAGCATTTTCAACTTCTAAATGTTTAAACTGGCTTCTATTTTGAGAGTTTATTTTATTCTGTCCTTTTCACCACACCATGCACCATCCATGGAGAGGGCAGAGTGGCAGCCTGTTGTCAGGCATCTAACTCTGTCATGCTTAAGGTTAATTCCACTGGACCAGCTAAAGAGGGAGCAGCTGGAGGAATGTTTGATCCCACAGGAGAAATTATTTCTTTCTTCTTGCCGGTACCTTTTATCCATGACATTAAAATATGAGATATAAACCAGATAAATGACCTGACTTTTTTTTCTTCATAACTTGCACGCATGGCTTTCAAGCTTTTGTAGTATGCAGTGCTGATGCTGGTCCCCTACAGGATCATATCCAACACGGTCTTGTCAGTCAGTTGTCATTTTCAGTATATTGCTGTTCATCATTAATCTTCTATCATTGCAACCTACCGTAAAACTGGAAATCCACTTAGCCTCCCATACACTCTGTTAAATCCAGCATTGCGACACTAGGAGCCTGTTTAGTCGGTCGTATTCAATTTTCAGGGGTGACGTATTGGATTTAGTGTTATTCAGTGACAATTTCTCTTGGCTGACCACAAGACCCTGTGGTCATGAAAGCATTCATTGTCTCCAGTGTTCTGGCTAAAGGAAATGAAAAACTACTTTTTTATATTTTCTGCTCTTTTTAGGCTGTCTTTAGCAAGATCCCTATAGGATTTATTCCACTGGGAAAGATGAACTCCTTGAGCCAGGCACTGTATCCTACCAGCAAAGAACAGGCCAGGTGAGTGACAGCTTTTTACTAAAATTCTGAGTTGCTTTGGTGAGGAGGTACAGATGATGGCAGATAGGTTGGCTGTAATGAGCCAACACATTCCTAGTTTTGGTAAATCTTTGCGTCCGATTATATATAAAGTGATTGTGTAGATAATTACCTTTCCTCTTGGTTTCGTGTGGGTGGCATTCCATTTTGCTCCTTTAGCCTGGATGACAATCACGATTCTTCCCAGATAAATGGATCAATTTTTGGAAAGAGATGGTGATGCAGTTGTCTTCGTGCTGCAGGATATGGGTGCTGAGATTTTGGAACTTCAGGAAATTCCACAATATATCCACAAAAGGAGAAATTTGCAGGGCAGTGGGGAAAGAGCAGTGGAGTGGGACTAATTGGATAGCTCTTTCAAAGAGCCAGCATAGACACGATGGGCTGAATAGCCTCCTTCTGTGCTGTATGATTTTATGAGCAGTGCTGGAATTGTTACTAGTCTTTATGTGGAGCTGATTGCTAATACTGTGTGATATTGTGTGGAAGAACTGACTAGTTTGATGGGAGAGGGGGAGGGAAGTTGTCTACTGTTACAATTCTATTTTTCAATCAGTGTTCACTCATTGCTGAAGTCAGGGTGTGTCACATTGGCTTCTGACACTACTGTTTCCCTGTGTCATTGCTTGAAACGAGCACAAGGACTGGCTGAGGGCTGTAATTGTCCTGATATGAAGAATGTCCTTTCAACTGTTTTGCAAGTGATTTGAAAATTAATTTCTTCCCCCTTCCAATTTTCTCCCCTTTCATGAAGACACTGGCTCATGCCATGGTATGGGTTCATGGGTACCACCCACTTTCCAGTAGCTCACTAAGGGTTCACTTTTCATGTGTAAGCTGGACACTGTGTTGACAGGTTAGTAAGACATGGGCAGCATCATAGCTCAGGATGATTCTTTTTTACCTGACGCCCATACTTTTAGCAGGAGTCATTAAGTAGCAATCTGGAGGGGGCGCTGTGGTCATTTTTTCCTTTGCCGTCTCCCCTTCCATTCCGCCTTAGGCACTAAGGCCAATTATAAACCCCTGCCATTGTCCTGGCTGAGATCAGCTAGCTGAACACAGTTAGGAGATAAAACTGAATCGTTCCTTTCCTGTATGGCTTTGTTTCACACTGGCAGTGCATTAACCAACTGAGTCATCAGAGGAGCTCAACATTTTTGTTTTATCCTGAGCAATATTTTTTTGCGATGCATGGTGTTGAGAATTGCCTTTGAATTGCCGCAGTTTAGCTTCAACCTCCGCTGCATGCTGTTCACATTTTTGCTGCTGTGTGTTGCAGACACATTTTAAATGCCACACTTGCTATTGTGAAAGGAGAGACTGTTCCCTTGGACATACTGGAAATAAAGGTAAGAAGTAAAGTATTTTCCAGTGATGACTCATACTTGTTTAGTCTTACAGAATAAGCTCCAGTAGCCAGAATTACCCAGGGGCTTATCCCTCTGTTTAAGATCATTTTTTAAAAAATTAGTACATCTCCCATGGCATTGTGAATGGGTAGTCCAGGATCTGGAGTGAGTATTCTGATGTTCACTGCAATATTGTTGAGCCTTTGCGGTCATACAGCAAACTTGCTGAACAAATATAGCATGACTGCTTCGAGGTAAAAATATTACACGGCTTATTACTACTGAAAGATCCAGGCCACAGAGATCATTGTAACACTTTTTATCTATCACTTTATGCAACTTCCTTAAGGTACAAGTAACTTTATTCTTCCCTCCCCAAAACCTCTCATTCTCATTCCCAGTTATTTGTGTTACAATGTTTTTGTCTTGCTCCCATGGTGGATTTCTGGTACTTCTGTTCCTACCTTCCAAAGCCTTCCTTTTTTTTTCTCCATTATGTACAAGATTATAAAATATTTTTTCCCCAACCTTATTTTCCATGACGGATTTGCAGTTCTTGCGGAAGCTATCATTTGTGTAGCACTGCCCAAGGAGGTTTCTCCCACTGTTGAGTCTCTAATTACCCAAACACAAACAGCCTGGCTGGCTGACCAAGGTGTGAACATCTTCTCTGGCTCCATTGCAAACATTAGTGTGGGTTATCATGGTGCACTCTGGGTTTTATAGTTCCACAGGAGCAGGGTGAAAATTATAATTCCTGTAATGTATCAAACTCCTGTAATACTCAAAGATGTAATAGAAAAACATCTAGAAACCGAAAATTTATAAAGAATAGTCAGCACGGATTTCAAAAGGGCAGGTCATGCTTGACCAACCTTATTGAATTCTTTGAATAAGTAACAGAAAGGGTAGACAAGGGTAATGCAGTAGATGTAATGTATTGGGATTTTCAAAAGGCCTTCGATGGTACCGCATAGTAGATTCATGACTACGGTCAGAGTATGTGGAATCAGGAGACAAGTAGCAGAATGGATAGCAAGCTGGCTACAAAACAGAAAACCTAGAGTAGGATTTAAAGGCAGTTACTCAGACTGGCAAAAGGTCGGAAGTGGTCTTCCACAAGGATTGGTGCTGGGACCACTGTTGTTCACCATTTACATAAACGATTTGGAACTGGAAGTACAGTTTCAAAATTTGCAGACGACACCAAATTGGGGGGTATAGTTAACACCAAGGAGGACTGTAACAAAATACAGGAAAACGTTAATAAACTTGCAAAATTGTCGTGTGTTTGGCAAATGAATTTCAATATAGATAAGTGTGAGGTGGTACATTTTGGTAGGAAGAATGAGGCCATATACTTGGTGGGAGGGGGGGGGGGGAAGGAAGGAAAGAGTCTAAATGGGGTAGAGGAGCAGAGGGATCTGGGGTTCCGATGCATAAATCTCCAAAAGTAACGACGCAGGTAAATAAGGCTGCTTTTTTTTTAAAAGCAAACAAAGCACTTGGGGTTCTTTTCTAGAGGGATAGAATTGAAAAGCAGGGAAGTTATGTTAAACTTGTATAGAACCTTGGTTAGGCCATACTTGGAGTACTGTGAACAGTTCTGGTCTCCATATTATAAAAGGGATATAGAGGCACTGGAGAAGAATTTACTAGGATGATACCAGAGCTGAGAGATTATACCTATCAGGAAAGATTGAACAGGCTGGGGCTCTTTCCTCTAGAAAAGAGAAAGACTGAAGGGTGACCTAATGGAGGGTTTGACAGTGTAAAGAAGGTGTTTCCACTTGTGGGGTGACCAGAACTAGGGGCCATAAATATAAGATAGTTACTAATCAACCCAATAGGGAATTCAGGAGTAACTTCTTTACCCAAAGAGTCATTAGAATGTGGAACTTGCTATCACAAGGAGTAGTTGAGGCGACTAGCATAGATGCATTTATGGGGAAGCTAGATAAACACATGAGGGAGAAAGGAATAGCAGGATATGTTGTTGGGGTTAGATGAAGAAGGGTGGGAGAAAGGTCATGTGCAGCATTAACACCGGAATGGCCTGTTTCTGTGCTGTACGTTCTATTTAACCTCATGCACAGAATTTGTTCACAGCAACTGGAAAACCCAAGGCCCAGGTGAAATGTCCAATTTAAGAAACAAGCTGTGTTTTTTTAAAAGATTGTTTGGCATCTGTAACAAAATGTGATGTCTGCAATGTCTACAGATCAATGCTAGACCAGGGTTAGACAGGCCTAACCTTGCTAGAGGAAAATCTTGAAGCTGTGGAGCAAAATTACATTCTATCTTTATATTTTTACACCCATGTTTCTCACTCACGCAACATCAACTTCAACAATAAATCTAATGTTTAACTGTTTTGTGTAACATTCATGCTGAATGCTTTTTTTTATTGCAGCAACTTCTCTGCATGACAACACAGTGAGCACATACTGATTTTACAGGAGATTGGACGAATTGAACGGCTACTGTTATAGGAACAGGAGTAGGCCATTTAGCTGCTCGACCTGTTCTGCCATTCAACGAGATCATGGCTGATCTGTGACCTAACTCCATATCCCTTAATACCGTCTCTCTATCTACACTATCAGTTCCCCTTAATATCTTGAAAACTTCAATCAAATCACCCCTTAATCTTCTAAATTCCAGGGAATGCAACCTAGTTTGTGTAATCTCTCCTTGTAATTTAACCTGGAGTCCAGGTATCGTTCTAGTAAACCTATATATCCTTCCGACGGTGCAGTGCCCAGAACTGCACACAGTACTCCAGGTGTGGTCTAACCAGGGCTTTGTATAGCTGCAGCATAACTTCTACCCCCTTGTATTCTAGTCCTCTAGATATAAAGGCCAGCACTCCATTAGCTTTTTAGATTATTTTCTGTACCTGTCCATGACATTTTAATGATCTATGTACATGCACCCCTAAGTCTTTTTGGACCTCCACTGTTTTGAGCTTTTTGCCATTTAGAAAGTTCTCTGATCTATCCTTTTTAGGTCCAAAGTGGATGACCTCACACTTGCTTACATTGAAATCCATTTGCCACAGTTTTGCACATTCTCTTAATCTATTAATATTGTTCTGTAATTTTATGCTTCCATTTACACTGCTTACAATGCTGCCTACATGAATAGTCCTTAGTCCATTGCTGTACGCAGTGTTTAGTTTGGTTGATAGGTGCTTGTTGCACAGTTCAATCTGTGCAATTCCGGGTTCTGAATGTAATTTTTCCTGTTGTATTTACAGGGTGATAAAGACCGTCCGGTATTTGCAGTGACTGGGCTGCGATGGGGAGCATACAGGGATGCAGCTGCTAAACTCACCAAGTAAGAGAAAAGTGTAAAGACACATTAAAAAGAAAGGTGGAAAGGGCAGGCCTCAACAATGGATGCTTCATTTTAAAGCTCAATCAGATTCTACTTTTTAAAAAAATCTGAGACCATATTCCTTTAATAGCTTTAAAATACTTTATTGTAGGGTAATGAGAATGACAACAGTTGCTATATTCTCCTCATGATCGGGTGGCTGATTTATTCTGGTGCTCACATCTTTCCTCAGTACTCTGGTGAGCAAGACAATGCTGTGACCCAGACATTTGTTTATCTGGATTATGACAAGAGGCGGTAAATTTTAACGGAGAGCCGGGAAGTGGGCGGACTAATTCCTGACGGGGAACCCAGAAGTACCGATTTTCAAGATGTCCTTACAATTTTGACATAAGGACTTTTTTTTCCTGTACATTTCCCGCCCGACAGGCTGGCTGGCTAGCAGTTGACAGGAGAGCAGCCAGGGAGCAGATGCCAGCTTGCAAGTCATAGATTGGGGTCATTGGGGTCTGCGGTCATGGGAGGGGGAGTTAATCAGGCTCAGTCATGTGGGTGTCGGAGATGGTTGGTGGGGGGCGGGAGTGTCAGAGATGGTTGGTGGGGGGCGGGGGTGTCGGAGATGGTTGGCGGGGGGCGGGGGCGTCGGAGATGGGGGGCGGGGGCGTCGGAGATGGGGGGCGGGGGCGTCGGAGATGGGGGGCGGGGGGCGTCGGAGATGGTTGGCGGGGGGCGTCGGAGATGGTTGGCGGGGGGCGTCGGAGATGGTTGGCGGGGGACGTCGGAGATGGTTGGCGGGGGGCGTCGGAGATGGTTGGCGGGGGGCGTCGGAGATGGTTGGCGGGGGGCGTCGGAGATGGTTGGCGGGGGGCGTCGGAGATGGTTGGCGGGGGGCGTCGGAGATGGTTGGCGGGGGGCGTCGGAGATGGTTGGCGGGGGGCGTCGGAGATGGTTGGCGGGGGGCGTCGGAGATGGTTGGCGGGGGGCGTCGGAGATGGTTGGCGGGGGGCGTCGGAGATGGTTGGCGGGGGGCGTCGGAGATGGTTGGCGGGGGGCGTCGGAGATGGTTGGCGGGGGGCGTCGGAGATGGTTGGCGGGGGGCGTCGGAGATGGTTGGCGGGGGGCGTCGGAGATGGTTGGCGGGGGGCGTCGGAGATGGTTGGCGGGGGGCGTCGGAGATGGTTGGCGGGGGGCGTCGGAGATGGTTGGCGGGGGGCGTCGGAGATGGTTGGCGGGGGGCGTCGGAGATGGTTGGCGGGGGGCGTCGGAGATGGTTGGCGGGGGGCGTCGGAGATGGTTGGCGGGGGGCGTCGGAGATGGTTGGCGGGGGGCGTCGGAGATGGTTGGCGGGGGGCGTCGGAGATGGTTGGCGGGGGGCGTCGGAGATGGTTGGCGGGGGGCGTCGGAGATGGTTGGCGGGGGGCGTCGGAGATGGTTGGCGGGGGGCGTCGGAGATGGTTGGCGGGGGGCGTCGGAGATGGTTGGCGGGGGGCGTCGGAGATGGTTGGCGGGGGGCGTCGGAGATGGTTGGCGGGGGGCGTCGGAGATGGTTGGCGGGGGGCGTCGGAGATGGTTGGCGGGGGGCGTCGGAGATGGTTGGCGGGGGGCGTCGGAGATGGTTGGCGGGGGGCGTCGGAGATGGTTGGCGGGGGGCGTCGGAGATGGTTGGCGGGGGGCGTCGGAGATGGTTGGCGGGGGGCGTCGGAGATGGTTGGCGGGGGGCGTCGGAGATGGTTGGCGGGGGGCGTCGGAGATGGTTGGCGGGGGGCGTCGGAGATGGTTGGCGGGGGGCGTCGGAGATGGTTGGCGGGGGGCGTCGGAGATGGTTGGCGGGGGGCGTCGGAGATGGTTGGCGGGGGGCGTCGGAGATGGTTGGCGGGGGGCGTCGGAGATGGTTGGCGGGGGGCGTCGGAGATGGTTGGCGGGGGGCGTCGGAGATGGTTGGCGGGGGGCGTCGGAGATGGTTGGCGGGGGGCGTCGGAGATGGTTGGCGGGGGGCGTCGGAGATGGTTGGCGGGGGGCGCGGAGGGCGCGGAGATGGTTGGGGGGGGCGGAGGTGGTTGGCGGGGGGCGCGGAGGGCGCGGAGGTGGTTGGCGGGGGCGGAGATGGTTGGCGGGGGGGGCGGGGGGCGGAGGTGGTTGGCGGGGGGGCGGGGGGGGGGGGGCGGAGGTGGTTGGCGGAGGTGGTTGGCGGGGGGGCGGAGGTGGTTGGCGGGGGGGCGGAGGTGGTTGGCGGGGGGGCGGAGGTGGTGGGCGGGGGGCGGTGGGCGGAGATGGTGGGCGGGGGGGGCGCGGAAGTGGTGGGCGGGGGGGGCGGAGATGGTGGGCGGGGTGGCGGAGATGGTGGGCGGGGGGGTGCGGAGATGGTGGGCGGGGGAGGCGGATGGCGGGGGGGGCGGGGGAGGCGGAGATGGTTGGTGGGGGGCGGAGATGGTTGGTGGGGGGCGGGGGAGGGGGTCGGACATGGGGAGGGGGTCGGCCGATTTTGTGTGTGGGATTGTGGCAGGTAGACTCGTTGGCCCTGGAGGAAGCACTCCTGCTCCTCCGGGCTCACAAGCTGTGCAGTAAAGGCTGAGCCGGGCCATCTAGCCTCCTCTTATGTGACGTGAAGCAGAAGGCTCGGGAATCCCAGCCCCCAGGAGTGAAAATAAAAAACCTATTGAAATGGAGGTCTGCAGCCTCTTTAGAAGATTTTACTGACTGACCCCTCTCCTGAGAGCGGTTTGGTCGCCCGCCCTTCGACCCGTCTCCATTAAAACTGGAAGTGGGCAGGTTGGGGTCGGGTATTACTTTTTTACAATTTTTACCTTCCCACCTGCCCCCAACATACTTGTTTGTGAGGTTAAAATTTACCTCAAGATGTTCTGTTTTCAGAGATATGGCTTCAGGAATTGGTACTGTCAGAAAATTCCAGAATGAGGGTATTCTGTTGTTGCATAGAAAATCCAGCCAGAGCAATCCCACCTAATTATTTACAACTGTGTAAGATCATCAAGTCATCATTTCTGCAAGTCCTGTATAGTCTACAGTGTAACTGTGTTCCATTTCATGCCATACCCAAAGCACATAAACATTTTGAACTTATTGAGCATGGTGATAAAATAAGTTTATATAAATAAAAAAGAAAAGCCACAAACCCAGGGTAAAGTGGATTAGCTGTTTGATAATTGTACATATTTCACAACCGTGATTCCACAAACTGCACTACTTAAGCACTGCTGTTAGGGTGAAGTGCCAATTGGAAGAGAACCAATTCCTCATACGGATGGTGCAAATGTGCGAATGTTATGCAACAGCCAGAGCTGCATTGGCTAGCTCTCAGAAAGGTTTTTGACAGATGTTTTGGCAGATTACTGACTAATTAGCCTCTTGGCCCAGCAATGTGATATTGTATGGAGGAAGAGGCTAAAAAAGAGACAATTAAAATGGAGCAAAAACAAATGCTTCATTTTCCACTTTTGCAAGTGTAGGGCATCACTCTTTACTATAGCCTGGTTTCTGTCGTATTGCCTAGTGTTTGTATTTTATGAGTGTTTCATTTGTTCACAATGGTGTTTGAACTTCATCCCATTGCAGGTATTGGTATCTTGGTCCTCTCAAAGACAAGGCATGTCATGTGTTCAGTATATTTAAGGTGAGTGCTTATTCTTAATGCAGAGATTTTTCAATCTTCCCATTTCTTGGGTTGTGGTGTTTCTACTGGGGAGGGTACATCTAAATGTACTTGAGAGACCTCATACAAATCTTGCACACTTGGTGAAATTATACTCTTAACAGGGAAATGTTGTCCTCTCTTCTTTTTCAAGTACTAATAATTAGTGGAGGAGACTGGACAGTCTCCTGTTCTCTTAACTTAGAGCCGAGGTCAAAAGGACTGGTTCACCATTCTCTTGATTGTAGAGGTTGCTTGCAGATGTGAAATGAGAGTAGTATATCACCTTGGGTGGGGCAGATAAGGAACTAATTCCTTTTGGTTTACCCTGCCTGAATCTGATTGATCAATCACAGAACAGCTAACGAAAGACCAGTTTACAAAGGAGGAAAGGAATCTGATTGTATGGAGATGGTTTAATATTACAAATCAAAATTGTAGTATGTATATGTTTAACTGTGTTTAAGGTTTGGATCAGGTTTCTTGAGACCACAGTGTTGTAATGGCTTCTCACCTGGGGCACATCCAGATCATAATTGCATGCTATATTTCTATGTTCACTGTCTAGGAATGGCCACCAACTCGCCAGGCCTCCATTGCATACCTGGGCCCCACAGAGCGACCACCAGAGCAATCAGAAGAGAAGCCCCCAAGACCCAGTCTCTGGCGACGGATATTAAGGAGATTGGAATTATACTGGGCAACTCCTAAAGAGGGTGATTGCTTTTAATCTTTTTGCTCCTTTTGGTACTAATAAGGTATCGTCACCTCACTACATGTATATAGTCATGCAGTGGTAAGTTTGCTATTAATTTTACGTATTTTGGGGTGGGGTGGAGGTGCTGTCTATCCTTATGTGAGGGGGGTAGACACTTTTAAAAAAATATTTCTACCCTTGCAGATTCCCACCCTCTAGGACTGTAGCTGTGAGGATGCAGAATCTGTGGCCAGGCTGCCACCAGTGCAGCTCCTGGCTGGCCACAAGTGGGTGAACAGAGTGGTCTAATGGATACTCCATTATTATTGATTTTTTTTTCTCTTTCTGTGAAATGGCACTTATCTCCTTTCTGTACAATTTGATTGAGATCAGAAACTCAGCAGATCAGGGAATTGAGCCTCTGTTTCATCAGTGCGTATGTCCAACATTTAGTGCCCTCCAGTTGTCAAGTCATTTTATTTCAGTGAAAGGTTCATTGGACTACACTGTGTGGTGGCAGAAGATTGCTTATTCACTATCTAGCCATTAAGAGCAGAGAATGTACCAACATCAGTTGACTAGTTCTGAAAAATTAAACAGGATTTGGTTGTGGCTGAAGTGCACTGACTAGTCAACAAGTTTTCTAGCTTTACCAGATGTCTGAAAATTCCAGGAATAGTCCCTACTTACGGATTGATCAACAAATCCATTGGCAACAAACTGTTAACTGCATGGTAAACAGACATTGTACTGTGCTGCCATTGCTCCTAGCTCAGACATGATCTGAACTGAAATTCATTGAGAATGTCTAACTCACTTTGGAAGACCCATTCCCCAAAATAACATGAATATTCCAACTACAGCTCATAGCCTGAGCTCGCAGGCTGGATCCAGACTATCAGGTCCGCATACATGAAGTACCACTGCCAAATCCTCCTCAACCTCCACCCGAGCCTGCCCCCCCCCCCCCACAAATGCCTCCAGAATACTTCCACCCAGCGTGTGTCAAAGTTGCTCCTCCCTCATTGTGGCTGCCCCTCCTACCTACTGACGCTGCTACAGGTGATTGATATCCCTGTACATGTGGGTGGGAACTCTTGCGATATCCTGAAATTCTCAACCACCGAGGGGAAAATATTCTTTTGTGTGCGTGGGGAAAAAAATGTTGTGATCTTCAGTGGGATGAAATTGTGGGGAAAGAACAGTCCATGTGTGAAATTGAAGAAGGAAGCAGAATCAACATTGGTAGCATGTAATGGGAGGGGAAGGGAAGAGAGTGTTGGCTTGAATGGGGGTTGGGAAGGTGGGTGGAGGAGGAGAAAAATACCAAACCGCTAAAAGAATGTGAAAAGAATTTAAATCTGAGATTGATAAATTTTTGTTAACCAAAGGTATTAAGGGGTATGGGGCTAAGGTGGGAAAATGGAGTTAGGTCACAGATTAGCCATGTTCTCATTGAATGGCGGAACAGGCTTGAGGGACTAAATGGCCTACTTCTGTTCCTATGTAAAAGCGTAAGAAACTATGGACTGTTCTAAGCAGGTTCTCAAAGGTGATGCTCAAAGTAGCAGATATAGTGTCATATACAGCCTGTGTACTCCATGATAAGCAACTGCATGGACTATAAAGAGGAAAAAAAAGTTTGGGCACCCCTGCTGTAAAGAGACCCAATATTCATGTTAGAAACTAAACTAATGAAAATAGGAGAGACTGAATCTCAACTGATTAAACTACTTATAATGCATAGCACCTCAATAGAGTAACAAGGTGACAACCACTAGCATTAATGAGAAGGGTTGTAGTAAAAAGAACTATCGACATCTAATTCATGACCAGTAACATGCAATGCACATACACTGTGAAACCAGATAGCATGGCAATTCAACAAAAATGAACACCTCATCACTCAGGAATGCAGATGTGAAGTGGAAACTGCTAAATGATGATCTGAACAGGTAATGTATTGAAACAGACGGAAGAGGGAGTCCTGAACTGCTCTATTAAATTCCATTCTGTAACTTTTTCCTGAGTATCTGTTGTTCAATATATAAATCATCTGAACTGCTTGATTTAGATTCTAGACTGTCAATCACTCCTGGATATTGGCGTTAAGTCTGTAGCAGTGTGTATAAATTTCCATTTACGTCCTCTTCCCAACAGCTACGCCCACTATAATCCTGATCTAACATCACAATATCGTAGGTGCCATATAGTAAAAGCAGCCATATTAGTGGGGGTGTGGAAGAGATGAGATGAAATTCCAAGATGGTAAAGAAAAGTCAGAGTGTTATATTGTAAAAATCCATTGGTGGAAATATGCTCAGTAGCACGGAACTGTTCTACTTTGCTCCTGATCTGAGCTATGCCAAACAGGAAGGGGCAGCAGCATTTCCCAGTGTGATGAAAGCGGAAAACTCAAAGGGATAGCAATGCCTCAGCAGTCTCTACCACTTCCTGGTGGTCTGCTACCAGAGGCATAGGAAGTAGCCTGAGAACAGGCTGTGTGCCCACACTCTCCATTGCAGGAGTCTCCAAGCAGCTTAAGAGCAGATAACAGTATAAAATGAGGGAAAACTTACCCAACTATTTCCACTTTTTTTTTAAAAAGAGAAAGGGGGAAATTAAATGATGGATGGTATTTGGTGAAGAGTGTAATGCATTCTCTGGATTTAGAATATTTGTCACCTCAGGAGGAGGGTGAAATGGTTCTGCCTGTAAATGATGTGTCTTTGGGAAGTGGTGTTCAGAGTTTTCATTGTGTTTCCTTTTCTGCCTGCAGTGATGCTGGTGCCAATGGAGCCAGAGCGCTGGGAGGAAGTAGAGAAATCAGCAGTGGAAGTGACCATCAGCACACTCAATAAGCAGGCGGACCTCAAGGTGAGAGCAGTTACTGTCCATATCTTCAACCAAGAGCTGACACTGACAACAGTCCTGTTTTACTGTAATTTCACAAAAAAAAAAATATTTTCACATGCAGAGATTTGGTTGGATAAAGGTAGAGATTATAATCCTTTGGGAGAGCAAACTAATGTCCAAGTCATTGGTGTACATGAAGGCATGCGTCTGTGATTTGACTGATTTAGGGTACTGGGTGGGAGTGAGCCATTCAGTCATAAGATGGGAAATCAGAAGGTGAGTAAGGCTGTGCTACTTCCATAGGCTGTTGTTTGGGGGGAGGGAGGGGCTCTATATGCTCCTGTACTCACCTATTGTCTAGGATCACACTTGAAGAATGGCCACGGATGAGACAGCAGAGGGCTGTTGGTGCCTGTGGATGGGTATCATAGCAGGATACAGCATCTCGATGAGAGGAGGAAAAGGGAAGAAATTTGGGGGATAAACAAAGTCTCCTACAGCATGCACTGTTCTGCTTCTGAGATCACAAGACGCCCTTGAATAAAGAAGTCTGTTGGCCCATTGGATCTCATCCTCTCAGATGATGAACTTTAGTGCCTCTATCAGTGCTGCTACTTAGTCATGGGAATAGGTTTTGACGTTTGTTTTTACCTTTGCCTCCTATGGAAAGTACCTTCTCCAGGGAGCTGATTTGGACCAGGTATATGGCATGTGAAATGAGCAAGGAGGAATTCATGCACAGGGTGTGATCTCAGCTCCACTAACTGTAGTAGTCTTTGCACAATCAAGGTTTCAATGTTTTAGAAGCATTGAATCTCTTCTCCTACACTGTCTTCTAAAATTAAAATGTACACAGTCAGCTTTGCATTCCAGCCATATTCTTCCTTGCCTGTTAAGTGTGTGGAGGGGTTAATATTAACATTGAAATTCTGAGTAAGCAACTCTAGGTTGCATGGGAAAATCCTGCTAAACTCCTCTTCATTTTTCTATAGCGTACAGAAGATGCCATGAATATTTGTATAGAACCAGACACCATCAGCAAGGGGCAGTTTGTAGCTACGGGGTAAGTGTCATCATTAGCCATATGTCTCTGGTTTACCTGGTAAATAACTTGCTGATTCAGTGGGGAGTTTGGGGAGAGCTCAGTTCCTGGAAGAGCTTGTGTTAAAAATGTTGTTGTCTTGCCACTGTTGACAGTATCTCCAGGTTCATACTAGACCAAGTATGTGGCATGTGAAATGAGCATCGAGGAATTCATGCACATGGTGTGACTTCAGCTCCACTAACTGTAGTAGTCTTTGTATGATCAAGGTTTCAATGTGTTAGAAATATTGAATCCCTTCTTCCCCTTCACTGTTTTCTAAAATTAAAATGTACACAGTCAGCTTTGCATTCCAGCCATATTCTTCCTTGCCTGTAAAATGAGTGGAGGGCTTAATATTAACATTGAAATTCTGAGTAAGCAACCCTGCTAAACTCCTCTTCATTTTTCTATAGCGTACAGAAGATGCCATGAATATTTGTATAGAACCAGACACCATCAGCATTGTTAATTAAACTATTCCAAAATGATATGCCTTCTAGCAAACAATGTACTCCCCACCCCACTTCCCTGTATTCATTCCAGAGCATTACAGTTCTGTTTGCACTGATTAATTTGTTGGGGGCGGGGTGGAACGACTCAGACCTAAGGTTTCAAGTGTAAATGCTAAGTATCAGCCTGCTTAATACCTTAACATCCCCACAAAATAAGGGCAGTGGTGGAGCTGAGACTCTGAGAGCCAGCAGTAAAAGTAAAGCATCCTCCGTTCACCACATTCTCCTGTATGTTACTGCCCCGCTCACAGCACTGCCTCACATTATAAACGTGACATTGGATGAGGAGCAGCTGTAATGTTTGTGGTTAACTATGGTGTGAGCTTTCACTTTCTTTTCTTTGCCTTTCTTTTGTTGTTTCTGTGACTCCAGAGCAGGCATTGAAAGGCAGCTGGCACTTGTGTTTTCCACTAATTAAACAAGCAGTATTGTTGTTTTAAATAGAACCCACCTTGTAGACATGGTGACCGGATTAAATAGCTGGGACAGAACGAAAACAGTGACTGCAACGGAAATCTGAAATAAGGACGGGTAGCATTTGAAAAAGGATAGTTTAATGTTATGGGTGGAATACTTTATCCAAACTGACAGTCTCAGCCTTTATATGACTGACCAAAACAAAGAGGGGAGAGGAGACTTACATATCGGGGTCAAGAGTTTAAATCTTTCACTAAGAGGAAGCCAATGGATTTAATAGCCTGACGATATTGGGATGAGAGAGTGGGGTGCAATATTGGCATTTGTTTATATGATATTCCTTAATCCACTATTATGATGGAGGCATTAATGCATTTAAAATGAACCCATGGAAAGGTCATGTACCCATAGAAAGGTCATCTCAATCAATCACTAAAAAGATGTAAGGCAAGTCACACAGTTCCAAAATGGAATGGAAAATTGCAAAATATAAATTAAATATCTCCCTTTATGAGGCTACAGTAACTGGTTCATCAGCAGCTCAGCCAAATGTGGAGTAATACCTTCTATACCTCTTATGAGCATTGGCAGTGATTCTGCATTATCTGGTGCTGAATCAGATCAGCACGGAACGTTGATAACTGCTCCACACTGCATTCTTGTCCCACTTTGAGATGCGCAAGTTGATTGCCCATCAAACTCGTGAAGAAACCATGTAGTACATGTCATCAGCATTGTGCTCTGTATCAGATGGTGTTTTGGTTTATTGAACACAATTTCTTGCTTGACCGTTAACAGGAGTCGGAAGTTGACTGATCCACTCTCGTGTCCCGAAGGCAGCCAAACTCTCCAAGCCAGTTTCTGTAAGCTGCAGCTACCCCAGGTAAGATCTCATTCTCAGGCTCTGTATTTTAAAAAGCTAATGTTTATGAATGCAACATTTGACAGTTATATTCCCATTTGTACAGGTGATGTGGGCTGCTGTATGTATTGGAGGTGCTAGAAAAATTAATGTTAGCTTCCCTATCACAAACACTGCTTCTTCTCAAATGTCAGACTTGATGGACTGCTTATTAGTGAGTGAAACTTTAAATGGTGGAGTCAGGTTAATTCCACTGAATGGGACTAATGTTAGGGTAGTAACTTTTGGAGTTCAGGTCCACTTATGAACAGTATATGACCAAATGTGTAATACTTCTCCCTAGGGTAGGTATGAATGCACATGTCAATGAACCAAAGCATCTAAATTCCATTTCATGCTTTAGCTGACATTCATTTAGTCTTGACCACTTGATACTAATGTATTTTCTGCAGCTCTCCAGGTTACTTGTGAATGTGGTTCCTGTTGAGAAGAAATGTCCCTTTCAAAAGTTGTAGTGCACAACATGATTACAGTGGGGGGAGGGGGATGTTAATTATGAAGTTTTTATCACACAGCAGTAATATTTTCCTCATACAAACAACATCTTAATGTTAATCTGGTCCATGCTTCAGAAACTCTAGTTTCTTTTACACCTTCCTCCTCTTTCCCTGCTCCCCCATGAGGCTTTTACAATTCCCTGCAGAGAAACTGTTTCTCCAGCTCAGACAGAGGAACAACAGGAGTTTACAGCACAGGAGGAGTCAATCTGACCCATTGTGTCTGTGCTAGCACTTTGCCAGAGCAATCTATAATAATCCAAATGTCCTGCTGCCTCCCAACAGTATCTTCCTCTGTTTCAAATACTTATCCAATTAATAGATGCAATGGTCCCTGCCTCAACCACTTTCTGCAGCAAAGCATTACGTGCTCCAACAACCCTCTGTGTAAAGATATTTCTCTTAATGTTTCTTCTCACTCTTAGTAATAATTATAAATTAATGATCCCTCATCACCCAACCAGAGGAAATTATCTTTCTCTAATCACTATTATAACTCTTCATAATTTTAAAAGCCTCTACTAAATTTCCACTTAGTCTTCTCTCCTCCAGTGGAAGTAAACCTGGTATCTCAAGTCTTTCCTCATAACTATAGTTGCCCATCCCTGGCATCATCCTGGTGAGTCTATGCAGTATGCTCTCTCTGGTTTTAATGCCCTTTCTGTAATGGGATCCCAAAACTGTGCATAGTACTCTAACTATGGCCTAACCAATGCTTTGTACAATTTATTATTTCTTTACTCTTGAACTCAATGCTCCTATTAATAAAACCCAAAATTCTATTGGCTTTTTTTATGGCTTTATCTGCATGCACTCACACTTTCAGGGAATTATGCATTTGCACTCCTAGATCTCTCTGTTCATTCACACTCTCAGTGTCTTTCTGTTGAGTGTACATTCCCATTCCTTTTTTTTTCTGCCAAAATGTATTGCTTCACTTATCTACATTAAATTGTCATCTGCCTGCCCATTCTTATAACCTGTCTATGTCTTTTACAGTCCTTCTCTCTGTTTGCCAAACCTCGTACTTTTTGAGCTTTTGTTCCCTATACCCGTTCAAATCATCCATAAATACCGAGAAGTAAAGTTGACTGAGCACTGACCCAGTGGTTTGTCACTTCCAACCCAACTCCAATCTGAGTAACACCCATTATCTTCTTATGTTCCTTGCCTGTCAGCCAACTTCCTATACATGCTGTTACATTTCTTGTAATGCCATATGCTTGAATTTTTGTAACAAGCCTTTTATACGACAACTTATTAAACACCTTCTAAAAATCAATATCCACTACATTTACTGCATTCTCTTGATCTGTCCAATCAGTCACTTATCTAAAAGACTTTACTATATTTGTCAATACAACTTGCCTTTAACAAATCCTTGCTGCCTGTCCTTCATTAACTAGTACATTTCTAAGTGCTTACTAATTTCATCTTGAATTACAGATTCTATGAGTTGGCTCACAACTTGACGTTAGATTAACTGGTCTCAAGTTACTTCGTTTATACTTCTCTCCCTTCTTGAACAACTGTATTACATCAGCAACTCTCCAGTTCCACAGTACAATTTTCATATTTAAGTGATTGAAGAATTATATCCAGAGCTTCTGCTGTCTCTTCTCTGATTTCTTTCAGATCCTAGAATGCATGACATCAGGGCCTGGTGACTTATCAATCTTGAGTTCTGCTCATTTTTTTTAGAATCAATTCCTTTTCTACAGTTAGCTCTATCAATTTCTCCATATCCTCCTCTGGCACACCAATGTTCTGACTTCCACCATCATTTGTAAAACCCATTAAATATATTTATGTAATATCTTTGCCATAATTAGTTTCCCTTCATTCTGATTGATCCTACACTTTCTTTAACTATTCTTTAACATTTTATATGCTTATAAAATCCCCTTACTTATTTCCTTTTATATTATCTGCTAGTCTTTTTTCATATTCTCTTCTAATCTCCATTTTCATCTCCCACTACACTATCTATATTCCTCATAATTTTCTTCAATATTGTTAGCCCTAACTTTTTAATCATATTCCTCCCTTTTAAGTTTTAATTTATTTTTAATTTCTCTATTTATCCATGGAACTCTATATGCTTTGATGCATCTCCATGTCGCATTATAGGAATATATTTATTTGTACTCCCTCCATCTCCCAGCTGATCCCATCTGCTAACTTTTCTTCCCAGTTAATTTAGGTCAGATCCCTTATCTCACTAAACTTTGACTTTTCCAGTCCAGCACCCTCATCTTTGACTCTTTATTATCCTTTTCAATTCTTACATTTAACCTATCTACGTTGTGGTTGCTATTTCTCAATTTTTATCCTACTCTTACATCAGTTATTTGCCCTACTTCATTTTCCAGAACTGAATCAAGCAATGTTTCTTTCCTTGCTGGATTAGAAATGTACTGATCCAGGAAGCAGTCCTGGATATAATCTAAAAAGCTTTCCCCACTTTGACCACATACATTACCATTATTCCAGTCTATCATGGGATAGTTAAAATCACTCAGTAGTATGGCCCTCTTATTCTTGCATATCTCTCAACTATTTGCAGATTTCCACCTCTTTCTCATCTATTTGGTGGCTTGTAATGCACACCAAGAATTGTACCATTTCCCTTCCAGTTTCTTAATTATTCATGTGGATTCTGTCTTAACACAACTCCCAAGGACCTCCTTACATTCTAGCACTGTGCAGAAATCCTTTACTAATACTGACACGTCCACCCGTTTTTCCCTCCCTGTCTTTCCTGAAAATGTTATCACCATGAATATTAAGTTTTCAGTCCTGCACAAACTTAAGCCACATCTCTGTTACAGCTGCTATATCGTAGCCCACTATAATTATTAATGCTGCCAATTCTCCAATTTTGTTTTGAATGCTTTGTGCCTTCACATACATGTCACTCAATCCTGACTCCAGTCTTTTGGAACATTGACCGTATTCTTTTTCCTGGTTTTCTCATTTAATTTTTTGATATCCTCTGGCCCTTCTACAGCAGTATTTCTAACTCTCACTCCCTCTTCAATCCTTTCTTTTCCTTTCTCCTCTGATAGCTGAAATCAAAAGCAAACAAAAATACTAAGCCCTCTGCTTCTATTCCAATAGCTTTTTTAATCCTGCTCTCCCTCTCTAATCTCAAATCAAGACTTCCCCCACCATCCCCCTGCCATATTAGTTTAAATCCTCCTCCACTGCTATATTTACCCTCTTCGCAGGATATTGGTGCCATTTTGGTTCAGATGAAGACTGTTCCTTCAGTATACCCTTCCCCTGTTCCAGAAATTGTTTCAAGAATGTAAACCTTTCCCTTGTGTACCAGCCCTGCAGTCATGCATTGACCTTCCTAATCTTTCTCTTTCTCAAACTATCCAGCACTTGGCACCGGAAGCAATCCTGAGATTACCACTCGAGATCTTGTTTTTCAATCTAGTACCTAACTCTTCTAAAGTGCCTCTAAAAGAGATAAAACTTATTTCAATCTATATCATTAGTTCCAACATGGACCACAACATTTGGCTGCTCTCTTTCCCCTTCCAGAGGTTTTTCCACCCATTTCAATGCATTCCTTCATCCTTGCACCAGGGAAGCAAAATAATATTCAGGACTTCTGGTCAGAACAGCAAAAACAAAAGGCTTTTTGTACCCTGACCATAGAATCCCCCCCACTACTACCACTCCTATTCTTGTAGTATACACCCTGTCACCCCTCCCCCCCCCACCCCCGGGTACTCTTTTGCTCTACAATGCGGCACTGCTGCTCAGGACCACCCTCCTCTGAGTTACTGTCACTGTCCGCCTTATATCCAACACCAAATATCAATAGGACAGTTCCAGTAACTCGGGGGTTCCCTGCAGTTGTGAATCCTGTTCTCCTCTGCTGCCCCTATGGAAGGTCATCCACTTCTCTCTTTCTATACAGTATCTGTGTCCTGAACTATCTAGCTCTGCCTCTTGGGTCATCATGTTCTGGCGCATGCACTCCGGAAACCCCTTCTCCCCTGATGCTGCAGAGTGTGGCCAATTGCTGCTCGAACACAGTGATCCTCTGTCCCAGGACTCAGTTTGCTGACACTTAATGAAAGTATACTGCCCCTGGATACACCGAGGATCCACGAAGGCCCACATATTTCACTCTACGTCCATCACGAGGTTTCCCCGCACTCAGACCTCTATATCTCACTTAAAAAATGTAGATAGTGTTAACCTGAACTCTCTAGCATTAAACTCCTCTTACTCACTTCACACTAGTATTAATTTTAAAGGGAAAAAGTCCTGTCCAACAACATCTCCAGGCTGAACTCCGGCTAAGACTGAACTCCACACTCCATTGACTTCTTGCAGGTTGAGATTCAGCTGTCACTACATAGCACAAATTTATATTGGCATACTTCACACAATAGCCCAACTGCCAATCGGAGATCAGAGGATAGTCTCTAATGTCCTGAAGAAGAACAATCATCTCCAAAAAGAGAAATTGAAAATCTCCCAGATGAATTTCTAATCTGCATTAGTCATTCCTGGGTGGCTGTTATGTACAGATGACATTGCTATTGTGCTGTTGAGCGTATTTGGTTGCTCACCCATAATCTTCCAATTCCTTTCATAAGAGGGACAGATCTAACCTGAATGACTGACTTATTATTTCCTCTCCATTTCTCTCTCCTCAGGGAACTGAAGGCTTCTTCAGTATAGATAATGAAGACTATGAGGCTGTCTCTGTAGATGTGAAACTGCTTCCTCGAAAACTCAAGTTTTTCTGTGATTCTAACAGAAAACAACAGCTGCAATAGTTAGACACAGAATATTCGATAACCCTCGGCTGACATGCCGACTGTTGCCTATTTGTTTAATACATCCATAAACATTCTTCTATTACCTTTCAATCTTGCTGAAATAACTTTATGTTCAGGATCCCACTTTTTTCATTGGCATTCTTGGATTTCCAAGACATGATGAAGTTGAGTTGGGAATGCAAGAGCACACCTCCTCACTAATGCTCCATTCCTTCCCCACACCAATGCTGCCCACTATTACCTGAGATTCTGGGATGATCTTGAGGAAATTTTTCCAACGCTGTTGTTGGTGCTGTCTGTATGGAGGTCTGTTTTACAGAATCGGATGGGTTTCCTGATAATTTTAACTTGTCTTTCACTCCACCTCCCTGAAACTGATTACTTACTCCAGCCTCTCCTGAAACTGACCCATAGCAAGTTGAAAAGCCAGCTGAAGCTGGGCTTTGAAATCAGGAACTGTGATCAGTCAGTCACACGATGCTGTATGAGGCAGTAATCCATTCTATGGTGTGTGTCTAAAGAGCTCACTGCTATAATACCCGTCCATATAAAGAAAGATAAAAGGAACTTGCATTTATAGTGCTTTTCAGGATGTCCTGAAGCACTTCACAGCCAATGAATTATGCTTGAAATGCAGTTTTGCTTTTGTAGACAAATTTGGGAGTCAATTTGCATATAGTAAGGTTCCATAAACAGCAATGAGATTAATGACCAGATGGTCTGTTTTGGTGGTGTTATTTGAGGCATGAATGTTGGTCAGGACATGAGAAGTCAGTGCTTTTCTTTGAGATCTTTTACATCCACCTGAACAGGCAAAAAGGACCTTGGTTTAACATCTCATCCAAAGGATGGATATGCTGTCTCGGGTGGCTGATACGGCTGAAGGCATTAATCAAGCCGTACTCTGCAAGTATCACTTTAATAACTACCAGGTAGCCCAACACTATGCCTGTCAGTCAATGTTTGTTTTATTGTGATTTATATGAATCATACTGAGAAAAATGATTTTACATTTTTGCAAACTGCTATTAAGTTAATTCTTGCAGTTAAACCTCTGGTACTAACCAGAGCAGTGTTTGGGTTCAAATGTACCAAGTGTTAGGGTGAGTTTATCTGATGACATTGTATTTGTGATGACTTTTTTAATATTCCACAGCTGGCTATTATTTCACTCTAAAATCTTGTAAATAAAAGGCTAACTTAGTAATGCCTTGTGTGTGAGAACATTTTTTTCCATGTAGGATCATCTGACCCATCTGAATGTTGTGTGGGGGCTTCTGTAATTGAGCTTCAGTGTAAAGTCAGGTACTGTGTGTCTGAAATTGACTCTGGTGCAAAAACTCCCAGCTGTTGTAGTGTATGATGTTGTTGTGTCACAGACTGCTAGACTGAGGGGTTCATGATCATAGTTCAATCAGTCTGTCTTGGGAGGTAGGAGAAGCATTCTTGCATACCTCCTAGCAGCCAGATTAAGATCACCATAGGGTTATTTATCAGCCCCTTTGATTGAAAGTTGTGTGGCTGGGGGAAACTTAAAGAAAAAAAACTGCTCTTCATTTGTTCCGCCTCCACATACAATTGAAGAGTTCAAAGTCAATCCAAATCACATACTAGGTTACTGGTTCAAGGGTTTGATACCACAGGGGAACTGTGTTGATCTTGTGGTTTTCTTTATTCTTGCTGTAGGCTGGTCATCTTTCTGAAAGCAAACACACCATCTCAAAATAAAGGGAGGTAACATTTTGGGTTTTGCCAGTATTACCTGAGCAGAATTCTTTTCAATTTATAATTTCATATATCCAAAGCACCATTTTTGACAATGTTAAACAGTAGATATGGAAATATAGTAGTCTTGGTGATTTAAAGTGTTCATTAGCTATCCAAAGAGAGATGCACCAACCAAAAAACCATATGTCTATACAAGTTTCTGTAGCTTGGAGAAAATGGGGGGAAACTCACAGGGATCATCCAGTGGTAAGTTTAACCTTCAACAAGGATGGTTCTTGTTCAATGTACCTAGCAGGAGGCTTAGCTAAACAGATATTTGAATGCGTCAGGCAGTCTCATCAAACACGAGGCATTTCCATCAAAGTGGTAGCTTGGATTGACAGGAGAGTGGGCATTGTGCACACAGGCGACATCCAACCCGTAGGTATTAAAACCAGTGTCTATCTGGATTTTTTTTTATATAGGCAGCATCTGAGAAGGCTGCAGTTTCACCAGATACACAACTGAGATATTCCAGCTGTTGGAACTTGACCTGCAGCCTCTTTCCAAGTGTAGCACACCATTTATGCCACCTATGTGGCAATAAAGGCTTTAATCTAAAAACCCCGTTGACTTCATGAACAGGAGGGATTTCATTCACTAAATATGCAGACAATGAATGATGGTATGTCAGTGCATTCTACCTGGGCAGTATCCATGCTTCTTTTATTCTCAGGCAATTCAGGGTACCTGCACTGCTCAGCCAGAGTAATGTCAGGATGGCTGATCTTTTCACATCGTTCACCTGACGAAGGAGGAAGCCTCCGAAAGCTTGTGAATTTAAAATAAAATTGCTGGACTATAACTTGGTGTTGTAAAATTGTTTAGGATGGCTGATATGAGAGCGGGGTACCCACAAACATGTAATAAATGTAATACACTAGACAGTGATGAAGATCTGGAACCCATTTCCTCTCATAATAAATGTCTTTACCTGTTTTGACAGTTATACCAGACATAAGGTGTAGCGGGCAGATCGCGTTCACATGAACACACCCGCTATAAGCAGTGGGGACTGTACAATGAAGCATTGAGGGCTACATGAAAAATAGTTCAGCAGACTATCAGGATTCTTGAGTCCTGTTTACATTGCCTGGATAGGTCAGGGGGAGCCCTATAGTACAGCAAGGTTCTCCAGAATTATATTGGTTTGCTGCATCCTCCATGATTTGGCCATCACAAAGGAATTGAACCTTCCATCTATAGGTGGAGAAATCAATCTCCTAATCAGGGAGAAGATGGGCAAGAGAGGGGAGGTGGCACAGGACAACCCTTACCAGCAGCATGTGGGACATAATCAACAACCTTTTGCACTGGAAAGGATGCGCTCCATCTGCATAGAATAAAAAGCCCTTGATTATCTCTTGCCTTGTTTTCAGATGATGCCCATCCAACTCTGTGATATCTCTAATGGCCATTTTTGGCAGCGTTCCAATGTATAATCAGGACAAGTATTTTTTTTTCGTAGCAAAAAAGTTCTCGTGTCCTGGCCAACATTTATCCCTCAACTAACATAATTAAAACAGATTATCCGGTCGTTTATCTCATTGCTGTTCATGGGGCTTTGCTGTGTGCTAATTGGTTGTCGACATTTCCACATTACAACGATAACCATACTTCAAAAAGTACTTCATTAGCTGTAAAGTGCTTTGGGAAGTCCTGAGGTTGTGAAAGACGCAATAGAAAGATGAGTTCTTTCTTGCGTGTTGAGATCTGCCTTTCAATTTAACGCATTTTTAAAAAATGTTTTTATTGATCATCCATACCCAACAAAATTAATCTGACAAAACACAAACAAAACAGATTTTGATTAATCAGGTCACTGAAATAAATAGAATTTTCTTTAAGTTACATGAAAGGATCCCAGGTTTTATAATGTTACACAGTATAGGAACAAGGGTTGACCGTCAGGGAGCCTGCCTTAGTGAACTCCATTCAGTTTGGATCATCCTCTGCTATTTTGAATTATGCTCCCAAATCCCATACCCAAATTAATGGACAAAACATTACCCTCCTTATTTCACTGTGTAGATCACATATTGCAGACATGCGTATGCACACACACTTTTATCATTTAGTTTATACAGTCTCAGGTTGTCTCATACAATCTCTGACTCTCAGCATCCAGAGCTCCTTACAGTCCTTTTCTATATCTCTCCCTCGCCCCCCCCCCCCCCCCCCCCAGCCATTCTATTGCTATCATTGTTCCTTTATCTTTCACTTTACAGCACCGAGTGGCTATTCCTGTGATGGTGGACTCATCCTGCAGAAAAGTAATTCGTCCAGGTGAAAGGGCTGGATAGTACTCAAGGCTAAGATTTTCCAGTTTAGTCCTTGACCTAACAGCACATTTTGTAATAAAGCCTCTTGTTAAAAGCCAGTCTCAAAGTTTTAAAACCTGCCTCTACTACTGAAAACTATTTTTGTGAAAATGGTATTACTTTTTCACAAGCCGATTTTTAAAATGAAATCTTGCACCTAATGTCATAAATTGGAGACAATTGAAAGTATAACTCAGTGTCCAAATCTCTGATCACTGTAAGGTATGCTGTGCCTAGTAATAGAGCACATTGACCCACTAGTGTACAGCACCAAAGTGATCATAACTGGAATTGTGT
Organism: Heptranchias perlo; assembly: GCF_035084215.1. Lineage (NCBI taxonomy): Eukaryota > Metazoa > Chordata > Chondrichthyes > Hexanchiformes > Hexanchidae > Heptranchias > Heptranchias perlo. The sequence continues at coordinate 33,850,499 of NC_090342.1, read as the reverse complement.
TTGCAGCTCTCCACCCAATGAGTTCCCAATCTCAGCTGGGTCTGGAGGGGAGGAGTTGAGCACCATTAAAGCACTTCCCTCACAGAGCTGGGAGAATAAAATCAGAGAATTAGTGACTTCCCTCCCCAAGCTGATGCTGTTGTGCATTTCTTAATGGCCAGTTTAAAAAGCAGAGGGCTGGCAGCAGGTCACTCATCTGAGAGCCCACTCAGCTAAGGAGTGACATGTGATGACAAATGTGAAACCCAATCATCTTTAGTGCACTCAGGGATCAGGCCCAAGGGCTGATTTTCCAAGGATGTTTGTGCACGCTCTGCCCTAATTAAAACTGAGCAGGTCCATAATAAGTACTGCACTGATTTGTTCAATGCCATTAAACAGTGGGAATGCTTCTAAAGGACTAGCATCATCCTAAAATTTCCTTTAATAGGAATTCGTGAACTAAAAGTCACATAGTGATCAAGCTGGTAATACTATGTATCTATGCTAAACTAGAGTATTCTCACACTCCTGCCCAAAAGCTACAATACAGTGGTTTGAACATCAGTGCCCTTTTAACATATCTATTTCAGTTCTCATAGCTGCTTTACGATTTGACCTCTGTCTATTGTTAATATTCTGTGACAGCACTGCTTATTTTTGTATTGTACGGTCTCTTATTACATTGGTTGCCAGTCTGGATGTGTAAGGTTGAACAGTCAGCCCAGCAACATGTAAGTATTGATGAACACAGCTGCTTTCTCATTCAGACCTCTGCATGGGAGAATCGTGGCACAGCAGTTCCTTGTACTGCACCTCCACAGGTAACACTATAGAGACTGCAGCCTGTGCTCAATGAGACAATTGCTCTCCTCTGTTCTAAGACTCTCTGTTGTAATCCATCTCCTTGTGTGTAGTTGCAAACTTTGGCTTTCCTGTGCTCTGCAATGTACAACATAAAAGTCTTAGATTTTGTAGCTGTAACAAAATTCTATGGCACACCATTTCCTGCTTGAAAGAATCACAATCTAATGGTCTGTATAGGGACCAGGCTGGCTGAGACCAATTCCAGAAGGAACTCTTTCAAACCCACCCTGCTACTTCCTGTGTATAATAGTATACAGGAGAATAACTCAATAAAAATGGCAGCTGCTGCATAGTAATAAACCCTCGGATGTGTACCGTTGCTGGGACGTGCTTATTTAAACTGGAGAGGTGGCCAGTAGTTACATTTACAGATTTACAGTTGGTTTAAGTCTGGAAAGGTGAAATAAGTCTTTTGTGATGGGTTTTAATGGTTTTAAGTGAAATAAGTTTGGATACTCAAGGTGCAGCTTCCCTATCCTTCCTCTCCCAAACCAACAACTCCACAAAGTAAAATTACCCACCAACTCGCCCGATTTGGCAATAATTCCATTTAAAATGTTACAAAGACATGCAGTTTGGACTATGTACATTGCATACTGATACAGTTGAGTGGTTTTGGGGTTTGAGAGTTTTATATACGGTGAGGATAACATACAGGGAGCGCTGGGCTGCATCACATGCATTTTGTACCTGACCCCTTCGGAGTATTAGCCCCCGTCAACGAGCATGGAGTGCAAAAGTCTTTGTTTACCTAGCTCTGCCATACTCTTCCCCCACTGCCCAGCACACAAACACAAGACATCTACAGTACAAGGCTGCAGCCAACTGACCAATCAATGTACTGTTAAAGCAGGTCTCCTGAGGGTAAAACCACATTACAATCCCAAACTCACTGTTCTCTCAGCTGACAATTTGCTACATAGAGGATAACACAGATGTTTCCACGATCCTGGTGCAGTTATGTTGCCTCGATGTGTCATACTAAACTGAACAGGGCAAGGCTTGTGGCTCCTGAGTATTGACAGTAGAGTTCGAAATCTCGAGTAGAGAAAAAAAAGTGTCTGAAATTGTTTTTTTTTTAATTCACAAATTTACAAATGGCCACCGTTTTGTCTTCTTTCTTCGTCCCCATCTTCTGGCATTTTCCATCTCTGCAAAATGTCTGTTGTACCATACAGCCCTCTCAAATGATGCTTCTTCCTTTTTTTGTTGCTCCGCCTCCCACATAGACTTGTGTGCGACATCCCACAGGTAATGTTTATCCAATGATAACTGAAAGCCAGACTGAGGTGAGGCAGACTTCACACAAGTCTAAATAATAAATATTCAATGGAACTGGTTTTATTCCCCCCTCAAGGCTTTCACGTTAAGAGTGAGCATAGCTTTGAAGGAATAGCTTCCCTGCATTGCCAATGGGTAACAGGCTGTGTTGACAATTTCAAATCAATGAACCACTGAATAAAAGAAAAACGGTGACTGTGCTGGCTTCAGCCTGGTTTCCCATTAAGATACCTTCCAAAAGTTGTTTACTTCTTGTGAAGGAATTTCATTTTACTACCTAGAAATGGACAAACATTTGATTAATTTTCACAATACTGACAGCCTGAATAACTGTGTGAAATCATTTAATACATAGGAAAATAGCTAGTACCTAGTTGCGCAGGAGATGACAGAGAGCGAGCATAGAGAATAAACTATGAAGAAGATTTGAAAATTGTAGATAGTTGATAGAAAATCATCCGAGTACTTTTAATGATGTCCTACTCCATAAGCAAATTAAAAATGCATTACCTAGGCCTCTAAGAAATCGGTTCATCCCTCTTTGTTCACTCCCAGGGAGAGTTTCGAGGTAGTCTTGTGCTCTAACCTCAAATAGCCCTGCAAAAGACAAAAAATAGTTACTTATGGATTGGGTACAAATGTGTTAGACCTTAAACAACAATGTTCTATGAACTACCTGCGGACTTGGCACAGTAGGGCTGAAAATCTGCAGGTGGCGCATCCAGGACTAAGTACTGGGTTGTACTATGTACTGGGATGCACCCACTTTCTTCTACCTTTTCTTGTTTCTCTACCTCCCCCATAGACGTGTGCAACAGCCAACGATAGCTGAAAGCCAGGCTGAGGTGAGGCAGACTTCACACAAGTCTAAATAATAAATATTCAATGGAACTGGTTTTATTCCCCGACCCAGGACCTCCACTGCTTATCCTGCCAAAATTCATGGGGCAGGGAGGTCCCATAATTTATACACAAATGGCAGGTGCCCACGTCACTAGGGCCACATCCAGCGTGCCCATCTGCCCCCAGAAGCCGGACAACTGGTGGAATGATGCCAGTTCTGGGTGCAGGGGGTGCCTGCCATCTCCCCCCCCCAAAATATATTAGTGCCCCCCTTCGGACCTTTGTAATGGGGCCAAAAGATTTCCATAAAAGATCCTTGGTAATGCTGGGTCCAGGCTGTGTTACTGGCCTGGAATCCCAAGTGGTCTCCACATATGCCTGTTAAGATGCTAGTATGCCTGCTTTCACTGGGCATTCCGGCTGCCCATCCTGCCCCTATCTGCTCCCACCGAGGGGCACAGGAATGGCTGGCACTGGAGTCCATGGCAGGGTCCTTACCCCCCAACAAGGACAAGTGGGAACTCCTGATCAAGGTCAGGGCCTGGTGTATCTGGATTCCAGCCTAAATTCCAGCACACCTCCACAAGAGTTACTCTCGGAGTACATTAAAAGGACCGTGGATTTTCAGCCCCAGCATATTAATTCAAACATAGTCTATAGCTGATGGGTTCCATCACATTTGTCTTAGCTAGAGCTGGATCCCAGAACTTAAATGACCGTTTGAACAATGTTCTTTGTAGTTTAATTAAAAAAAACCATCCAGATGAGGTGAATGTGTCTCTATGTTTGTCTCTGCACCAAAGCCACCATATTCAAGCTAAACTAGCACAAGGAGGTCACTCTCATAACCAAGTCAGGCTTCATGGCAAATGGCATAAACAGCTGTGCAACCATCCAAAGAAGGTGGCCAGCACCACAGCAGAGGTGCCTAGGGAGTGTCGAGTGAAAATTTACACAGTGGAGGTGAACCCTTTCACTCATCTCCTTCCAATTATCTCTTGCTACTAAATGTCCTATTCCCAGTAACAGAGAGTAACTGTTTCACTTCCAGATACGAGTCTGGATAAGGGTTTGATTACATTTCATTAAATGTTAAGAGTTTGACAGGGCAAAGATTTGTATCTGTTATGAACACATTATTTGTTCTTGCAAGTAGCAAGATTAACTGACAAAATATGTGAATGAGTTAAATAGTGGCAGGGGGAAGAGGAGAGGAAGGAAGGGGCAGTATCATGACCCAAGTCCTCACCTTTGACCCCGAGCTTCCTTAGCTCTCGATCTTGAATGAATCCCCCAAACATCTGTGTCTCCATGAAAACCTCCAGAAATCGTCGGACACTTTTTGATGTGATGGATTTGCGAAATGCCTCCCACAGGAAAACTCTTTCATCTTTTTCATTGGAAGTCATGTACAAGGAGTAGTGACCGACTATCTCCACAAAGAAACGCACAAAGGTCTCAGATACCACGGTATTAAGGGAGCCAGGATCTGGAAAAAGAAATGGACAGAAAACTCAATTCATTAGGGAGGCTTGGATGGACCCAAAAGAATAATGTCTCATTTGCATGTGTTTAAGCATTATATATGTTTTCCCATGTTCATTTAATTTGTTCCTCATCTTGCCCTTCAAGGTTATGCCAGTTGTTTCCATCTCTCAAGATCACTCAGAAAGGGTTGAATTCAGAGGGCACTATACCAGCTATGTATGTTCCACTTCCTCACCCACCTTCCTGTGATAAAAAATGTAGGAAATTGGAGGCAGCTGAGAAGGAGTGTCAGCACAGTATCAAGGCTGATGTGAAAGAGAAAAAGCAAGAACACAGAATCTTTAATATGAAGCAGAGGAAAAGCAGAATCAGCACAATGCGCACTTGAACTGCGGACGGAAGCATATTGATAGTGAGTGCAATAAGTGAGGGCATGGTTCATCCAGCTCATAACTCAATATGGAATAATTTAACTAAACCTAGTCTTATCACAAATTTTAAAGAAGGGGATGCCTAAGGGCTTTTGAATTATTAGCAAGCGACCATACATGGGATAAAGGGATTTGGGTTGAGAGACTTGTACCGTTACTTTGTGGTAAAGCACTCATTGTATTTTCATGCATCAACCCAATAGACTATGGAATATGATACTGTAATAAGTGCAGTTCTTTTTTCATGTAACAGTGTCTGAAGCATGCAGGCAGAAATTTTAAAAGCTCCACATGGTACTCAGAGAATTAGTCATAGAGCTGGAGGATATTTGGAAATTGTGGCTAGATGGGGAGAATGTAATAGATTAGAACATTCAGTGGGGTGATTGATGAGGCCATACTGTGTGACATTGCTGGTTATGTGGTGACCATGGACATGGAAAAGATGTCACGGTTCCTATACCAAATCATAGTGAATGTGAGGCAAAGGGGTTGTGTGGTACAGAGTGTACCCTTAGTGAAACTGGATCTAGAACAGAGCAGCTAGTACACAAAGGGCAAGATTGCTCATATTCTGGGGTTTAAAGGGAGCACTTTGGTCAGAGTTTGGTTGGAATATCCTACTTGAACAAGCATGAAAGAAATAAGGGTTCCAACAACTAAGCAATTTGAGGTTTTGATGGTTGAATATTTTGATAGGTGATTTAGATGCTGAAGGAGTTATGGCCAAATGTTTTAGAAAGTAGGAGGCCAGAGTTAGGAAAAGGTGCTCATCCTTCACTAGTCCAGCAGAGTCAGCTGCAGTGGATGCTGACAGCAATGTACAGGGTCAGAAGCACCCCTCATCCCATCTGAATAGAGTTAGGGTGCCTGCATATGAGGAAGCTATTTGAGGGGGAAGAGAGACACATCACAAAATGCAGCATTTGTCCATGGTGTATTTTCATTTAGTCTTTTCAGGGTTAAAAACAGGTTCACTTAAAAGAAACAAACCAGTCTTGGAGCTGTGCATTTCATTCTGCTGGTGTGTCTATTCCCAGAGACAAACTGGCTAAGATGACACCAGTTGGCTTTTAGGTGTTAATAATAGTTAATTGTAAAACCATTGGATTGACATCACTGATAGCTGTTTGCTTTCTCCTGCAGTCGGACTCAAGGAATTTGCAGACATCATTAGGACTGAAGACATAAGCAGTCAGATGATAAATGGACTTGGTCTGATACTTATTAGATAGATACTGCAGACATTCTCTAAGTCTAAATGTATGTTTGATTGACAGCTTTATTTTATTTCCTTTGTTCTTGCTGGAACTTCGAATGGTACCAGGGATCTGAAGGAGCATGCTCCTAGTTCACCAGTTCTTCTGAAGGCATGAAGGAAAAAGGTGAGAGGACTCTGGGCAAAAAGGCAAGGGACTTTGTGTAAACTTATTGTTAATGAGCGCTAGCTCAGATCCTATAATATTTTTTAAAATATTAGTGAAAAATCACATTTGATAATTATTTTATGTATTTGAGAAATAGACATAATGTGTAAACTACTTTAATTTTCTGTATTGTCTTTGCTACTGCTTATCTGTTATTATTAATAAACCTGCTCCATACCGTCTGATGGTATTGATCTTACTGCTTTCGAAAGTCCAGGAGATCACAAGGAGGGCTTGTGACACATCTACCAAGCTAGGTATAGTGGTAATAGTTTCTGCTCGACCCCTTGACTTGCTATATTATCATATATTGGGTGTATTATAGGGAGCAGGCACTCATTTACGGGAATGCCTCTTGGCATGAAGCATGAGAGAAGGATCCGAGTAAAAAACCAAAAACGTAGCACCCATTCCCACAGCAGGTATGGCACTGCCATAGTGCAAGTGGATCTTGCCCAGAACCGATGTTCTTGCTTCCAACAAGGCCAAGCAGAATCATATGACAGGTAGTTTTGGGACTCAACCTTGCAATCATCTGATTGGCAGGTTGGTGTCCCATTGCGTCATTTAATTTCTGTTTACTGTCCATTCTCATCTCCTTACTCTCACTCATTTCGAAGTCAGGTGCCATTTTGATGGGTGCAAATGCTTTAGAAGAGAGGCTATCTGATTCCCTGTTGCACTTACTATCCAGGAGCGTATCCTCCTCTTCCTGACTGGCCAACTCATTCCGCATCTCGAGGACATGCTCCAGTGCCACCTGCAGTTTACGCGGTAGAATGGAATCCTCATCATCCACCTGACACAAATAACAGAAACAGTGAGCGGCTGGCAGAACAAACAGCTGCATTAGTTACCATCACAGGTTTGTGGCAATGACGCTCGAGTACTGCATTGTCGGAGGTGCTGTCTCTCAGTGAAAATCCCATGACACTATTCAATAAAGTGCAGGGGAATTCTCCTGGTGTCTTGACCAACATTTATCTCTCAACCAACACCAGATTAACTGGTCATTTATCTCATTGCTTTTTGGGGGACCTTGCTGTGTGCAAATTGGCTGCTACATTTTCCAACACACAACCAGTGACTACACTTCAAAAAACTTCATTGGTTGTAAAGTGATTTGGGACAACCTGAGAAGTAAGGCGCTATATAAATACAAATTCTTTCTTTCTTGTGGCAGTGACATCGATATTGCCAGTACTGAGACTGCCATTAGGGTCAGTGGCACCAATCTGTGCCACCACTCTATGAGGTAGATTTTGACTTTGTGCGCTAGTATAAAATGGTGATGGAGAATCGGCAGCCTGTTTTACATCACTCCTGATTTTTATTTCCATTAACTTCAATGCTGATTTGCCATCACCCGTTTTACACAAAGTCAAAATCTAGCCCTGTATCTCAATATTGAGGGAGGTGGAAAGGATAGAGTTAGTGGAATGCTTCATCCCTTTCCTGTGGGTTTTTCACTCATTCTCCATTGTGGGAGTGTGGACAAGGTTTTCTAATGTCACATGGAATTTCCTCTACGCAGCCAATCTAATAAACAGAACCATTTGCAATCAGGTGTCCCAGTTAACCAGCTTCATACCATTACAGCTTCAGCCTGAAACAGATGTGGCACTCACCTGTCTGAGAAACTTGTTTGCCCCAAGATTAACCACCAACACCTGCAAAAAGAAAAAAAAGGCAGCGTCACTCCATGATTCACTTTTTCAGACATTATTTCCCTCTTACCTGTCAATAAAAATAACGTTGGCCAAAGTGTCTGAGAAAAACACCAACTTACAAAATACCTTTAGGAGTGAGAGGTCAATTTTTTGCCAGACACAACCCATATGCGACTAACTCTTCCTGGTGTTTTTACTGCTGTTTTTAATGTTCGCTACCAACTTCCCAAAATGTCTCATTGTTTGCTGTACGAGGTATTTTATGTTTTTAAATGGATTTGAAATCTTCAGTTTACATCAAAGGTGACAGCTGAGAGCTGCCTCACTGTGGGAGGGAATGGTTGTTGCATTCAGCCTGTTATAGCAGTTCTAGGATCTGAGTTTATATCCATCCTGTGTGGCTGAAAGGCAAAGATTACATTATTAAATCTCTCTACTTTAATTCTGTTGAAGGCTCAATGGGTAAAAGCACTGTCCCAATGTGGAATTTAAGCCATGGTGGTCTCAGGTCCAAACCACCGCATGGGTTGAGTTAGCATATTTCAAAAGGAACAATTGTCCTCAGTGCCCCTGGGCTAGGGAGGGGGATAAATTCTTATTCCTGATCATTATCCAGTGGTTCCTGCATGTGTGGATAATGGACAGGAACAAATAGATTCACACCTGAATAATGGCACTTAAATGAGGTTTCCAAGTGGCCAGCATTTGAGGAACTGTACTTTCAGGACAGGACAGCAAATTGGAGCGGGAACATTTTTTTTTAGTCTTTTCCTCTTTTGTGTCTCTTTTTCTCCCTCTTCTACCTAACGAACAAGACTGTACAGGCCTCTTCCACTCTCACGATATAACCACCTCCTAAGATTCAGCATCAAGGGGTGAGGTAGCCACTGATCTTTCCTCTTTCCCTCGGCAGGAGATGTACCAGGCCCTGGCTTGTTACCTTCCTCAGAATGTACAGCAGGAGACTGGGAGCTCAGTTTGTAGGAAACCATGGGAGCTGACCTGCGCCCCACCACTCCATGGCAGTGTGTGCTAGGGCATCAATGCGCTGTGCATGACATCTTCACAGTGTCACTCTACATTTTATCTTCTCCATGAATTTTATTACATTTTCAACAGTAAAAATGATGCTCTGAAAGATAAAGCCCTTTTATTGATAGAATTGATAACAGAGTGAGCAACCTTCTATTTATTATCCATAACTCTTTTCAAACAACATTTTTTTTTTCTATTGCTTGGTGATTTTTGGATCACATTTTCCCCATATCAGGCTCAGCACGAATTAGATGCAGAGAAAAACTGTCTCAACAATGGCTCATCAGCACTTCCAGATAGGTCAGCACGGGATAGATGCAAAGTATAGCTCCCTTTACATTGCATGAGTCATGTGCCTTATTAGAAGGATTGGGTTTGATAGACTGAATTGCATTTTCTTCCATACTTATTTCACATTATAACCTCAACCTCAGAAGAGTGCTCCCTACAGCTGGCAGTGTGGGCTAGGTTCAAAGACGGGTCCAGAGGTGAAAGGATAGTGTGCTAACCTCACAGTGCATGGTTAAATGAAAATCCTCATATTATCCTAAGTCTCTATTACATGAGGCATTCTGTGCTCCCAAGCAGTCTGGAGACCCAGGGATTCACAAGATAATTACGGATGAGGGAAGCCATTCGGCCCTTCTTAGATCATCCATCTAGGCATAACCTAAAGTCCCCCTTTTGCAATATCCGATTGGTCCTTAAATGATTCCAGGGTTTTTGTCTCCACTACTGTATCTGAAATTTCATTCATGTGTGAATATTGTGTGCGTGAAAAAGAACTTCCTCATTTCGGTCCTAAATTTGCCTATTAATAGTTTGAACTTTGTGCCCTTGTCCTTCTCAAGCAATTTACTTTGAAGTAAATGTTCATATTTACTTTTTCCATACCATTAACTATCTTGTATACTTCTGTAAGATTACCTCTTAGATATTTCATTTCAAAGCTGCAAAGTCCAATCTTTCCTCTTAACTCAGACCTTTGACAGTAGGGATCAGCCTCATGACTCTTCCCTGCATTGCCTCCAATGAATGTCTTCCTTGTGTCAGTGAGCAGAACTGGACATAGTGTGGTCTGACCGGAGCATTATATAGTTTCATCATGGCTTCTTTTGCCTTGTTTTCTACTGTTTTGACTATGTAGTTCAACGTTCTATTGACTTTGTTTATTGCTGCTGTGTATTGGTTGGACATGTTGCGCGTGAATTAACTAAAACTCCTAGGTCTCTTTCAACTTCAACCTTAGTTATTTCAATATCATCCCTTGAGCACATATATCGCCCACTTTTCCTTCCTACGTCCATTCAGTCTCCGAAAGTAGCACTGCCTCTTACCTCTTCGAGCGGCAGATCCTTCAACTTGGGCAAGGAGCTGGATAAAAGTCCTATCAAAAATGGAGTGGGAGAGCAGGCTATATCAATCATGGATGGAGGTAGTACAGGGATGTAGGTGTGCTGCCAGGCAAAAGGATACAGAAGTGCCATCACTGCATGGCAGCACTTGGATAGGGTACTGCAAGAGAGAACAAAACACCAATTTAAAAACTCTGCATTCATTGATACTGGGCCTTTCTGGTAACTGGCTTTTAACACAATTGCTTCTTCAATCCTGATAAACACAAAACCAGCATTCCAGCAAAAAAATACCCTTGTTTCATGATGGTGTTAAGGTCTGTGTAATAGGATGAAAAGTATTACAAAATGGACCTCTTTAACTTTACTTTGAATTGAGTATCCACTTATATTCATGATAATTAATTTCTCAGTCAATAACATGGTAATGCTATAGGTATTAAGTCATAAAACCAATATTCCTGAGAACCTAGCAACAGCATGGCAACCATTAAAGACACAATCAACTCTCATTACAATCTCCACCAACAGCAGAAACACACAGATCCTTGCAATGGGTTAATCTTTCACCCCTGCATTTAAGTCCAGCCTTGGCGGGTGGGATGAAAGTCATGTATCTGCTGGTTGTAATAATACAATGCGAGTGAGTTTGGATAGTCTTAACCCAGGTCCCAGTGGACATGGGCCACTAATTTGGCATTAGTTGACACAAAATTGGCTATCGCACTCAGTCCGCAGGTGGAAAAATTAAAAATGTCCTGCTAGTGCAATAAGGGATGACTTTCTTAGTTGTGTTTGAATGTGCAAATTAGAGAGAGCTTTACTCTGCATTTAACCATGTTTATTAGTGCTCACACTGCATATCTAAAATGGAAAGTGTCCATACCTAAGAAAGGATTTAATTGCCATAGAGGGAGTGCAGCGAAGGTTCACCAGACTGATTCCTGGGATGGCAGGATTGTCGTATGAGGAGAGATTGGGTCGACTAGGCCTGTATTCACTCGAGTTTAGAAGAATGAGCCGGGATCTCGTTGAAACGTATAAAATTCTGACACGGTTAGACAGACTGGATGCAGGGAGGATGTTTCCCCTGGCTGGGGGGGGGGGGGTGGGGGGGGTCACAGTCTCAGGATATGGGGTAGGACATTTAAGACTGAGATGAGGAGAAATTTCTTCACTCAGAGGATGGTGAACCTGTTGAATTCTCTACCACAGAAGGCTGTGGGAGCCAAGTCACTGAATATATTTAAGAAGGAGATAGATAGATTTCTAGACACAGAAGGCATCAAGGGTTATAGGGAGAGAGTGGGAATATGGTATTGAGATAGAGGATCAGCCATGATCATATTGAATGGCGGAGCAGGCTCGAAGGGCCGAATGGCCTACTCCTGCTCCTATTTTCTATGTATGTTTCTATTCCCCAGCACTATTTTCCACCAATTTGAAGAGCTCAGAAATTCACACAAAAAGATCTAATGAGAAAATTTGCTGATATATGCAATAAATCGGTATTTTAGTCACAATGAACTTAAGGCTCAGGTTTTTGTAATTTGGGAGCAAGATTTAATGAGGTTTTACAGTGAGACACTGGGAAAATCAACGGAATAATGTTTTTACACCAGTATCATATTGATGCAGTGGCTTGAATAGTATGTATATATTATAACCATAATATCCAATATGTCGCAGTGAATACAATACAGTAATTCCACCTCGGATTTACCACTTTGCTCACACAGTTTATGAGGTTAAACCACTAAGCTGGGCCTTTGTCCTGTAATTAACTGCAAGATAGCGCAGAGTTGTCTCTGGATGTGGAGCAGGCTCCTCTGACTCACAGCAATCACTAATGTTGAAGACAATTGTTTGCTGTTTTTTTTCCTTCTTTTACTCTTTTCACTTAAATGCGTCATTAGAAGTGGGCAAGGTTCCCAGTGAAAGGCCGGGTTGTGTTTGTAGCTGAGTTAAATGCAGTGTTTATGTGACAGTGCCTCAGGATGATGGACAGCAAAAATATTAGAACAGCTGCTTCCCATTAGATTCTGGAACATCAGAATTTGCAAAAAGCGAACTGGACTTGGCAGAACAAGACTCCCTCTCCTCTCCCCGAGCTCATCAGCCTGCTTCTTACACAGGGATTTAAACTAAAAGGTGCATGGCATGAATCAGCTCTGTTTGAAGTTGTAGCCCCTCCCTCACACTATGTAGGTACTATTTGGGAGAGGGAGGGTCCCAGACATATGTCTCTATTGAATTTTGAAATTGTGGCGAGTTATGATTTCCATGTTCATGCTGGTTGTGTAAGAGCTGGCAGTTGATCACAGATAATGCAACCATGATGGGAGTACCACTCCTCCTGTATAGTCATCTATTCTGGTCTGCACATTTTATGTATTTTTCTTTTTCCTCCAAGTATTAGCCACAATGTTTTAGTTCCCAGCTTTGTATTTTTGTCTATTTTGAGGTCCACTTCCCCCTTCTTATTCAGTTGGCCGTGCCTTCTCTTGGTGCCACATCCCACTCCCTGGATGGGAACAGTTTGGTGGATGTCCTGTTTCCAGCCATCTGCCTCTAGGAGGGGCAATGAAACAGAGTGGGGATCACACAGAAGGCTGTTGATTCACTTGTTGATTTTGTTACCCCTCCTCCCACCCCCCACCGTGTGGGAGCACCACATTTGAGCAGGAAATGTTTACACACTCGTGTCCCACCATCTTGTGATGAAGCTCCAGCAGCTGGCACCACTGTGGGCAGCGAGCAAAATCATCAGTTCACTACAATTTCAGGAATGCACTGGATTCCGAATGCTACCAAGCTACCCGGACCCTATTTCGTAAGAAACCCTGACATCTTTGTACAAAACTAAGTATTAGTACAACTATCTGCAAAGACTGAACAGGCTGGGGCTCTTTTCTTTAGAAAAGAGAAGACTGAGAGGAGACCTTAAAGGTCCTTAAAATTATGAAGGGTTGTTATGAAGGTAGACGTAGAGATGTTTCCACTTGTGAGGGAGTCCAAAACTAGGGGTCATAAATATAAGATAGTGACTAATAAATCCAATAGGGAATTCAGGAGGAACTTCTTTACCCAGAGAGTGGTTAGAATGTGGAACTCGCTACTACATAGAGTACTTGAGCCGAATAGAATAGAGGCATTTAGGGGGAGCCAGATAAGAACATGAGGGAGAGAGAACTAGAAGAATATGTTGATATGGTGAGCTGAAGTAAAATGGGAGGAGGCTCATATGGAGCATAAACACCTGCATAGAGCTGTTGGGCCGAATGGCCTGTCTGTGCTGTAAATTCGATGTAAGTCCATATTTCTGTCAATTATTTTCTGAGAATGTGATTCTATTTCCACGTTTCATTCCATTCTCTGCATTTTTTGAATTCTAGTTTCCAACACTCATCCTCTTTAGAGCTGGAGAAGATCATTTCTGCAGATGTTCCAGGAAGGAAAACAGCAGCACTCTATCAAATTTGAAAACCTCCCAATCATCACAGGTTTAAGTGCATCACTCTGGATATCTGAACCTCAAGCCAGTTCTCCACAGCCTGCTCTTCGCTCCAGCCTAGATGAAAGAGGAGGCCAAGTCTGCTGCTCAGTATAGTCGCTGGTCAGTATAGTCACTGATCAGTGTGCATTAAGATAATGGTAACAAAAGTTTGATATCTGGTCTGTGCTGAGCCAGCCGATCTCAGATAGGGTGACTGCAATGGGATTCAGTGTTACGGATGCATATATAATGCTTCCAATTAAAAGACAATTGTGATGAGCTTTTGGGAAGTGGACATGCGCATGTTACATGCTAATTCAACTGGAATTAATTTGAGTTGAGTATGTTAAAAAATTGGATATAGCATGCAACTTTACATTTTGAAGCAGTGTTATAAATCTGAAGAGCACTCAATGGGATACAAACGCTCTCTGCCTATTTGCAGGTTTTACTATTATTCAAGTTCATTGTAGTTTTTGATAGGGCCGTATTTGGGGTAAAAGCTGCATTTTCCATCATTCCTTGCCTATATCCTAAATGTGATTTCCAGAAGAAAGAGAGCTCAGTGGTACTATAGTAATGTTTCATTTTCAACAGACATTCTATTGATGTGAAACAACAGATAGGAATGATTAATTATTAGTTCTGAGCCCCTCTTTTACTGTCATTGCTTTGGAGGAAAATTCCAAATTGAAGGGAGTGTAGCAGCAGTGTGTTTGTTTCTCTCAGTATTGTACACTTGCCTGTTTACTTTTTGTATCTTAAAAGCACTGATGATGCTGACATCCCTTGTATCTGTATCTGCACCATCACCAACATTTGTGCTAATACTACATTCTGCCCTCCCTCTCTACCACCTCCACCTCCCCCCCCCACCCCCGGCCTGGCAAATATGCCTTTAACTCGATTTTTTTCCCTTTAAGACTGTTAATGTTTTAAAAAAACAAACTTTAGACAGCTTTACAAGTGTTGAGCTGCATTCCACAGGTGAAGACGTTTTAATGGTAATTGGCGTCTGACTGAGCACAGCTCTCTGTTATTGTGCCATAGACGGGATCCTGTGCAAAAGATTTCCAATGTTAGTTTCAGATCTCACAGGCTGCAGCCAACCTTTTTTAGCATCACCCCATATAGAGTAAAACGAAACCCATTTGAAATGAACCCAATTGGACACCAAGTTCTCTCTGCAGCCTTGATGAGGTTTCCATAGTGATGTGAAAAAACAGATATAACAGCATTCCTTCCAGACTCTCTAAGAACTAACTTGAGGCTGGAATGTCTGACACATTAATGATTAGCGCACAAAGCAATACAACTAACCAGATTTTAAAGGATCTAGAGCTTAAAAGGAGCTTGCAAAAATGTTTTTTTAAACTGCACATTTTATTCCTATTTATATTTTTATCTACGTCGTTAAAAATTTATTTCTGTAAATTTCCTTTAATTATTGGCTCGGGGTTTAAATTATTTGGTTAAAAAAACAAATCCATTCTCCTTCATCTTGGAACACAATTTTTCCTCTCTTCCAGAGATATTCTAGAAACTGAAACTTAGTAACAGTGTTTATTCACATAAGAAGCATAAATAAGGGCACTGTAAAACCATGGGCAGGGCATGGACATGATGGAAGAGCCCATTACACCCATCAACAAAGCGTACTGCGCCAAACTATTCAAAAATTAATTTCCAAACTGAGATAGAATCACTTGCTAGAAGGAAACGGTAAAATAGCAACAAAACATTTCTACACAACTCCCTTTCAGGCCCTCCCAGGTGAAACTAAACTCATCTTGTTTTATTCTTCCTGGCATGGACAGAGATCAAACTGTTCATCGGAAGTCAGTGTTTTTTAAATCTCCCCTTTGTTTCATTATTTCCTATCTTGGAGTTCGGAGGTAGAGAGGTCCTGGATGCAATGTTCTCCCTAAACATTGTCTACCAGTAATGTGCATGGCTGACGGAAGCTGACTTTCTAGCTAATTGGATTAGCCCATACTTCTTTCTACCCGTGGAAAGCAATCGTCCACAAATACTCCCGACCTAGTGGCTTCCAACTGAGTTGACAGAATTCGTTCTGATAGTGATTGGCAGATTGGAGTGGGCATTAAAGTAGAGGCCAATCAATGGCTGACAGTGAATTACAGGTCAGTGACCTAATCGAAGGTTCAAATGATCTCATAAACCACAAGAGTAAATTACACTCTTCAAATGGATTCTGCAATTCCTTGTCAGTCATCCAGTGATAGTTAATGGACGAACTGTTTTATCCAACGTATATTTAAAGAGCTCTGATGATGTTATAGGCACCGTTCTGCTCTCAGTTGCATCATTGTCACATGAAATAGGATTTCCCAGATGATTTTCACAAGGAAGGATTTTAAAATTTGAATTCTGAGCAATATTGCCGGGTTACTTTAGTGACTTACAAACCCACTCACTGCCCTTCGCATATTTCTGGTTTTGCTGCTTTTGATTGTTTTAATTAGCCTGGAATTTCTTCAGTGTCACAATCGCCATTCAAAGTGTGATGGGGTAAGAACATAAGAAATAGGAGCAGGAGTAGGCCATAAGGCCCCTCGAGCCTGCTCTGTCATTCAATAAAATCATGGCCGATCTTCAACCTCAACTCCACTTTCCCACCCGATCCCCATATCCCTTGATTTGCATAGAGTCCAAAAATCTAGCTATCTCAGCCTTGAATGTACTCAATGACTCAGCATCCACAGCCCTCTGGGGTAGAGCATTCCAAAGATTCACAACCCTCTGAGTGAAGAAATTCCTCCTCATCTCTGTTTTAAATGGCCAACCCCTTATCCTGCGACTATGCCATCTAGTTCTAGACTCTCCAGCCAGGGAAAACAACTCTCAGCCTCTACCCTGTCAAGCCCCCTCAGAATCTTATATGTTTCAATTAGATCACCTCTCATTCTTCTAAACTCCAGAGAGTATAGGCCCATTCTACTCAACCTCTCCTCTTAGGACAACCCTCTCATCCCAGGAATCAATCTAGTGAATCTTCGTTGCACCGCCTCTAAGGCAAATATATCTTTCCTTAGATAAGGAGAACAAAACAGTACACAGCACTCCAGGTGAGGTCTCACCAAAGCCTTGTACAACTGTAGTAAGACTTCCTTACTCTTGTACTCCAACCCCCTTGCAATAAAGGCCAACAAGCCATTTGTTTTCCTAATTGCCTGCTGTACCTGCATGCTAACTTTTTGTGTTTCTTGTACCAAGACACCCAAGTCTCTCTGGACACCAACATTTAATAGTTTCTTACCATTTAAAAAATATTTTGTTTTTCTATTCTTCGATTCTTCCTACCAAAGTGAATAACCTCACATTTCCCCACATTATACTCCATCTGCCAGCTTCTTGCCCACTCGCTTAACCTATCTATATCTCTTTGCAGACTCTTTGTATCCTCCTCACAGCTTATTTTCCCACCTAACTTTGTATCATCCGCAAACTTGGATACATTACACGCAGTCCCTTCATCTAAGTCATTAATATAGATTGTAAACAGCTGAGGCCCAAGCACTGGTTCTTGCGGCAATCCACTAGTTACAGCCTGCCAACCTGAAAATTACTCATTTATCCCTACTCTCTGTTTTCTGTCCATTAACCAATCCCATGAGCCCTTATCTTGCGTAACAACCTGTTATGTGACACCTTATTGAATGCCTTTTGAAAATCCAAATATATTACATCCACTGGTTCCCCTTTATCTACCCTGCTAGTTACATCCTCAAAAAACTCTAATAATTTGTCAAACATGATTTCCCTTTCATAAATCCATGTTGACTCTGCCTAATCATATTATGATTTTCTAAGTGCCCTGTTACCACTTCCTTAATAATGGATTCCAGCATTTTCCCGCCAGCTGATGTCAGGCTAACAGGCCTGTAGTTCCCTGTTTTCTATCTCCCTCCTTTCCTGAATAGCAGGGTTACATTTGCTACCTTCCAATCTGCTGGGACTGTTCTAGAATCTAGGGAGTTTTGAAAGATCATAACCAATACATCCACTATCTCTGCAGCCACCTCTTTTAGAACCCTCGGATGTAGGCCATCAGGTCCAGGGGATTTAAGGGTTTTTAGTCCCATTAGTTTCTCCCGTACTTTTTCTCTACTGATAATAATTACTTTAAGTTCCTCACTCTCATTAGCCCCTTGGTTCCCTACTGTTTCTGGTATGCTTTTTGTGTCTTCTACTGTGAGGACAGATACAAAATATTTGTTTAATGCATCTGCCATTTCCTGATTCCCCATTATAACTTCTCCTGTCTCAGCCTCTAGGGGACCAATGTTTACTTTTGCTACTCTCTTCCTTTTTACATACTTGTAGAAGCTCATACAATCTGTTTTTATATTTCTTGCTAGTTTACTTTCGTATTTTATTTTCTCCCTTATCATCAATTTTTTGGTCGTCCTTTGCTGGTTTCTAAAACTCTCCCAGTCCTCAGGCTTACTACTTTTCTTGGCAATATTACAGGTCTCTTCTTTTAATCTAATACTATCCTTAACTGCTTTAGTTAGCCACGGGTGGATCATTTTTCCCGTGGAGTTTTTATTTCTCAATGGAATGTATATTTGTTGAGAATATTGGAATATTTCTTTAATTTAATTTCCCAATCTACCTTAGCCAACTCGCCCCTCATGCCTATTTAATTGGCTTTATTTAAGCTTAAGACTCTAGTTTCAGATTTAAATATGTCACACTCAAACTCAATGTGAAATTCTATCATATTATGATCACTCTTCCCCAGAGGATCCTTTACTGTGAGATTACTAATTAACCTTGTCTCATTACACAATACAAGATCTAAAATAGCCTGTTTCCTGGTTGGTTCCATGACGTATTGCTCTAGGAAACCATCTCAAATGCATTCCATGAACTCATCTTTCAAAATACCTTTGCCAATTTGATTTGCCCAGTCTGTATGAAGATTAAAGTCCCCCACAATTACTGCATTACCTTTGTTACAAGCTGCTATTATTTCTTGATTAATATTCTGTCCAACAGTATAACTACTGTTAGAAGGCCTATAAACTACTCCCACCAGTGTTTTCTGCCACTTGTTATTTCTTATTTCCACCCAGACTGATTCTACTTCCTGATCTTCCCAACCAAGATCCTTTCTCACCACTGTCCTTATGTCATCCTTTATTATTAGGGCTACAGTCAGTAAGACTTCCACTCTCCCGATCAGACTAGCACTAACTGCTCTGTAGTTTCTGGGTAAGTTTGATTAGAATACTGTAGACAAGCTCCAGGCTCTGGAAACGCTGCTCACTGGGAGCTCCTAAAAGCCTGCAGCAGCTTAAAGGGTCAGGGCCAGGCATAACGAAAATACTATTTTCTGCAAACCAGGAGGTTTGTTGGTTGGAAATGTTAGATAGGTCTGCTCAGGAAACAGAGCCCTCCCACTATCCATAATTTACAGATGCAGATGTCAAAGTACTCCTGCAGAAGACTATTTGGTACTGACTGGTTGAGGGCACCAAGGAGAGCAGTAGTGGACAGGTAGAAGGAGGTCGTGAGAGCAGTCAGTGCCCATTCTAGTATTTGGTGCACCACCACTCAATACCATAAAATGTTTAATGACCTTATCAGGTCAGGCAAGGTGAGAGGAGACAGCCAAACCTTCGAAGAATGGATTGTACTAAGCATATCTGCCACTATTTGAGATAAATAACAACACTAGATACTGGCTGTGGTTTTGGAACAACAAGCTATGGTGATGAAGTCCTGCCCCTTACAACCACCTTCCTCTCGCTGTGTTAAAATGCCATGAGATAGTGCAGTGCCCTTTACACTCCTAGTTTTCACCTGCTAGCGTTCCTTCTTTCATAGCCTTATATTCAATCACATGGAATGTCGGTATGGGTTTCCCAGACGTCATCAGTCATTGGTGGGGGGGGTTCGCGGGGGTCCCATCGCGGCAGGTAAGCTTGTTGGGCCTGGATGAAACACTCCTGCTCCTCCTGGCCCACAAGCAGTGCAATAAAGGCACTTACCTGCTGATCCGGACCTTCTCGCCTCCTCTTACATGGCGTGAATCAGAAGGCTCAGGAATCCCGGCCCCCAAGAGTTAAAAATAATAATGCTGGTAAAATGGAGGTTCACAACCTCCTTAAAAGATTTCAGTGACTGACCTCCCTCCCGAGAGTGGGTTGGTCGCCAGCCCCCCAACCTGCCTCCATTCAAACCGGAAGTGGGCAGGTTGGAGGCAAGTTCTGATCGGGTTTTACTTTTTCTCTTACGATTTTTACCTTCTCACCCACCCCCAACCCACCCATTCTTGCGTTAAAATTTACCCCATGAACTCTGCTCCTCAGCAACCCATTTTAACCTTCTTTTCCTCCTCCTAATGCAACTGAGGAAGAAGAAGCAGAGGAGGAAGAAGAATCAGGCCCCTTTACTTCAGGCCCTTCCAGCACTTCATTACATCCACTATCCATCATTTTCTCCGTCTCAAACACCAGCCCAGAAATATCCAGCCAGGAGCCAGAAACGAGTGGATAGGATGATGCGTAGAGCACGAGTGGACAGGAGGAGCTGTGCGTGGAACAGTAAGATCAGGAGATGTTGCCCCCTCAGCTGAAGAACCTGGAGACCCATATCTCACGGATCCAACTTTTAATATAAGAGCATTTGCATAACGTAAAGCACATGTGCAGGTACTGGGGTTGGTGACAAACACTGTGCAGCATATTGTGGGTCAATTGGATGAGTCTACTACCTGCATTTGTGGCCCCTTGATGGATTACTTTGCAGCACTGCAGTCCACCCTGGTGCCTCTGGCAGTTTCAGGGACATTTGCAGGGAGTGCTCTATGATAGAGGCCCAAAGAGTGTGTTGCCATAAAGACTTGGAGTCCAAGATGGGCGGGGCCTGTCCCTTCCAATCTCCAAGTGATTGGGGTTGGGATACAGACACGTATCTCATGGGGTTTCACTGATCTCATATCTGGTTTGCTTCCCCATAGATCAGTGTCTATGCAGAGGTAATGTCCAATACTTGTGGCATGGTAATGATGCACAGAATAATAGTACGGTCTCTCAAGGATAGTAGCATGTGCAAGGCCTTCCACATGCTTCCTCTGATTCCTGCAGTTACACTATACACAAGATAACTAATATATAATGTATACATGTGTTCTGTATATATTACAGATATCCATTACCCTTTATGTATTAGATAGTATATATTACAGGTAGATTCTGTGATTAACCAACGGGAGGTGTGATTTGGGTGTATTTAGGAATATTATTAGCGTAAGGGGATAGCCGATGTTGACTGATCATAGAATCTCCAGTAGTTCCTAATTGGCTTTTTTTTGTCCACGAGATTTCATTGTAAACAGCAGGAATTACTATTATTCACCTGAGTTTATCTGCTGTGAAAATCACCCTCCTCTCCAGTAGAAGAGATGCAAAGACTTTAATGAGCTGGCGGACGCTCAACGACGAAAAGAGACACTCAAAGTTCACATGCTCCAGACGGGAGTCTAGGGGTCTGCACAGCTGGATCACCTGCAAAAGAAGGGCATCTGTCAAATCACTGCATCAGAAGCAAAAATGCCAACAACTATAATAGAACTTTTTTTGGCAGGTTCAGTTTATAGAACAGCCAGGAATAATCTTGCTTCACATCTCTATTCAGAAAGTTGCCATGTTTTTCTACCGGGGATAAGATGGTGGATTGCCAGCTACGGTCACATATTATAATCATGCAGCTCGAACAGTTTTTGAAAGTGGTTTTGTGCTTAGTTTAAATAAAAATTTTGTCAATCATAAAATTTAAGAATTTCTTGCCAGTGGGTGCAATCAGTAAAGCAACATTACTATGTTAACCATTCACTTTGTTGCATGCTTCTCTATATACAGAGCATGTCACCATGACAACACCTCTCATGTTCTCAAATCCTCACGCATGATTTCAAAGCAGAAAATCAGTATACTTCTGGATCATGTGCTGCATAGCAAAAATATCTTAAAGTTACTCAGATATTCAAAAAGTTCTATTGTGTTGTCCTACAGTGAGCCCCATAGAGAATGTATGGGCACAGGAATGATAGAGTCTATCAAGTCGACAGATGAGTTGCAGTTGTGGGTGCATTGATAGGAGGAGGGCCCAATCCTGGACGCACATATGCAACCACATATATCGCATTGGAAGCCAAACGAGATGGATAGATGAGTTGCTTTGTGTACCAGACGCTTGGCAGCCAGATCTCGCAACCTTACAGACTCTCATTCATTCAAACTGACCTGCCAGACGTGATGCAGGTATGGAAAAGGATTAAAAGCCATGGCCGTCACTTCAAGAATATGGCTGTTGGAAACCTACTCAAATTAACTTTATACTCAACAGAAACTGCTATTTTTTTTATTGAGAAACCTAAATAAAGGCACAAGCCCATTGTGCAGAACACTACCAAGGCTAAAAAGAGATGAGGTAAATCCAGAAGTACATAAGAAAATAAGAAATAGGAGCAGGAGTAGACCATCCGGCCCCTCGAGCCTGCTCCACCATTCAACAAGATCATGGCTGATCTTCTACCTCAACGTCATTTTCCTGCACCATCCCCATATCACTTGATGCCTTTAATATCTAGAAATCTATCGATCTCTGTTTTGAATGTACTCAATGACTGAGCCTTCAGAGGCCTGTGGGGTAGAGAATTCCAAAGATTCATCACCCTCTGAATGAAGAAATTTCTCCTCATCTCAGTCCTAAATGGCCTACCCCTTATTTTGAGACTGTGACCCCTGGTTCTAGATTCCCCAGCCAGGGGAAACCTCCTCCCTGCATCTACCCTGTCAAGCCCTGTAAGAATTTTGTATGTTTCAATGAGATCACCTCTCATTCTTCTAAACTCTAGAGAATACAGGCCTAGTCAGTATTACTTAAATAATGTCAACTTGGGGTTTAAAAACCTGCAGAAGGAAAGGAAGACAGATAACCAAGGAATACCACAGTCTGAGGTCCGAATAAATAATGAGTTTGAGTAGGACAGTATAATGAATCTTCACATCAACACTGTGAGAATGTAGGGAAGAGAAAGACTGTGTCAGACAGCATTTTGAAGCTTAGGACAAACAAATGAAGAAAGTTCAGATGAGCACTGACCATAATTCTATTGATAGAATAGTCAACAAAGTCTCGCAATAGAGAAAGAGAAACAGAGACAGAGACAAAAGTGAGAGAGACAACGTATATCAGACAATAAGCTTTTTCTTGTATCTCTCCAGGAGTCTGTGGAGATGCTCTGTGGATATGGGAGCAGTATTCAGGTTTCGTGCAAACTTTGCTTTGTCAAGAGTTAAGGATTGTTGAGGGGCAAAAAGTGCTTTGTACAAAAGAGCAAACAGTTTATTAGAAGCAACTTTTAGAAATGGAGATGTAGGAGTTGCATTTGAAATCAGAGGAGGACCGAGGGTGCAAGTGCCAAAGTTAAGGACTGGTAGCTGCTGGTAAATGCCACTGTAAAAATGAAACTTCATTTAGGTAAAATTGGACTTTGGTGGGGCCGCAAAACAGGTGGTATCATATTCGTCGCCCGATATACGCCCCATCTGATATTCAATTCCATTGACTTCAATAGAACTAAATATCGGGCACGTCGCATAACAGGCGGCAAAAGCGTTTCTGACGGTTTCGCGTGCCTGCCCCCGTCCAATTTCACCCTCCATATTTTTTTTACCTGTTCTTGTGTGGCATAAGAAAACACAAAGACCAAAATACACCAAACATCAGGAAGTTAGAGAATGATTTAAGGTTTTCCCTTACCTCATTTCCTGATCCTGGAAGGAAGTTTCTAACAGTGATGGTTCGCCCTGGAGCAGGGAATGGTGCTTCCATGATGCTCCTCATGAATGGCTGAACAAGGGCAGGGGAAATCACTCGCCGCTTCTCCACCTCATCCAAGATCTGCAGTGCGCCAACAAAATACTTGATTAGTCTTCTGTCTCACTGAAGCGAGACTGGACTGAAAGGACATGGGCATAAATTAGGAAGAGGCACCACAAGCTATAACGTTCTGTCCATGGTTGTAGCACCTCTTACATTTATCACTTAGAAATCCAGGACCTCGCAGATACGGGCATTTAATATTTCTGCTCTAATATTTAGTTTCTGGAGAAAGTAAGTTATGTAAACACACTACTACAAATGACAGACAGGCAAAGATAGTCTTGAGTTATTCAAGACAGTTGTAACAGGTTATAAACAATTACACTATAACAGACTAAATATAGTTCAAAGTGTAAATGCTCCATTGTGACTGCAGAAAGAAGCTCACTCAAGTGCTACTGAGTTGACATTCAGACATGTATGGCGGGGAAGGCAGTGAGAATTGAGCTGGGTGGAAGAGGACACAAGGGCTTAGATTGTATCAGGCAGTGGTAGATTAGCTTGAGTGTTACCAATTGGATTGGCAATCCAGTCGATGTTGGGTAGGTAGTACGGGCAGTGTTGCATTGAGCAACGAATAGAAAGAATCACAATGGGCACTGGCGGTTAGGTTAGAGTGAGCACAGGTGTTTGTAATGTTGCTCCCCTTTTCATTTCTTATTCAAATAAGCAGGAAATACACAGGCAGGGAAGGCTTCTGATTAATACACAAACAGAATGAACACACAGATCTCATTGTCTGCAGCGACATGAAGCGGACACACTACAAGAGGGGCTCGCTGAGTCCGATCCACCAAAAAGGATGCTCACAGAGGGTACCCCGGCAAATAGGTTTATAGGGAACCTAGAAAAATTATCTTGGATCGATGTTGAGATAAATACATAGAATTCCTCAAGTCCTTTTTAAGCATTAGTGTGAGAAAGATGATCACAAATCCTTCCATTAAGTTTCTAATGGAACCTTGTATTTCTTTTGCACAGATTTTCAGATGGGTGGGGAGCGAAACATCCAGGGACCAAGTCCAACAGTGTGAGGAGTTGACTTAATACCACAAGATGTTCATTCACTTCCTCAATCTGTGGAGCCCAGTAATTCCACCTAGCCACCAGCCAGTTCCTGACAAATATTGATCTATAATTATACCTTGGAGAAGAGGTTGAAACAGCCCAGCCGGCTGATGATACAGTAAACTTCAGGCAGACGTTTCCCCTTCCCAGTGGGCTAAAAGGAAGAAGAGGAGATGAAACATTTAACATGTCATAACTGTGTCTCATTGCCTTTACAGAGGGGACTGGATTTAAAATCATCTTAATTTTTAATAAGGCTTTTAAAGTTGGCCCTACCAGTAGGCGTCGGCAATACCCGAATCGTCTGCTCCCGTCTTCTCCGGTCAGGACAAAGGAAAAGGTTTCACTGTTACAGTGGAAAACAAGGACGATTTGTTAGAATACTCTGAGTTATTGTAAACCAGAGCCCTGAGAAAAACTCCCGCAAGGTGAAAAGGGGTGGGGAGCTTTACAACAAAGTGCTGAAACTGGTGTGAAGGATCACTGAGTCTTTAATAGGCTCCAACATGTATGGTATCCAGATGGAAATGGAAAAATCAACACAACGTGGAGTGTACAGTAGGGAAAGGACCCCATTACCCTGCACAGTCACACACACACGTATGTTGTGGTCTTCAACATAACACACATTGTTCAAGGCTTCATTCCTATTTGCGAAATCAGCTAAAATGCCTCACTTGACAAACTCTGCATTGCTACACAACCCTCACTATAAAATATCCTCACGGCAGCGTGCCCACAATACTGTAACATGATCTATAACGCACCCCTCACCATAAAGTACCCTGCTTTCCCCTCCCTTGCGGTAACTCTTAATATAGAATAATAATCATGGGAGATTGTAACTACCCCGAAATAAACTAGCAAGAAGAGGTAATTGAAGGGGTACAGGCAATGGAGTTTTTAACAATGTGTGCAGGACTCCTTTCTTATCCAGTATGTAAAAAACTCAAGAGAGGAATCATCGTTGGATCTAATAATGGGTAATGAACGAGAACAGATAAGATAAGTAAACACCTAGTCAACAGTGATCACAACATAATAAGGTTTAAGATAAAGATCGAGAAGGACATAAGTAAGACAAAGACCAAAGTAATAAATTGGAATAATAAATTAAGGGGATGAGAATGCAACTAGAGAAAATAAACTGGAAAAATTTACTGACAAAGAAATAGAACAGCAGTGGGAAACATTTAAAATGCTGATCAACAGAGTCCAGAAGAAATATAACCCATTTAAAAACAATAACAAACTAGCCAGTAATGACACACCATGGATGAATAAAGAAATAAGGGTAAAACTGAAACTAAAAAAAAGGCATACACTAAGTACATAGACAACAAAGGTGAGGATGACAAAAGGGAATATGAAAAGGTTAGGAAAGAAGTCAAAAAAACAATTAGGAAGGCAAAGAGAAACTACAAAATTAAATTATCGAGGAATATAAAAAGAAATAGTAAAGTATCCTACAGACATATAAATAACAAAAGAAAAATCAGGATAGGGATAGGGCCACTAAGGGATACACACACAGGTGATGAGAGTGAAATGGCAAACATATTAAATCATTACTTTGCCTCAGTATTTATCAGGGAGAGTAACATGGTGGGCATGACATTAGAAAAATACATTTAAGATAGAAAGGGGGAAGATAATTGATAAACTAATCAAACTTAGAGAGGATAAAACCCCTGGTCCGGAGATGGGTTGCATCAGCACATATTAAAAGAAGTTAGGCAAGAGATAGCAGAGGCACTCTTATATATAAAAAATCATTAGAAAAGGGACTAGTGCCAGAGGACTGATGGACAGCTAATGTTCTATTTCCCTTTTTAAATGAGGGAATAGCAAGTCCAGGGAACTATAGACTAATCAACTTAATGTCGGTGGTAGAAAAGATAATGGAATCCTTACTCAAAGATGTAATAGAAAAACATCAAGAAACCAAAAATATAATAAAGAATAGTCAGCATGGATTTCAAAAGGGGTCATGCTTGACCAACCTTATTGAATTCTTTGAAGAAGTAACAGAAAAGGTAGACAAGCGTAATATAGTAGATGTAATATATTTGGATTTTCAAAAGGCCTTCGATAAGGAAGTAGACTCACGACTAAGGTCAGAGCATGTGGAAACCGGGACAAGTGGCAGAATGAGCGTGTAATTGACAGATGAATTTAAATATAGATAAACGTGAGGCGGTACATTTTGGTAGGAATAATAAGGAGGCCACATACTGCTTGGAAAATAAGAGTCTAAACGGGGTAGAGGAGCAGAGGGATTTAGGGGCACAGAAACACAAATCACTAAAAGTAGTGATGCAGGTTAATAAGGGCATTAAAAAAAGCAAGCTAAGCACTGGGGTTCATTTCTAGGGGGATAGAATTGAAACACAGATAAGTTGTGTTAAACGTTGTACAGAACCTTGGTTAGACCACACTTGGAGTACTGCAAACAGTTCTGGTCACCATATTATAAAAAGGATTTAGAGGCACTGGAGAAGGTGCAAAAAAGATTTACCAGGATGATACCAGAAATGAGAGGTTATACCTATCAGGAAAGATTGAACAAGCTGGAGCTCTTTTCTCTAGAAAAGAGAAAGACTGAGGGGTGACCTGATGGAGGTCTTTAAGATTATGAAAGAGTTTGACAGTATAGATGTAAAGAAGATGTTTCCACTTGCAGGGGATGCCAGAACTAGGGGCCATAAATATAAGATAGTCACTAATAAATCCAATAGGGAACTCAGGAGAAACTTCCTTCTCAGAGAGTGGTTAGAATGTGGAACTCACTACCACAAGGAGTAGTTGAGGTGACTAGCATTGATGCATTTGAGGGGAAGCTGGATAATCACATGAGGGAGAAAGGAATAGAAGGATATATTGATGGAGCTAGATGAAGAAGGGTGGGAGGAGGCTCATGTCGAGCATAAACACCGGCATGGACCTGTTGGGCTGAACTGCCTGTTTCTGTGCTATACATTCTATGTAATATGTTCCACAGATTAAAAAAAAAATTTGCTCTAGGCTTGGTGTGAAGGATCATTTGTTCTTTAATGGACATGTGAAGCCATATGTCAGCCAAGTGGGCTATAAAGAAGCCAAGTGTTAGCCTTGGCTCAGTGGTAGCACTCGCGCCTGGGAGTCAAAAGATCATGGGTTTCTGCCCTTCTCCAGAGACTTGAGCACATCATCTAGGCTGACACTTCATTGTAGTAGTGAGGGCATGCTGCACAGTCAGGGTGCTGTCTTTCACATAAGACGCTAAACTGAAGCCTTGCCTGCTCTCTCAGGTGGATGTAAGATCCCATGGCACTGTTTAAAGAGGTGCAGGGCAGTACTCCTGGTATCCTGGCCAACATTTATCCCTCAACCAACGCCACTGAAACAGATTATCTGGTCATTTATCACATCGCTGATTTTGAAACCTTGCTGTGCACAAATTGCTTGCAGGGTTTGCCTATGTTACAACAGTGACTATACTTCAAAGGTATTCTATTGGCTGTGAGATGCTTTGTGATGTTCTGAGAACGTGAAAGATGCTATATTAAGTGCAAATTCTTATTTTAATAATGTACTGGTACAGACACAAAGGGCTAATGGCTTCCATCTGTGCTGTATACTTCTATGGTTCTTCATCCTCATGATAACACTCACATATCCCAAATTCCTCTTACATTCAGCTCACATTATGTAATTCTCAATAATGCCTGTTTAATACCAAGCATTGTTCTAATGAGTTATACAGGTCGCAGAGGAAAGTTTTGTAAAAATAAATCACTTTACAAACATGAAGAAACTCATTAAACTTGATGCAGTTGAACATTCAGCCATTACCAAGCATCCCACCCCCACCACCCATTGGTTGAGAAGAGGCATGACTGAACATAACCTAATAAAATAAATACCTGGCAAATTCGGACACGGGAGCCCAGTCTCTGGCATCAGGGAAGCAGAACTGTGGGATGACTTTTAACTGGTCCTCCGTTTCCCGCATGAACTTGAACGGTTTATCCAGCTGAACCACAGGGAAAAATGATGGTATGACACACCATGCTATATTCAGGCCCTCCACACTATTCACCATGAGGCACACACACTGCTTAATATCACATTTCAGATACACATGCTGTACATACACGCATACACTACACTGCTCATGATGCTTCATGTCTCAGATCATAAGTCATGCTCCATACTTCATCTCTCACTGTAAAATACCCTTACTCCTAACTCTTCCTGACAGTGGGGAATATTATATTGCCTTTTGGGAAACACAAACCAACATCATGTCTCCAGTACCACAGAATTACTGATAAATTAGAAACGAATCAACAAAACCGTGCCAGAAAATTTAGCCATAAATTTTCAGTTTTTCCACAGCATGAATTCAGAGGTAAATATTTGCTAACACAGCGTTTAAAAGAGGAGGAAAGTTTCTAGGGGTACTTTTTGTTCAAAGTGCTCCACCAGTGTCTATGCTAAAGATATTTAATTATAATAATCTTTACTGTTCTATAAAATAGTTTGTCATGGCATTTTGAGTTTCCTTGCCTCTAAATCCAAGCCAGATCAGCCACCTGTGTCTTTCACTTTAATGGAAATCATAACTAATCAGGCTGGGAGCCAATGTGGAGATGCCCAGCTCTGGGATAACATGAAGCTGGCAAAGAATGCAGCATTCCCAACAGGTGACCTGTTTTTATAGCATCAGGTGGTTCCAGATCAGCTCCCAGACTGCTGTTAAATTACAGCCCTCTTTAAAATATATGGTGCCATTCAGGGATTCAGTCTCTTGAGCAGACCAGGAGGGGAGAAAACCTGAAATGGCGGGTGTCTGCAGCAGAAGGAAATTCAGTGAAGAAATACTTTTATAGTTATATATTTTAGGAGACATTGGGAGTACTTTGAACAAGTTCCTTCCTTTTTAATGTATGGGTGTGTTGAGTTAATGACTAACCGAGTGAGATGTGATTTAGCAAAAGTGGACTGGAAACAACTACTTGAAGGTAAATCAGTGTCAGAGCAGTGGGAGGCATTGAAGGAGGAGATAGTGAGGGTTTAGAGTAAATATGTTCCCACAAAGCAAAAGGGTGGGACTCCCAAATCTAGAGCCTCCTGGATGTCAAGGAGCATACATAAGGCAAAAAAGAGAAGCTTACGTCAGATAACGAGAGCTCAATACTGAAGAAAGCTTAGAGGAGTATAGAAAATGCAGGGGTGAAATTAAAAAGGAAATTAGGAAAGCAAAGAGAGGGCATGAAAAAATATTGGCAAGTAAAATCAAGGAAAACCCAAAGATGTTTTATAAATACATAAAGAGCAAGAGGATAACTAAGGAAAGAGTAGGGCCTATTAGAGACCAAAAAGGTAACCTGTGTGTGGAAGCAGAAGATGTGGGTATGATTCTTAAATGAATACTTTGCGTCTGTCTTCACAAAGGAGGGGGACGATGCAGACATTGTAGTTAAGGAGGAGGAGTGTGAAATATTGGATGGGATAAACATAGTGAGAGATGAAATATTAAGGGGTTTAGCATCTTTGAAAGTAGATAAATCGCCAGGCCTGGATGAAATGTATCCCAGGCTGTTAAGAGAAGCAAGGGAGGAAATAGCAGAGGCTCTGACCATCATTTTCCAATCCTCCCTGGCTACAGGTGTAGTGCCCGAGGACTGGAGGACTGCTAATGTTGTACAGTTGTTCAAAAAGGGAGAAAGAGATAGACCGAGTAATTACAGGTCAGTCAGCCTAACCTTGGTGGTGGGCAAATTATTGGAAAAAATTCTGAGGGACAGTATTAATCGTCATTTAGAAAGGCATGGATTAATCAAGGACAGTCAGCATGAATTTGTTAAGGGAAGGTTCGTGTCTGACTAACTTGATTAATTTTTTTGAGGAGGTGACAAGGAGGGTCGATGAGGATAGCACGTTTGATGTAGTCTACATGGATTTTAGCAAGGCTTTTGACAAGGTCCCACATGGCAGACTGGTCAAAAAGTAAAAGCCCATGGGATCCAAGGGAAAGTGGCAAATTGGATCTAAAATTGGCTCAGTGGCAGGAAGTAAAGGGTAATGGTCGACGGGTGTTTTTGTAACTGGAAGGCTGTTTCCAGTGGGGTTCCGCAGGGCTCAGTACGAGGTCCCTTGCCTTTTGTGGTATATATCAATGATTTTTTCTTAAATGTAGGGGGCACGATTAAGAAGTTTGCCGATGATATAAAAATTGGCCGCGTGGTTGATAGTGAGGAGGAAAGCTGTAGACTGCAGGAAGTTATCAATGGACTAGTCAGGTGGGCAGAAAAGTGGCAAATGGAATTCAATCCAGAGAAGTGTGAGGTAATTCATTTGGGGAGGGCAAACAAGGCAAGGGAATACACAATAAATGGTAGGATACATAGAGGAACAGAGGGACCTTGGACTAAATGTCCACAGATCCCTGAAGGTAGCAGGACAGGTAGATAAGGTGGTTAAGAAGGCATACGGGATACTTTCCTTTATTAGCCGAGGCATAGAATATAAGAGCAGGGAGGTTATGCTAGAACTGTATAAAACACTAGTTAGGCCACAGCTAGAGTATTGCATACAGTTCTGGTCACCACATTACAGGAAAGATGTGATTGCACTAGTGAGGGTACAAAGGAGATTTACAAGGATGTTGCCAGAACTGGAGAATTTTAACTATGAGGAAAGATTGGATGGGCTGGGGTTGTTTTCTTTGGAATAAAGGAGGCTGAGGGGAGATTTAATTGAGGTGTATAAAGTTATGAGGGGCCCAGATAGAGTGGATAGGAAGGACCTATTTCCCTTAGCAGAAATGTCAATAACCAGGGGGCATAGATTTAAAATAATTGGTAGAAGGATTAGAGGGGAGTTGAGGAGAAACTTTTTCACCCAGAGGGTGGTGGGGGTCTGGAACTCACTGTCTGAAAGGGTGGTAGAGGCAGAAACCCTCAACTCATTTAAAAAGTACTTGGATGTGCACTTGAAGTGCCGTAACCTACAAGGCTACGGACCAAAAGCTGGAAAGTGGGATTAGGCTGGGTAGCTCTTTTTCAGCTGGCACAGACACAATGGGCCAAATGGCCTCCTTCTGTGCTGTAAATTTCTATGATTCTATGAACCTCCTCCACCTTTTTGTCATTGCATCAGAAATTTCAGGAAATATATATTTTTTAAAATCTGTAAACAGTTCAACATTCCAGACCACTGGAGCAGATGGGAGAGGGAGAAAGGGCCTCTTCTTTCTCTGAAGTTGAGCATCTTCTTACCTTCAGGGGAAACTGTTGGGTGACCTCAGGTATGTACAAACTACTTCCCTTCTTCATGTGGAGAGCTACCACCACAAAGAACTCAAATAACTGCCACTCCTGGAACTCGATGAGATCCCTCTCCAAGGTCCGATAGCGACCCCTTTGCTTCAGCATGGACTTGACTAGCACAAGGCGCTGGCTGTGAGCTATGGGTGGGGGAAAGAGGGGGGGGGGGGCGGGGAGGGAATGAGAGATGAGAATTAATTTCACTGAATCCAGTGGTGTATTAATTAATAATCAGTCTTAATAACTGAAATGAAATGTCAACCATTATTTAAAAGCCTACATCTTAATATCTTGTTCAAACTCCACTGCAGCATCTATTCGCAGGCACGATCCCACTACTGAAAGGTGAAGGGGCTGGACCTGCTCAGTTTTCTGATCGTGGCTAGATCATCCCTTTTTACGTCACCTACATGTATCAAACTCATAAGAACAGATTTCCCTGTACCCCCTGCCTGCCCTGGGGCTGAGTGGAAGCTGCACACCCAAAGTTCACTGATCCTTATCCAGGCTCCAGAGCACCAGGATTTCTTGTGCCAGGTCATTAACATGGCCCAGTGACAGTCCCAGCACAGTCTGCCCCCTGGCAGGGCACAGTGCCGGTGGAAAGGGTAGGAAATTGAAGCAAATTTCTCAGGACTGCATCAGGTCTTTCTGGCTGCTACTGGAGATTAGCGGCCTGAAGATCCCGATCCTAATCCACACCAAGTCCTGCTCACTCATGGAATGTGCTCCAGCCTTCCAGACAACATTTAATGTAGATTAATGCACACGGGTAGAGCCATGCAAGGCTCCAAACTAGAGTCTGTTGAGAGGGAAAGAGACCTAGATATTATAGTGCACGAATCCCTAAAGGTTCATGATCAGTACCGTGATGCTATAGGATAGGCTAATAGAATATTGGAATGTATTTCCAGGATGATGCAATATAAAACAAAAAGCATTATAATGTCCTTGTAAAAGACTTCAGTTAGGGCTCATATAGAAAACTGTGCAGTTTTGGTCCCGTCACATTGTAGATGTTACATAGGCCACTAGACTGATACTTAGTTTAAAGGCCCATAGTTATCATGATAGGTTTAGAGAGTTGGGTCTTTTTACTCTACAAAAGCATAGACTTTGGGGAGATACATGAGGTATTTAAAATAAATGGGATTAGACTATTTGAATTAGATAAGTTACAGAGAACCGTATTGGAAATATATCGCCGTTCCTTCATCGTCGCTGGATCAAAATCCTGGAACTCCCTACCTAACAGCACTGTGGGAGAACCTTCACCACACGGACTGCAGCGGTTCAAGGCGGCGGCTCACCACCATCTTCTCTAGGGCAATTAGGGATGGGCAATAAATGCCAGTCTCGCCAGCGACGCCCGCATCCCATGAACGAATAAAAAAAAAACCAGGGGACATAAGTATGTTACGTAAGCATAGAACTAGACTAACTATCGGGAGCTTTCTCTTTTCACAGAGGGTCATTGACCTCTGGAACAAGTTGCCTGATCGTGCAATGAGTGCAGATAGCTTACAAACGTTCAGAAGGGAGCAGGACAATTTCCTGGCCGAGGCTAAAATCACAGAGTACAAAAGGTAAATGGAAAGTTGGGTGAGATACATCATGGCCAGTGTTATCTCCTGGAAATCATTTTGATCTCCTTTGGGGCGGGGAGTGGGGGGTCAGAGAAGAATT
Organism: Heptranchias perlo; assembly: GCF_035084215.1. Lineage (NCBI taxonomy): Eukaryota > Metazoa > Chordata > Chondrichthyes > Hexanchiformes > Hexanchidae > Heptranchias > Heptranchias perlo. The sequence continues at coordinate 33,816,639 of NC_090342.1, read as the reverse complement.
TCCCAGAATTATACTTTTCCCTGAATTGGCCTAGGCTTTTTTATATCTATTTTCTCCCTCTCCCAGGAGATTACATGGCTGTTGGTGGGTGGGAGCATTGGGGATTGTGATGCCTAATCACAACATGACTATATGGGACAGGCTTGATGGACCAGCTGGTCTTTTCCTGTCCATCAATTTTGTATGTTTATATGATCTACAACATTTAAAATTTAAAATTGTATTCAAATCATTCCATGGCCTCATTCCTCCCCATCTCTGATCTCCTCTAGCCCTACAACCCCACCCCCCTCAAAACTCACCGTTCCTCTGACTCTGGCCTCTTGTGCAGCTGGTCTCTTCGCCCTATCATTGGCAGCCATGCCTTCAGCTGCCTAGGCCCCATGCTCTAGAATTGTACCCCTAAAGCTCTCTGCTTCCACCTGCCAATCTTCTCTGAAGACCATCCTTCAAACTTCTTCGGCTAAACTTTTGGTCACCCTACCTAATATCTCCTTCTTTGGCTTGGGATCCATTTTTTTGACTGCACCTCTGTGAAGCAGCTTAGGATATTTTCTTACGCGCTATGTAAATGTAGTTATTGTTGATTAAACCCACATCCAGCAAGGGCTCTAATTCAAAAAAAATGACTGACCTTTGAATCTTCAGTCCACCCCTGGGACCCCTAAGGATTGTGGTGTCCAGAGGCAGGCCACACCACCATGTTTATCTGGGTACCCTTTTGCTGGGGCGCACAGCCAGTAATTCTGAAGGAAAATGTGGCAGGTGACCAGAACATCCCTTCCCACCTCATTAGCATTGGTACAATGGGCCTGTGTCTACTATAGGCCCTGTTCAATGCCCCCCACGAAAACTCTTGAAATTGTGAGGGTACAAAAAAAAGAGAAGAGACCCAGCAAAATTGGTCTTTGCCCCTCTTTCCTGACCTTTGCACCTGAGACAAAGGTTAAGAAAATCAGCCCCTATAGTCGCCTCCAATTGGGGCAATTGGTGTAGAAAACTTTTTTTTAAAAAGCTACATTGCTGCTAGGCTCCCCCTCTATTTCCCAGGCAAGAGGTTGTACAGGAAAATATATTTGATCGAATGGAATAGTGACAAACAAAATTTTACTGATTGTAAAAGTTATTAATGATTAATTTGTATAGGAATTTGCTTACCTTTAAGTTTCTCTTCAGTCTCGCTGTCAGTTTCGCTGTTTTCATCTGTAACTGAATCAGAATAAGAAGTCTTATTAAGGAAAGACTACTGACACACTGTTAATTTGTAAACAAGGTAATGCAACAAGATTGATATAATTTTCAAGTTATTTTCTGAGATTCAGCACCACCAGTTTCTCTTGTAAATGGATCCCATATCCCTTACTATCAGGACTTTATCTTTATTGCCCAATATCTAGTCCTTTGATAGCAGTACTTGGGGGTTGTAAGAATGAAACTCCTTGTTACATGAGCTGGATGCTGTAATGCTGAACGTGCTGTCATGTGTGCTTCTCCAATCTTCCGAAAGGTGGACTGATTAACACTTACGTGAGATGAGGCCAAGCATAAATCAGTGAACAGGTTTCAGTTATAAACCATACATGAACAAACAGAGTAACGATTATTGCTTATTTCATAATGTTCCTTGTAACAAGGAAAGTAACAATGGTGCTGTTAGATATAACTGTCCTGATCAGTGGTTCCTTTGAACCTGATTGGCACTATCAGAAAAGGGGGTTCCTAGAAACAAACTCCTGCTGAGTTCAAATCTATGAGGCATTCCAACAACTAACATGTGGTGTCTAAATGTCTACCATAGTGTCAAGGTGAAGTAGAATGCAGGTAGTACTGCTTCACAAAATGTTCCTCTAGCTCTAATCCACATCCCCAAGCATTTGACTGGTCTGTGGGTTTAATCCCCTTGTGACCTAAATTTAATTTAATATCACCATTTTAATATAAATTCTTCAGTGGTCGAATAGTCAGAAATTCCAATATGTAACAAGACTCTAACACTATTGTGCACATACAGTGCATATATTTTCTAGCTAAGTAATGTTTCCATTCATCAAGTTTAAAGGATTTTTGTGGCCATTAAAATGGTCTATTATTGAGTCTATCACTAACAATAAATGCTATTCAGTTACAATGTGCTGTACAATAGTTTGGTACATCATTGCCAAACATTACCTCTTCCTGTGCTGGATTCAGAAGACTGAGTGATCCTCTTCACTTTCTTTTTCCCCCTCCTGGCCTCGTAGATTGCATTAATTTTCAACACCACCTGCATTAGACAAAAGTGAGGAATGCTATCAGTGATGATCCAAAGTTAAGGGATTAACTTTGCTGCATATAAATTGCTGCTCAGGGGATTACTGGACCATTCGTTTGGGCTCAGTTTGTGTTGCTGCACAGAGGTTGCTGTGGCTAATTTTGGAAGATATTCTATTACTCCCGTCAAGGATGACCACCCTGTCACAATTTCTGCTGAGCTACTTTTTAATTGGTTTATTCTTACAAATATTTTGAGTTGATGACAGTCACTGTTTGCAGCAGACAAGTTCAGATGATGATTTACTGTGGCACTCAAACTAATTTTAAAAAAAATCTCCTGTGGGCAGAAACGTACCTTAGGAATCTTTTTTCTTCTCTTTAATAATTGAGAGTCTCCTGCCAGGCTCAACGTATCATCTGGGCTGCTGGGGGTGGACGGCGGGCTGGCTTTTGGCGGTGAAATTACCCCGTCTTTATTGGTTTTTCTCAGATCCAGCAGTTTGAAACTCCTCCTTTCTGAGGAGTGTCGGAAGAGGGAGGGAGTCTTCAATGGAAGCTGTGAAGACAGAGCAGATCTCCAGATTAACCTTCACAAATACAGCAGAATAAACAGAGTTAACCAGATAACTACTGGCCAGCATTAGAGAAGAAATACATGATTCCTAGAATTAGTGGTTCCAGTATTGGACTATTCTGATCAAATCCTGCCCAAAGGAATTGAAGTAATGCTGTCCAGAAAGTTCTAGATCTTGAAAGCTGTACTTTAACACATTCAGATCTTCATTTTTCAATCTCATTCCGCTGAGCTCGTCATCTGAAATGTTGGATTTGCATTTAGCTCCAATATTAAAGGCTCCCAATCAAAGGGGTCTGGCGGATTTAGCGAGAGCCTAAGACTCCCAATTCAAAGGGTCTTCAGCTCTCGTTACAAAACACTGGATTTCCAAAACAAGAACAAAATTCAAATACCACTCTTGACTGCCAATGAAGCTGGATTCATATCATTGACCAGATTTTATTTGGTGTCCTTTGGACTGCTGAATGAAGTAATTTGTTACAACAGAGCACTCTTCTTTGGAAGGAGGCACAGGAAAAGCAGGCTAGACCCATCCATCTACAAAAGCCCACCTCCTATCAAGTCAACTATGCAGTGGAATTGACAGAATGAAACTAGGCAAATTCTGCAACGGGTGGGCAATCCGCTCTGCCAGATTACCGCCCAAGCGGTAAAGATGAAAATCTACCCCATTCACATTACCTTTGTAGGAGTCTCTGGTCTAATTTCTGATGGAGACCCTGGTTTTGGGGTGGACCCAGCTGATGAAGGATGAACTTGGACACACTGTTTCCCAGGGGATTGCCGGTGTGCAGACTCAATATCTTCATACGGATTTTCCTTGGGGATGTCTGCGATATCAATTGAAATAATAGCAGTAAATATATTAGTCATTTACACTTCTCATAGCCCCTTAAGAAACTTGAATGTTTTTACCCTTCAATCTATCATCCTGTGCCCTTACATTAGTACTTTCCAAAGTTATGGAAATCATTGTTAACTTGCAAATTATCTCTCATTTTGAAAATTCTGGAGTAATCCTTCATTGTCAGACTAATTTTTAATATGGCTATTCCAGTGGTGATCATTTTGCCTATGTTACACATCACTGGAACTCTGTTTAACACTTTGGTGAATCATCTCCAAAGCCTTTAACAAATTATCCCACCCGCACATCTAAACAATAACAACAACAACTTGCATTACCAACATCCGACTCCCTCCAAAGCAGTGTTCATAGCTATCCAGTTTTCTCACCAGGAACTTTATCTGTGCCATAGTTGGAGATTAAACCAGTAACTCAGGGGGTCGCCAGAATCTGTCCTCGGTCATCCTTACTCCTTCGTAGTAATGTGTTCCTCCACCCATCACCTAATTCCCCCCACTCTTTTTCCGATGATACCATTCTACATTCATCAACTTCCTTTGTATCAAGCAGCCGTCCAATGGCTGAATGACTAAATCTTGATCTCCTCCATACCCTTTGATCGAGCAAAGAAAACCTTGTTTTTCAAAGTGATTTTTCATGCCTCTTACATTAACAGCTACCACCTCTTATGTTTAATGGCTTCCACTTTAGTCCCTCCACACCAGTCAACATTCTAGGCCTCACACTCACCTCTAACCTTAAAAGGAACACACACATTTTCTCCACTGATACAATTACCTCCAACAGGCTCAGTTTAATTCTCTTGCCAACCATTTTTTTTTCCCTGAACAACTCTTAGCTCCTTATAAAGCCCAAGTCCAAGACTTGAATACTGCTCCATAGCTGGGAAGGCTCTATTAACACCTCTCTCGCACTCTGAAAATACAAGAAAAAGATGGGGCATCTGATAAACAATCGCTCCAACCTCGACTCTCTCTGTTGTAACCTTTCTTGTCTTTTTATATTTAGTCAATCGTACTAATGGTCACTACGTTGAAACTTTCTCTTCTATTCCTTCAAAGCTTCAACTGTGTCTTTCTACATGTACGTCCTCCTCCCGGTGTTGAAATCAAGACTCACTGCACATTCCAAATTTAACCCATTCTTTAAACTGTGGAAATCCTTATCCTCCTGAGCATCTCCTTCACACATTTAAAATTCAAACTTTGCATTAATTAATCACTACTGCTTGATAGTCTTCATTTTATCTTTTACTGTATACCCATTTCATCCAAATCCCTTTATATTTAGTTTGCCAGTTTCCTTTTGTTTGAAACCCTCTCTATTTGGGTATCATCTGCAATCTTAGACACCTTTGTTTCTGTCCCTGGCTCCATTCTTTTCTATACACTGAAAAGCAATAGCCCAGCATTGATCCCGTGGCATTCTACTAGTTAGCCTTGCCAGGTCAACGCAGCTCCATTCACATCACCTTTTGCATTCTCTGGTTTGGCCAATATTCAATCTACCCAAGAAGCTAGCCTCTTATTCCATAGCTTCTTACCTTGTGAACTAATCACTTGTGTAGTACAGTATCGAATGCCATGATTAAATCAAAGAATTCCAATAAATTTGTCTGGTTAAACCTTCGTCTCATAAATCCATGCTGACTCCCTCCTACCATGCCGGACCAATCTAGGTGTTTCATTGTCCCCTCTTTTAGAATGCAGTCTAATACTTTACCTGCAATGGATATTAGGTTCACTGGCCTGTAGTTTTCTGGGTCATCCCTCTCCCTATAAAATACTGGTGTTACGTTTGGTACTTCCCAATCATCGGGAACTACTCCTGTTTCTAATGAGTGCCTAAAGTAGTGGCAAGGATGTAACTGATTTTGTTGATGCCTTTAATTTTCTCCACCCATTCGTGACTGCTTTATCTGAAATTTCTATTTCTTTTAATACTTTCTGTCCCTTCTGGAAAGGCAACTCCTGTGCTAGGGAGACTGTCCATAGTCTCCTCTGTGAAGACAGAAGAGAAGAATTCATTTACTATCCCATAGTCACTTGATAGCATGTCACCTTTGGATTCTTTTAATGGTTCTCCCATTTGCTTATTCATCTGCTTACTGTGAATATCTACCATATTTTAAAATCTTTGTCTGCGGGCACTTCCTGTCAACTTTTCCTCATTATAAATTCCCAATGTCCACATTTATAATGGAAACTTGTCACACTTCAATTAGTGGTGGTGCTATAGCACCTCAGCTTTACGTTGTCCAACTCCTCATTGTGCAGAGAAATTCTTACGCTCCTACCAACTGTAACGGCATTAATTTCAACAGGGGACATCCTGATTGACCATTGTAACTTTAGTGGAAGATCTGTAGAAACCCCGAAGAAAAAGGCGTAAATAGAATTTCTTCACATCTTCTTATGGTGGTCCATCAGGAGAACCCCACGGAAATTCAACCCTTAATTCTCTGCTTCCCAAACTGCCTTTCATTTTGCTATTTAACTATAAATTCTAATATAAAATCAAATATTACATAAAAATCAGGACAGAACGCTTGTCTTTAAAATGACACAGGTTGCTTGGCCCTATAACCATCCATTTCTCTTATCACTTAGCCATCCCCTTCACTCAATCTACATCACAGCCTGGTACTTGAACCACTATTTTGCAACAATGTACCATTGCATCCGGCTACTAACCATTTTCTTTATTCCCTCTTTCCAGGTCCTGATGAAGTTCCAGGCTCATTGGTAGAGGAGGAGGAGGAGGAAGAATCTGCAACTGAAGATGCACCATCACTCACTCTTACTCTTGCAAGCACCTGCTCAGAAATTGGCACCCCACGACCTTTAGATAGTGACTTAGAGGGATCAAGATTGGGTCATGCGCTGAGCACAAGTGTGGGGGAGCAAGAGCAGAAGGAGAGAACGGCACAGGACACAGCTCACTGGAGGCCAAGCTTGCATCCTAGCCCTGCTATAGAGGGCAGAGGTGATGACTTCCATGGTCCAGCTTTGTGGCATCTACGGGGAAAGATATAAAATTGCTGATTTTGGAGCGCATCTGTCACCTGGTAAATACAGCTGATTGGCTGATGTTGCAGATGTCACTTGCTGCAGTCAGGAATGACCCCAAGGCATAAAAGTTCAGGGCCACGTTGACTTGGACAGCCGCAGGCAATGAAGGATGTGATATTGTGCTGGGCTGCAGTTGGTGCTGATGGTGATAGAGCTCTGTGACAGCCTCTCTGGTAAAGCGGAGCCTCCTCACACACTGCTCCTCGCTGAACTGCAGGTAAGAAGTTCTGGGCCTATATACTCCTGCAAGCTTCCCTCCTTGTGTCTCTTCTCTCAGCAGCTGCAGCATCTTGGACTCTAGCCAGTTCCTGCTCCTCCTCTTTCAGCCACAATGGCAGTTAAAGCACCAAATCCATTGAAATCAATCAGAAATTTTCCAGAAACCTCTGGTCAAAACCCTTCTGCTGACTCACCAAATTACTGTCACAAACAATTACTGTCAGTTCCAGCAGCCAAAACTCCCAGAAAGCTCAAAAACAGCACTGCAGCAGTCCAAATAAATTAACGCATGATTTATCTGACAGCATCTGATGATCCCTTTAAATATCACTGGAAATGGCACCCTCCAGGCTGATCACATCCATGATCTCAGTGGCTGATTTCGAATTGGCTAATAGCACACCAGAGCCGTTGAAAGGGGCAATTGGGTTCTAAAACAAGCACAGGACCCTAATAAGCATGTTTAAGTAGGTGACTGGCATTTTCAGAAACGTGCGCTGGATACCTAAAAACACCCCAATTCAAAATAACGAAGGGCTAATTCTATGTATGAAACAGGCATGCGAGATCGCGACCCGACTATCTGTGCCTTAAAAGCTTATCTGGAGGTAAAACAGGTGTTCCCAAGTTGAAAGTTCTCCCATCATCTCCAAATCTGCCTTTGTAAAATTGAATATTCGGATTGTATGCAATCTCTTTTTTTTAAAATCATAAGCTTAACCTTACACTCCACATATGGAGTGTCTGTTGTCAGCTCTGACTCTACCAGCTCCTGGTTGTTACTTGATATCAGATCTAATAGCGTCACTGCTTGCGTGAGTTTCTTGACCAATTTTTCTACATATCAATCCAATATTATGTCTAGGATCAGGTTAGAAATCAGGTTGACAATAAGAGATACAGGCTGCATATCAGAGAATTTGGTACCCAATTCCTGAGTCTTACCCAGGATATCCTCATATATGTTCTCTTCTGATAAAGTGTAGTCCAGTGTTAACTTTGATTGGGCGTACCAATCCACCTGCCCGTTTCTGAAGAAACTGGGAGATTGCAATCGCTGAAGGTCTTTCACATCTTCAAACTCAAAGGACTTCCGACTGTCAATAAAAACAGATGACAGGTATTAATTCACAAATTGGTTAAATGCATCACTCCCTGAAGCTACTAATTTTTTTTTGCATTTCACCATCTCCATTTTCCTTTAAAAATTGAATTTTGTGCTCAAGATGAGGGAATGCAATACTTTCCAACTTAGGCATTTAGAGGTAGTATCAAACAATCCCAGGTTAGATATAGCAAGGGATGAGTACTTTCAGGTTAGATACAGGATGAAATCCCCTCAATATTGTGCAGTCAAGTTTAGCATGGGTTAGATGCAAAGTAAAACACTGCTCTGCCCAACAATGTGACTTAGCCCCAACTCGGAATGTTCCCCTTATTGCACAAGTGTGACATTTCCATTTCCCACACTAACCATCCTGTGGCCTTTTTAAGCAATATTACCAATTCAGTGCCAATTGTTGGCAACTTAGGGCCATAACCATGCTGTGAAGTCACTAGGAAATGAGTAGAGAGTGCCTGAACTCAATTTACTTGAGACTATTACAAACAGCAGACAAAGGTTACTTTTATCCAATTAGTCCGGGTACATTTGAACCCAGGTCCCAGAAGGGAACGTGGGGTAATCTATAGTTTTATTTTTTGAGAGTGAGATTCTATTTATGATATTTTTCCCTCTTCTCTTGATTCAGCCCACCCATCTAATGCACCATCCCAGATCTCTAACAAAGTTGCTTGGAAATGAAAAACTAGAAGATCCACAAGAGCAGCCCAGCATGGGCATGATTCTTCTCTGTACTTTGCCTCTCTGTCTGTGGGAAAGCATCTGGCCTCCCAATAGCATTTCTCAACAGCGGCACATCTGAGATCAGGAATTCCACATGTGGAGGAATACAAACAGGAATTTTAAACCACCATCTGTAGGGGCTCAAATGTTCTGACTCATCTTGGTATTCCCAGATTTCTCCCTTAGCCTTTTAGGTCCTCACACATCAGACATGCACACTGCAGATTTCTACATTATGGCTTTAGATGGTTTTCAGCATCCTACTAGGACTAACCCTTCTGAAAACAGAAGATGCCTGCTTACCGGTTATCCTTACTGTTTATCTTTGGTCTCCCATTTAGTGCCCCTGTACTGACTGTAGGGGGAGGTGATGATGGGAGAGGTGGGGGAATGGCTGGTAAGTCTGGCAACTGCCGGGCGTTCTTCCTTAACATACACTGGCCTGCCATTTCTTCTGGCCCATATTCAAAAGTTCGCCTAGGTTTGGGCACAGGATTCACTGTAAGCTCCTGGTCCAGGGTTCCAGGTTCCGAGTAGACATTCTCCACATTTCTAATTTTACAGCTTGCCCAGGAGACCTTCACCTTGTCCAGAGTCCCAAAGATAGGTTCGCTCGCTTCGGAGTCAGAATTGGACTGGATGTGCTTACGCTTAAGCTCAGAGCTGCAGCTGCCATCCTTTTTCTCCTTGGAGGTTGATGCCCCCTGGGCTGTCAGTGCCTTCTGAAGTCTCTGAGGGGTGTAGTAATCACCTGGCAGCTTGAGTTGGCTTGGCACTGAATCTTCCTTCGCCTTTTCCTCCAGCTTCTTGATGTGACTCAACACAGTTGTCCTGTCTCTTTTCAAGGGCTGCGTTGTGGTAAATTTGCTACAGGCAACCTCTTTTGCTTTCCCACCAATATGCTGTGTCAAATCAGACTTTATTATCTCATTCTCCTTGTCCCCAGACAACCTGCTTTCAGATTCCAAGGTCCTGGCCTTCCCATCATCCACTTTATATTCATTCTCTTTCCCAGCATTCTTGCTATCTAAATTCCAAACTTTTAAGTGTTTAGATTCAGCCTTCTTAACGACATTCCCCTCAACCCACTTCACCAGGTCCGACTTGCTATTAAGTTCCTTTGTTTCTTTATTTTCCAATTTTTCTTTATCTGCTGAAAACACTGGTTCCGTCTTACCCTCCCATTCTGAAATCTTTTGCTTGATGCTTGGATTCCTAACTATAATATTTGTTTTATTGGGGGACAAACTTTGGCTGGAAGTATTCTTTAACTGTTTCTGCAAGGAAAGTTCATTTTCGGATACACTGTCGATGTCCAGGCTTGGGTCACTGATAACGAGTTTTTGATTCAGCATTTTCTGCTCGTTGCTTGCCAGTCTCGACTTTGAAAGGCAGCTATTGACTGGCTTTAAGGGGCACTTTACCTCTGTGCCGTCAACTGCCTGTGTGCCAATCAGGACCTTTGTTGAACTCTTTTTAATGTAATTCTGATGCTGATTAACAATAGATTGAGATTCAAACCTCGGTGGCTCCTCGACAACATGGACAAACTTCTTACCATCCGTTTTGACCCTAGAAAATAAAAAAGATCTGCGTTAGACAAAGAACAGTAGAGTGGCTGCTGTGTCTTATAACAAGGCATGTGGCAGTCCTCAGCTTGCCTTTCACACATGATGGCAAGATCTCCAAATGTTTTAGCTTCACTTGCAGTCGGTAAGCCCTACTTTTAGACCGCTGCAGAAGCCAGCCCCTCTAGTATTGGCTTACCTCTCTGTACTGAGCCAGAACAATCTGTTATACATAGGTGTGAGCTGCTGATTAGAGACAGTGGCTACAATTGTTAAATGGAATCGGTGGGACTGGGGGTGGGTTGATAAATCAGACTAGGTATTTCATATATTTTCATGGCCCAAACTGAGGATATCACCCTGAGTGCATTTTCAATATACGACCATTGTTTAAGCCACTTCTTCCAGGTCTACTCCCACGTCCAGGTAAAATGATCAACCCCTGGCCTCCATGGGTGTGGTGAATTTTTAAATAGTTGTTGAGTGGACTGGAATCCAATAGATAAGCATTTCTCTTTCACCCTTGCTACCCAGACGATCCAAGAGGATCTACCTTACACACAATGATTCTTAAGCCAACTATTCAAAGCATTTCTGTCTAAGATCATCAGCCATCTCAAGCTTATTGGTGGGCTATTTACTGCCCATTTTTAAAAGTGATAAAATACACCGAGCTGGAATTGGGTGATAGTTGACCTAATTTCAATTATATTTTGTCAGAGAGTTGCAAAGGTGGGGCCACAGATCAAAGTTCAGACCCCCCCGACCCCATTCTCAACATATTTATTTTCACACTTCAGAATGTTTCACTAAATCCTACTGAGAAACAAACAAGGACGACATTTTTGACGCTAGAGTTTGTTTCTTTTGTATCATTAACTTAATGACATAATGGTGCTGTAATGCATAAATAGTAAAGGGCCTCACACGGTCTCTTTCTTGGCCTAGTCACCCCTAGTGAACCTCCTGTCAAAATGTAATCAAGTTCACTTCTGTCTTGCCTTTTGTGCATTGGATTTGACATATGTAAAATGGAGCAATGAAACTCCCTCTCATAGATGGTGTAGAAACATTGAAGCACTGCACATACAGCTGGCAACCCTCCAGCATTCATAACTCTCAATGGAAAACATTAGCACTGTGGGAAAGTGCAGTTAGGGTGCTCTTTTTATATTCTCTTTGCAGTATACTGATGACCTTTTCAGCATTTAAATAAAGAAAAGGGAGCCCACAACGCAGAGGCACACAGTAATACAAGCCAATCATTTCCTACATGATACACTGGAAAATCCTGAAGCATCATACAAGTCTGGCAATCTCTCTGGATCTTTATAGAAACATAGAAACATAGAAAATAGGAGCAAGAGTAGGCCATTCGGCCCTTCGGGCCTGCTCGCCATTCAAAATGATCATGGCTGATCGTCTTAATCAGTAACCTGTTCCCGCTTTTTCCCCATATCCCTTGATCCCTTCAGCATTAAGAAATATATCTAGCTCCTTCTTGAATACACCTAATGACTTGGCCTCCACTGCCTTCTGTGGTAGAGAATTCCACAGGTTCACCACCCTCTGAGTGAAGAAATTTCTCCTCATCTCGGTTCTAAATGGTATACCCTGTATCCTGAGACTGTGACCCCTGGTTCTGGACTCCCCAGCCATCGGGAACATCCTCCCTGCATCTAGTCTGTCTAATCCTTTTAGAATTTTATATGTTTTGATGAGATCACCTTTCATTCTTCTAAACTCTAGTGAATATAGGCCTAGCCGACCCAATCTCTCCTCACACGTCATTCCTGCCATCCCAGGAATCAGTCTGGTAAACCTTTGTTGCACTCCCTCCATGGCAAGGACATCCTTCCTCAGATAAGGAGACCAAAACTGCACACAATATTCCAGATGTGGTCTCACCAAGGCCCTATATAACTGCAGTAAGACATCCCTGCTCCTGTACTCAAATCCTCTTGCAACGAAGGCCAACATACCATTCGCCTTCCTAACTGCTTGCTGCACCTGAATGCTCGCTTTCAACGACTGGTGTACAAGGACACCCAGGTCTCGTTGCACCTCCCCTTTTCCCAATCTATCACCATTCAGATAATAATCTGCCTTTCTGTTTTTACAACCAAAGTGGATAACCTCACATTTATCCACGTCATACTGCATCTGCCATGTTCTTGCCCACTCACCCAACTTGTCTAAATCGCATTGGAGCCTCTTTGCATCCTCCTCACAGCTCACATTCCACCTCAGCTTTGTGTCGTCTGCAAACTTGGAAATGTTACATTTAGTTCCCTCATCCAAATCATTGATATATATTATGAATAGCTGGGGCCCAAGCACTGATCCCTGCGGTACCCCACTAGTCACTGTCTGCCACCCGGAAAAAGACCCGTTTATTCCTACTCTCTGTTTCCCGTCTGTCAACCAATTCTCAATCCATGCCAGTATATTCCCCCCAATCCCTTGTGCTTTAATTTTGCACACTAACCTTTTGTGTGGGGCTTTATCAAAAGCCTTCTGAAAATCCAAATACACCACATCCACTATCTATTCTACTAGTTACATCCTCAAAAAACTCCAGCAGATTTGTTAAGCATAATTTCCCTTTCATAAACCCATGCTGACTTTGTCCAATCCCGTTAATGCCCTCCAAGTGTTCTGTTATCACATCTTCTAGCATTTTCCCAACTACTAATGTTAGGCTAACTGGTCTATAATTCCCTGTTTTTTCTCTCCCTCCTTTTTTAAATAGTGGGGTTACATTTGCCCCCCTCCAATCTGTAGGAACTGTTCCAGAGTCTATAGAATTTTGGAAGATGACCACCAATGCATCCACTATTTCCAGGGCCACTTCCTTTAGTACTCTGGGATGTAGATTATCAGGCCCTGGGGATTTGTCAGCCTTTAGCCCCATTAATTTCCCTAGCACTATTTTTTTACTAATACTGGTTTCCTTCAGTTCCTCCCTCTCACTAGACCATTGGTTCCCTAACATTTCTGGCAGGTTATTTGTGTCCTCCTTTGTGAAGACAGAGCCAAAATATGTGTTTAATTGTTCTGCAATTTCTTTGTTCCCCATTATAATTTCCCCCATTTCTGACTGTAAGGGACCTACATTTGTCTTCACTAATCTTTTTCTCTTGACATATTTATAGAAGCTTTTACAGTTAGTTTTTATGTTCCTTGCTAGTTAACTCTCATACTCTATTTTTCCCCTCTTGATCAATCTCTTTGTCCTCCTTTGCTGAATTCTGAACTGCTCCCAATCCTCAGGCTTGCCGCTTTTTCTGGCAATTTTATATGCCTCCTCTTTGGATCTAATACTCCTAATTTCTTTTGTGAGCCACGGTTGAGCCACCTTTCCTGTTTTATTTTTGCGCCAGACAGGAATGAATAATTGTTGTAATTCCTGCACACGTTCTTTAAATATTAGCCATTGCTTATCCACCGTCATCCCTTTTAGTAAAGTTCCCCAATCTATCATAGCCAACTCGCACCTCATACTTTCATAATTTCCTTTATTGAGATTCAGGACCCTAGTTTCGGATCCAACTACTTCACTCTCCATCTTAATGAGGAATTCTATCATGTTATAGTCGCTCTTCCCTAAGGGACCCCGCACAACAAGATTGTTAATTAATCCGTTCTCATTGCACAATGCCCAGTCTAGGATCTCCTGTTCTCTAGTTGGTTCCTCAACGTATTGGTCTAGAATACCATCATGTACACACTCCAGGAATTCCTCCCTTGGTGCTGAGAATTAGATAAAAATTCTTTGGTGAGTTCTTAAAGAGAATCTGATTAATCGGTTATTTAAATTCCAGAAGACATATGGGCCTAGAAATATGATTGCGCTAAGGGTTCAATATGGCAGACAGCGAGCGCACATCATTCCACGCCAGAAGTGCACTGCACTCCATTTTGTTTAGGGCTGCTCAGTAGGGAACAGGATCTCCCTTCTGTCCACCGCCTCCAAAGCGGCATCGGAGAACCTCAGGGCCCAATGTACAGCTCCTGCAGCTATGTTTCTCCTTTGGAAATGATCCCTCCTGTCTGCAGCTATCCCTTTAGGAGATACAGACTGCCTTGAAGCGGCATCAGAGACGCACAATTTGCTGCCCCACTAATCAGAGTTGCAGCCAATAAGTCGCGCAGGTGGTGCTGTCTGCATGCCTATCCCATTATAATGAAGTCCCAGCACCAATTTCATGTGGTTTCTGGCCGCATGCCTGTCCCTTTTTTAAATTCATTCATGGGATGTGGGTGTCGCTGGCAAGGCCAACGTTTATTGCCCATCCCTAATCCTTGAGGTGGTGGTGGTGAGCCGCCTTCTTGAACCACTGCAGTCTGTGTGGTGAAGGTTCTCCCACAGTGCTGTTAGGAAGGGAGTTCCAGGATTTTGACTCAGTGACGATGAAGGAACAGCGATATATTTCCACGTCAGGATGGTGTGTGACTTGGAGGGGAATGTGTAGGTGGTGGTGTTCCCATGCGCCTGCTGCCCTTGTCCTTCTAGGTGGTAGAGATTGCAGGTTTGGGAGGTGCTGTCGAAGAAGCCTTGGCGAGTTGCTGCAGTGCATCTTGTAGATGGTACACGCTGCTGGTGGTGGAGGGAGTGAATGTTTAAGATGGTGGATGGAGTGCCAATCAAGCGGGCTGCTTTGTCCTGGATGGTGTTGAGCTTCGAGTGTTGTTGGAGCTGCACTCATCCAGGCAAGTGGAGAGTATTCCATCACACTCCTGACTTGTGCCTTGTAGATGTTGGAAAGGCTTTGGGGAGTCAGGAGGTGAGTCACTCACCATAGAATACCTAGCCTCTGACCTGCTCTTGTAGCCACAGTATTTATATGGCTGGTCCAGTTTAGTTTCTGGTCAATGGTGATCCCCAGGATGTTGGTGGGGGAATCGGCGATGGTAATGCCATTGAATGTCAAAGGGAGGTGGTTAGACTCTCTCTTGTTGGAGATGGTCATTGCCTGGCACTTGTCTGGCGCAAATGTTACTTGCCACTTATCAGTCCAAGCCTGGATGTTGTCCAGGTCTTGTTGCATGCGGGCACAGACTGCTTCATTATCTAAGGGGTTGCGAATGGAACTGAACACTGTGTAATCATCAGCGAACATCCCCACTTCTGACCTTATGATGAGGGAAGGTCATTGATGAAACAGCTGAAAATGGTTGGGCCTAGGACACTGCCCTGAGGAACTCCTGCAGCAATGTCCTGGGGCTGAGATGATTGGCCTCCACCAACCACTACCATCTTCCTTTGTGCAAGGTATGACTCCAGCCACTGGAGAGCTTTCCCCCTGATTCCCATTGACTTTAATTTTACTTGGGCTTCTTGATGCCACACTCGATCAAATACTCCCTAGATGTCAAGGGCATCTCACCTCACCTCTGGAATTCAGATCTTTTGTCCATATTTGGACCAAGGCTGTAATTTGGTCTGGAGCCGAGTGGTCCTGGTGGAACCCAAACTGAGCATCGGTGAGCAGGTTATTGGTGAGTAAGTGCCGCTTGATAGCACTGTCAATGACACCTTCCATCACTTTGCTGATGATCGAGAGTAGACTGATGGGGTGGTAATTGGCTGGATTGGATTTGTCCTGCTTTTTGTGGACAGGACATGCCTGGGCAATTTTCCACATTGTCAGGTAGATATCAGTGTTGTAGCTGTAGTGGAACAGCTTGGCTAGAGACAAGGCTAGTTCTGGAGCACAAGTCTTCAGCACTACAGCCGGGATGTTGTTGGGAGCCATAGCCTTTGGTGTATCCAGTACACTCAGCTGTTTCTTGATACCGTGTGGGAGTGAATCAAATTGGCTGAAGACTGGCTTCTGTGATGGTGGGGATATCGGGAGGAGGCCGAGATGGATCATCCACTCGGCACTTCTGGCGGAAGATGGTTGCAAATGCTTCAGCCTTGTCTTTTGCACTCACGTGCTGGACTCTGCCATCACTGAGGGGGGGGATGTTCGCTGAGCCTCCTCCTCCCATTAATTGTTTAATTGCCCACCACCATTCACAACTGGATGTGGCAGGACTGCAGAGCTTTGATCTGATCCATTGGTTGTGGGATCGCTTAGCTCTGTCTATAGCATCTTGCTTCCGCTGTTTAATATGCATGTAGTCCTGTGTTGTAGCTTCACCAGGTTGGCACCTCATTTTTAGGTACGCCTGGTGCTGTTCCTGGCATACTCTTCTACACTCCTCATTGAACCAGGGTTGATCCCCTGGCTCGTTGGTAATGGTAGAGTGAGGAATATGCCGGGCCATGACATTACAGATTGTGGTGGAATACAATTCTGCTGCTGCTGATGGCCCACAATGCCTCATGGATGCTCAGTTTTGAGCTGCTAGATCTGTTCTGAATCTATCCCATTTAGCATGGTGGTAGTGCCACACAACACGTTGTATGGTGCCCTCAGTGTGAAGACGGGACTTCGGCTCCACAAGGACTGTGCGAAGGTCGCTCCTACCAATATTGCGACAGGTAGATTGGTGAGGACGAGGTCAAGTAGGTTTTTCCCTCGTGTTGGTTCTCTCACCACCTGCCGCAGGCCCAGTCTGGCAGCTATGTCCTTCAGGACTCGACCAGCTAGGTCGGTAGTGCTGCTCCTGAGCCACTCTTGGTGATGGACATTGAAGTCCCCCACCCAGAGTACATTCTGTGCCCTTGCTACCCTCAGTGCTTCCTCCAAGTGGTGCTCAACATGGAGGAGGACTGATTCATCAGCTGAGGGAGGATGGTAGGTGGTAATCAGCAGGAGCTTTCCTTGCCCATGTTTGACCTGATGCCATGAGATTTCATGGGGTCCGGAGTCAATGTTGAGGACTCCCAGGGCCACTCCCTTCTGACTGTATATCACTGTACCACCACCTCTGATGTGTCTGTCCTGCCGGTGGGCCAGGACATACCCAGGGATGGCGATGGAGGAGTCTGGGACGTTGGCTGAAAGATATGATTCTGTGAGTATGGCTATGTCAGGCTGTTGCTTGACTAGTCTGTGGGACAGCTCTCCCAATTTTGGCACAAGTTCCCAGATGTTAGTGCAGAGGACTTTGCAGGGTTGGCTGGGCTTGGTTTGGTTTGCCTCTGCCTTGTCCGGCGGGATTGTACAAGTGCCCTGTCACCCGCGCGTCTGTTTTTGGACGCGATTGAATTTCTAGGCCATTCTCTTTACTCACCTGTCATAGTCTTGAATTTCAGTCAGCCATGATCTGATTTTCAGAGTTGTTCTCTGCATGAACATTTTTTTTGTTAAAAATGTCACAAAGTTCTCAATTGATTTCTTCTCACATCCCGTGATCCCCAGAAAGATCTTCGGTTTCACTGCTGGATTTAGTTTGTTGAGTCAGTCAATCAGTTCTCCCCTTGTCACATTCCTGTATGTGCATGTCACACCCATTCCACTGCAAGTTTGCCTAGAGTTTGGTTCAGCAAATTCAAAGAAATGAAGAATGGGACTCTGCTACTCGAATCTGCCAGTCTCTTACAGCCTGGACAGTATCATGTTATTTTTTTTCCCCTGTATAGAAAGAGCTCATTAGAGGGAATACTCCAACTAGACCCCAGCCTAGATAAATATACATATATCAATAAAATGTTCACCAGGCCTACATTTTTAATAACCTGTAACTCTTTTTAAACAATATATTTTACTGCAGTGCACTCTCAAATAAGGCACCACGTTCACTTTCTCCAGTTACTGCAAAAAAGTTTGACAGCAGTCCAAGTCGAGTAAAGGCTGAATCGGATTGCTATGCTCTGAGAGTGACACTGAAACAGACATTGTGGGGAACAAAGTTAGCCCTTGGGGGTGGGGTGGAGAGTTGGGATGAATATCACAGATCATTACATGCCTGTAACACTTCATTCAAAAACGGCAGACTGGGCAAAGAACTGAAATGTGAGATGACTTTTAGTTTTTTTTAAAGCAAAACAACAGAAATATACTGAGTGGGACTAAATGAAAACACAGCTGTTTCTCAGTTCCCTGCTGCATATTTCCCTAACTGTGGGTCCTAAACCACAGCCATGTGCTGTGGTTAGGTCCTGAAAGGTCACTGATTGATCTGAGGAGATCTCTACTTAAGCTAAACATTTTGAATAAACACTACCTCGCTGAAGATCTCAGCGAAGCCAATAACCTCTGCAAGAAAGCTTGGACAGCCTCAG
Organism: Heptranchias perlo; assembly: GCF_035084215.1. NCBI lineage: Eukaryota > Metazoa > Chordata > Chondrichthyes > Hexanchiformes > Hexanchidae > Heptranchias > Heptranchias perlo. The sequence continues at coordinate 33,798,058 of NC_090342.1, read as the reverse complement.
GCGGGAGCATTGCTAACTTAAATGTTCTTGTAATGTACTTCCAATTTTACTGCCACCGATGCCACTTTCTCAGAAATGACGTTCAATTTGGCAAAGCAAATGATTGAACAGGATGGAAAACAATGATAAATTGCAAAAAGGGTCAACTCGCAAAAAAGAATGGAAGCACACTGCCAGTTTTCCTCCCGAGAGTTGCTTAAACTGCTGTGTACAGACAGTGACTGCTCTGGTAATCCCAGTGTTTGTATCGGGATCATGTTTCCATGACGATTTCTGCAGACTGTGCATAAACAAACAGAAATTCAAATCTTCATCAATTCAACGTCCGCTGATCCCGAGAAAATCAAATGCTCTCCGAATTCAGAAATGCCTGTCCCTTTAAGTAAATGGCCTCGTTCATGCGCTTAAGTGGTTCAGTGATAAATATCCACATGAAAAACAGGTCTCACAGGCTGGCCCCCAATACAGCGTCACATCGGAACCTTTAACACATTGTTGGGATTGAAGATTGGTAACCAGAATGAGCGGTGGCCACCTTAAATGGCCTTTAGGAAGGATGTCTGTAGATAATATGTAGGGTTCAGAGTTATCAACTTTTACTGAAAAATTCCTGCTTCCCCCCTCCCACCCCCTTGCCCATTTTTCTCGTTTTTTGTCGATTTTTCACATTTTTTTTCAGCATTCTGATAATCTAGTTTTCCCATTTATTTTGCCTTCATTGGCAAATATTCCAGCTTACTGCTCAAAATCCTAGACTTCCTCTTCCTGCCCTACATTGCGATTAAGGTATGAAATCCTAATGTAATACTTTCACCTTGCACATCCATCCATTCAGAGAACACACATAATCAATATGCACATAGGTTTTTAAAAAAATATATTTTCTCCAATTATCAAAATTTTGACTTTTATTTTCCCCCCTGATTTTTATCTGCTTTTAACAGGCCTGAACAAATTCTGAAAATTCCCAGATAATCTTTTTAAAAATAATGAAAATATGAAGCTTGAAAGATATACTTAATTGAGTATTGTACCTTTACTCATTTTCCTCCATTTACAAACGATGGCCAGGATTGTGTTAAAGCCAGTAATCCTCAATGAATTCAGATGACTCCTTGACAGGTTAATTTCTTGAAACATCTCCATATTATTTTAAATTATAACACAGTCTTTCAGAGAGGTATAACACTCCTGCTATATGTTACTGGGTTTAACACTCTAACACTATCTGTAATATTAAATGTTTTGTATGTAGGAATGCATGATTCCAGTGTCCTTTTCACCAATCAGATCCCAGAACTAGATCATTATTCCTTCAACCAATCACATCACAGAGTTGCAACTAATCAGATCCCAAATTCTAATTTCTCTTCAGCCACTCTTTTCAACCATTCAGACCCTAGAGCCATAATCGGTAGATCCATATCGGTAGGGTCATTTCTGATTAGTTCAGTCACAAAATTCATCTATCAGCAAAAAAGTTTTGTGAGGACCATTGTCTTTTCCTCCCTCAGCTAATGCACTGCAAATTTTCCACAGTGAAAAAGAAAATCAGGCGAGGTGTTCAGCGCTCTGAAGCAGCACCTGCTGTGAAACTTTGTGAGAACTGATTGAGAGGTCAAGTGGAGGCAGGTGCAGCACAAACTAAAAGGAGATGCCACCGTCAGAGAGGATTATGACATAGGAAACAATCGATTGGCGCTGGAAAGCTGCTTTGGTTGGATTGGAAGGGTGTTTTAGTTTGACTAAAATGGAAGGGATGAGTTGAATGTGTATAAGGTAACTCCTGGTTAGAAACTAAAATTTAGGGGCAAGTGTTTTGCCCCAAATTCTAGCAACAGCAGCACGAGATCAGTAAATTAGAGCAGGAGTTAAGTGTCTGTAAGGGATCTCAGACCATTCGTGTAGTAAACATTAGAAACTGCACTCCGGGCCGTGAACTATCTGTAAGCAACGTCATAGGAGATCTACTAGTATTATATAATAACGCAGTGTGGTAAAGGTTTATAATAGTCCGTATATCATGCACTGCATTATAACCTAATAACTATGTTATTAGGTTATAATGCTCTTCCATTTTCTCTACTTGTATATTATCTATGTATAGACATGGTACATTAAACATTCTATTGTAGATGTTACATTTTGTTACAGATGTAAAACAATCTTAAAATAGAGAGAGAAAGCCAGTTACGGGATGCTTTGGACTTGGAGCCAAAGCTGATAAACTCTTTACAATTTGCAAAGCTCCCTGATCAAACAAAAATTGAACTGTGAGTGGCCTGAGTTTGTATTTACCTAACAACAATTAGCACCTTAGCAGCATTAATACCTTGTGCATTACATGGAATACAACTCCTGTCCATATTAAAGAGCATATAATTAAACTTAGTAAGCAATGCCACAAAGATCCACTAGTAATATAATTAAAATAATACACGTGCACATACATACGCCATACTCCAGGCATCACACTTTATTATACATGCAAGCCAATCTTAAAATGCTGTACCTTTTTGAATTACAACCTGAAACTGAAATTATAACAGTCCAATCTGCAAAGTTCCCTGGCTAAACGACGATTAAATTCAGTGACCCCAGCCTATATTTAACAACTCAGAGATAGAGAGGAGAGCCAGAAACAGGAGCAGAGACAGATAGAGGGACATACATAAGTAGAGATTTTCTGATTAGCATTATTTTAATGCTGGCATTAATCCATCTAAAATAACACTGTCTTAAAAATAAGGCCAAGTGGAAAATCGAGAGATTTAAAACTTTATTTTGTAATATATTATAAATGGTTATACCTTTTTTGCCTATACTGGGAATTTGAAAATGACAGTTGTCTATATAAGCAGATTTATTTATGGAACTGCAGTCTGTAAGGAAAATAATTATTTATATTCCAGAAATCATTAAAAAAAACTTGCTTCACTGTCCTTGGGCAGACCTGCTGCAAACTTTTCCAAATTCTATCACTCAATGGATGCACCTCTCTACTCACTTCCCTGCCCCAAACACCATAATTTCTGACTCACCATGGACAATACCACAGGAGATCTGCTAGTACATATCTGGACTATAAAAACTTTACATATCCACACACTTCCAGTCTGTCACACTTCAGAAATCACGTACAGTTTCTGCAAATTCAATGTATAAAGAAACACAGGTGGTCGTTTGTAATGTATAGAAAAGCTTTGTAAGAACGGAAAATACCGGAGTCACAAAGCCACAATGTCTGCAGCCCCTTAATTAACCTTCTTACAAGCAAAGCCAAGGTCCTGATCTTCAGCCTGAATGGCAGTTAACTGTGAGTGAACTCAATGGGGCAATTTTAGCTTTTATGACTGGGTGGAAATGAGTGATACCGAATCGGCAGCTCCTTATTTTCTTTCCCACATAGGTTTTAATTGGGCGGAGTGTAAAACGGGCTGACAATTCGCTATTGCCTGTTTTGCGCCACTGACCAAGGCGAGGTTCATTCCCAATGGTTTCTGCAGCACAACTTACCTTGATTGAGATCTCATGTCCTGATATTAATTTCTCAGTAATTTCGATGAAAATTACAATGTTTTTAGCAGTTGTGATCAATTGTGTTATGACATATTTCTATTTACAATACATGCAAATCATGTGTCAGTCACTGAACCAAGATGACCCTGCCCCTTTATGGTTAAATGGCAGATTTTGCTCACCGGTCAGTGGGCTTCGAGTTGTAGGTTGTTGCTGTCCAGCTTAACACCGTTGTCTTATTGGCTGTCATTGTGTTGGTAATAGGCATGTTCCTTCACCTGCGAAGGGGTATGAAGTATAATAAATCAGTCAGGTTTATGTTCTTATTAATAGTAACGGCAGTAATAATATTAATCTTGTGACTACTAATATGGTACAATTAATTACAGTAATTATAGTGACTTTGATTGTTATTATGACTATTAGTACTATTGTTTAATAGATTAGAAATCAAGAATGTTACAGCACAGAAACAGGCTATTTGATAGTCAAGTCTGCTGGTGTTTTTCTCCACTTGAGCCATCTAGTCTAATCCCATTTCCCCGCGGTCTCCCTATACCCTTCAATATTTCTCTTTTATAAGCAACTTTTAGAAGGATTTATGGACTGTTACAACAATTTTCTGTGGCATTTTAGGATTTTCACATTAACAGGAGGCAAGATTGGCACCAACTTAATTTCCCTTTCCTGCCTTCTCTTCCAAGTTATGCACAGGTGAGGAAAGCTATTTGACCCATCTTAGCTCATCCATCCAGAAAGATCACAAAGTCCTATCACTGCATCCAACGTTCTCTTAAATAATTCTAGGGTTTTCGCATGCATTACCCTAACTGAAATTCCGTTCCATATGTTAATCACTCCTTGTGCGCAGAGCTTCCTGGTAACAGTCCTAAATATATTGTTAATCAGTTTACATCTGTGAACCTGTGTCCTCACAGTACCCCCATCCTAGATTTGGAACTTATCACGTGCGGAAATACTTCACAAGCTATAAGTTCAGTGCTCGGGCAAATTTGTTGCACCAAACTATACAACCAGGAGGTCTCAATTTTGATTCTTGGTCTGTGCTGAGCCAGCCAATCCCAGCTGGTACAGCATCTATAGGACAGGGCGGGGGTAGAAAATGGGCAGGGTTCCCCACACCCATTTGCCATCCAAGGTCCCTTTTTTCCAGTCCAGGTGTGCCAGAGGCAAGGACAACTGTCCCTCCACTTTCTCTCTCTGCAACAATGTGCTTTCCTTCTACTTGTTGCCTCCATCACATGTGAGGGTACAAAGCACATTTTACTGTTACGGTCCTTGATAGGTGGGGAGAATAGGGCCAGCAGTATTATGCTACAAGTAACACTCCTTACTTAAATGTCAGAGATGGATTATGTAAGGGTCTAAGTTGACAACCTCACTCCCTGAGACTCCTGTCTGAGCTGAAACAGCTAATCTTGTAAGGCTGGCCACTGAACCTGAGCAAATGGATATAAACTTAGTGCAAGGGAGCCCTGGGTTCCAGCAATTTACTGTCTTCCATCCTGTATGGACACACGATGAAGAACTGCCAGTCAACTGTTTAGAAGAACGGACTTAAAATTTAATCGTCTGCAAAAAGAAGAATGAAGGCTCTTCAGTAGCTCAGTGGTAAATGTTATGTACCATTTTACGAAGGACCCAGGTTTGATCCCTGGCCTATAGCTGGTTAGCTTAACTCAGCTGGGGTGGAAGTTGGGGCTTAAAATTGACTTCAACAGCCTGGAGTTAGGAGCAGAAATGGTCCAGGGTTCTAGCTCCAGTTGCTATACAGTGACCCCTTCTGGAAAAAGCATGAGTGAATGTCAGGTGAGGACAGGATTAGGTTTGATTGTGATACCTTACACAATTGAGATTTTGGATTCAGATACTAATTTTCCCTTTCCCTGTCTGTTCATACTTTAAACTATTATTCTGTGAATTTTAAATGTTGAATTAACATCATCATCAGGGAAACTGGCTGATAGGAGTTAATGAGTCCGATAGTATGAAGGACTGAATTATCATCAGGAAAACAGCTTTTGATCTCTGGTAAAGTCCAGTCCAAAGTGGCTAAGTTTTAGTGCAAATTTGAGCCAAATCTGCTAAACTGGAGCCTGCTCAGGGAGTGCTTCTGTGGACACAGTCCTCCTGCAGTGCATCCTCACTTGCCTGGCATCTTTTTGTTGCTCTTCCTCCAGAAAACATAAAAATTGTGAAAACCACACTTACAGCAAAATATTCCAGTGCCAGAAACCAGGATACAACACCTTCTGAAGAAAACAAAATGATAAAAAAAGTGGACAAGAACACTTATGTCCTTCAAATTCTGCAGTTTGTTTTCCTCTGGTACTTTAAATACTCAATTTCACAATCAGCAATCGTAGACATTTGTTAAACATGGGCTATTGACACCATAATAGGAAAATAATGGGGGTCGTCAACAGCTAACCTTCATTTTAATATTGTAATGAAACTCCTGCCTCATTTTGCCAGGAGCGTTGATTTTGCCTGTCAGAAATGTGTCTAGTTGTGAGGGAGCTGAAATTCCTGTTTATGAAGCTTAATGATGTGTTGGGGTGAATGAAGATCACCAAAGAAAATGGCTGGGAGGAGTTACTGACCCCGACAGAGTGAAAAGGATGAACTTTAAAATACACAGTGGATGCTGATGTAGCCATGGGTTAATAACCTTGTTTTTGCTGATATCACTCCCCCCTCACTCTGCTAGCTTCAAAAACACTTTCTGGCCAATTTTCTTCAGCCACTTTTCAAAGCAAAAATAATCAAAAAACCAAACAAACAGAAATAAACAAATGGACACTTAACATGATTAATCTTTGTAACTAGGCTTAAAATGATCTCATTAAGCAATATATTTCTAATTTTAACTGTGACCAGACAGTAACATAAACATCAATTTTTTAAAAACCCCATGGTAAAAAAAAGGTCAGACTACTGACCATTAGGCAGCAGTGACCATCATGCGCACTGATCATTACGCTGCAATGACCCTCACACCAGACTGACCGTTACATGATTTAGAGTTTTGTTTTACACGCCATCTCTGCTCGTGCCATGCTTTTGACCAGAAGCATTTTAGATTTTAGGTGCTGTGGTGTTGCATGCATACACATGTCTCCACACAGTCAGCGTTTACACTCTGGTTGCATATTGGAATAACCCAAGTAAAATGGCTATTCTCTCCAGGAAATCCAGGCACACGTAAAGAGTGAGTAAATGTTAGTGCCACAGGAACTTCAGGCCATTGTCACAATTCCATCTACTGTTCAATATTAGCATTATGTCAGACTGGTCCTTACATGATTCAGAGTTTTGTACTACCGCAATATGTGTAACAAACACATTACTCGATTACATTGCCCTTGGGGCACTCAGAGGTTGTCCGGGAATTTGCCCCCTTCCCAACACAACTGTGTCTTGGATTCCAATGTTGGAGACACTGTGGGCCCCATACCCCTGATCCTGTAAAAAAAAGTATGTCTCTTTGCCTCCTCATCCCACACCCCCACCCATACTTACTGAATGGTTGTAACTCTAACCTAATAAAAGCCTCCTGTTGTACCCTCCTTGTTTTTGGTGGATCCACCCCATAATCTATCCATTATGCCCCAGAATAGCTGAACAGAGATTACACTTTGTATCACACCCCTGTGTATGTGCATGGACTTCTAATAGGTGCACACATGTCTTCTGAAGGCTTCCTCAAGGAAGGATACTTATTCTGTTGTTAAACCCCTACCAAGGACAACCAAGGACTTTATTTCACTCCATTACAGTATACCTGATGTGAAGAGTGCATAACTATAGCAACGCAATAGAAGGGAAATAACAGGAAGACACCATTGTCTGTCAAACGAAAAAGCCTCAATAAAATATGTGAAATGTTCAGTGTTCTATTTTTCCAGACACTCGACATTTCAGATCTGGAACTGTGCCCAGAACTGGGATGAATTTTAACTCTCTTCCTAGCTTCTTTTTTACTTGTACTCCATTAACTAAATTAAACACACAAGGAGATCAGTTATTTTGTGCCTAAATTTGGTCAAGAAAATTCTCATAGCAATCGCACGCTGCGTCAGACAGTATCATACTGGGCAATTGGAGTTGCGGCAGCTTGTTTTGTACATTAAGAGTTATTTGGGGCAGCATAGCACAGTGAGTGAGCTCTCCATGCAGGGCTGCATCTGGATTCTCTACACAGTAACTTCAGACAAGAAAAACACCTACATCCCAACAGTGTTTTCACTGAAGAATATTTAAATACTTATCCAGCATTCCTGTAAGACGGGAAAAACAAAATAATAATCATACTCTGCGCTAGGATATCCATAGAAATGCCTATGGAGACCTCACCACCGTATCTCTGTAGAAACGACTATGGACGTCTTACCACTGTATCTCTAGAGAAACCCCTTTGGGGCCCCCAGATGGCAGTGAATTTATCCAGTGACGAGCTGAGCGAGCTATACAGATCAGGAAGATGCCAGGTTTGATCCAGGGGTGTGGTAAATTAGCTGTTCTTAGTCAAAGGAAGGTAGCAAGTGTAACCCCACTATTCAAGAAAGGAGGGAGAGAGAAAACAGGGAACTACATGCCAGTTAGCCTGACATCGGTCGTCGAGAAAATGCTAGAATCCATTATTAAGGAAGTGGTAACAGGGCACCTAGAAAATCATAATATGATTAGACAGAATCAACACTGTTTTACGAAAAGGAAAATCGCGTTTGACAAACTTATTAGAGTTTTTTGAGGATGTAACTAGCAGAGTAGATAATGGGGAACCAGTGGATGTAGTATATTTGGATTTTCAAAAGACACTGCAGCGGAGTCGGGAAGAGCACTCACGCACCTCCTGGCTCCACATTCAAGCAAGCATTTTTTAAAAATCTTACCTTTTTGGGGGCGGCCTCCACTGGCCCTTTAAGGAATGCTGGTTAGGTTGTATGCAGAGCACGTTTTCCTGAACACAGTCAGTCTGGAGCCAGCTGCATTCAGGGTAGCCCAATTTTGCATAGGGAGCCTCAAACATGCGTTAGGCCCCCATTTCGCATATGCCTGTTTCAGGCGCAGGCCCTAGACGCCTCTTTTTGTGCCTTCAATATGGCAGACGGCACACTTCTGGCACATAATGAGCGTGTGAGCCCCGCCCGTCATATTGGATGCTTAGGTGCCCATTTTGCAAAATGGACGTGGCACCATCGCATTTCTAGGCCACTATCTTTTATTTAAATACAGAGTGGGGACTGGAGCCAATAACAAGATCTTTAAATCAGTATTGCTGCAGCTTAGGGCTTATTAAACAGTGCACAATAAGAGGATCACAGTGTGATGACAACATTGTGCAAGGCTCTACAAGCATATTCTCCGCTGCTCAATCCCAGTGAAAAGATGAAAGGAAAACTGCAGTATTATAAAAGATCACGCTCCATGGAGCACCTGCCGGAGCACCAGCACAGCATTCTGGCCGCTGGCCAAAGTACCAGTGCAGCACTAGCGTTTCCAGAGCAAAGGGGAGGGGGGGGGGTCTCTGAAGGGATTCTGCCCCAAAACTCACCACTGAGCCAGAGACACCCTTTAATTTTTAAAAAGCCCATTAATACATTGCAACTGTTTCCCTGTGAACAGGTCATTTCAATGTGAAAGCAAAAAAAATACCTGTACATAGAAGGTCAATCAACATCCCAAAGAGAAGTATAGATAAACATTCAGGTAGAACAGTTCTGATAAAGTGACCCACCTAAAACATTCACTGTTCTTCTTGTTAAAATGCTAACTGACTTCAGTTCATGTTCAGCATTTTGTTTTTGTTTGAGATTTCCAGCATTTGTGGTTTTACTGTTATCTCATTTTCTCTTATTTCAATTTCATCAACAATCCAGTGAAGCTTCCAACACAAAAATGATTGGTGACATCTCAGCACATCACTTTATATCAGAAAATTTGCAGAGGATGTGCCAAAAATTGTTAGGTTTCAATGAAAACTTTGACACGTCAAAAAGGAGACACAATGTGGCTAATCCCAAAATTCTGAATTACAATGAAAATATTTATTGCACGTTACACAAACAGCCTGAACAAGTGGGATCAGTGAGGGTACCAAAGAGAATCACTGACAAGTTTAGGAATGCACACTTCTCCAGCTGATTAACTTTCTCGCTTTTACTTAGGCAGTCTCATTCCCTAGGGGATGATGTAAATGCATGAAGTAACTCAAGCAGGCCTCAAAATTACTCGCAAGGAGTTTGGAGGAAGGCCAGGCCCACAGAAAGGCAGCTGAAGAAAGAGCCAGGATTCTTGTCTATAGCATGTAAATCTTCAGGGAGCAGGCCAGTAAGTCAGTGTGCAGTCAGAGTCTCCAGTGCTAAGCATTGCCAGGAATAACCCATTGTCCGCTGGAACAAAAGCACGAGCTCCTGCATGTGAGCCAAAAGAGGCCATCTGGCTACCCTGTATGAAAACCAGTGTTAAGAATGTGACCTGGGGGATATCTTTATTTGTGCTGGGGAGACAGGCCCTGGAAAGAAACAGAGGACAATGCCCCGTGTGTGAGTGTAGGATTACATGCTGTAGTGAATTAAAGGTAGAGAGGTTAACCCTTGAAGACCTAAACACTTCAGCATATATAGCTAAAAGACCTAAACTGATATGACAGGAAATTTTACAGGCAGTAGATTAGTACAGGTTTGTACAAACACCCCAGGACACTTGTACAAACCCTATCAAATTTTGTTAATTTTTTTCAAAACCCTGGCCAGTTTATAGTAGTCTGCACAAATCACTGCTTGTACAGATTTCCTGCCATGCTGCAAATCGGCAACATTTTAATGGTGAGCGTTCATTTGGAGAGTGGGCACAAAGACAGACTCCACAATATGACCCCAGTTATATTATACACGTATACCTAGTGAGAGCTTGGACACAAGTCTAGAACCGTACAAATGCTAAATTGGATATTTCACTTTTTAAAAAGTCATTCCAATATTTACAAAATGCCTTTTACTTACTGTAATTCCTGTTCCGCACTTACTAACCATCTGCAGTGATCACTTACGGTTAGTGTCTGTTTGTCTGTGTTCGTGGACCAAAGTCAGCACCAGCCTTGACTCTGCTTCTACCTGCTGCTGTTGCTCTGGGGGATTAAACCCTGTTGCATGCAGTGGGCAGGAATAGTCAGGATATTCCTGTGAGATCAAGAATTCCTGCCCACAACATGCAGCAATGTTCAATCTCCTGCAGCAGCAGGAAGTAAGATTGGGTTAGTGGCACTGGGTGAGGTGGCAACAGAAAATACCAAAATGTACCCAAAATACTCCGCAAATTCTTCAACAAATGGGGCAAAATCCCCGCAATTTTTGCCAGTGTTTCACTAAACAAGTGATGGAACATTGGTTATACCTAGTTATAACTAGACCGTCCCCAGTGTCCTTTCAATGTAACTACATTCTATAGGCATGTATTCCTGGCAGTTTGAGGCTGTGCCAGCTTTTTTTTTTGGAAAAAAAACTGTTGGTCAACCTCTGCTAGTTTTTCAATTGGTGAGTATGTTCTTCCCCCCACCCCCCACTGGGCCAGTTCTGGAATTGACCCAAAAGGGGAGTGGATGTACAGACACTGCACAATAATAAACAGGAGATCATTCTATGTATCATGACTAGCTAAACATGTGACTCAGTCATAGCCCATTTTATCTGACTTCTGAAAGCTCTTTTATGGAGCTTGCTGCATTCTATTGCACTAAATGAATCTTGTATCTGGGGGAGGGGCGCTGCATTTGAACGGTTACTTATTTAGCTTCCACCCACACATTCAGGTTCATTTTATCTGCTTCGTCAGTCATTCGGTGTTGCTTGGAACTAACGTTTTGCTTGATGGCGCTGGGCAAAGTTGACAGTTCCTGAACTTAGATTCAAGTAATGGTTTTATGAGTTTTGAAATATCAGATTCACCAGAGGTGAGGGTGGTTATTAATGGGAAATGAAACAATCTCCTACTCTTGGCACCCAGTGTCAACATTAAACACTCCCAGGTTAGATGTAGAATGATGACCACTTTACACTGTCTCTCAAACACTTCTAAGTTAGAGACTCAGAGCAAGACTAGTTGGTGTTGCCCTTTTAACACTCCCAGGTGAATTATGGTAGATATGGATTGAGTAAAGCTCTCTCTACACTGCCACTCACAGCACTTGTGGGCCAGGTGCATCATGAGTCAGATAAGGAGCACAGATTTTTGCACAGATTTACAGATGCATTTTATAGATCCAATACATTAAAGAACTCCCCATTCCCCCACTGCTGTGCAATGTTCCAGACCCAGGTATGCAGCTTAAAGGGCCATTGGCGTAGAAATTGGTTTGTGCTCGAATCAGTGCACAATCCCAGTGCAGAACACGCTGCACAGGTCTAATGAGGCCACCAGCAGGACCACAGCAAATTGGTCCGCCAGCTTTATTACGATAGAACAATTGAGCTGTGGGCCCCATTCACGGTACCAAAGGCAGTTGGCCGGTTGCAGGGGGATGATGGGGGTACAGCAGGATCGGCTGGCCCGGACGTGAGCCGAGGGGCTCAGGAGAGTCCATGGTGGGAGGTGGGGAGGGGGTGGCGGGGAGGTAGTTGGGAGTGGGCGAGTGGCAGTTTTAAGATGGGGCTGGGACGAGAATTCCTGTTACTCCTGGCTCCACAATGAAGTAAGAAAGAAAATTTCAGTCTTACCTTAAGGGTGGCAGCCACCAGAGGTCACTGCTGAGCACCTGAAGAAACTGACCGCTGCATGCACGGTGCATGCTGCAAGCATTCGCAGTCCAATTTGGCAAAGGGGCCTGAATCAGGCGTTAGACCCCCCAATTGTATATGCAAAGGGCCAAACATCAGTTTCAGGTGTGTGCCGTGGGTGCCTACTGAGCAGCCTTGACCAATATGGTGGGCGGCACACTTCCGACGTGGAATGAACACACGCATGCCAACCTCCATATTGGACCCAGACGAGCCCGTTTTACGCCTGTAAAATGGGCATAGAGCGAACCAATTTCTAAGCCACTGTCATCATGAAAAGCTCTTTGGGAACATATTTTTATTTTTATTACAAAACATATCTTTGTTTGCAGAAGGAAAAGAGCTTGAAGGGCCACTGTTGGACGTCTGGTCACCAGCATGGCTGTGATCTCAGAGACCCCCCAACAATCTGAAATTACTCTCAATACATTGAGTAGGAGGAATGCCAAAGACTGTTTAACATTATATTGAGGATCAAGGAAGGAGATAGACTTCATGGGGAACAAGTGATTCCATTAGTCCTAGAAATAAAGTACTGATTAAATAAATAAAAACGAGAGATGGCAGTACAGGCTGTGTGTCAGGACTGTAATATGTGAGAGTTTGTGGACAGTGAGACAGTCCTGGATTACCATATCTGCAGTAAATATCTCTGGGTTGAGACACTCCGGCTCAGAATCTTTGAGCTGGATTGCATGTTAGAGACTCTTCAACACATAAGGGAGGGGAAAGTAGAAAAGGAGGTCCCACAGACACTGGTCCTATCCAACAGGTATAAGGTACTTGATATCTGTGAGGATAAGGATGAAGGCTGCAGGGAGGAGGCCCAGAATGATAACCATTACACCATGGAGCACGAGGCAGTCCAAGGCGATGCGGGGAGAAGATCAGAATAGAAAGATTGTAGTCATAGGAGATTCTATAATCGGGGGGTTGATAGCGTCCTCTGTAGTCGCGACCGATAATCAGTAATAAATCCAATAGGGAATACAGGAGAAACTTCTTTACCCAGTGAGTGGTTAGGATGTGGAACTCAATACCACAAGGAATAGTTGAGGTGACTAACATAGATGCATTTAAGGGGAAGCTAGATAAAGACATGAGGGAGAAAGGAATGGAAGGATATGGTGAAAGGGTTAGTTGAAGTAGGGAGGGAGGAGGCTCGTGTGGAGCATAAACACCGGCATAGACCAGTTGGGCCGAATGGCCTGCTTCTGTGCCGTACATTCTATGTAAGTCTATGCAATTCTATCAACATCGAGGGAAAAAATACCCACAATGGTAAGTTAAACATTGCAATGTCATGGGAATGGCAGGATACAACATGGAGCTTCTGAGAGAGCGGGTAAAACAAAGGGAGTGAAAGAACTAAGAAGAGACCAGTAAGGTAAAGAATCTTTTTAAAAATATGCAGCATAGGCAGAAACAAATTTATTAAAACTAGAATACCTAAGTCAAAGAGGGGAATTAGAAGTGAAAAAAAATACTCATGGGCAGTAATAATGAAAGGGGGGCATCAGGCAGAAGTAAAATCAAAAAGGGAATACCAGAGGTAAATAAATAAAACTAAAAGTGGGCAACAGGTGAAAAAGGGGAACAACCAAGAGAATTATAAAATTATAACTTAGATAGAGACCATGAGGTGTGTATGTTGAGGGATATTCACAAGTGAGAGAGTCAAATGCAATAGGGAGGTAAAAGAGATGTGAAAACTGTCAGTTAATCGGTATGCTTAAAGTAAGAGTTATGGCCTTTGAAAGCAAGATGCAGAAACTTACAAGGGCAGACTGAAAGAAAGGGATTTTTGAGGGCAAGTCGATACCATTAGATTTAGTAAATGAGTCCTCATGGCCCAATGATATGGCCGCTAGCATTAGAGTATTGAGTATACCAAGATGTCACTTTCAACTTTATTCTGAGCTATTTCAACACCATTCATGGAGTATGCATGTCATCTATTTTCCCTTCCCATTGACTCTAAAGATCGAGCCAAATAGATTCGGACACCAAATAATCAAGCTCACAACAACAATTGTATCTGGACCCTCCATGTAGGAGGCCATGCCAACAGTTGTGGCATCTCTCAGGGATGTTCATATTGGTGCCATGCAGGCTCTGATCCCAATTTCTCCTCTGCCTTGGACAAGCTGGGGGACCAAATGGATAGGGGCATCACAGATCTCCTGCAGTCTGCTCTCATGCAGATCAGTGGGAGTGCTGTGCGGCAGTAGCATAGTGGGAGGGGCACAGGTTGCCCTCCCTCACAAGGGCAGCATGCCTTCTCCTCTGGCACTCCTCACCAGTGCCTGCCATGGTGCCAGCAAGCCAGCTGGGCCAGACTGTCCTAGCAGCTGTCGAGATAGTGCAGCCCACAGACAGGCCCAAGCTCCTAGACCTTGCCCATTCAAGAGCCCTGATCTGAACCACCGCAGTCTTCCACCTCCCACATTGCAGACACTGGGAGAGATACTGGACATGACTGTTAGTGCAGGGGAGCAGGTATTTATGCTTGAGTTGTTTACTACAATGTGGTCAGGGTAGCTGGTACTTGTTAGAACAGACCAAGGAAGAAGGGAGTTCTGAAGTCCAATTTCTGTTCTAATGATCGGGTAACTATACCTTGTCTGTATCTTTGCAATGCTGCTAATAAAGTTATTAAATTAAATTGTTGTTGTGAGCTTGATTATCTGGTGTCAGAAACTATTAGACTTCATCTTTAGAGTCAACAGGAAGGAAAAATAGATGACACGCATACTCCAGGAATGGTGTTGAAATAGCTCAGAATAAAGTTGAAAGCGACCCAGGAGACTTGGTAGACTCGATGCTAAACATGTCCAACAAATGCCGAGCAGCATTCAACTACGTCAACAGGATGCTGAATTACATAGTCAAAACAGTAGAATATGTCAGAGGAGGTATTGCTCAAACTTTAAAGTGCTCTAGTCAGACCACACCTTGAATACTGCCTCCAGTTCAGGTCACCAAGTGCTGGAGACAGAGAAGAACCATTAGGCTGAATTCCTAGTGTCAAAGGCCTGAGTTATGAGGAAAGACTGGAGACACTTGGGCTTTTCGGTTTAGAGAGGAGGTGATCTAAGAGGTATACAAGATTGTTAAGTGCATAGAAAAAGTTAGTTCGGAATATTATTTTAAATTAAACTGCAGGAATAGAACAAACGGTTCAAACTAGTAAAAAGTTATTTTAGGACTGCTATTAGGGAATTCTTCTTCACAAAAAGAATGATGAACATATGGAATAAACTTCCAGATAGAGTAGTGAGGCAAAAACCCTGGAATCATTTAAGAAATAATTGGATGCTACAATGGGGGGGACATTAGGAGCGCTCTAGATGGATCAATTAAGATGGGCCGAATAGCCTGCCTCATCAGCAATTATTTTGTGTCATTTTGTCACAACATAATTCACATTGATGAGTTTTGACACAATTGCCTGCATTGAATGCTAGTAAACAAATGAGAAAGGGGTTCCAGTTATTGTTCATGAAGGCAGTGTCCTCTATAGTGCCTTTTGCAGATACATCATGCTCTCCAGTTTTCCCTGCACAGCACATTGATGTTTTCCCATGCAGTACATATCATTTACCCTATGTTTGACATCATCTTATAACAGTTCTGTTGTGCGTGATGTACAGTTTAAATTTAGTCTGACTTATAACAGATTGGCTGAGGTACAAATATTACAAATTTTTCATTATGTTAGTAACCACTCCAGACAAAAACTGACCCAAATGTTAATTATCTAAACAAGCTTGGCTTACAATAGATATAGTTGGCACGCAGTAGATATGTAGAATAGATGCCTCCAGAAGACTGTTAATGTTATCATTAAGACCTTGAACAAGAGCTGAATGATTATCTGGTAGGAATGGAACTGAGGGTTATGAAGATAAGTACACATGGATGTAAGTAAATGCTGTGTGGAGTATGTTACGGATATCACACTAAGCAACGCAACTGGTGAGGGATAAATAATGAAATGTATAAGATTAAATAGATATCCTGGAGTTTTGCTTGATTTACCTGTGGGGAGGGGAACAGAGGGAAAACCATTGCAGAATCTTTTCTCAGGAAGGATTGGGTAGAATCCATGATAGAATGAATACAATCCATTCTGTGTAAGGAATGGGCTTGATGGATGAAATATTCGGTGCTTTCTTATGTCCTTATGTGACGAAGTAGGTGCAGTACTTTTGAATTGCATTCCCTCTCTATTTAAGGCTTTATAGAGAAATGTAACCTTAACTTGAATGAGAGGAACCTTGGGCGGAAACCAAAGATAACAGTCAGTCATTCTCGGGGCCGAGCATTATGGGCTGTATTATCACACAAGTGACTCCCACTTTCTTATAATAGGACATTAACAGGAATCCAGGAAACCATGGTAGCACAGTTCTTCACTAAGGCAATGCACTGTGCATGGGTCAATATGGTGCAAATTCCTTGTGACTCCCTACTGCTTAAATTCATTATCTCAGGAGTACTGTAGTAACTAGATTCTGAGCGCCGGCCAGGTGCTCTCACCCTGTAGAGATGGGCAACAGCAAAAAAACACACAGGAAAGAGTCCCATGTCCTTGGGCTATTCTGACACACGACCCAATGTCAGTTATACAGCAGAATTGGCAGAGGCTGCATGTAAGTTGAATACCTACCCTCACAGAGCATAGAGAACTAGAACGAGTAAGAGTAAAATTAATCAATCTCTTACCCCCCCTCCCCCTCATCATGTTTTTGCCCAGTTTTCCACAGAAAGGATTTGAAGTTAAGAGTTACTTTCCCAGTGACTAAACAGTAAGAAATTTGTTAGCTTGCGTGGGTAATTGAAGAATATCATAACCAATGTATTGGAAAGCCTTTAATCTCTGTCTGTCTGTGAAGAGGGAGATGAAAAACAAGAGAGACAAAAGGGACATGAAAACAAGCTTTTGAAAAACAAAGGCTGTGAATGCAGTCAGATTTGTTAAAGGGAAAGCTGTGAGGCCCTTCGCTGAGGTGAAGAGGTTGGAAATGCTAGAGAATAGTTAGAGACAACTTGTTTAAGTCAACTAAGATGTCCTACTGATGTGGGGAAGTTCGGGGTGTTCTTTTGTATCACTATACAGAGATAAGTTGTACTAAGTGAATCTGATCATAACTGTTGCTCTGTATGGTCACTTTGTGAAATAAAGCAGCCTAACGATTCGTATTGGGCCTCGTTTCACCAAGTGTTTACTCAGTCCACCTTCAGAGAGGTTGAAGAAAATACACAAGTGAAAGACATGAATATCTGGTTCAAGTCACAAGGGGACATTATTGGTACATCCCTGGGTTATGCAATAGTACAAACAGACATAGGGGAGTGTGAGCCAAATCCCATAAAAAGACATTCGGACTGCTTAAAGGAACCAATGGTGCCACTGAGCCAGAGAAGGTATTTATGGCATTCCGGAATTTGTAACACCCCCAAAAAATAGAAACTGCTTTTGTTCATGCAGAGATTTCAATGGCTTGATAAGTTTGCTTGTGAATTAGCCCTTTCTGATGTTTTATCATTGCTTTCAAAAATGTCTCAGGGTTTCAATACAGCAATCACTTCTGAATGTCAATATAACTGTAAATATTATCACAAAGTCCTAATATTTTTCTGACTCAGTCTGTACTGAGATAGCCAGTCCTGTTAGAACCACCATCTGGACTTGGTCTGTACTGAGATAGCCAGTCCCGTTAGAACCACCATCTGGACTTGGTCTGTACTGAGATAGCCAGTCCCGTTAGAACCACCATCTGGACTTGGTCTGTACTGAGATAAATGTAAGGAATCTTACAACACCAGGTTATAGTCCAACTGTTTTATTTGAAAATCACAAGCTTTCGGAGGCTTTCTCCTTCGTCAGGTGAGCGAGTGTGGGATTCCATGGAAGGTTACCGCATTTATATTCAGAGAACAATACCTGGTGATTACAGATAATCTTTCCAACTGCCCGTTGTCAAGGCAATCAAAGTTGGACTATAACCTGGTGTTGTAAGATTCCTTACATTTGTCAACCCCAGTCCATCACCGGCATCTCCACATCATGTACTGAAATAGCCAGTCCTGTTAGAACCACCATCTGGACTTGGTCTGTACTGAGATAGCCAGGCCCAATATACACATTTTCTTGACCCAATTTGTCATTTTTAGTGGGACAGCCTTAAAGAGAATATTCATAATTCTTTCATCTGCATTACATCATTGTACCTTTATTGTTGATAGTTACCTAGCATAGCAGGGACATGCCCTCTGAGCCGAACAGTGTCTCATTTTATTGCTATAATACATATTTTGTGGGTGCTCCAAGTCCACAGTGGACAAGACCAGTTGGTTTTAATGTTTATGAAACTGACAAATTTCTGGCACAGGATTAGGGGATGGTGCAACTCCAAGTGTGGTTTGTCTGAACTCCTGTAGTACGTAATTATTGTGGTTTCTGGGTCTCAGCCTGAAGCCAATCAGGATTATGGTTCTGTGACTAAGACCAATCTGATTTGAATTAATTGGAAAATCAAAGACACAGCCTTACACTTGGAGTGTTTCCACACCACTGCACAGCCTCGCATTGCTGTTGCTAATGGGCACATTCTGACCAGAAGAAAAGATGATATACAGTGCAGAGCACAACTTACACTGAATGAGAGAGAAGTTAGGAAACACAAAGGGTGGTAGAAGTGTGGAACTCTCTCCCACAAAAAGTAGTAGATGCTCACTCAATTAATAATTTTAAAGGTTCTACCTGTCCCCGGTGTTGCGAAGGATAGGCCTGGCCACGCTGCCACGGAACGCTCCGTCCAGTTGGACTGTTCCGCCCCACCTGTCCTTCGTCAAAATGTTTATGCAAAAAAAAACCTTTGACCACAAGGCAATCAGTAAGTGGTCCACATGTAACGTCCTCGAGACCCTGCGGGAAAAGGAGATGATGGATCCTGTCGGTTGGTTCCCCAAGCAGACTGTCAATGTCATTTGGCAGAACGCCTCATCGCCAGAGCTTTCAAACAAGCACCAAGACATAGCTTGGCTGGTGGTGAGAAGGGCCCTTCCTGTCAGATCCTTCATGCACTCCCAGACTCTCAGCGCCACCGCACGCTGTCCCCGAGGAGGCTGTGGTGGAGACGAGACCGTCACCCATCTCCTTCTGGAATGCGCCTTTGCAAAGAAGGTCTGGAGATATCTGTCTAGGTTCGTCCCGAGCAGTTCCGTAACACAGGACTCTGTGATGGGCTGTTCCCGGGGACGCACACAGAGACGGACATCAACTGCTGCTGGAAGACCATCAACTCAGTGAAAGACGCCCTTTGGTCTGCCCGAAACTTGCTGGTCTTCCAGTGCAAGGAGCTGTCCTCGACCGATTGCTGCAGACTGGCACATTCCAAGGTCCAGGACTACGTGCGCAGGGACACACTGAGGCTGGGTGCGGCCGCCGCAAAGGCTCTGTGGGGAAAGGCAACCGTTTAGAGCCTTCCCGCCATCATATACCGAGAGGCTGCAATCAGGGAAAACCCCCTCCCCGGGCAGAATGTAAAATTCAAATTGATGTAATGTAATGTACCTGTAATGAATCTGTAATCAATAATCTGTATTGACTGTAATGCAACGAGGCACCCAGAGTGTCATGAACTGTAATTATGTACAATGTGTTCATTGAACTGTACTTGATGTAACCTGCAAATTGTATAATCTGTATTGTGTATGTTTGGAATGTGATATGATAACTGTATTGTATGTATTGGTGCAAATTTTATGAATAAAGTATATTTTTTGAAAAAAAAATTAAATCTGAGATCAATAGATTTTAGGTAGCCAAGGATATTAAGGGATATGGAGTCAAGATGGGTAAATGGAGCTAGGATACAGATCAGCCATGATCTCGCTGAATGGCAGAACAGGCTCAAGGGGCTGAATGGCCTACTCCTGTTCCTATGTTCAAAGTAGGTTTTTACATTCATTACCTGCACTTGTTAACTGCCCCTTTTCCTGTCACCATCCAACAGTCTGAGTGAGATTAGGAGCTCATCAGGTGAAATTTGTTTTAATCGATTGTCCCAGCAAAAAAGGTACAAGAAAAAAAGTCAGCACGAGTAGAAAATGGAATTTTTCCTTTTGCGCTCAAGCTGATCTTTTCAGGAGGAGAAACTCATCCTTGAATCTTCACCACATCATCCAAGCCATACCAAGCAGGCAGACCAAGTTAATAGGAAAACTTTAAATTAGCAAGCACAGTAAAAATCTGAGCATTTGACGATGATTTCAATATACTGTTCCTTAACATTTTGGGTATTGATCCTTTGTCAGAATTATATATACGTAGCCTCCTAGCTCTCCAAGGTAATCTGATGCCAAACTCATTAGAGTGGGCAGCTAAGCAGCCTGTTTAAGCCCTCTACAAGTGCTACTCTGTAACTAGCAGGTTGTGCGTGTTTATGAGAATGTACCCTGGAAAGGGTGCACTCTCCTATCTTCATGGAAGCTTGTACGATCGGTGCCTTGTCTTTATAGATGTGTCTGAATGAAGGCCAGCCTGTAACTGGAGGTCTCTCAGCAACTCTCAATGGTCTGTCCAAGGCTCTCGACTCTCACACTTTCACACTATGCCAATACATGCATTGGTGTTCAGCCAAGGTGCAACCTGAAGAATGGCAACAGCTGTCAGGCAGTCTAGTCACACATCATCTGGGCAGGAGACCAAGCCCACTACTCGCACCTCCACCCCAGTAACTTCCAGAGGTCAGGCAGGACATTGTTCCATCCAACCCTGGATCATTCAGTTATAATTCACTAAAACCAGTCTGCAAGTGATTCCACTGCTCCACCCCGGTCCAGCTAAGAGATAAAAGAGACATCATGCACAGAAAGCCTTCTTTTAAAGTAGCAGAATCCCATTAAAGAGGCAGCATCCCATTAAAGGGAGAGGATTTTTTTTTTAAAAGGAACATTTTTTTTCAAAGGCGCTACACTGCCAAGAGCCAAAGGCTGGGTACAGAAATGATTCAGTTGACAATAAGCCGTCAAAACAATCAAAACCTTTCTACTTAGCACAAGGCAGCAGGGTGATGCAATGCATTAGGGTCAACATGCTGTGGCTTGCACTCACAGGATGTAGCCCTGCACCCAAAGTTCCCAATCTTAGCTGTGCTGTGTGGAGACAGCTGCAGGTGGAAAAGAAGAGGGCGAGATAAAAGACAGAATCAACCTCGTATACTTCCTAATGGCCTGTAGCAGAATGGGTACTGCGCAGAGTCCTGGGAATACTCACATGCATGCGTTCCTAAATAGTGAATGATGTTGAGAGATCAGAGTGGGAAACTGGAAAGGAAACTGCCCAGGAAACAATGAATTAATGGACGGCATACCCTAGTAAACGAAACAGGCAAGCAAATTACATTTTTATTGTTTCAGATTTAAGGCAGATAATGTGATGGAATGAGGCCTCTTTCATCTGCAGGACCCTCTTTGCTGCCTTTGTTCCTACCAGGTACCAGCGTTACTGAATGCCCATTTGAGCATATGTGTAATATTCTACTCGATGCCTGCACATGGAGAATGGCAGTGTAAGCCTAAATTGTTAGAATCCCTCTTGCAGAACGAGACTAGTTCCAGTTAATTGTTGGGTGGGGAGAAAAAAGGGTTTGAAGGCACCTAGCTGACTGCTTACGACAACCCATTACTTGCTGAGTCAGGATCAGGTCTGTAGGAGTTAATGGGCCTACATCTGCAAACCTGGCCCTTGACCAAACTAGCACATCCTGACATCAGTGCAGTTGGGAATTTTCATCCAACGCTGTACTTATCTGAAGACAAATGAAAGAGACAGACAGTAAAATCATCTCCACGCCCCGCTCAAGAATGATGTCATCAGTATGTTAAATGGCATGGTGTCACCTGTCCTATCAGGCACATTACATCCTCACAGACAAGTTGGTACAATGGCACGATTCACCAACAGCGCTACACTGGGGTTTTCAGAGTAGGTGCTTGCAGTTCTGCCAGATCCAGTCCTGGGGTTGCTTTGTACTATTTGGAAGTGTGGCTGCATGGTTTTGCCAGTTCTAAGCTCTACTTCTTGATGCAGATCTCATCTCACTATAGGTGAATGTTCTACATTTACAGGAGGAGAAAGAGAGAGAGAAAAATTTAATCCGGCGAGCTGCATTGGGACTCCCGTTTAGCATCCTCGAGTTCACTGGTCTGATGTAAATGAGGCCGGGGCCTCAAAATGGTGGCCGCCTCTTCACCACTGGGACGAGCGGCTGACCGTCGCACTCCACCAGTCGGCCACCCACAACTCAAAATCGACCTCCAACATTCCCCAGTATTTTATTCCTTTTGTGGTAAGTCCACTGTAACTGCCAGAATCTAACGGCACCACCCAAACCTAACATAGACTACTGCAGCCTTCGGCCACAGTGCAAAGCACACACAGCACTAACACCCTGCACCCCGCACTACAATGTACCCATACCAAGTCCAGACTGGCACAGGCAGCATCCATATTACCAAGTACCAAGTACAGACTGACAGTCAGCATCCACATTACTTCCATTCCCAACATCAAGTGACACAGCCAGCAGCTGAATCAATTGGTTACTGTGTAAGTGTTATATTCTTAATGTTTATTCAATGGGTTAAATCTCTCTCTGACCATAACTGCACTTTCCCTCATTTCTCTTCATTGAGACCTTAAAGAAACACTACCAGCATCAGCACTGCCCATCAGTCAAGCATTTGATTGCATAGCAAAAATTACCTTCTAGTCTTTACCTGGAAACAACTTGAACACCCAGGGGAAATCACTATCTGGAGCACGGTTTGTGTGTGTGCCCAGTCTCCACAATGAATAGGAACAGTCTACCCCTCTCCCCCCAAAAATAGCTGCAATGCTGCTTTCTAATACTGACAGCTGGTAGGCTGTACACAGCAACAAATACTACTGTGCTGCAGCAAAACTTACATGTTTGTTTTTAAGCAAAAAGTCATTGTTGGGGTTGGATGCTATTAGGAACAAGATGGCACCGTGATACAATTGAGCCTGTTGTAGAAAGCTGGACAAGTTACCCTGGCAATGACATCCCCATTTAAATGATGGGAATTCAAGCAGTCTTACAACTCTTTACTAAAACAGCTCTCAGATAGATATGAAAAACTGCAATGAAGACAAAGGGCATCAGATAAACTGCTTTTCTCCAATAAGCAGCAAATCAAACGATTACTGCAAGAGAGCTGAGGAAAATCTGGTTGAGGAATGCAGCTGAATAGAGGACCACACCCCTGTCTAATAAGAGTCAGATTACAGCACGGTTTGAGTGTGTCACTCACAGCTTTATATGGAGTTCCTGATTGTGCTAAACCTGTGATCTGCAGAATGCATTTAGCAAACAGCCTCTTCCAGCCACAACAGAAACATTTCTTCAGTTTTTTTTATTTCAAAATATATATTTTATTTCATAAAATTTAAAAAGATACACACGGTTTACACACAGTTCAAATATAGGGCACAAAATGCAGCACAGCAGTTCAAAGCAATCCAGTACAGATCGTCTACACTATGATCTCATTGTTACATTTCTTCAGTCATTCCTGTGCTGTGAGGTTAAGCATGGCATTATGGGCTGTCCCAATCTTACTCTCCCACTTTAAGGTGATATGTTTTCCCCATCCTGTGCAGTTATCTGAGCCATATGGAGTACTGGATGAAAATGAATTGTTCCCTTTTTCCATTACATAGATGTGCATCTCTATTTACTTTTACATTTTTCCAATGATATGAAAGATGTTTTATATTTTACAAATGCAATGGCAGCAAAATCATATGTTTACTTTTTTTCTGACTGGCAATTAGCAAATCAGTCCCAAAGCATCACCATGACATTATTTATCTAACATTAACATACAATCACTGATGCACTGAATTAACTTTGATGACAGAATGCAAGATGTGAAAAGGTTGGCTTGGCTCGTTGGATGTATGGATGTCAGCCGTTTACTCTGAGGACTGCCCGATAGGATGCATGCTGCTTCTCAGTACTTTTTGCTCATATCTAACCCAAAGGTCCACTGCCATAGGAAAGCCCTCACTCCCTGTGAACCAAAACGCAACTTTATGCATGATGCAACTGGAATAGCACGCCACTGGGTGAACGAAGACCCTGTTTTGCTGTTGAGGCATGCACTGGAAATAGCACAGGATCCCAGCTTACCTCTCCAACCAACTGAAAACTTACAAAACAAGTTTATCAAGAAGTAAAATGAACAGAAGGAAGATTTAAAAAGCAACATGTTTAGCTAAATTGTATAATTTCATTTATCTCTTGCAAAACAATAAAAATCAAAAATCTCTGGCAGTTCTCTGCAGTACTTTCACAACTTGTCCCTGATGAAAAGCTTTTATGTGAAAAATGAACTCCACACAGTCTTTCCATAGCCTCCAGCCCATACAAAGAGAAGGGAATGGCCCCACTCCCAGTTATATCTTTCTGTTCTCTTTGATCCAAGCTAGTACAAAATAGACATCTATCATTTGCAATTAATCAAAGGCAGCTGAATGTGAAATACTTCTTGCATTTCAAGACCTGTTATCTAGTCCGATCTCTACATGTAACAGGGAGGCCTCTCAGGTGCAAGACAAGCAAATCACATAACTTTGGGATACAGCCAAATTGTGAGACTCTTGTTTTTCGGACCGTTGATGGAACAATTGCGAAGACCATATACTGATCTATAAGTGTTTGATAGTCTCCCGTAACTTGTTAAACAGAAAGGAAAGAATTTGCATTTATATAGCACCTTATCACATGCTCAGGCAGTCCCAAAGTGCTTCACAACCAATGAATGACTTTTTGAAGTGCAGTAACTGATATGTAAGCAAACATAGCATATGTGCAGAAACAGAAACGAGAGGAACTATCAATTAATCTAGTTTGTTTTGGTGGTGTAGGTTGAACCACGAATAGTCAGGGCTATTCTATAACAACCCGCTCTTCTTCAAATAATGGCATGGGATCTTTTACATCCACCTAAACAAACAAGCAGGGCCTCGGTTTAAGCTCTCAACCAAAGGATGGTAGCATTGCAGCACTCCCCCAACATATCAGTGAAATGTCCGCCTAGGTTATATGTTGAAGTCCTGGAATGAGACTTGAACCTACAGCCTTTTGACTTGCAGGTAAAAAGTGCAACCAACTAAGATTTAAGGTGATTGGCAAAAGAACCAAAGGTGATATGAGGGAAAACTTTTTTACACAGCGAGTGGTTAGGATCTGGAATGCACTGCCCGCGAGAGTGATAGAGGCAGATTCAACCATGGCCTTTAAAAGGGAACTGGATAAATACTTGAAACGAAAAAATGTGCAGGGCTACGGGGATAGGGCAGGGCAGTGGGACTAGCTGGACTGCTCATGCACTGAGCCAGCACGGACTCGATGAGCTGAACGGCCTCAATCTGTGCTGTAACCTTCTATGACTCTAAGCCAAGCTAATACTCAAGACCATTGTGTGCATTTCTCACCTTCTCCCGTACAAAGAAGCAAACACAGCTATCTCAGAAGCTTGACACATCGGAGAGTCTCTTCCACAGCCATGTAAGGATTTAAAATCATCATTAGAACTGAGCCTGACAATGTAGAGCTGAATTGGTCCAGTTTCAGTACGAATTACATAATTACTGCTGAAGTTCTGGGTTATTTTACTAGACAAGTATCAACTCAGTTCTACTGCATCACAAGGCTCAGTGTCTTCTTTCAATAAATTACCAACCTAGTGATGTCACCAATGGCTAAATACACAATTTTAAAATCAACAGCAACAAAGATTCCAATATCCAGGCTCCACACGTAATAAGGCTCCAATGGAAGATATCATCCATGAAACCAATGCTGAGAAGCATCAGCCATGCCGAATTTAATGGCAAGATCTCATTTGAATATTTTTTTTCTCCGCTTCCCGGTCGGCAGTTGGCCAGATTGAGAGGCTGGCTGGGTGTTGGGCAGGAAGGCCTGAGCTAGAAGGCTGCAGCCGGGAAGGCCTGAGCTAGAAGGCTGCAGCCGGGAAGCAGAGAGGAGGGAGGGAGGGATCATGGTGGGGGGGAGGGAGGGAGGGATCATGGTGGGGGGGAGGGAGGGGGGAGAAGGTGCTGGAGTGATGATCCCGAGGGTGCAGGGGGAGCAGTGCCTTTCAGGGGGAGGGAAGCAGGTTAGCTTGAGGGGCCGGGGAGAAGCACACCTGCTCCTCCTGTTCCATAGCAGTGCTGGAAAGGCAATTACCTGTTGGATCAAGCCGTTCTCACCTCCCTTCAGCTGCCGGATTTCCCAACTCCTGGGAAACCCAGCCCGCAGACGTTAAATGTAAATGGAGTCTGAGACACACAGCCTCATTAACATATTTAAATTACTGACCCGCCTCTCATGAGCAGGTTACTTGGCCACCCCCTCAACCAGCCTCTGTTAAAACTGGAAGTGGGTACATTCAAGGCAGGTTGGGGTCGGGTTTCAGATTTTTGACATTTTAACCTCCCCCCCACCGCCATTGTCCTACCCATCGTGGGGGGTTAAAATTCCCCCCATATTCTCTCTTTAAAAGGCATCCCCCAGTGCAAAGACTCCTTCCCTGAAAGGTGGCAAGTCTTTCTCTTTAAAGTTACCCTGTTAGTGAGCTTTAAAAAAAAGGGGGGTGCTGATAGCGAGGCACCCTCTTTAAAAGCTATCCAACGGCACTGGAGGTGAGTTTCCTCATGTAACAAAACAACAGGTTTCCTGTATACTCACATTTACTCTCACACACTTAAGTACATAATTAGCAGATGGCATCCTGTCCCATTAATCCATGCACAAGACATTCCTGCAACTTCAAGCAACCATCTAGACAGAAATCATTATCTGTTGTTCAGATACGAACGTCATTGATTTTTTTTTGTGTCCATACTTGACACCATCAGATGCCTACAGTTTCAAGTGAGAAAACGAGGCAAAGGACCAGAGCATTTTTAACCTCAAATCCAGTCCAGTTAAGTGGGAACATCACCAGCAGAGGAAGGAACCAGAAGAACGGCACCTGATTTCTATTATGCACAAATGGTGACAATTTTACAATGCATTGACATATCTCACAGCAATTAACATCACTGTGTCAAGCACTTGCCAAACATTTCCACGGAAAGATGCCACGCTTTTATATATTAGATTGTAGCTTAAAAATAATAAATACTTCAAGTGCATTTTATTCAGCCAAAACTCCAACCACATTAATCATCGATAGGCTAAGGAGCAGAATTAATGTATATAAATCAGACAGATCACCAGAGAAAACCTCTTATCGTAAAAATGTTAGGAAAAAATAACGAGATACTTTTAATAACCTACAAAATAAAGCTTTAACCCTACACTGGCAGACCCCCATATTTTAAACGATGTTTTAATTTCCCCTCCCCTTTTGAAATATCTTTATTTAACTCTTCTTCAGCTGTCCAAGCCAACACTAGTGCGTGAATTCAAAGAACAGTCAGTCAAGTGATCTACTGCCCACATTCCTCTGCCTATGCCATTCCAGCTATCTAGTGCAATAATTGATTACTCTTCATTCAATTTATTCCTGCTCCCTGCGGATAAACACCTGCCCCTCCCCCTCCGTTCACTACGGGGTGGGGGGGGAAGGCACTGAGCATGTGAGTACCCCCAAAACACTCTGCTACCAGCTGGCACATAATTAAAATCCAATTTCAACACGATCGGAACAACTCCAACTTCCGAACTGCAACTATACCCTGTATTGAGGATAATCTATTTAGTAACTCAATTAGACACAGTCTGTAAGTACTGTACCTCCTGGATTGCTTCTTCCAGAGCTGGAGCTCAAGATGCCCAACAGGGAAAGTTTTTGAGGTGTGGGACCCTTGTGTAGTTTATATATTTCCATTGTTCTAATGACAGGTGTTGGTCTGAATACCAGGTGCTGGACTATCAGCTCGAGTGTGGCTGACTGTCAGATTTTCTTTTGTCATGTGTAATCTTTAAAGCGGAGAGTCTGCTGGCTGTTGCATCAAGAGGACAAAAAAAGTAACATGCAGCGACCATGAATATGTAACTCAAATGAACGCAGCACAGAAGTGCTTTGGTGCGGGGCTCTTGCCCAAGATTCCCTTGCTATCTCCCATGTATAGCCAGGATTTCGGCTTTAGCTGTGTGCTATTCCCCACTGTGTGGCTAGTGTGGGCAGAGATGGAGGAGGAAATCAAATTGTGCTTTTGTGCAGCCCTTAGAACGGCACTGAAAGTGGTCTGGGAGCAGTTTGCCAGCCAGATGTCTCAGATGAGGAATGCTGCACAGCAGATATTGGGGATGGGGAACATAATGGAGGGAGAGAAAATAATTTAGAAAATAGAGAGGAACTAAATCATAGAACAAAACGAGAGACAGTAATTTCCCAGAGAGCAGTCTAAGTGGGCAAAACTGTGGGGGGCGGATGGATTTCAACGCAGCTAAGTGTGAGGTCATCCATTTTGGACCAACAAAGGATTGATCTGAGTATTTTTTAAATGGTGAAAAGCTGGAACAGTGGAAGTCCAAAGAGATTTAGGGGTCCATATACGCAGATCACTAAAATGTAGTGGTCAGGCACAGAAAATAATCAAAAAGGCTAATGGAATGTTAGCCTTTATATCTATAGGGCTAGAATATAATGACATAAAACTTGGAAATGTGGTAAACAGTGAGGAGGATAGTAACAAATTCCAGGAGGACATAGACAGACTGGTGAAATGGGCAGACACATGGCAGATGAAATTTAATGCTAAGAAGTGTGAAGTGATACATTTTGGTAGGAAAAATGAGGAGAGGCAATATAAACTAAATGGTACAATTTTAAAGAGGGTGCAGGAACAGAGGGATTATGGGATGTACGTACACAAGTCTTTGAAGGTGGCAAGACAAGTTGAGAAGGCTGTTAAAAAGGCATATGGGATTCTTGGCTTTATAAATAGAGGCATAGAGTACAAAAGCAAGGATGTATTGTGGCCGATTCTGGGCACCACACTTTAGGAAGGATGTCAAGGCCTTAGAGAGGGTGCAGAGGAGATTTACTAGAATGGTACCAGGGATGCGGGACTTCAGTTACGTGGACAGACTAGAGAAGCTGGGATTGTTCTCCTTAGAGCAGAGAAGGTTAAGGGGAGATTTGATAGAGGTGTTCAAAATCAAGAAGGGTTTTGACAGGGTAAATAAGGAGAAATGGTTTCCAGTGGCAGAAGGGTCGGTAACAAGACGACACAGATTTAAAGTAATTGGAAAAAGAACCAGAGGCAACATCGGGGGGAAAAAATTACGCAGCGAGTTGTTTATGATCTGGAATGCATTGCCTGAAAGGGTGGTGGAAGCAGATTCAATAATAACTTTCAAAAGGGAATTGGATAAATACTCGAAGTAGGAAAATTTTCAGAGCTATGGGGAAAGAGCAGGGGAGTGGGACTAATTGGATAGTTCTTTCGAAGAGCCGGCACAGGCATGATGGGCTGAATGGCTTCCTCCTATGCTATATCATTCCATGATTCTATAAAGGGGAGGAAGTTTTGCTACAGCTAAACAAAGCCCTGGTTAGAACACATCTGGAGTATGGTGTACAGTTCCGGCGCACCTTAGAAAGGATATATTGGCTTTGGAAGGAGTGCAGCGCGGATTCACCAGGATGTTACCAGGGCTCCTAGGGTTAAATTATGAGGACAGAATACATAAACTAGACTTGTATTCCCTGGAATATAGAAGCTTAAGGGGTAATTTGATTGAGGTTTTTGAAAGGAATTGATAGGGTAGGTAGAGAGAAACTTTTTCCTCTGGTAGGGGAGTCTAGGACAAGGGGACATAACCTTAAAATCAGAGCCAAGCCATTCAGGAGAGAAGTTAGGAAATACTCTTCATGCAAAGGGTGGTAGAAGTGTGGAACTCCCTCCCATAAAAAGCAGTTGATTGCTAGCTCAATTAATAATTTTAAATCTGAAATCGATAGATTTTTGCTAGCCAAGGGTATTAAGGAATATGGAGCCAAGGCGGGTAAATGGATTTAGGCGACAGATAAGCCATCATCTCATTGAATGGCGGAACAGGCTCGAGGGGCTGAATGGCCGACTCGTGTTCCTATATTCCTAACAGCTTAACAAAGCTACCGTCCTGGTGAGCAGGGGGTTAATTTTATAGAACAGCTCCACAGATAACAGACACGTATCCTACAGGAAGCCTGGGTTATGGCCAGGTCATCCATAAATACTTAGCCAGTTACTGAAAAATTCAGCAGATTAAAAATAACACATTCATAAACATAGTATCGATACAGAATATTAACTGAAGTAAACTGGAATCTGGATGAAAGTATGTTTACCCTGAAGCACAGGGTCTCAGTGAAACATTCACATGATACTTTTCTCCCTACCCCCAGAGCTATTGAATACACTTTCTTTGAAAATCGGTTCTGCCTTTTGTTAGGGATGGATTATAATCCAAAGATGAGGAGGAAGGGGACGATAGAAGGTAACTAAATTTGTAAAATTTCCTACCTCACCCACTGATTGCTGGCGAATATCTTTTGATTGCAGCCTCATTCCTGCAGCAAATAACCCAATTAGGCAGCATTTGTCTGTATTTCCTTTTGAAAAACTTCACTTGATGGGGGTGGGGAAGGAGAGGGAGAATCCACTTCTTCTGCCTTCAGCTTCCTCACACCTGAAGACCCTCAGTGACACAATCCATAGTCTCAGCCAGTAATAGGAGTGCTTCTCTCTCCCAGTCCGCGTTGATTCAGGTCTTTTTTGAGCTGTCTTTCTCTATCATCCTGCTTCTCGCTCACTCCCTTTCTTCACTAGGCTCCAACTTACTGACTCTGACGTCTCTGCTAAGCTCCTGCCTCCCTATTCCCACACCTCCCTCCCTTGACCTCCCTTGACTTCTTTCCATTGAACTAATCACCAGCTGCCTCAGAACAGTCTTGTTACCACAGCAACCGTTGTCCCCTCTCCAATTCTACTGGGCAAAGACTACAATAAACACAGATTCTCCAGTTTCAGGCACGTCACACGTGCAATTAAAGGGGCAACAACTCTACAGTTCAAATTGTTCTCGAGTGGTTGGCATCTACTGAACAATACAATCGTATTAGTCACTATTCTTTGCTGCTCAAGTATTCCAGATCTTTTCTGCTAGGTTAATGGAAAACTTGATTAAAATTTTTTTTTAAAAAAAACTGTAAACACAGAGAGCATGTTGCTACTTGCTGAGGGTTAAAAAATGCCAGCAGCAATTCTATGCTCACAGTGAATAGTTTACAGTTTCTGCATCCGTCTTTTAGACTTTCTGAACAAATGCTCAGCCAAACTGAGCAAGCAGCTCGATTTCATGTTTTTTTTCCTCTTAGGCTAAGTTGAATCATAGCGCCAAGGAACCACCAAAACACACCGACAAAGTATACAAGCAAATTCAACCCGATACGGAGATAGTAGGCACTCTCTCCAAATACTAAAAAGATTCTAAACTAAGTTAACAAAGTTCCTAGGAATATCAAGGGATCACTGGGACACATTCAAAACGTGATTTCATACTGGTCTGGAGTGATACTACACGAGACTATCTCATGGAGCTGGTCTCATACCTCTTGGCTTTAGTACACTCAGGAATCAGATTATTTCTGGACACTCAGATTATATTGGCAATCCTGTGTTGATGTGCCTCTAAAACAGCAACACACCAATGTGAAAGACAATACTGAAGGAGTTTATTCAAACTCCTGTGCATAGGCCTCGATTTTAACTTCCCCCAACTGACGGAAACGGGTGGGGGGGGGAGCAGTTAAATGAGGGCAGCCACTCCGACCCGGCAGCCTTCCCGCTGTATCCTGGTGTTAACCTGCTCTTTTGAGCAGGCTACTTCTTTAAATATGCAGATCGGATCTGTCGATGTCATCGGGACCAGATCTGCAATTTTAGTTGGAGGCCTAAGCAGGGTGGCGGAGGCAGTGACTGCTTCCCCGTCAGGCCAAACCTGCAGGAAAGGGGCTCCTCCGGGCCCCACAACAAAGCCTTGGACCTCCCTTACCTCCGGCTACCCCCCACTTCCCCTATCGTGTCCAGAGCCCCCCACACTTATTAGACTGCCAGAGACCAATCCCACAGATTCCCGTCAGCGGCCCCCTGCCACCCGAATTCCCACTCCCGCCCACCGGCCAGGTAGTAGATCTGGGCGGGTTCGAGAGAGATTGAGAAATTTATAGAAATAAGTGACTAAATGTTGTCTGAAAGCACCAAACAATAATAATGTTATAAAAAAACCTTTATCACAGAAGTCTGTTGTGGTGCAGATATACATTCTTCTGCAGCGTAAACTTGATGCAGCCACCAGCGTGGGCAGGCTACCTCATCGGGTATGTATTGCAGGATGTTTCAGGAAACCATCCTGCATTAATTTTTGTAACCCAGCTAAGAATTTATTGCTCATTTTGATAAATTTCAGATTGTGATATATGACCCAAACAGCGATGATGTAATACAGTACACCAATAACACTGCTGCACAGGCCTTCCAAAGTCCATTTCTCTTGTAACCAATTATTTGCCCATTTCTACTGTCACATTGAGGAGTTGGAGTCATTACTGCAGGCAGGTTGGGCAATTGGAAACTACAAGTAGGCAAAATAAAACAACTCTTATCATAATTCCTCAAAATATGATGGAAGCGAAGACTATTCATATAGAAGAACGAAAGGGTGGAGTCATGTATGAGGGCTGAAGGAGGAGGAACTGTGTTGGAGTTTAAAGGGTGGTGTCAGCAGTTTAAATGGGCAACCATATTGCTCTTGCATAGAGCCGGCACAGACTCGATGGGCCGAATGGCCTCCTTCTGTGCTGTAACCTTTCTATGACTCTATTTTAAAGATCCAGTATCACCAAATCGGGAGGTTAAAGGGATGGTATCACCATGTGAGAGTTGAAAGTATCAATATGTCAGATTTAAGGGGGGTGCAGCATATCAAGGAGTTTGAAGGGGCAGAGTTACTCTATTGGAGAGTTAAATTGGCAAAATCCCTGTGATGGGAAATTTAAAGGGGCACCAGTTGTAATCAGTAACGTTATGATGAGATTGCATCAACAAATATGATCATTACACCCTCCTCTCTAAACAAATATGGAGGTCTTTGCATACTGCCAGGCAACAATATTGAATAATGATTTGATGTCAGCTCCTCCCATCTTGCTTGCAGCATTAACACTCATCAGCACATGTTGTGTGGACACCAACCAGTGCTCTGTGCCCACATTGTGCCCCTCTACACCAAAACAAAATTTTATACTTCAGCTCTTTGGTCACTGAATGCATCAGGTTGTTGCCTGCATTGATTCAGTGTACTGGCACAAGTCCCAGCCCCGGGAAGATTACAAAAACATCCTGTAATCAATACTAACCCATCTAGTGGGCAGCAAGCAACTGCTGCGCAAACTTCCTCCAGTCACTAGCACAAGCTGCTCCAAATTAGCACAATAAAATAAAGCAGAACATAAGAAATAGAAGCAGGAGTAGGCCATATGGCCGCTCGAGGCTGTTCCGCCATTCAATAAGATCATGGCTGATCTTCAACCTCAACTCCACTTTCCCGCCCGATCCCCATATCCCTTGATTCCCTTAGTGTCCAAAAATCTATCTATCTATCTATCTATCTCAGACTTGAATATACTCAACAACTCATCATCCACAGCCCTCTGGGGTAGAGAATTCCAAAGATTCACAACCCTCTGAGTGAAGAAATTCATCCTCATCTCAGTCTTAAATGGTCGACCTCTTATCCTGAGACTATGGCCCATAGTTCTAAACTCTCCAGCCAGGGGAAACAACCTCTTAGCATCTAACCTGTCAGGCTCCCTCAGAATCTTGTATGTTTCAATCAGATCACCTCTCATTCTTCTAAACTCCAGAGACTAGAGGCCCATTCTACTCAACATTGTCTCATAGGACAACCCTCTCATCCCAGGGATCAATCTAGTGAACCTTTGTTGCACCGCCTCTAAAGCTAGTATATCTTTCCTTAAGACAAGGAGATCTAAACTGTACACAGTACTCCAGGTGAGGTCTCACCAAAGCCCTGTACAATTGTAGTAAGACGTCCTTACTCTTGTACTCCAACCCTCTTGCAATAAAGGCCAACATGCCATTTGCCTTCCTAATTGCTTGCTGTACCTGCATGCTAACTTTTTGAGTTTCTTGTACCAGGACACCCAAATCTCTCTGAACACCAACATTTAGTAGTTTCTCACCAATTAAAAAATATTCTGTTTTTCTATTCTTCCTACCAGAGTGAATAATCTCACGTTTCCCCACATTATACTCTATCTGCCACCTTCTTGCTCACTCACTTGTCTATATCCCTTTGCAGACTCTGTCATCCTCCTCACAGCTTACTTTCCCGCCTAGCTTTGAATCATCATCAGCAAACTTGGTTACATTACACTCAGTTCCTTCATCTGAGTCATTAATATAGATTGTAAATAGCTGAGGAAACATATATACTATAAATCAGGGGAAACAGCATCATACATTATACTCAACACATTATAGAGATAGGCTAAACACAAGCTTGCATGAGTCAACTCTGGATTAATGTTTTATTCACATAATATTAATATATATTAGTTGTGCACATTTAAGAGATTGGTGAATTCACCTCTATCACTTGCTCACAGATGTGAACAGCTGATCTCTTAGCCTAAATTTACTTCTGCTCCACTGCTGGAGCTTCCTGTCTGCCCTTATTTTTCTTACTTTATGCTCTCATCCTCACACATGGATCTCCTCCAAAATACTAAGGCAGGATCGATCACAACAGCCTGGGTTATAAGAAGTCATCCAGCAAGAGATCTACGATCACAAGTCTCTATCAACTTCAGACCAGCTCACTGCACAATGCTGTGTATTGCTATGAGGTGTCAGCCGTGGCTCAGTGGGTAGCACTTGTGCCTCTGAGTCAGAAGGTTGTGGGTGCAAATCCCACTCCAGACCTGAGCACAAAAATCTAGGCTGCTGTTCCAGTACAGCTCTGAAGGAGTGCTGCACTGTCAGAAGAACTGTCTTTCAGATGGGATGTTAAACCAAGGCCCTGTCCGCCCTCTTGGTTGAATATAAAAGATCCGAAGGCACTATTTTGAAGAAGAGCAGGGGAGTTATCCCCAGTATCCTGACCAATATTTATCCCTCCACCAGCATCACTAAAACAGATTATCTGGTCATTATCACATTGCTGTTTGTCGGACCTTGCTGTGTGCAAATTGGCTGCTGCGTTTCCTACATTACAACAGTGACTACACTTCAAAAGCACTTCAATGGCTGTAAAATGCTCTGGGCCTCCTGAGGTCGTTAAAGGCGCTATATAAAACACAAATTCTTTCTTTTTCCTATTTAGACACAAAGATCAAAGAATATCTCAACATCTGTCAGCAAATTGGGAAAACCAGTCAATAAACTTGAATGTCAAAACATCTGTGCACAGACATGGCTGATTACTTTCCCAGGGCAGTGGGAACCGATTACCAAACTAAATGACAATTTTTGCGGTACAGTGATCATTGGGTTTCCGGTTTCTCATGCGTACACCAGGTGTTGGGAAATTTCAGAAATTCTCAGTAAATCTTTTGATGACCTAACGCTGGTCAAGAAAAGGGCAGTGATATGTAAATGAGCTGTAAAACTAAAGAACTTGTTTCATTTTGGTAAAGCGACCTGTGAAGCCTGCCATTCTCAATGTGGGAGAGCGCAAAGGAATTACTGCTCGCGTTGCAGCCGCAACTCTACTGACTGAGCCCCCAAATGTTACAGTGATGGATATAATCTGACACCGCAACAAATCCAAAACTGAGCATGGAGAGAAAGCAGGGAATAACTAGGATTGGGAGTGCCTTGCCCTAAACCTTATTAATGTCAATAATATATATATATATATATAGATAGATTCTCTTTAAACTTTCGAAACAGATTAGAGTAAAATTTTATTTTAATACATACACATTGAAATAAAAACTTACCACACCTTTAATCTAAATAAGCAAATAAAAACATAAGAAGTCCTATTAACTATCAGGATGTTTGCACGTTCAAACTATAACCAAAAGCGACTTTATTCCCAACATACCCCCACCCCGCCGCCAAAGAACAGAAGAGTCCTCGCCCTTTGCTAGTGAACGTCAGGACTCGTCACACCTTTCAGTAAATCCCTCCCAGGCCCCTCCCGCCAGGCAGGACGTCAGGTTGAATTAACACTGCCAGGGTGGGTACTGCCTGACCTGCTGCAGATGGGACGGGCTTTTTTTTCTGGTGAATTTTGTAATCGTCAAGGTGAAGGAAGTCAGTGCTGGGGAATGGAACACATTTGTCATCCAGTGTTAGCATTAAACACTCCCAGGTCAGGTATAGCTCAGCCAGCAGTAAAGTTCCCTCCAGTTTCCCCAAAACAGTCCGCTCTAGCTCCAATCTCGATGTGGAGATGCCGGTGATGGACTGGGGTGTACAAATGTAAGGAAACTTACAACACCAGGTTATAGTCCAACAGTTTTATTTGAAAATCACAAGCTTTCGGAGGCTTTCTCCTTCGTCGGGCGAGTGTCAAGATTCATTGAAAATTACCGCATATATAGTCATAGAACAATGCCTGGTGATTACAGATAATCTTTCCAACTGCCCGTTATCAAGGCCATCAAATTAATTGAATAGTGTTCAGACAGAGAAACCTTAGATACCCCAGACAACTGAATATACAAACGGCCACAAACTTTCTTTGGTTCTCTGTCTGTAATCACCAAGCATTGTTCTGTGAATTATAAATGCGATTTCATTTCGAGGATTTCATTTTCACATCATTCACCTGACGAAGGAGGAAGCCTCCGAAAGCTTGTGAATTTAAAATAAAATTGCTGGACTATAACTTGGTGTTGTAAAATTGTTTACAATTGTCAACCCCAGTCCATCACCGGCATCTCCACATCATGACTACCATCGACACCACAAACTGCCGGCTCACAGTGGAAAGGATATCCAAGAAGATCGCGCATTTAGACACAGACATCAAGTTTTTACAGAGCTGCAAGAAAGCAGACAAGATCCCGAAAGGACTCCAGATCACGAACCCACTCAGGTCCACATACAACTCGGATTACACTGAGAGACTCTGCCGCCGTACCTCTCGCACACTCCGCAACCATCTCATACACCAACTCTACAGCAGACGCCACAACCTCGAAACCAAGATAGAGTCCATACTCTCAACCTGTACTCAGGACACAGCAGACCAGCTACGTTATACCGCCAAACAGACGAGGCAACGGAACTACGCTGCCTACATGAAAACCAAGAGCAGGAAGCTTGAGAAACTCGGCATCACCACCAGCATCGACCAAGCTTCCCCTGGTACCACGGTTGCAACCACAGGGAAGTCTATCGTCAATTTGTCCGACCACACCCTTCAACCAGACGAAATCGAAGTTCTCAGCCGAGGGCTCAATTTCTGCCCCACTACCAAAATGGACCCCACTAGTCTCGCGGCGGACACAGAGGAATTCATCAGGAGAATGAGGCTCCGGGAATTCTACCACAAACCCCAAGATTTCAGCAGCGAACCCAATGAGACAATCGACGATCCAGAACAGCAGACAGAGGGATCCGCGGTACAGCAACCGAAGAGGAAAGAGTCAAACTGGACTCCTCCAGAGGGTCGCTGCCCTCAGCTTGACATGTATGCCCAAGCTGTCAGGAAATGCGTCTATGCCAGATTCATCAGCCGCACTCAGAAGACAGTCCAGAATGTCACCCGAGCACAACGCAACGCCATCAACGCTCTCAAGACCAACCGCAACATCGTCATCAAACCAGCGGACAAAGGAGGAGCCATAGTCATACAGAACAGAACGGACTATTGCAAAGAAGCATACCGACAACTGGACAACCAGGAACACTACAGACGGTTACCCGCAGATCCGACCAAAGAACACACCCACCAGCTCAACAAACTGATCAAGACCTTCGATCCAGACCTTCAAAGCATCCTACGCACTCTCATCCCACGTACTCCCCGCGTGGGAGAC
Source organism: Heptranchias perlo (assembly GCF_035084215.1). Lineage (NCBI taxonomy): Eukaryota > Metazoa > Chordata > Chondrichthyes > Hexanchiformes > Hexanchidae > Heptranchias > Heptranchias perlo. The sequence goes on along the minus strand of NC_090342.1, from coordinate 33,759,626 downwards.
TTCTACTGCCTCCCAAAGATACACAAAGCCAACACACCCGGACGTCCTATCGTATCAGGCAACGGAACCCTGTGTGAGAACCTCTCTGGATACATCGAGGGCATCCTGAAACCCATCGTACAGGGAACCCCCAGCTTCTGTCGCGACACTACAGACTTCCTACAAAAACTCAGTACCCACGGACCAGTTGAACCAGGAACACTTCTCACCACGATGGACGTCTCGGCACTCTACACCAGTATCCCCCACGATGACGGCATCGCTGCGACAGCATCAATACTCAACACCAACAACAGCCAATCTCCGGACGCCATCCTACAACTCATCCGCTTCATCCTGGATCACAATGTCTTCACCTTCGATAACCAGTTCTTTACCCAAACACACGGAACAGCCATGGGGACCAAATTCGCACCCCAATACGCCAACATTTTCATGCACAAGTTCGAGCAGGACTTCTTCACTGCACAAGACCTCCAACCAACACTATACACGAGATACATCGACGACATTTTCTTTCTATGGACCCACGGCAAGGAATCACTAAAGAGACTACACGATAACATCAACAAGTTCCATCCCACCATCAAGCTCACCATGGACTACTCCTCAGAATCAGTTTCTTTCTTGGACACACGAATCTCCATCAAAGACGGGCACCTCAGCACCTCACTCTACCGCAAGCCCACGGACAACCTCACGATGCTCCACTTTTCCAGCTTCCACCCTAACCACGTCAAAGAGGCCACCCCCGATGGACAGGCCCTGCGAATACACAGGGTCTGCTCAGACGAGGAGGAACGCGATGGACACCTACAGACGCTGAAAGACGCCCTAGTAAGAACGGGATATGATGCTCGACTCATCGATCGACAGTTCCGACGGGCCACAGCAAAAAATCGCATAGACCTCCTCAGGAGACTAACACGGGACGCAACCAACAGAGTACCCTTCGTCGTCCAGTACTTCCCCGGAGCGGAGAAACTACGCCATGTTCTCCGCAGCCTTCAACATGTCATCAATGATGATGAACACCTCGCTATGGCCATCCCCACACCTCCACTACTCGCCTTTAAACAGCCACCCAACCTCAAACAGACCATCGTTCGCAGCAAATTACCTAGCTTTCAAGAGAACAGCGTCCACGACACCACACAACCCTGCCACGGTAACCTCTGCAAGACATGCCAGATCATCGACACAGATACCACCATCACACGAGAGGACACCACCCACCAGGTGCATGGTTCATACTCCTGTGACTCGGCCAACGTTGTCTACCTCATACGTTGCAGGAAAGGATGCCCCAGAGCATGGTACATTGGCGAGACCATGCAGACGCTGCGACAACGGATGAACGGACACCGCGCAACAATCGCCAAACAGGAGGGTTCCCTCCCAGTCGGGGAACACTTCAGCAGTCATGGACATTCATCCACCGACCTTCGGGTAAGCGTACTCCAAGGCGGCCTTCGAGACACACGACAACGCAAAATTGTCGAGCAGAAATTGATAGCCAAGTTCCGCACCCATGAGGACGGCCTCAACCGGGATCTTGGGTTCATGTCACGCTACACGTTACCCCACCAGCGAACAAATGTTATCTGTTTTTAATATAACGGGTCAGTTGCTGTCTTTTCTATGTTTCTACCTCTCTATCTCTGTTTTTTTTTGTTTGTTGTTTTTTTTGGTGATTTGTATATTCTGAGACCTGGCAGGTAACACCTGTCTGTCTGCACACTGATTGCCTTGGCAACGGGCAGTTGAAAAAACTGTCTGTAATCACCAAGCATTGTTCTGTGAATTATAAATGCGATTTCATTTCGAGGATTTCATTTTCACATCGTTCACCTGACGAAGGAGGAAGCCTCCGAAAGCTTGTGAATTTAAAATAAAATTGCTGGACTATAACTTGGTGTTGTAAAATTGTTTACAATTATCCCATGGCCTCTAACCCAGCTTCACCCGAATATTGCATTTGGTCTTGACTCCCCGTGTGCAACGACGTATAATTAATACAAAACATATTTTGCAACAGACATGACATCCGATGTGATTTCCTCGTTCGGACACCAACCGGGTCACTTAGCAACCTTGGAAACATTTCTAAAACTCTATCCCTTCAAATGCAATAAAATTCTGATTACCGATGTACTCCTTTGGAGGTCAGTGGTCCCAATCTTTCTGATGATTTCCTGTCCTATTCTTAACACATATGTGATTCTTGTCACTGCGTATCTCACCCACCACCTGTTCCTTTAACCGATACAGCAAATGCTGCCAGTTCAACAAAGCAAGCTCTTCATCTTCCTATTGTAACAGCTGCTCTTTTGCCGCTCTTATTTTTAAAAATACTGACTGCTTACAAATATAAGACAATGTATTTATCCTTTAAAAGCAAATCAATTACATCCCTTCTCCTCGCCGGGTCCAGAAATTAACCGGGCTGCAATATATCGAATGTTTTACACTGTTCACACACAAGCAAGTTCTAACACATGGAATGTTTACAAATCATGAATGCATTAAACGCTGCAACAAATCGGCACTGAATTTGTTCATATTTGGTAAAGATTTTTAAAAATCACAGCTTGTACCTGACCAGAGACCCGCTGTCCTGGGAGGTTGCCCAGAGCCTGTCCTGGTGCTCTGATCCATTCGTCTTTTCCATGCGATCTAATCTATTTCCCGCCTTCTGCCTTAAACTTCCCTGGGACCAATAGGAGGAGGCAGGGGCGGGGCGGTGAGACGAGCCCGCTGAGTTGCGTGCGCACTTCCCCAGTCTCCAGCCAGGACTCGGCTTCTTTCATGGTCGCCGATGGGATTTGTGCTGAGGTGCGACCGGTAGGGAAGATCGGTATTTGTTGCGATCGGGGAAGGCGCTGCCTGACCCTGAACCATCTGCAGAGAGTTACTGCTCTGGGTGGTAGCCAGCAACAGAGGGAGGGACGATGCATTGCAACCAGCCTGCCGGGGGCAAGGGTTGTACCAAATAAGAACCAAGCTGCTGATATCATAGCGGCCTCGTCGAACCGTTTACCGGGGTAGTTCGTCAAATAACAGTTTTAATGCTTAATTCATGCAGGTGGATTAACACCAGGACATCTCCCTGAGGCCTTTATGACCCCATGAATCTCCTTTAATATCTCTTGGGAATGGATGGATTGGCAGCTGGAAGAGTTGAGTCTTCAATTTGGTGGCCTGTTGCTGGATTACATGATAAAGTAACAATTTGCAAAGCTGCATTGGACCTTATGGAAAAAAGGGGCAAACAATAGTGCTTGATGGATGCTCAGACTCAGTATCTATAACTGTTGTCAGGTTACTACAACAATCCACTAGGATGGCTGCCTTACTCTTGAGTTGTAGGGTACGCCCAGCAATGTTCAGATCCGTGATTTTGAGAACCACTGTCTTGATATCGGGCAACCCTGCATCAAAAGCGTCTTTCAGGTTGAAGAATTTACCCAGGCTTACTCTTGCTTGTCTAGGTCTCGGAGCTTCATCAGTTGCAAACTCCCAGAAGATGGTCACTGTGGAGGCAAAAATGCTACAACGACCTAATTCGGGGGCTGCTCACTCATTCTTGAAAGATTTATTCTGGAAGCTTCGTTTCACTGTCCATGTGGGTGTCAGAGCCGTGATCCTGCTGCTGAGGTTTGGGCCTTTGTTGCTGCTGTATCCAGTTTGTTTTGTATCTTCCAGTTTTGCTTCGTTCTGGTGGGATCTGCTGTTGAAATCCACAGAGGCTGCAGGCCCTACTTTTATTAAACTGGGCCAGTGGTTCAGCACCAGAAGGGACCTCTTCTCAGCAGAGTTCTGTGACAAGTTCTCCAAACTTCATGTCCACGTCACACCACATCCCTGGGACTACACCAAGTATAGCATGAAAAGAGCCTTTGGAGAGGGCTGGAGGAGCATATTTCAGATTGAAAATAAGGAACCCATCGGATCAGGCTGCATCGCTCAGGTCTATAGAGCTTACACAGATCCAAGGAACATTAATAACTCTGAATTTCAGAAACTTGTAGAAAGCTTTGAGAAAGAGGACCAGTTTGAAGCCTGGGAGGTGTATGGGCTTCGAGGGATATTTCATTACATGTTTGATAAAAAACAGAATGATTTTCTAGATCAGACCAATGAAGATGGCCACCATGATCCCAAAAATGACTCTGAAACTGCTGAACAATTCATTGGAGTACCAGAGCTGGAGGGTAGAAATGCATCTCCTCACCCCGAATCAACAGCTGAGCAGCACCATCTCATTCCAGTGGCTATCAAGGTATTACAATTTCTGCAGTACGCAACATAAATGAACGTAAATAACAGTTTAGGTTTCCTCCTCTGCTTGCTTTCTTTGCGCTTGGGCACAAGGGTTAGACTATAGTAGGTGAGAGTACCTATACACAGTAAGCTGGTGAAGATGAAAACAGGCATAGGACTGACTGCATTTTAATTTTGTGGTGGAGATGCAAGTGCATGCCAGGGGTGTGGAAAGAAAAGCTTTCACTTTTTTCACAATGTCTGCATCAAACTGGTTAGATTTAAAATAAAACTCTTACTTTGCCTCACAAGCACACTCAGATCAGGTACTGCAAAGGTTAGATGCAGGGTAATGCTCCTCCTATTTGAGTTTTTTGAGGGTGTAACTAGCAGAGTAGATAAAGGGGAACCAGTGGATGTAGTATATTTGGGTTTTCAAAAGGCATTCGATAAGGTGCCACACAAGAAGTTGTTACACAAGATTAGGGCTCATGGGATTGGGGGTAATATATTAGCATAGATTGAGGAATGGTTAGCAGACAGAAAACAAAGTAGGAATAAATGGGTCATTTTCAGGTTGGCAGGTTGTAACTAGTGGGGTGCCGCAAGGATCAGTGCTTGGGTCTCAGCTGTTTACAATATACATCAATGACTTAAATGAGGGGACCAAGTGTAATGGATCCAAGTTTGCTGATGATACAAAGCTAGGTGGGAAAGAAAGCTGTGATGAGGACGCAAAGAGGCTGCAAAGGGATTATAGACAGGTTAAGTGAGTGGGCGAGAAGGTGGCAGATGGAGTATAATGTGGGGAAATGTGAAATTATCCACTTTGGTAGGAAGAATAGAAAAGAATATTTTTTAAAAGGTGGGAGACTGAAATGTTGGTGTTCAGAGGGATTTGGGTGTCTGTGTACACGAAAGTTAACATGCAGGTTACAGCAAGCAATTAGGAAGGCGAATGGTATTTTAGCCTTTATCGCAAGGAGGTTGGAGTACAAGAGTAAGGAGGTCTTGCTGCAATTATATGGGGCTCTGGTGAGATCCCACCTGGAGTACTGCATACAGTTTTGGTCTCTTTACCTAAGGAAGGATATACGAGAGGGACGACGGCAGAGTCTCTCAGCGTAATCCGAGTTGTATGTGGACTTGAGTGGGTTCGTGATCTGTAGTCCTTTCGGGATCTTGTCTGCTTTCTTGCAGCTCTGTAAAAACTTGATGTCTGTGTCTATATGCGCGATCTTCTTGGATATCCTTTCCACTGTGAGCCGGCAGTTTGTGGTGTCGATGGTAGCCATGATGTGGAGATGCCGGTGATGGACTGGGGTTGACAATTGTAAACAATTTTACAACACCAAGTTATAGTCCAACAATTTTATTTTAAAATCCACAAGCTTTCGGAGTCACACTCACCTGACGAAGGAGAAAGCCTCCGAAAGCTTGTGATTTTCAAATAAAACTGTTGGACTATAACCTGGTGTGGTAAGATTCCTTACATATGGAGGGAGTGCAGCATAGATTTATTAGAATGATACCTGGACTCCAAGGGCTAAATTACGAGGCGAGATTACACAAACTAGGGTTGTATTCCCTGGAATTTAGAAGATTTAGAAGTGATTTGATCGAAGTTTTCAAGATATTAAGGGGAACTGATAGGGTAGATAGGGAGAAACTATTTTCGCTGGTTGTGGAATCTAGGACTGGGGGACATAGCCTAAAAATTAGAGCCAGGACTTTCAGAAGTGAAGTTAAGAAACACTTCTACATGCAAAGGGTGATAGAAGTTTGGAACTCTCTTCCGCAAACGGCAGGTGGTGCTAGCTCAATTGTTAATTTTAATTCGGAGATCGATGGATTTTTGTTAGCCCCATATCCCTTGATACCTTTGGTTAAGGCGGGTATATGGAGTTAGGTCACAGATCAGCCACGATCTCATTGAATGGCGGAACAGCCTCGAGGGCTAAATGGCTTACTCCTGTTCTTGTGTTCCTATGATCCCCTGGCTGGAGAGTCTAGAACTAGGGGTCATAGTCTCAAGATAAGAGGTCGGCCATTTAGGACCAAGATGAGGAAAAATTTCTTCACTCAGAGGGTTATGAATCTTTGGAATTCTCTACCCCAGAGGGATGTGGATACTCAGTCGTTGAGTATATTCAAGATTGAGATCAACAGATTTTTGGACACTAAGGGAATCAAAGGATATGGAGGTAGGTCAGGAAAATGGAGTTGAGGTAGAAGATCAGCCATGATCTTATTGAATAGCGAAGCAGGCTCAAGGGGCGGTTTGGCCTACTCCTGCTGCTATTTCTTATGTTCTTATGTGCTACTGAATTGGATCAATGTGTCTTAACCCCAATCTCAGTAGAGCAACCAGTATGACCTTTCCATTTCTCACAATAGCCATCTTTGTTTGTGTTGGACTGAATTTCAGTGTCAATTAGTGCTGAATTATGGGCATTTCTGTAATACAGGTTTGCATCTATTGGAATTTGGCTGAGTCCTCCAAACTGGTTTTACTTAGGGTTGCTTATAGTTATCAGAAAGAGATTACTTTTATCCCATCAGTCTGGGTTGTTTATAACATCTGGCTACAGAGTGAGAGGCAGTTTGCTAACCCACTGTATAACCCAGAGTTTCACCATTAACTGTTTCTATTTGTAGGTAATGCATCCTGGGATAGCACATCGAGTCAATATGGACCTGATGCTCATCAAAGCAGCAATCAGGGTCCTCAATTTCCTGCCAGGCCTGAAGTGGCTGAGCTTGACTGAAGTGGTGCAAGAGTTTGAGAAGCTCATGACACGACAGGTGAGGACATAAGTTTTCTGGATTCAAGTTAACTCAGTCTGGTTACAACCATGATTTTTTAAAAGATCTGTCAGGAAGGAGAGCGGGTGAATGGGGGTGTTCTTTCCCTTCCCCCTTTGCATCTCAAGTGCTCATCAGAGATCTTTTGGGAACGGACATGCATGCATATGTCACTTCACACTTTTTAAACACCATATGCCTAAAAGTGTTTCATGTCAATGTACATCTGTCAGTGAAAATTAGTGGTTGCTGGAATGAAAGTTAAATCATAACGTATATATGATTGACAAACGCGAATGCGTCAAATCGTCAAAACTGAGCGATCAAAAATTTTTTTGACAGGTTAACAATCTCAAATTGACAAATAACAATAAATACCAATCCCAAAGTGGCAAGTAACTGGAAGTGACCAATCAGATCACTCCAAAAATCTTGTGAACTTGGTTTGAGCTGCCATCTTGAATTTTTTTCCCAACTGAAAAAGTAACATGCATAACCTTAGAAACCTATTAACAAAATCAGAAATAATTAAGAATAAAATGTTTATTTTACTCATACAGTTGACTGTACAGTCTTTTAAATCCATGGAAAATGTTTCCTCAGAGAGACCTACTCAGGGGCTGGGAACTAAACCCTTAATTTGAAGCACTTCAAGTACTTGGCTGGAGCTCCAATTGTTGGGTTAGATTTTGTTACCTGTTCCTTTTCCAAATGTCTTGGTTCTTTCCGATTGACTGCAGTCGATGATAGTCATGGTAAGCTCCTCCCCTTAATTTGAGCAATGTCATGGGACATCTACTAGTGCAAAACAAAATCTCCAAATATCAATGGCTGGATTAGTTCTTGTTTATAATATATATCTCCATGTAATTGCCCTTTAGTGAGTTTTAAATCTTTCTCTCTCTGATCCTTATGATTTATCTCAGGTTATTTTTACATACTCCATTAATACGTGCCTTGTCTTTTTTTGAAATGGCTGGACTGAATAGGGATCTACTCAGAAACAGGGTTAGTGAAAAGTGTTTCTTTCTAGTATCTCACCTCAAAGAGTATTTGTCTACACTTAAAAACTGCCTCCTGGCATTACCCCACAGATTGACCTGCGATACGAGGCAAAGAATATGGAGCGGTTCCGAGAGAATTTTCAGGATATGGAATCTGTCAAGTTTCCAATACCTCTCAGGCCATTTGTCACAAGAACGATTCTGGTCGAAACCTATGAGGTATTTTTTCAATATAATTTCTTACTAAAATGTGCAGTGCTGGAAAGAGTTAGGACATGGTTTCAATTTGCTTGTTACCTCAGTCAGTGAGTTCTTAATCTCTGACAGGCTGTCAAGAGGTGGAGATGACCATTTCACTACAGGAAAAGGGGGAAAGCTTGAGTCAATCTAGGCTGCTCTTATTCTGCAGAGCTAGGGAATTGGGAGCAGACAACCTGCTCAGTCATTTAGTCAGGTACTATGTAGGGTAACTGGATAAGGGAAAATATAACATTTACATTACTTGCTGTTCACTGGTATATATGGTGTGGGAATATGCTGTGTGATCTGTTTACCTACCTCTCAAAATAATGAAAGGCTATTAAATTGCAATTGCAGGACTACGGCACAAGTACAAAACTAACAAAGCCCTCGAAGGAAGCTAGAGATTGGAAGAATTTACCCTCTCCCAGAGAGTAGTAGTTATATAGAATAGACTCCCAGTAACAGCTGATCTTGTGTCAAATAAGTCCCAACATAGCATAGTCACTGCACTCCAAAAGAGGTTCATTGTGCAAATGTGCTTTGGGATGTTTTGAAATGATAAAGTGTTAAATAAACACAAGTATATTAATAAAGTTTGATAAATATCTGGTGAGGAACATGATTAAAGGTCACATAGGTACATGTAGTCAAATAAAATCTTCTAATCCAGTCTTACCCAATGCTTGTCAAATAGGTCTTCACAGCTTAAGTTAAATAATCTGTTCAGCTCTCATTTTGTATAGGGACATAGAAAAGTACAGGACTGAGAATGTTGAAATGCTGTCTTAGTAATCTTTGTTCCATTGGAAAGAAGTCCAATTTTGTTGCCTGTCTTCATAACAAGGAAAATGTAGATTCTGTGGCTCTGAGATAAGATAGGTGAGTTTAATGACACAACAGAGCTTCTAAATAATGATCTCTCAACAGTCTTTAGAGCGGACCATGTCCGTAATATTCCCAGCCAGCTAAGTGATGTGGAGGCGGATGCATTTGCGATCATGGACAATACATGCAGCAATGAAATGATCAGCAAGAAACTGGAGCAATGAAGATGAATATTGTCTAATGTATAGATGGAATGCACCTGAGGTAGTAAGAGAAGCGAGAGTGGAGGTAGGGCCAGGGATGGGTTGAGGGAAATGTTGCAAAACTCACTGAATACAGAGGGTTGTTCTGGAAGGTAATGAATGTGGTAAGTTTTCATCCTCACTGCATGGGTGGTAATCTGGCGGAACAAATCGCCCATCTGTCATAGAAATCCCCCCCGCCACGATTTTAACTCCATTGGTTTCTATGGATTCAAAATTGGCCGAGTTTGTAATGGGAGGGCGATCACACAGATTGCCACCTGCACAGTGAAGGTGAAAATTTACCCCAATGTGTTTCCATTTTTTTTTCAAACCTCAAAATATTATTCTGGGTATTACAGGTCTGTTGGCTTTTCATGCATGGTAGGAAATGGATCCAGGGGCAACAATTTCTCAATGGGGAAAAAGGGGGAGAAACATGATCACGGTTGTTAAAATTCCAGGAACAGGTGGGATGGATGGCGAAGATTTTTGTGTTGAACTAGAAGAGACGCAAGGTTATGATTGTAAACCGAGGAAACCTCAAGCTAAACAGAACATGGGGAGTAACTACTTTACATCAGTTCACTTATGAAACAAACAGAATATGGACTCAGCTGGAGCATTCAAAAAAGGAGTATATGTATGGAGTCTGGACCAGACAGCATGGAGATGAAAATGGTCTGATAGAGTTCTATATATGGACCTAAATCAGTGGTATTCAACCTGCAGCCTCCAAGCACTAGCAATCTGCTCCTCAAAGGTCAGGTAAATTGGGCCTATTTGCAGCTTTTGTATTATTATTTGCTGATTTGTCCTGTTGGAAATTGGAGGTTCTCAAAGGGTTTCCAGCCAGTTAAGTGATGTGGAGGCAGATGCATTTGTGATCAGGTAAAGATTACGCAGGGAGAAAGGAAATGGGTGACCGCCAGGCAGAGTAAAAGGACTCGGCAGATAGAGCAGGAGTCCCCTGGGGCCATCTCCTTCTCAAACAGATATTCTGCTTTGGATGCTGTTGGGGGAGATGGCTTATCAGGGGAAAGCAGCAAGAGCCAATTTCAGGGCACCACGGGTGGCTCTGCTGCACAGGAGGGGAGGAAGAAGAGTGGCAGGGCTATAGTGATAGGGGATTCAATTGTAAGGGGAACAGATAGGCGTTTCTGCGGCCGCAAACGTGACTCCAGGATGGTATGTTGCCTCCCTGGTGCTAGGATCAAGGATGTCACTGAGCGGCTGCAGGGCATTCTGGAGGGGGAGGGTGAACAGCCAGTCGTCGTAGTCCATATTGGTACCAACGACATAGGTAAAAAAAGGGATGAGGTCCTGCAAGGTGAATTTAAGGAGTTAGGAGATAAATTAAAAAGCAGGACTTCAAAGGTAGTGATCTCAGGATTACTACCGGTGCCACGTGCTAGTGAGTAATAGGAACAGGAGAATAGACAGGATGAATACATGGCTGCAGGGATGGTTTAGGAGGGAGGGATTTAGATTCCTAGGACATTGGGACCGGTTCTGGGGAAGGTGGGACCTGTACAAGCGGGACGGGTTACACCCGAGCAGGACCGGGACCAATGTCCTCGTGGGGGTGTTTGCTAGTGCTGTTGGGGAAGGTTTAAACTAGAGTGGCAGGGGGATGGGAACCTGAGCGGGGAGTCAGAAGGGAATAAAGTTGAGAGCAGCAAGAGAGGGGAAGACCCAGGGGAAATCTACAATACAAATAGTACAAACAGTTGTTCAAGAACAAGTGAAAGGGAAAAGCGTAGAGCAGCGGAAAGAAAGTGTACTTTAGGCACGACAGATAAAATAAAAACTAGAAGGCGTAAGGCGATTAACCCAGCATCAAAGCTGAAGGTCAGGCTAGGGTGTGTGGCCCAACTAAGAGTTCTATATACAAATGCACGGAGTATAAGGAATACATTAAATGAACTACAGGTTCAAATTCAAATTGGAGGGTATGACATGATAGCTATTACTGAGACTTGGCTGCAGGATGGTCAGGATTGGGAACTAATTATACCGGGTTATAAGGTCTACAGGAGAGATAGGGAAAATGGAAGAGGGGGAGGAGTAGCCTTAATGATTAGAAATTAAATCGCTTCTATGATAAAGGGGGATATAACGAGAGGTAAACAGCCAACAGAGACCTTATGGGTTGAATTGAGAAATAGGAAAGGATCTAAGACTATAGTGGGAGTTGTATATAGGAGCCCTGGCAGCAGCTCTGAAGTGCTAGATTGTATAAATGCAGAGATTAGACAAGCGTGTAAGAAAGGCAGAGTGGTCTTAATGGGGGACTTTAACCTTCACATAGATTGGGAAAAGCAGACTAGCAACTGTCAAAAAGGTAGTGAATTTCTTGAGTGTGTCTGGGATAGTTTTCTGCAGCAATATGTCCTAGAGGCAACAAGGGGGCAAGCCATACTAGATTTAGTAATGAGTAATGAACCAGATTTAGTTAACGGCTTAACTGTGCGTGAACATCTATCCAATAGTGATCATAACATGATCGAGTTCAATGTAGTGTTTGAAAGGGAAAAAAGTGAATCAGCTGCTAAGATTCTAGACTTGGGCAAGGCCGACTTCAATGGGATGAGACAGAGACTGTCCACAGTAAACTGGGCAAATCTGTTAATGGGTAAAACGACTGATGATCAGTGGGAAATGTTTAAAGAAACATTTAATGTGATACAGAATCGGTTTATACCCCTGAGGGGCAAGAACTCTACTTGCCAAAAAAAACAGCCATGGACAACTAAAGAGGTAAAGGGACTGTATAAGACAAGGAAAGGGCATACAAAAAGGCAAAAAATGGCACAGATCCTGGCGAATGGGAAAGATACAAAGATCAAGAAAGGGTCACAAAACAGATAGTAAGGGCTACCAAAAGAGAGTATGAAAAGAAACTCGCAAGGGATATCAAAACCAATACAAAGAACTTTTATAGTTATATTAGGAAAAAGAGGGTGGTCAGGAGCAGTGTTGGCCCCTTAAAAACTGAAAGTGGGGATATTGTAATTTACAATGGGGAAATGGCGGACATGTTGAAGAATTACTTTGCGTCAGTATTTACAGTCGAAAAAGAGGATAGCATGCCGGAAATCCCAAGAAAACTTATATTGAATCGGGGACAGGGACTCGATAAAATTAACATAAGTAAAGCAACAGTAATGAAGAAAATAATAGCACTAAAGAGTGACAAATCCCCAGGACCAGATGGTTTCCATCCCAGGGATTTAAAGGAAGTAGGTGAGCACATTGCGGATGCCCTAACTATAATCTTTCAAAGTTCTCGAGATTCAGGAACTGTCCCTCTAGATTGGAAAATTGCACATGTCACTCCGCTTTTTAAGAAAGGAGAGAGAGGGAAACCAGGGAATTATAGACCAGTTAGCCTAACATCTGTTGTGGGGAAAATGCTGGAGTCTATAATTAAGGATAGGGTGACTGAACACCTCGAGAATTTTCAGTTAATCAGAGAGAGCCAGCATGGATTTGTGAAAGGTAGGTCGTGCCTGACAAACCTGATTGAATTTTTTGAAGAGGTGACTAAAGTAGTGGATAGGGGAATGTCAATGGATGTTATTTATATGGACTTCCAGAAGGCATTTGATAAGGTCCCACGTAAGAGACTGTTAGCTAAGATAGAAGCCCATGGAATCGAGGGAAAACTACGGATTTGGTTAGGAAGTTGGCTGAGTGAAAGGTGACAGAGAGTAGGGATAATGGGAAGGTACTCACATTGGCAGGATGTGACTAGTGGAGTCCCGCAGGGATCTGTCTTGGGGCCTCAATTATTTACAATATTTATTAACGACTTAGATGAAGGCATAGAAAGTCTCATATCTAAGTTTGCCGATGACACAAAGATTGGTGGCATTGTAAGCAGTGTAGATGAAAACATAAAATTACAAAGCGATATTGATAGATTAGGTGAATGGGCAAAACTGTGGCAAATGGAATTCAATGCAGACAAATGTGAGGTCATCCACTTTGGATCAAAAAAGGATAGAACAGGGTACTTTCTAAATGGTAAAAAGTTAAAAACAGTGGATGTCCAAAGGGACTTAGGGGTTCAGGTACATAGATCATTGAAGTATCATGAACAGGTGCAGAAAATAATCAAGAAGGCAAATGGAATGTTGGCCTTTATATCTAGAGGACTAGAGTACAAGGGGGCAGAAGTTATGCTGCAGCTATACAAAACCCTGGTTAGACTGCACCTGGAGTACTGTGAGCAGTTCTGGGCACCGCACCTTCGGAAGGACATATTGGCCTTGGAGGGAGTGCAGCGTAGGTTTACTAGAATGATACCCGGACTTCAAGGGTTAAGTTACGAGGAGAGATTACACAAATTGGGGTTGTATTCTCTGGAGTTTCGAAGGTTATGGGGTGATCTGATCGAAGTTTATAAGATATTAAGGGGAACAGATAGGGTGGATAGAGAGAAACTATTTCCGCTGGTTGGGGATTTTAGGAGTAGGTGGCACAGTCTAAAAATTAGAGCCAGACCTTTCAGGAGCGAGATTAGAAAACATTTCTACACACAAAGGGTTGTAGAAGTTTGGAACTCTCTTCCGCAAACGGCAATTGATACTAGCTCAATTGCTAAATTTAAATCTGAGATAGATCGCTTTTTGGCAACCAAAGGTATTAAGGGATATGGGCCAAAGGCAGGTATATGGAGTTAGATCACAGATCAGCCATGATCTTATCAAATGGCGGAGCAGGCACGAGGGGCTGAATGGCCTACTCCTGTTCCTATGTTCCTATGGTTGTTCTTAGTACTGTTGCCTCACTGGTAGATAAATCAGTTAGTATCAGCAACCTGAAATGTATACAAATTAATGAGAACACAGATTTAAACTTTATATGTGGCCCACATGGCTCCATTGTGTGAACCCAGAAAGACTAAAGCTTGGAAGTTCCTGATCTAAATGACAGGACAAGCTAAATGGGGTGAAGGCCTTTTTCTAGTTCTTGCTATCTTTTGATCGTATGCATTGTCAGTTGTATTAGTAATTGTGGTGTTTGAGTCAGCGGGAGTACCTCTTCTCTACCTCCAAAGATGTAAAGTCGAAGGGTATTTGGAGTATATGTTCTCAACCAGAGAGCACGTTTTCTATAGCACTTCATCTTAAATTCCGCATCATTCTGTATTTACACTGGGGATATGTAAGCTTTATGTAGTATATAGCTTTGGCTAAATACTCTCTTACAAGGAAAAATTGGTTGGCTGATAAACTAATATTCTAGAGTCTGGGCAGGAGTCTCATCAAAGCACTCAGCATTGAAGTAAATACCACTGGGCGCTATCATGAAAGATAGTGAGACACTAATTCTTCTGTGTTCTTTGTGTTTAGGAGAGTGAACCCGTCTCGATGTATTTGGCAAAGGATGTACCTAACATGTTGAAACAGAGGTTGGCAAGAATGGGGGTGGAGATGCTGCTGAAGATGGTAACCGTGTATAGCTGTAACAAACCAAAAGATGCTGGAATCCTGGGGGCAAATGGCTGTGGATCCTGAAAAAGAAGCGAGAAAGGGAGGGTCCATAAAATATTCAATATAAGGGTCCACATTATGTAAAAGTCCCTGTGCATGGGAGAGTATGGGAAATGCTGGTTCATGAGCCAGGTGATGATTACAATACACTCACTTTGTTTTCCATACTAGAAAACAAAGTTGTAGAGGGAGCTGGATCCATGACTAGATTGGTAGTAACAATTAAATATTTTCCCAACAATATTTTACCCTTGCCTAAAGGTGCTGACTTATGCTGAAGTACAAGTGTCTATTTGTTGTGTATGAGGCTTGACAGTGAGTTCTGGCAGGCTATTTTACTGTGGCGTCACAACATGCAAGCACTTTCCAGCAAGGAGCACTGTAATTGATTTTCCTTTCTTTCCCTAGCCCAGGGGCCAAAAGGCAAATGCAAGCATTTCCACCAGAACCCTGGTATAGACTGGAGTTCAGCTGGGATCTTTTTGGTCTGTTTGGCTCTGTACAAAACATGCGGAAGAGTTCAAAAATCTGTTTATCCATCAGTATGCATGTGTGTAATATTTGTTAATCTCTCGTAGTGTTGCTCATGGTTAGTCAGGGGAAATGGTATGTTTCTTTAACTGTGCTTGTTGTAACCTCTGGAGCAAGCAAGAATAACAGGTCGTCTTATAATCATGTTATTCAGAGGTAACAGCACCATCAGCTGGAGGAAGTAAGAATACCAGGTGTTGCTGCCACCACATTACTCATTGTCAGCGATGGACCATGGCATTAAATGTTATCCATTGGTTTCAATATACCAATGTACCAAATATGACAAACTCAAAAAAAAAGCTCAAATGTTTTAATATATTACTAGTAGACCTCTTGTGGTGTTGCTCATGGTGAGTCAGAGGATTTGCTACGAGGGATGCTTATGTCAAGTAGGGGGTAACATCTGGGCCACTCACTTACAGCAACTTATTATGTCAAATTCCATTTTTATTAAAACTGGTCAATCTCCTGTGGTGTTGGACATGGGGATTCTAGGCCAAGTGCATTATTCTGGTCAAGTAGGGTTAGTGAGTGGATGAATAATTGGAATGGGGAATAAGTGGAGAGGGAGTGGGCAAAGAGAGGATGGGGAAGGGAACAGGGAGGAGAGGCGATATGGCAATCATAGGGATTAAACATAATGGAATGCAAATTGGCAGATAGGATTAGTGAGAGGCAAGTTGACCAGGGACTAGGGGAAGGTCATGATACAGGGACTTGAGGGGGTTTATAGTGCAATAACTGTAAAAAGGTTGGCTTCAGTCAGCAGGTGATAGTGCACAGCAGGGAGAGCCCACAGAGAGAGGGGACATTATACATAATGTTTACTAAGCTCAAATTGCAATAGAATTTTTTTCCGAAATATGCCGAATTCATGATTTACAAAAAGAATCCCCTTATTTTATTTTTCCTTGGCATTGTGACATCGCTAACTGTTGACCTGTTTTTTTCTGTAGGTGTTTGTGGATAACTTTGTTCATGGAGACCTTCACCTGAGAAATATCCTCATCCAGGGGGCTGATCAGTTCAACCTTCAACATGATGACAAGACCACCATTGTAGACTTATGCGATACACTGATTGTTAATGTGCGTCCATCGCAGTGTCCACTAAAGCTTGTTCTTCTGGATACTGGCATTGTTACTGAACTCCAGCCATCTGACTTACACAATTTCAAGGCTGTCTTCACCGCTGTGATTGAAGGACAGGTATGAGCCTGTGATTCCCCTCCCCACTCTATGAGCACCAATCATGTCCAAAAGGCCATGCAAGGGACCTGGTCCATACCCATGGAAGTTGTGTGCTAGTTTTTTGATCCCACTCTTTAATCTAGCTGAGAATTCCAAAGTTAGTGCTATTTCCCCACTTGCGAGTGTGGGTTTAGCATCAACAATTTGAATATGGAAATCATTTAATTAATTGCAGCACTAAATATTTAACAGTTGGATTGTACTATTGAGTTCATGCTTTGTAGTCATGGTGACTGTTACTCAGTACCATGTATTCCTTTATTCTTTCCTCTCCAAGTCATTCAATCCAATTTAGTTTCCTGTTCCTTTAATTCTTAGTCATGTTTCAGTTTTCTTCATCCTCAAACCTGGGGCTTCTGATTGGAGAGATGAGTTGGGGGTGGGGTTAAAGCAGGATGCAAGCTAAAGAAAAGTAGTAGTAACAACAGCTTGCTTTTATATAGCACCTTTAAAGTAGGAAAACGTCCCAAGGCGTTATGAAACAAAATTTGACACTGAGCGACATAAGGAGACATTAGGACAGGTGACCAAAAGTTGATCAAAGAGGCAGGTATTAAGGAGCGTCTTAAAGGAGGAGAGAGAGGTAGAGAGACGGAGAGGTTTGGGGAGGGAGTTCCAGAGTTCAGGGCCTAGGTAGCAGAAGGCACAGCCACCAATGGTGGAGCGATGAAAATCGGGGATCTGGAAGAGGCCAGAATTGGAGGAGCGCAGAGATTTCAGAGAGTTGTAAGGCTGGAAGAGGTTATAGAGATAGGGAGGGGCGAGGCCATGGAGGGATTTGAAAACAAGGATGAGAATTTTAAAATTGAGGCGTTGCCGGACCGGAAGCCAGTGTAAGTCAGCGAACACGGGTGATGGGTGAATGAGACTTGTTGCAAGTTAGGATACAGATAGCAGAGTTTTGGACGGGCTCAAGTTTACGGAGGGTGCAAGGTGGGAGGCTGGCCTGGAGAATATTGGAATAGTTGAGTCTAGAGGTAACAAAGGCATGGATAAGGGTTTCAGCAGCAGATGAGCTGAGGCAGGGGTGGAGACAGGCGATGTTATGGAGGTGGAAGTAGACGGTCTAGTTCAGCCTCAGACAGTGGCCAGGGAGAGGGATGGAATCGGTGGCTAGGGAATGGAGTTTGTGGCGGGAACCAAAGACAATGGCTTCAGTCTTCCCAATACTTAATTGGAGGAAATTTCTGCTCATCCAATACTGGATGTCTGATAAGTATTGTCGGACAAAGTAGACGAGGACTTACAATACATAGCAGCCGTTGTGTGTGCTGCACCTGCCCATCCCAATGAGGTACACAGCAGGTTTACCAAACTCACCTGGATTTCTGTTTCATATTGTGTAACACTTGTTTTTTTTTTATTTTCAGGGTGAGCAGGTAGCAGAGTTACTACTGACCCAAGCCAGAACCAGTGAGTGCCGGGACATACAACTGTTTAAATCTGAAATAGAAAAACTTGTGAGCGAAGCTGGGAAGAACACAGGT
Organism: Heptranchias perlo; assembly: GCF_035084215.1. NCBI lineage: Eukaryota > Metazoa > Chordata > Chondrichthyes > Hexanchiformes > Hexanchidae > Heptranchias > Heptranchias perlo. The sequence continues at coordinate 33,741,472 of NC_090342.1, read as the reverse complement.
TCGCTGGGAAAGGTATTGTCATATTAAGAGCAGATAGCAACATTCCCCAGTTAAGGGAAGTGAGGCTGCATTATAACACTGATATAATGCAGCATTGTGGAACAAGCACTACCAACTTGCAAAGCATATTCCATATTCAGAGGCTTAATAGGAGTTTTCTAAGTCCACTGTGTTTGTAGTAATAATGCTGATTTCTACTTAATTGTCCCAGAGTGAAGTGGCTGCATGGAATACTGTAGTTGTGTAGTTCCTTTTAGCTAGCTGAGATTGCAATATTTGATTTGGGCTACCAGATGAGAGAAGGGTAGGTGGGCTGATACTACCAGTTTGGTGAGGGAGGAGGAAAGAATTGTTTAATGCCTAGAGACATGTCTGTGTTGGCTGATCTCATTTTAAACCTTTTTCCTCTTATCTGCTCAGCTCCAGGTGGCAGGTTTACTGGGTAAAGTTTTGGAAACACTCCTCACACACAAGGTAGAGTGGAATTCTGGGCTTGGTTGCATGTGTACCTCTTTGTTTTTGATTGAATGAAATCCGACTGCAGCTCTATGTTTGCTTTCCTTCTCCCAACACTAGGTCAAGGTGGAAAGTAACTTGGCTTCCATCATCTTTGCCATCATGGTCTTGGAGGGTCTCGGTCGTTCTCTGGATCCCGAACTGGACTTGCTGGAAGTGGCCAGACCTTTGCTGCTAAAGAACGTCGCGGGTTTGTAATGAGAGTCACACACTGTCTGTAGCATTGCATTTTTGACCACCCTTCCTCAGGGAAGGGGAGGAGAGAACATATCTGCCAGAGATACACATCCATTCAATGTTAGATCATTATCACACTGGGGATTTAATGATTTCTTTAACTACAGGCTGATGCCAAGGCCAGTAAAAGTCCATTTGCAGAATAATTCATGATGTATCCCAGTGTTTTGAGCCCTTGTGAAACTCTGAGCAAAGAATTTAAATGTCTGTGCAGAGAGCTCTACTGGATCTATTGATTCTGTCCCTCTGCACTGACAAACTGAACAACTGTGATTTTCAATGATGGTGATGTGAGTCTATGATTGTCTGTAGGCACAAAGTGGGAGGGTTAATAAGTTAGCACATTACATTGGCGCTATACCATAAACTAAAAGCATAACTTCCCAACAGTTTCCCTATGCATTAAGTTCCTGATTTCACCCGTGTTGTACCCTGTGTTTCATTAGAGGGAGGTATGGAGAACTTGTCTGAGGAACACTCCTTGCATGGGGAAGCTTGATCACATTTTAGGAGAGGGGTGGGGGGAAGTCACTTTTTGAAAAGGAGTTCACAGTAGTTTGAGTATCACCAACTCAGTGGAGTCACACAACTGTGACAAAGGTCTCTGTTTTTAGCTCTAATTTTGTTGGAGAGATGCAATTGTACTGTTTTATTGCTTGGTTCAAGATTTACTCATCTCTGTATATTTCTGTGTGTCTACCTCTGTATACAGCATAAAAAGGTACTGAACGGGAGTAGGCTGTGGTCCTGCTTCCACAGAACATTTACAGTTTACCACAAAATCTACTACAGTCTCCTTTCTCTTCCCCTTCTTGTCACCGTCATTTCACCTTTCATTTCTCCTCTCTCCAGTAGCCTGCTCCCCCGTATCCCCCTCCCAACTGCTACCCAACCAATCATTGGTTCTCTGCCTTCCTACTCTCTTTCCGTCATTCCAGGCTTGAATCCCCCTTGGATAAGGCCACAACTACCTTGTGTGCCTCTCTCATCATTCTACGATGGACATATCAAGGCATTCATCGCTGCCTCCTTACGTGCAGCAACACCAAGTGCCCCATCCTCTTCTCTTTCCGACCTTCCCACTTACTGTGCCTGCTGGGTGCTCATCTTTCCGTTATCTCAATTTGCCCATTATTGCCTCCTTGGATGGTGTTAGCTGATGAACAATCACTGCCCCCTCTGCGTTTCCTTCCAGAATGTCCATTTTTTTCACAAACAAGGCCCTTGCCATCCACGGCAATTATTGTAGACAGTTGTATTGACATCTTGGATTTGATTGAAACTTGGCTCAAGGACAACATCTTACCCCTTACTGAAGATTCCCCACCTGGCTATACTTTCCACCGCTTATCCTGCCCAAACTGCCATGGTGGTGGTGGGCTCATCATCAAATCACACTTTGGTCTCTCCCCTGCTCCTCTGGCACTTTCTTTGCCTTCAAGCACCTCACACCATTCCAACCCTCTCGCCTCCTTTAAAATCCTCGTTCCCTACTCCGAGTTTTTCTCTGAGATATCCTCCCTACTTTCCTCCCTCAGCCTCTGCATTGAGTGACTCTCATCCTCAGTGATTTCAATCTCCATCTCAGTTCATCTCGCACTCCTTTGATTTCACTGCCTTCCTGTCCTCCCAAAACCTCTCCCTCCGTATAAACTCCTCTCTCGGCCATCCCCTCAACCTTGCCATCTTGTCATGGCCTATCCCATGGTCTTGATCACAGACAAAGCCACTTCCGAATACTTCCTTCTGTATTCTCCCAATTATAACTACACTTTCAAAATTCCAACTGCCTAGACTTTGGCCTTCCATTTGTCACGATTCTCCTGCAGCTGTCGATCCACAACTTCAAGTCCAAGAGCGCCAACTTGAGCATATCTGGCACACAACTGATTTAGCCATCCATCACCAGATCTGGCTGAACCACATGAAGAACTATTGAGCCTTATTCTCCTTTGCCAAAACTGCCCACAACTCCAGGATCATCCCTAACAGCAAAAATAACCCCGGCTTCTTTTCTCCGCTGCCAATCATCTTCTTAAAACCCTCTCTCCTCCCCATCCATCCTCACCTGCAACAAGTGTGAGGAGCTCATGGACTCCTTTGTCACTAAGATTGAGCCCATCTGTTCAGCTGCCTCTGCTGTTTCCCCCTTTTTCCCACCAATACAAACCTCCCTCCGGGCTCCCCCTTCCCATAGCCCTGAACTTGTGACTTTCTCAAGTTTCACTCTTACCTCCCCTCAGGCTCTCTCCAAGCTTATCTTGCCATTGAGACCCACCTCCTGCTCCCTTGACCCCATTCCCATTAAACTGCTGACTACCTATCTTCCCTTCCTGATTCCCAGGCTAGCTGACATTGTACTCAGGTACTGTCCCCCTCTTTCAGAAACAGCCATAACCACCCCCTCAAAAAACCCACCTTGACCCCTTTGTCCTTGCAAACTACTGCCCCATCTCCAACCTCTCTTTCCACTCTTTGAACATGTTGTCACCCCCCAAATCCATGCCCATCTTTCCCGCCACTCCTTGTTTGAATTTCTCCAATCAGGTTTCCACCCCTGCCATAGTACTGAAACGGCTCTAACCAAAGTCGTATTATATTGTCTGTGGTTGTGACCATGGTGCGCTATCCCTCCTTGTCCGCCTTGACCTTTCTGCAGCCATTGATATGGTTGACCACACCATCCTCCTCGAACGCCTCTCCTCTGTTATCAAGCTCAGTGGGACTACCCTCGCTTGGTTCCACTATTATCTATCCAATCGTAACCAGAGCATCTCCAACAGTGGCTTCTCTTCTTGCACCCACCCCATTACCTCTGGTGTTCCCCAAAGGTCTATCCTTAGCCCCCTCCTCTTCCTCATCTACTTTCTGCCCTTCGGTGACATCATTCAAAGACATAGGGTCAGCTTTCACATGTACAGTGACCTCTCTGACAGCTCCACCTCTCCAGAATTAAATTATGAAGGAATATAAAAAGAAATAGTAAAGTATTCTACAGACACATAAATAACAAAATAAAAATCAGGATAGGGATAGGGCCACTAAGGGATACACGCGATAAACTCACACGTAATGACAGCAAAATGGCAGAAATATTGAATAGATACTTTGCCTCAATATTTACCAGGGAGACTAACAAGGTGGGCATGACATTAGAAGAAGAGATCAAAAAAAGATATAAAAACATTTAAGATAGAAAGAGGGGAGATAATAAACTAACCAAACTTAGAGAGGATAAAACCCCCTAGTCTGGATAGATTGCATCCATGCATGTTAGAATAAGTTAGAGAAGAGATAGCAGAGGCAATATTACATATATATAAAAATTCTTTAGAAAAGGGAATAGTGCCAGAGGACTGGCGGAGAGCTAATGTGATTCCTATATTTGAAAAAGGAGATATAACGAGTCCAGGGAACTATAGACCAGTTAGCGTAAAGTCAGTGGTAAGAAAGATAATGGAATCCTTACTCAAAGATGTAACAGAAAAACATCTAGAAAACAAAAATATAAGAGTAGTCAGCACGGCTTTCAGAAGGGAAAGTCATGCTTGACCAACCTTATTGAATTCTTTGAAGAAGTAACAGAAAGAGTAGACAAGGGTAATGCAGTAGATGTAATGTATTGGGATTTACAAAAGGCCTTCGATAAGGTACTGCTTAGTAGAATCATAACTAAGGTCAGAGCATGAGGAGTCAGGGGACAAGTAGCGGAATAGATAGCAAGTTGGCTACAAAACAGAAAACAGAGAGTAGAGGTTAAGGGTAGCTACTCAGACTGGCAAAAGGTGAGAAGTGGTGTTCCACAGGGATCGGTGCTGGGACCATTGTTGTTCACAATTTATATTAATGATTTGGACTCAGGAATCGGTTGTACAATTTCAAAATTTGCAGACGATACCAAATTGGGGGGAGTAGTTAATACAAAGGAAGAACGCGTCAAAATGCAAGAAGACATTAATAAATTTGCAGAATGGGCATGTAATTGGCAAATGAATTTCAATGTAGATAAGTGTGAGGTGATGCATTTTAGAAGGAAGAATAAGGAGGCCACATACTGATTGGATAATAACAGTCTAAACTGGATAGAGGAACAAAGGGATCACAGAGTACAGATCACTAAAAGTAGTGGCGCAGATTAATAAGGCCATAAAAAAGGCAAACCAAGCACTGCGGTTCATTTCTGGAGGGATAGAATTGAAAAGCAGAGAAGTTATGTTAAACTTGTATAGAACCTTGGTTGGACCACACTTGGAGTACTTTGAACAGTTCTGGTCTTCATATTATAAAAAAAATAGAGGCAATGGAGAAGGTGCAGAAAAGATTCACAAGGATGATGCCAGAACTGAGAGGATGGATATACTCATCAGGGAAGACTATACGGTCCGGGGTTCTTTTCTCTAGAAAGAGAAGACTGAGGGGTAACCTGATCGAGGTCTTTAAAATAATGAAAGGGTTTGATAGGGTAGATGCAGAGAAAATGTTTTTACTTGTGGGGGAGTCCAATACTAGAGGTCCTCAATATAAGATAGCCATTAATAAATCCAATAGGGAATTCAGGAGAAAATCTTTACCCAAAGAGTGGTTTGAATGTGCTATCACATGGAATGGTTGAGGCAAATAGCATAGATGCATTTAAGGGGAAGCTAGATAAGCATACGAGGGAGAAAGGATTAGAAGAGTATGGTGATAGGGTTGGATGAAGCAGGGAGGGAGAAGGCTTGTGTGGAGCATAAACGCCTGTGTAGACCAGTTGGGCTGAATGGCCTGTTTCTGTGCTGTAGGCTTGATGCAACCTCACTCAGCACAAAGCCTGTGGTGGGGCCATCAGACCGCTTGTCTGACATCCAGTTTTGGATGACCCGCAATTTCCTCCAGTTAAACATTGGGAAGTCCGAAGCCATTGTCTTCAGCCCTGGCACAAACACCGTACCCTTGCCATTCCCCTTCCTGTCATTGTTTGCAACCTCAGCATCCTATTCAATCCTGAGCTGAGCTTCCAACCCCATAATCTCCTCCGTCACAAAAACCACTTACTTCTACCTCTGTAATATCACCCAGCTCTGCCCCGCTTCAGCCCATTGCTGCTGAAACTCTCATCCATTCCTTTGTCACCTCAGACTCGATTTTTCTAATGCTGTCCTGGCTAGCCTCCCACCCTCTATGCCCTGTCCTGGCCAGCCTCCCACCCTCTATGCTCTGTCCTGGCCAGCCTCCCACCCTCTATGCTCTGTCCTGGCCAGCTTCCCACCCTCTATGCTCTGCAAGCTCATCCAAAGCTCTGCTGCTCATATCCTGTCCTGCTCACCATCACCCCTGTCCTCGCTGACCTACATTGATTGGCTTCTGGTCTCCCAACATCTCAAATTTAAAATGCTCATTTTGGTATTGATATCCCTCCATGGCCTCACCACTCCCTATCTGCAACCGCCCCAGAACTCTCTGTTCCTATTACTCTGGCCTCCTGTGCATCCATCCCCCTCCTTCCACCCTACCATTAGCAACCGTGCCTTCAGCCATTTAGGCCCCAGCCTCTGGAAATAACCCCAGCTACAATGCAGAACATACATCGTATCCATTCCAGTGACCATGTCGTAGTTGACACACATCAGGAAGACCACAGCCAAATGGCTTCCACTGTACTGTACTTGTCTTGTAATGCTAATGTGTGTTTTATATTAGACAGTTGCTATATGATGTGCTGAATGAGTTTAAAATAGGAATGTCCAAGCTACTGTCCATGGACCACGAGCAGTCCCCAAGCAATGGCAATATAGCCCTGAAGGTCCAGGCAACTCAGACTTATTGTGCTTATAATACTTATTCATTAGTTTGACCTGTTTGAATTTTGTAGACCTGGGAGTTCTTAGCACTGTTGCCTCTTTGGTGGATAAATCCTAAATCCAAATTAATGGGAACGTGAATTTAAACTTTGAGCTCGAAATTGTTCGGTCATTTCAACATACTTCACTGTAACTCTTACTGGAGTTTAGCAGAATAACCACAAACTCCACTGGGACCCGAAAATGCCGGGTCCAGACCAGTGTTGGAATTTCCATTGGTCTTGTTTGGGGTGGAGCCTCCACCAGCCCCAAACGCGGCCACCGACTCCGCCCCAAACGCGGCCACCGACTCCGCCCCAAACGCGGCCACCGACTCCGCCCCAAACGCGGCCACCGACTCATAGGAAGGAGGTGGGAACTCACTTTGTTAGGTGTTCCTGTTTTTTCAGCCTCAAAGGGATCTGGCGTAAGTTTGGAGGTAAATATGCCCAGTGTTATGAAGTGAGTCCCACTGGGGACGGACAAGCCTAAGGAAACAGCCTGGACCTCCAAACACAAGATAAATTTTTTAAAAATTAATGACATTATTGACCTCCTTACAAAGCCACAAAATTATCTGTGTAGGTGGCGGGCACCCAAGATGTGCCACTGGCAATATTTAAATTCGGTGACCTCCCATTGACCCCACATAGTCTGGCGGTAACTGGTGAGTGTGATCCCACTTAACTGCCAGGATTGGGTGTCCAGGTTATTTCGGGCCCTATATGTGGCCCCTGGAGCTCCTTACAGCACACGAAGACAAAATGCTTGGCCACCCCTGGTGTAAAATATACTGCAGTCCACGCAATAAGAAAATAATTGTTTGTGTTTGGCTGCTTTTCTTCTCAATAAATTGGTCTAATAACAAAGTAGATCTGTTCATAGAAAATACAACATTCGTTGATATATATCTGTAATAAATATTTCATTGGGAAAGAAAAATTCTGTGATCTTTCCTCCAAGCCTGTTTCTTTTGTAATGTAAAAACACTGAATTCTAAAAGTCATGACCAGTTTAAACTGAACAGCAGCAGTCTTTTAATTTGTGACAATGTTACATTGTCATCATAGATCATCATTTATGTAAAGCCAGGCAGCACAGGAATCTTATACATGTGTCCACCTGCCATCTCAAGCGAGAGGAATTACCTCACTAACGCAGACAAGTCCCTAGAACCTCACCAATGAAACACTCTTGACAGGGAATCTTGTAATTAATGAATATCAGCAATGTTCCTAACTACTATGCACCACACCAATAATGCAAATCAACTCCCTATTCTTTAACTCTTGGCTGCATAAATATTCTATCATACCAAACCAATCTCCCCCATCCTGCAACTTTCTTAATGTTGTCTTCCACTATACAATAACACCTTTAACATAAAAAATGTCCCAAGGCACAAATAATTGTCAGTGTAAGTCATACCTTCCGCCTTGCTGAACTCCCTCTCACTTGCCCGTCACTGCCTCTCACCTTGTTTTCACCCCCTCTCAACTAGCTATCGCTCCCTCCCGCCTTGCCGTCGCTCCCTCCCGCCTTGCCGTCGCTCCCTCCCGCCTTGCCGTCGCTCCCTCCCGCCTTGCCGTCACTCCATCCTCTCTTGCCATGCTCCCTCTCACCTTGCTGTCACTAATTTCCACTTTGCCAGCATTTCTTTTGCCCTTGTTGCTCCTTTTACCGTTTCACCTAGACAAAAAGTCAGTTGTACTATTTATTTAAAGGAATTATAAAAAATACACAAGCCATGAAGGAAATACAGAAATAAATCTAAGGATACAGGAAACATCTGATCAGCAACTCAGAATGCTGCACACAATTTTGCGATTCTGTATAAAACAATGATATAATTTGAATTTGTGAACTATTATAAAGGAAGACTAAGATTGAAAAAATGTGCGAAGATTACCTTTAATCAGTGCCCTTTAAAATTATGTGTCCATGTTTTTCGGTTTCGGAAATAAAAGGGACTTCCCTCAAGGTCTGAGTTGCCATCTAATGAACAGAATAAAAATAAAGATTCACCTACAGCTCTTCTGATAGCTCAACAGGTAAATGCTCAGGAAGATTGCAGGTTAGACAACTGGCCTGTGCTGAGTTAGCTGATCAGTAGGGGCACTACTCTTGGCAGCAGAATGGAGTTTTTTTAAAAAAACTTTTGTCCAACTACTGCCCCTTTCATACATGAAAACAGGGCAGTAGGCAGACAAAAATCGCTCATTTCTCTTGGAGAAGATTGCTCAGTTAATGCTAATTAGTGGCATAATATTGGAAGCTGAGTACTATGGACACAACTCCAGATCTAACCGTGAGAGAGAAACTTATTTCGAAGGAGCCACCAAACAGCTATCATTAAACATAGTCAATATCTGGGATTCTTGCTAGATGGAAGAAGCAGTAGCTACGAATGAAATGCACTGGTCTCACAACAGAAATAATTTCTCACCAGGTTTCTTGTGAAGAGGAGCTGAGGGGATCTGTTTCCAGTATTTCCATGTATCCTTTTCTTTCACCTCTTGTGTGGTCTGAATCCCTTTAAACAGACCACAGCCCGTGTTGACAGCACTGTCTACAGATGCAGACTTATTCCTGTTCAAATTAACCAGACTAGAAGATTTACACCTTAGGGTCTTCAATTTATCTATCTTCTCAATATCCCTCTCAGAGGACCGCTTGCTTCCCATGACAAACTCAACAGACTTAAGTCTCTTTTTCTTCATTGGTGAATTTGACCCAAATGGCAGATCATGTTGAGAGAGTTGTTCCTTTACTTTCTGACTCAGTTCTTCTTTAGTCAGAGTTGTCCCAGGGATCTTTTCATCTTCAAGCCTACTTCTAGAGGCAACAGAGCTGCCAGGAAACATCATCTCTGGGCCTAAGTGGCTTAGTGGGTTATCAGGGATCCAGCACAACCCTTGGTTGTAATTGGAATGATGGCCTTGGCATATACAAGGGACCCTGAAGTGGTACACAGGCTCAAACCCATCCACATGACTCCGTGACCCCCTGTACCCAGGTGGCACAATCTGTGGATAATTAGGGTAAGTTTCTAGAAGCTTCTGTTTAGCTGTGATGGTCATCTGGAGTTCCAAAATGATTCGCTCACACAGGAGCAGAGGAATCCATACTGCTATTCCAGGAGGAATTTTCTCTGTTTTGCCATTCCAGAAATTTACAATCAAACCTTCACTGCCATCATGATCTAAAAACAAAATTAAGAAGTTTTTTTTCTTCAGCAAAACTTTCCTTTGAATCTTGTACAAACTTACCAAACTGAGCATTAAAGGTAAACAACATTACAAATATAGGTAATCTTATTAGAATTAATATAATCATGGTAACTTAGAAAAAGGTGCATGGGATGGGAAAGAAAGTGAGGAAAACCACTCCTTATGTGGGAGACAGTGGGGAAAAATGAGCATAAAAGTAGGGACAAAGGGCCAAGCGGTGTGGCGTTAGGAGAAAGGACAAGAGCCAAGGTCTGCACGCTTCCCAGAGGATCGGGTAATTTCGCTTTCTCTTAACTATTGCTTAAATCTTAAATAGATTATACTTTGTATTCCGTGTATTCAATAAACTGTACTTGTCCACAAACCAATTGGTCTCTCCCCTGCCCCCTGATTTTCTTACAACATTAAAGGTAAAGTTAATGAATAGGGAGATGACTGAAGGACAGAAAACAGAAGTAGAAATACAAATGCAAGGAGGTGATGATATTTCTGTACTAGGCATTGTTTAGGCCACACTTAGAATACTGTGTGCAGTTTTATGCATAACAGATAATTAAATGGAAAGTCCACCAATTTCCAAGGCTGAAGCTTTGCACATGCAGTGCGTTGCTAACTTTACGTGAACTTGTCGTCTCTGCAGAGACAACAGAGCATTTGAGCTGCTACATGCTTGAGCTGGAACCTACACTCTTTTGTCTAAAATGTGGTCTGGATTCAGTGCTTCAAACGTACTGCAATTGCCTGAGGAGGACCAGTAAGAGTAGCAAAAGACTGACTGTGATGACAGGTGACAAAACATACTGTGAGGTATCACTGATATGCCATACATCAGGTCTACCGTCCCAGACGCAGCTGTCTGGAAATAACTACAGTGCAGTGCCTTAGGAGACTATGGCTAAGCAGGGAAATTGTAACAGGGGAGTGCCATCTTCTTCATAAAGACCTCCGGATGTCAGGCAAGGTGAGTGCCATCACATTTTACCAAATTTTACAATGTTGTCTTACAACTCATCATCACAGCCTTTCACTGTAAGTTTGGTATAGCATCATATAAGAATGAACAGCACTCTGGGAATTGCTCACTGACTTCCCAGAGGCACAGATATACCCATGTTTCTGCTGCCTATTCTGTACTGCTGCTATGCCAGTGAATTTGCCCTGTGGCCCATCAAATGTAGCAGTGTGCAAACAACAAACACACTGTTAATGCAAGCTATCTGCATGCATAGAAACACACAAAGTAGAGTTGGGCTATATATTTGGATGACACACATCTCCTATCTTCACAGTTTCAACACATGTCTCTTCTATCTACGTGGAAGAAAATCCCACATGTAACAGGCACCAAGAACTGTAACAGGAAGAGGCACAGCAAGCAAAATATCTTTGAACCCCTACTAGGAGATAGCCCTGCAGATTGTGAGCTGGGAGGCAATAAAGAAAGTGGGGCAGAGGACATTGGGGGACCGTCCCGCCCCAAGCTCAGGGCTAGTACCATACCTTGTTCATTATCCTTTCTCCCACTGTCTGGTTACTCACTAATTCATTCATTGAAACAAAGATATGCTGTGCACCACAACAGCATAACATACAAAATCTTGCCATATTTGAAGTGGTGTCTTACTGGCAGCATTGTAAACTATGTTCTTGTTCAAGGAGACCCCAAAGGGCAATGTGCAACTTAACCCCAGCACCTCATAGCACTCTGCATCACACAGTCCTACAGTGGCAAGTACCAGTCCAGGGAGGTTAGTGAGTTACAGGAGGGTGATTCACTGAGCACAAGTAAAAAGGAGCAAGTGCACATGGATTTGAAGGAGCAGCAAACCACTGGCCAGAGAACCAGACATAGCTCTCCTTTGGCTACTGATTTGACTTCAATGGAAAAGAAAATCGGGCGTGGTGTAATATGGGCTGGCAATTCATTATCAGCATTTTTCGCGCAACTGCTGAAGACCAGTTTCACCCCCAGAGAGAGAGAAGTCAATGGAGATAAAAATCAGGAGAGATGTAAGACGTGCTGCCAAAATCGCTATTACCCGTTTTATACTATAGCTAAAAAGTCAAAATATTGTTCTGCAAGCCAAAAAATGATATTAAGAAATTGCAAATACATAAAGCACAAACAATGTCACGCAGCTAGACAGCTCCGAGGTGATACTGCCTGATAAAAACTGAACAAGTATTAGGGTATCTTACAAACATTTCTTATGGGAACTCTTTTTAAGCATCATTACTACACACACAAGCATGTGTGCTTGCTCATTGTATCTTTTCCATACAGAAGTATCCCATGCATGCTAACCACTATTTTCCCTGGTTCTCTCAAAGAAGTACTGCATTCTGTAACCCTGCTTTTACTTGTTAACATGGTTCAGTGGGACAAGGATTTAAAAAGTTTGTCAGGGTTGACTCCCTTGCATGTCTATTTGGTGCGTGTTGTGGCTCAACTTAGCCGATTTCTTCAGGACTAACATTATGTTTCATAGATCTTTCTGGGTCCCTCCGGATTCTGAACAAAACATTGACCTTTTATTTTCTTCCATACCAGCTGCACCAGGTATCTTCGGGGAGGGGGCGGGGGGGCAAGTGGAATGTCCACCTGTCCAGTAAAACCTGTCTTTCTCTCATTCATTCTAGTAGCAGTTTCATTACCTGGTCAGGGAAAATTTCCCAATGGGCAATATCTTAATGTGTGAGATCTTTATTTTAAGTGGTTTAATGCTTGCCTTAAAATAATGCTGACATCAAAGGATCACCTATCAGAAAAATTCCTCTCATATATATTGCTCAGTTTTGTTGAAGTTCAGTACCTGAAATTAATCCTCGTTGCTCTCTGCCCTGTAAAACTGTCCCTGGGCCATAGCGCTCTATGTCAGCCTCCCATGGAGCCAAGACTTTGCATCCAGGTCCAATGGCAAGCCTTCTTGCATCTTCATAGTGTGTGATATCATAAAGTGCCGTTTCCTGCATGCGACATTGGGCCTTTCGTTTTGTCTTCTTACTTTTGTCGAATTCCACCAAAAATCGACCTGGGTATCCCTAAATATAACAACTTATCAGACATCAGTGAACATAAAGATGTTATTTAATGTGCCTCACTCTGGATTAGAAGTGGTAGGCTCGCCAGTACTTTTCCACTTCCTTTTCTCAGGAGATTAGAAAGAGGTTAGAAAAAAATTGATGGTAGAGGAGGTTGTGCACTGTCTGTTGATGGGCTGATTAGCCATTTTTAGGTTCTTTGCTTTCTCATGTTCTTAATAATGTGCTTCCATTATTTTGGTCTTTATGGGACATATTTTCCTCTAGTCACTAGTTTTAGCGAAAAGATAGATGTACATAAACAGCAGTGCAAAATGGCTAGATTGTTCTAACAGGCTAATTGTATGTGTAGCACTGCTCTGAAGATTGATCCCATCAACAGTAGGTTCATGAGTAACAAACAGTACAAAACGTAGCTCTTTACTTGTTAAGGCTCTATTATTTTCAACTGGAATTCTTAATTCTAAAATGACATTGGCCTAGAATTTGCTGGAGGGGGCCTGTCCTGTTAGACTTTTTCCCTCACCCTTCAGCTCGACAAATTTTTGCGCCACAAATTGCTGGAAGTGCGAGCTGATAACAGTGTGGTGTGGTCAACGGGGCATCTGGGACCTTGGTGAACAACAGGACCAACAGTCTATCTCCCTAACCAATGAGATTTAAGGATTGAGAAAGAAACAGAAGAACGACGGAGAAGGAAATAGGGTGAATTACATTCAGACCAGGAACACAAAGAGAAATAAAGAGAGGGAAAGAAAGTTTGGATTATCATAGTATCATGGTAGGTACAGCAGTGGAGGAGGCCATTCGGCCCATCGTGCTTGTGCCGGCTGTTTGAAAGAGCTATCCAATTAGTCCCATTCCCCATCTCTTTCCCCATAGCCCTGTAAATTTTTTCCCTTCAAGTATTTATCCAATTCCTTTTTGAAAGTTACCACTGAATCTGCTTCCACCACCCTTTCAGGCAGTGCATTCCAGATCATTATGAGAGTGAAAAAAAGAAAGAAAAAGAAAAATTAAGAAATAATTTCTTTAAATTTTAAAAATCTGTAAGAACAATTTACTACCTGCAGGAATGATACTCCACAGTTTCAATTGTTCCCTTTCTGGGCCGGAGTGGTTGAGTGGAATTACAGGAACATAAATCTCGCCATTTAAAGGGTCCTTACGCTTTTAAGTACCAGCCCTAATTTTCTGCAGCAAGTGTAATTGGTAATTAATGCATAAATACAGCAGTGTCTTGAAACTCGCGGGGAGGTTGACAGCGAGCTGCCGTTTTTGCAAGGTGGAGCGGCACAAATCATCCAGCAATTTGTGGCGATTCGCAACTAACGCTCTAACTCTTCCTCTTCCTCGCCACAAGTTGTTGGATGATTTACACACTAATAACAGCGTGAGCATTAAACTAGCTGTTATTTTGCCAGTAAATTGTATTGAAGTGTGGAAACAACTGCACAAGCTTAATAAGGAGGAAAAGTATTATTACAATACAATTTAATAAACCAAACAGATCTGTCTGTGCCCAAGATGTCATTTTGATGGTAGCTGCATCACTGCTGTGAAATAGAGTAACAGACTACATTGGGATGAGGGGCCTAAATCGGGTGAATAGATGAGATTGGGGAAAACAGATTGTTTTTCCTTCCACACTATTCATTCCATCACTGCTTAGCTGTTACTTCAAAACCTTCATGTTCATTAAGGTGACTATTGCTACTTTCCAATTATGTTTGCCCCCACCTGCATAATCTTCCTCATGATTGCCCTTTAACAAGGCCTTAACAAACAAAAGCCGTTTTGTTTTATTTTCTATTCATTTTCTTGAACAGATTTTTGAACAGGTGCAATCTTCAGAACAGCACTAAAAACAGACAAATAATCCATTAGTTATTTCTACCAGTGTTGCAACAGTATTTGGGGTAATTTTATGAGTCCACATTCCAGGGGGAGTCAACCCCACTGGGAGTGTGTATTGCAAATTCGATCTCGAGTTGTGCACAATTTTCTGACCATTAAAATGAATGGTCCACAAATTGTGGGCAGTGTGCGCCCAAATTTCCAATATGCACTTCTAAAGGTACGGGAGAGGCGCCCTGCAGGGGGCATGGATTTTTCTTTTAAAAGGATAGCAATGTGGCCTATTGTTGGGACATTGTAGAGAGAGCTTTACCATGTATCTAACCCAGGGGTGCTCAATGCTGACATTAGATTCAAAGAAAAAAAGAGAACTGAAATAAGGAAAAGCTATTTTTTCATTTTGCACTAAAGCACTCACAAATCATGCAATGTAGAGTTGACCGTATGCAATGTAGAGTTCTCACTACACTGAAATATCTAAATTTGATTTGAGATCGACAGCTCCACCTTCCCATTTCCCACACTTGATATCCTTGCGACGTATTAATTAGGTGGATTGTATTAGTGTCACTGTGCAATTTTGCACTATGGACTCTCATCACTTGGAATTCCAATTGGATGGTGGGTGTTACATGAGAATCGATTGGACCAGAAGTCACAGAGAAGGAAGTATCATACCATCTGTTTGGGTAGAATCTGAACTCTGTGTCTCAAGTACATGTGGGGGAAAAAGGAGCACTTAATCTTAGCAAAACATCATATAAACCTAGTTCTCAGTAAAGTGCTGTGATTTCAGGGGTATGGAGGGAATAGATTGATGTGGTAGAGAAGTAACGCAAATGCATAATCACCTCAACTTCTTGGCCAAGTCTTCCCAGATAATAATATCCATCATTCTCCCTTCGAGCCAAAACACGAGCTCCTCTTATCAGTTCTCTGGCATGGGAATCAATTAAATCTCCTTTTGTTATAATCTTCATACCTCTGGGGTGTAATGTACTCCAGCTGCACAAAAGAGAGCAGTATAAGTCAGACAGCTACAGAGGATACATACCAGATATACAGGATACACAAAGAGCCGCTGAAAACTGAACTTGTGCCATGAGTAATGGCAATCCGTTTAATTATGAGAACTTAAAAGTATTACCAAAATGCATGGATCTTATTCAGAAGTAAGGTACAGTCTGTGCTGCTCATCCTATTTTACAGTCTTCTTTTTAAACTACAAATAGACTTAAAATACAACATAGAAAATTATATAACTTTTTCGTAAAACATAAATTTTTGTTAGGGCTCTTGTCTCCAGCCACAATGTTTGAACACGACCAAAATCTTGTTTTTGCTTTAGTGTAGTGCGGATACTTTCCAATGTAAATTACTCTTCTCTTGGGGGTATTCTCCTCTTCAGAGCAGAGTTCCGGCAGGGCAGAACTTCCACCCGCACCCCCCCCACCCCCCCCTCCCCGTATCTGCCCCAGCCCTGACCCATTTTCCTGGGTCAGGGCTCATTAAGAATGTACTGTGGGATGCTGGCAGGATTCCTGCCATAAGGAGAGAAGATGTCAGTACAAAGGCAGAGAATTCTGGTGGTGCTACAGTGGAGACGCCGCTGCAGCACCAGAAGATCCGCAAGGAGTTTTAAAGGGGCAGAAGCACCCCAAAGATTTTGTCCCGAAGGCCCCAGCTAGGGCTGCGGCCTTCTGAAGGGAGAGGAGGTCTCAGAGCCATTAACACCGCTTTCCACAACCACCTTCCACATGCCGGCCCCAGGATCAGTGGTAACATGAGCAGGAAGAAGGAAAATCCTTGTGACCTTGGGCTCCTCCCCCTTTTATTTGCATGTGATGGGTTGGATAAGGTAACCACTCTGACCAGAACCACCTTCTTGGGTTTCCAGGCTTATCACAAAGTCGCTTAGCTGATGTCAACTGCAAAATTAGCAGTGAACAATTCTGCAGAGAGTGATGGAGATCAACATTCATTCCAGTACTTGACGCTGATCAGATGTCTGAGCTGAGAAACTCCGTATCAGCCGAGTCGAATATAAACACCATGCTGGTCCCCATAATGCCATACCTGAAAGGAACAACTGTACTTGCCAGTCCGTAGGGGTCTCTATTGAGTGCAGCAAGGGTACTGCAGTACTTCAGCTCTGAGTAATATGGTCCTATCAGGTGAGAATAATCGAGTTGATAGACCGGGATAAGCTGCAAAAGAAAAGATAGTACAACATTTCCAAGAGCTGTTGTCAGGAAGTTTTGTAATAATTGCATTTTGTTCTCTAAAAATATTTGTTCAAAAATGTATTTTAATATTTTGAGATCATCACAATAAAAATGTCAATGTTGTCTCAAATATTATCATCAAGCAATTTCTGCTGCAAATGATACAACGCAGGTTAGATATGGGACAGAGCTTTCTCTACATTGTCCCATCAAACATTATCAGGTCAAGTGTAGCTCTAATTGGAAAGAGCGTGAAGCTCCCTTTAAAGCATCTCATCAGGCACTCCTGGGTCAGGTATAGTTACCCTGCAACCACCCTGCACCTTGCCCCTGCTGTTGAAATAGAGGTGAGACACTGGATTGACAAAATATCAGAGCACCATGACAACTCCCAGCATATCATTGCAAATGAACTGCATTTAAGGAATGCTGCAGATCTGATTATAGCAACAACCAAAGCTCCTCCAAAGCTTCATTACTGAAGAGCAGCCTCTTGAGACTGAGCTCTTAGAAAGGTCTCAGAAAGTGTGCCTTGAGAATAAGAGTGATTTTCTTATCCAACAGCTGCAGTGAGTCTGAAGATACAGCCAAAAGTCTCCACAAGCAATCTCAGTTGAGCAGCATTCCTTTAACCAAGTATTTCTGCCTTGATAAACGGGTCCTGGCAACCTGCGGCTTTTAAACATGGTACACATAATCAAGGGCAAATAGAATGGCAAAAGCATGGAATTTTTGGTGACATCATCCTGTCCTAAATCAGTCATTTGCATGTGGCTGCCACTGGGTTGGGCAGCACTGTTCTACATGCCCTACAACTGAGTGGAAATTATGCCGGGGACTTCTGCAGCAGAACCCTAATGTAAATCGACCCCATCAGACATCCCAGCCCTGCAAAGGTGTAATTGCCGACTTACGCCCTCCCCCAAACCAGTAATGTCAGGGCCAATGTCTGCAATAAAACAACAACTTCTGTGCTACCATAATTTTAATGGAAACCCATGATGTGTGTATATTTAGTGCTTCTTAACACCATGCTTCCCTTTGATGACAATATGATATGTGCACTCTAACACACAGAGTGCTTCTGCTAGATGCTACTTGAGTGGCAGGAGTGTGTGAATTGGCTGGCTACTGAATTCCAATAGGAGCCTCTTAGGACTGAGGTGGCCCTTGTCTCACAAGGACTTGCCACATTCTGCAACTCTTGTCCTATTGAGAGACAGCACCATTATCGGTGCAAGTTACTGCCATGCCACTAGTGCTGGGGTCTGGATCAGTATGGCTACTGATTTACAGGAAAGTAGACCTAATGGTACCAGTGCGATCAGTAAAGCCTGTTGCAGCCAGAAGAGACACCTCAATCAGGCACCCCGGGTCTCTATGGCAGTACTCTGAGCATCCACAGACTTCCCTTAGGGCCACTGTTATAGAGGCTTTCGCTGCAGATATAAAGTTACACCAGAAAAAGTTGAAGAGTTGATATCTTACCTTGTTTTTGCTGTTTTATTTAAAAAATCCAAATTAGTTTAACTGCTTCTACGAATGGCTTCCCTGGGGAGTTTCATCTGCTGCAGTTTTCCATTGATACAGAGGAGTAAAAGAGGGGAGAGGGGATAGGGCTTACAAACAGTACATCCTGGAATGTTCAGTGAATGCCCAGTCTTGCTGCCATCATGAAAAATAAAAACCTACAAATTGTAGGCACAAATGCATACTGAAAGCTGTAGTCTACAATCTGTTAAGCTTATGAGTGATGTACTGGGAATCTTCCATGAACTCCAGACTGAAACTTCTCACAGGTCTCTGGTGGAAAACGTTGTTACAATTGTTTCAAACACAGATATGCTATTGTTTTGTTAAGTTAATCATTTTCTTGCAAATGTTGCAATCTGTTCTGGTTTTATTGTGATGCAAACCTTATTTCCAGTAGCAAGAACTCAGTGTACTGCAGAACCCAAGATGCTGGCTGAAAGGACTTTCAAAAAATACTTTGAGCCACGTAACAGTGATCAGTAAAGTCCAGGAGAAATATATCCCACTAAAAAGCAAGAACAATCTAGCCAGTAACGATACACGTGGATGAATATAGAAATAAGGACAAAATTGAAAATAAAGTAAATGGCATACACTCAGTACAAAGACAATAAAGGAGAGGATGATAAAAAGGAATACGAAAAGGTTAGGGAAGAAGTTAAAAAAAACAATTAGGAAGACAAAGAAAAACTGCGAAATTAAATCATCAAGGAATATGAAAAGAAATAGTAAAGTATTCTACAGACACATAAATAACAAAAGAAAAATCAGGATAGGGATAGGGCCACTAAGCGGTACACACAATAAACTCACAGGTAATGACAGTGAAATGGCAAAAATATTAAATAATTACTTTGCCTCAGTATTTACCAGAGAGACTAATATGGTGGGTATGACAATGGCACTGGAGAAGGTGCAAAAACGATTTACTAGGATCATACCAGAACTGAGAGGTTATACCTATCAGGAAAGATAGAGCAGGCTGGGGCTCTTTAGTAAAGAGAAGACCGAAGGGTGACCTGATAGAGGTCTTTTAAGATTATGAAAGGGTTTGATAGGATAGACGTAGAGGAGATGTTTCCACTTGCGGGGGGGACCAAAACTAAGGGCCGTAAATATAAGATAATCACTAATAAATCCAGTAGGGATATCAGGAGAAACTTCTTTACCCAGATAGCATGTGGAACTTGCTGCCACAAGGGGTAGTTGAGGCGACTAACATAGATGCATTTAAAGGGAAGCTAGATAAACACAAGGAAGAAAGGAATAGAAGGATATGTTGATAGGGTTAGATAAAGTGGGGAGGGAGGTGGCTCGTGTGGAGCATAAACACCAGTATGGACCTGTTGGGCCAAATGGCCTGTTTCTGTGCTGTACATTCTATGTAACCAGTTAATGTTGCTGACTGCCCATTTTTGATTTGTACTTTTTAAACTTTATGATTGTTGGTTTTCACTCCTGATTACTGCTTGCTGATTGTTATGTTCCTTACCTGTTTATTTGTGATTTATTGATACCGAGCCACATAAGGAGGTATTAGAACAAGTGACCAAAAACTTAGTTAAAGAGGTAGGTTTTAAGGAGCGTCTTAAAGGAGAGAGAGGTAAAGAGGCGGAGAGGTTTAGGGAGGGAATTCAGAGCTTAGGGCCTAGGCACGGCCATCAGTGGTGGAGCGATTAAAATCGGGGATGTACAAGAGGTCAGAATGCGCAGAGATCTCGGAGGGTTGTAAGGCTGGAGGAGGTTACAGAGATAGGGAGGGGCGAGATCATGGAGGGATTTGAAAACAAGGATGAGAATTTTAAAATCGAGGGGTTACCAGACTAGGAGTCAATGTAGGTCAGCGAGCGCAGGGGTAATGGGTGAACGGGACTTGATGTGAGTTAGGATATGGACAGCAGATATTATACAGAGGCCCTGTCTGCGTGGTCATGTGAGCATTAAAGATCCCATTCAAGAAGAGTAGAGGAGTTCTGGTTGATATTTATCCCACAATCAACACCTCCAGAAGAGATTAACTAGTTAGATACTTCATTGCTGTCTGAAAGAACTTGCTGTGCCCAAATTGGCTGTTGTGTTTGCCTACAAAGCAACAGTGATTACAGTTCACTTTGGTACATTATGGGGAAGTGAAAGCCGCTATATAATTTAAGCTCTTTCTTCTGGCAAGTTGGAGAAGTGAGAGGGGTTGCTGGGTGTAGGACTACTTGGGGGGGGTGGTGGGTGTGAATGAGTGAGGGGGGGTGGCTGCAGAATGACACTGAAAAATGTTGATGGGTGGGTCAGCAGTGGGGATTGAGGGGAAAAGGTTGGTCTCCCGCTGTAACTTCATTGGGGACCATTTGGTTTTCAGCTTTTTGATTCGTGATGTCATCCAACACCTAAAGTTGATAACTTGTATATCATATGTACAGGATCAGCTGTGCCTGTATAACATGCAATGAAATAAAAACCTGAAATTACTCCGTTGAAATCACTGGGTACATTAGCAGTTCAATTCATCTCTTTATTAAGTCACTGAAATTTGTTTGTTAACTTTGATTAAAAAAAACTTCCCAAAATTGTAACTGACAGTGATGCACGTAGCTCCTTGCATGTTTAGCTGGAGAATCATAAAACATGCATAGTAAGAGTAATTTAAAACTACCTTTGTAGTGAGAGACAGGTACAGTCCATGTGTGTGTGGTCTCCCTGGTAACAACAGGAACACAAACTCATTGGAGAGAGGCTTAAATATAGAAACCAACAGTCGGAGGGCTATAGATACAGAGAGTTAAAAAGATTAATACCTAGAAACAAAAATAGAGTCATAGGGAGAGAATGATATGGGGTTACAAACAGACAAACAGAGAGGTACAAAAGGAGTGAGAAAGTCACAAATAGACAGAGACACATATACAGACAGGTACTTTGAAATAGACACACGCAGTTACAGTAAAAAGCACTTAAAGAAACACTCATGCAGGAGAGATATGCATACAAAATTATAAGCATAGAAAGACACTATGCATACAGAGAGTTACAGATGTACAGATAGAGACACATACATACATGCTACAGGAAAAGAATAAACCATCTGCATTTCTTTTATATATTTTTGTATCTCAAAAGCAACCAGCAGAAAAATGGTTAACATTCAAGTGGGAAATTCTAGGACTCTTAATTCAATTTGTAGGGAAATACTGAATAAAAGTCCTGAATTTAAACATGTTTATTTAAGCAGGATCTTTTTACTTTAAGTACTGTTGCAGTGACATTTGGAAAACAAGGAAAATCCAAAATAATTTAACCTTTTCTTAAATTTTATATTTCTTGGTCCTCACTACAAAAACACAGGCCCTAAATAGATGGGACTGTCCATTTATATTTTGGTAAAGAATCTATGTTTGTTACACACATT
Source organism: Heptranchias perlo (assembly GCF_035084215.1). Taxonomy (NCBI): domain Eukaryota; kingdom Metazoa; phylum Chordata; class Chondrichthyes; order Hexanchiformes; family Hexanchidae; genus Heptranchias; species Heptranchias perlo. Next base: position 33,719,613 of record NC_090342.1, on the reverse strand, counting down.
CTCAAGCATGTCCCTTATCATAATGCAATTATTGTAGGGCTGCTGTTGTAGACTGTAAAAGAGGGGTCTATAAATCACAAACATTAAACAATCAGTAAACAGAAATGACTGATGTTGTCATTTTAGATATTTTGAAACCCACTTGTTCTATTGATCCACTTCTCCTGAGACTTGCTGCTTGAAAAGAAGAACCCGTCAGCCAGGCTATCTTTTCCAAGAACGCATGAGCCTCAGTCTTGCTGCAACTTCCCATCACATAAAGAGTGTGTACAGGTCGACCCTTGGCTGTATATGTCAACATAGTGTAGATTTCCTGAGGGTTGTTGTCAGGCAGTCCATCAGTTATTAGGTAAACAGCGTCACTGGCAGGATCATCTAAGGCAACAGCTAAAGCATGTTGCATGTTTCTTCCAGTTTTACATTCCAGAGATTTGATCCATGGGATAGTTTTCCCTACTGTCTGAGGTGTGCAATCGATCAAACTGTTACAATATTTTGCAACCTAGTGAAAAGGTATACAAATAAATATGCATTTAGTCACTCATATCAGAATTGCAAGAAACCATAATTGTGCAGCTAAGCAGTCAATGTACTTTTTATATAGGGGCAGGAATGGATGGGTGCTATGCACTGCATGGAACAATGCAATTGAACAACCTACAGATGCAGCAGTGTAAATACTTATCTTAAACGTTATAAAACAGAGCACCCAGTGTGGCTTAATAGGAATTTCATCTATATCATGGAGAGACAACACGTCTACTGAAAATACTCAACACTAACATCTTTTATCACTTGGAATTTGTAAATGAAACTTTGTTAATGAAGTTACATTATCATGAATGATCAATGTGTGAGACAACAGGAGTGCAGCAGCAGCCTGGAGTGTGCACATTATGTTGAGGAAACTATGATGTCTCAAAATTTTGACTGCACACATTGTACTGCCAGTGGCTGTGATATGATTTTTTTTCAACTTGTATCATACTTGAACATCATTTCTTGTCTATTGTTTATTTGGGGCCCTGTATTAAGAATATCATATCACAACCATTAAACAGCCTGCTATCTTCAAAATACCAGCCCTCTACAATTTTCTGTCTCCAGATACTAAACTTTGCAAAACCAAAATAAACTACTGTTCAGTTAAACTCTTCCACATTTTGATCCCATTGTCAGCATCATGCACTACTGGATCTGGTAAAGCATAGGTTAGATGCAGGATAAAGCTTTCTTCACTATCCCAATGAGTGCTCAGAGGTTGGGCATCACATATGAAGGGTAAAGCTCCTTCTACCAATAATGTATATTAATCACAACCTCAGGAAAGTAGGCCCTAGTACACTATTGGAACTTTTCCATTACTACACCAGCCGCCTTATGGCCTCCCACAGCAACACTGTTCATTTAGTGCCAGTTTAGGCTGAGTATTGGCAGTTTTGAACTGTAGACTCCTTTGGCCTAGAAATTGGATCACACCCAAATTGAGACGTGATCCTGGTGCAGCACCTAACAAGGCTGGTGTTAGGACCAGGGGAAATTGGTCCACTGGCCTAATTTGTTTATTATTGACGAGCTGCAGGCATCAGTAGTGGCTCCAGCTGCAGCTCGCTGGCCCCGGGAAGCACAGAAATCGGCCGGTTTGGAGGATGTAAGCAGAGTCCAGAAGAGCATTCTTGTTCCTCACGGCTCCACAATAAGGTAAGCAGAAAAGCTACAACTTATCTTTCAGGAGACAGTCTCCAGTGGTCCCTTTAAGGACTGCTGGTTTGGCTGCCAAGCACCTGAGAATACCGACCACAGCTTGCATGGTGCAGTTACAGCACTTTGAATCAAAGGGTTGTCAAGGTAGGGAGTACGCAAGTGCAAAAACACAGTAGTAATAGGGAATACCATTGTCATTGGACTAGATAAGTACTTTTGCAGGGCAACTAAGGGTCCCAAATGTGTACGCCTCCCGGGTGTAAGGGATAAAATGGAGTGGGTACAAAAGATTTTGAAGCGGGGAAGGGAATAACTAAAAGTTGTGATTCAGGCCGGAACCAATGACAAAGGAAGAAATAAAACTGGAGTCAAGCAAAGGGAGTTTCAGCAATTAGGAAATATATTGAAGAACAGGATCTTGAGGGTAGTAATATCAGGATTACTCCCAGTGACATGTGCTAGTCAGTATAGGAATAGTAAGATAAGGGAGTTCAATGTGTGACTGGAGAAATGGTGTTGGAGGGAAGGGTTCAGATTCTTGGGAAATTGGTATCAGTTCTGGGGTAGGAGAGGCCTGTACTGGATGGAAGTGCTTCTCCTGAAACAGGAGACCAATGTTCTCACTGGGAGAGTAACTAGTGCTGTGAGGGAGGGGGGGAAGACAAGATAAGGAAGGAGAAAGAAGAGTAAAAGGGACATGGTGCATAAGAAAGATACAAGAGAAAAACAGATCGGGAGACTTGATGGGCTGAATGGTGGACTCGATGGGCTGAATGGCCTCCTTCCATGCTGTAACCTTTCTATGATAACAGAACAAAAATGAGTAGAATTGCCAAACAGATAGTGGTGGGTTTGAGTTATTTCTGAATAAAATTGGTCAGTGCAGGTACAAATTGCTGTGGGGGATGTTCTATAATAACATTAACGGAGATGTGGCTGAGGCTAGAGCAACACTGGGAGCTGAATGTTCCTGGTTACAAAATATTCAGGAAGGACAGAGCAGGAAACAAGGAAGGAAGTGTGGCAGAGTTAATCAAAGGTTTCATTACAGCTCTCGAATGTAGGAATTATAGGGGATGGTAGAGAAGCTGAATCTATTTGGTTAGAGGTAAGGAATAAGAAGGAAACTGTTACTTTATTGGGAGTATATTATAGACTGCCAAACAGTGGAAACTAGATAAAGGAAGAAATATATAGACAGATTAGAGAAAAATGAAGGAACAACAGACTATAATAATGGGTGACTTTAATTATCCAAAGATAGACTAGGGTAAAAAGTAATGTATGTGGCATGAAGGGGAGGAGTTTTTATAATGTGCTCAGGACAGCTTTTTAGATCAGTACATTTTTAGTCCAACAAGGAAGGAGGCAGTGTTGGATCTAATAATAGGAAATGAAGTGGGGCAATGAAAGGGTAGGGGAACATCTCAGAAACAGTGACTATAACGTAATTAGGTTTGATGTGAAAACTGAAAAATACAGAGAACAATCAAACGTAAAGGAACTTGACTGGAAAATGCCAATTTCAATGAGATAAGGGAACTTGTCCAGATAAACTGGAAAGAAAAATTGCAAACAGGACAATGCACGAACAATGCAAAGCATTCAAACAGAACGTGGTTAGAGTGCAGAATAGATGTATTCCCAGAAGAAATAAAGGTAGTGTGGCAAAGGCTGGAGTTCCTTGGATGAGTAAAGAATTTAAAATTAAAATTAAAATGAGAACTTGAAAAGGTAAAATTTGCAGAGTTATGGGGAAAGAGTTGGGGAGTGGGACTAATTGGATATCTCTTTCAAAAAGCCGGCACAGGCACGATGAGCCAAATGGCCTCCTTCTGTGCTGTAAGATTCTATGGGTTCTATTTTCGCACCGGGTACGTTCGTGGTGGGGGGCTGCGAAAATCCGGGATTCCCGGGGCGGGTCCGGAGCCCGGCTCCAACCCGCCCCATTTCCGGGTTCTCCAGTGACGTGCTCACATGCGCGCGCAGCCCCCGCATGTGGGACTCCCGCCGGCAATTAAAGCCGGCAGGGTGCCACTTAAAGTACTTGAACAGGTACTTAAGTTGTTTACAGACCTGATTGACCTGATATTTTAGGAGGGATCGGATTTTGCAATTAACTGAGACTGTTTCCCATACTGGGGAAACACTCCCAGTTGAAATGGACGTGTTGCAGCCACCACCCTGTGGCAGCTGCAAAGGTCCATTTGACAGGTGTGGGGGAGGGGGGGGGAAGACTCTTATTCATTGCAGGAGGCCACTCTGTCACTTTGGACAAAGTTTGGCCTCCACCACCCTCCTCCTAACAATCAAATGCATAAACTTGCACACTTATCCCGGTGTCCAGTCACATTTACCTACCTTGCGGACCCCCTCAAATGTACATCTTCCGGATGGGGGCCACCGTAGCTGCAGTCATGACCTCCTCGGAGGGCGAACAGCATCACCAGCCTCGCCGGCCACCTCTGGCACGTGGAGCTCCACAACACAGTGCTGTGACACATCCACCTGCACAGCAGGAGGGAGGGCAACTGAAGAGAGAGATGCTTCGCAGAGGGCACTACCCTCGTCACAGGGTCCACAGACCGAGGCTCAGCTTCCGTGGACATGTAGTCGTGGACATCTGCAGCCTCCGTCATGCCGAGCTGCTCCCGGTTGGCCCGAGCACCATCTTCTTACCTGTCGCTGTCATTGTCACCACTGCCCTCAACAACTTCTCCTCCCCATCCTTCCAGGGTGCCACCGGGGACATCACCGATGTCTCTCAGTCGTCTGCGCAAAAGAGCCCTGCAAATACACCTACACCCACTCTGCAGTGACACAATGGGTGGCATGAGTTGTGGGTCTTCATAGTGATCCTCTGGAAAGGGCATTATTGCACAAACCAGACAAGATTCGCAAAGACGTGGCAGTAGTGGTGACAATATAATATGATATGTGAGTTGATCAGAAATCAAATATAGGTAAACACCATGACAAACCCTCAAACACCCTTCATGCTCACGACACGTTTGCCTTACGCTTCCTACTGCACATATGTGATGCATGCCCTGTGGCTGCAGCACAGGTAGTGGCAGGTTGAGTGAGGCTGACCGTGAAAGAGATGCTTCAGAGGGTGAGTATGAGATACAGCCATGAGATTGTACGAGGATTGGGTTGAATGATAGTGGTGGGATGAGTACTGGCGAGGTGAGTAAGTGCAGGTAAGATGAGGATGAGCTTTAATTTGGTGTGAGGGGTGATGTGATAGAGTAGTGTTGGCAGTGCAGAAGGAGATGTGGGGTGGGGGCGGTGATGTGGCAGACGGAGTGTAGGGGAATGAGTAAGTGTACTCTCTTCGGCTGACCTACTTAGGTCATTGAAGCGCCTCCTGCACTGTATGCAGGTGCGCGAAATGTTGGTGGTGCTAGTGACCTCCTCTGCCACCTCGAGCCAGGCCTTCTTGGTGGCAGAGGCAGGCCGCTTCCTCCCGCCCGCCGGGGTGAAGATCTCTGTCCTCCCCCTCCTCCTCACTCCATCCAATGATACCTGGAGTGAGGCATCATTAAACCTGGGAGCAGCCTTCCCCCTAGGCTGCTCCATGCTGTAAATTTTCCTATTTCTGCAGCATCAGTCAGTGAAGGACTGCCCCTTTAAATAGGGCTCCTTCAGCTGACAGACCTTGCTGCGCATGCGCAGTCCGCCCGCCGCGCAGCTTACCAGTGGGAAACCCGGAAGAACAGGTAAGTGGCTCCAATTATCCTGTAATTGCATGCGGAGCGCCCTGATTTCACCGGGCGCGTTACCCACGCACCCAGTTGACCCCCCGCTGAGAACCCGCCGCCCTGCTAATATCGAGCCCTATGAGCCTTTAAAAAGAAGCATATGACAAATCTGGAGCCAATAATACAAAAGAAAATGAAGTCAAATATAGGGGGAAACAAAAAAGATTAGAAAGACTAAGAGGAGGTGTGAAGAAAGACTGACAGTAACATAAAGGAAAATAATAATGTTATAATCACATAGAAAGTAAAAGAATAGTTAATGAAGAACAGGACTCATTAAAGGTGAAAAACAAAATCTTTTGGAGGATGAAGGAGTGGCACAGAAGAGAGTGAGAGTGGAAATGAAAGTGCACAAGAGGAGAAGGTAAAGCAACTAGTCAGGTTAATTATAGACAGGGAAGTGCTACTAAAAAGAACAGGTGGAGTCAAAGTGGAAAAGGCACTGGGCCCTGATAACATGTACCTAACAATGCTCAACTATAAATTTCAAATAACACTGAGACAGATTATTATGGAGTTTGGAGTGGGGAAGTGATAGGGTGTGAGAGGAGGAAAAAATTAGTCCCTCACAATATGGATGAATAAATTATGCAGGTGTAAAGAGTCTTGTACCCCCTTTCCTATCACAAGAATGGTCTAAACAGGCTTATACTGAACATGGACTCACTATATAATTACCATAACTGATTTAGTGGAATAGTCATATCTGTCTCCAACGCTAACCCTAACCTTACTTTGTTTTATTGACTTAAAACACAAAGGAAACAACTTGTTGCACAACATACCTTGCCAGAAAATGCAATGATGTTGAATTTGCAGTCAATCACTGTGTAGGCCCGGGTGAACAGGGTCTGGATCAGGTGATACTTCACTGCATCTAGTTTGTAATACATACTCCCAGATGCATCCACAACAAAGGTTACATTCTTCTCTTTAATATCTCTGAGGAGAATCGATGAGACCCCAGTAAATAACAAAGGGCACACGACTGGCATGATGACCCTCTGAAATGAAAAAAGGCAATTAACTCTGTACCATGTTGATCCTCCAATTAAGCTTCCTCAGGTCCCAAGAAGTGCTAAGAACTTAGATTTCAGAATTCAGTGCATCACAGCCCCTGTCATGATGTCTAAAGGAAAATCCTATCTCCAAAGTATCCCACCCAATGGCAAATTTGAACTTTCAAAGTATCACATTTAACGCCACTCTACGTCCTCCAAAATATTACACCCAATTGCATTACACTGTTTCCAAAGTATCACAATTAACACCAATCTGCTATATCCAAACTGTTCATCAAACAGCAATCCACTGTTTCTCCAATATCATATCCTACAGCCTCCAAACAACAACAATCAATGGTCACCCAAGCAACTTGAATTTCTGTAGCCCACTTCACGTGCAGGAAGATGTCTTAACATTAGGAAGACAAAACAATGAATGCTGAGTAAGAGGTGAAAAGGGAAATATTAAAGTTTGGGGGGGAAATTTTTAAAAGCAGGGTGTGAGGGAGCAAGTTAGATGGAACTTCAGGGAGTTCCAGAGGGGAGACGCGATGGTGGAGTGGAGGTAATGGGGGACAATGAGAAGCCCAATGTTAAAGAAGTGAAGCATGGATGTGGGGATTTAAGACTGGAAAAAATTGCTAAAATAGGGAGGAGTGAGGCAATGGAAGGATTTTAAAGCAAAGACATGAATTTTGAAGTTAACTTGCTGGCACATGGGAGGTCGGGAGCATTGCAACAGCTATGAATGGAACCAGGAGAGAGCAATGAACTGCAGAGGCCAGATATTGGAGGGGGATGCTATGGTCAGCATATTGGGGGTGATATTAAACCCCAAGAACCTGTGGGTTGGGGGCAGGTGGGAGTTGAAAATAGTTGTTTTTTGGGTCGCGACCGCAACCTGGCTTTATTTCCGGGTTTAACGTACAGGTAAAAGTACAGGCTTCCCACTGGGAATACAAAGTCCAAAAATTTTGCAGTTGCGACCCAAAAAAACAACTATTTTCAACTCCCACCCGCCCCCAACCCACCTATTCTTGGGGTTTAAAATTACCCCAACGGCCTCCAAAGTTGACACCCAACAGCAATCTATTATAGTCTGCAAAGAATAACATCCATTTGCAATCTACAATCTCTGAAATATAATACTCAACTACAATCTGTGGTCTTCAAAGTTCATTCCGAATGACAATCTTCAATCTCCAAATTTAGTGTATACTTTGTGAATAACACAAAGTAGAATTTATATCCGAGCTTGTGAAAAATACTGTGTTTGTACAACATATGGTTACATGGCTCCACTGATGGCTCACTTAGTGAGTACATTGCTCAGTGTGGAATTAAGAAAAGCAAACCGGCAAAGTCCTACATTAGATCCCACCACCCCCCACCCCACCCCCACCCCACCCCCCCCCCACCCACTACCACCCCCACCCACCCACCCCCAACCTGCCCTGTGCCGGATTAGTTGATCTCTGCTTGGGTGGCGGTTGAGGTGTTACAAGTGGCCTCAACGCCTCTGGGCTAGTGAAGAGAAGAATCAGCCAGGATTCCCACTGCTGATCCACGTCCAGTGACTCCTGCTGGAAAATGCATATGGATATCGGGTCCAGACAAGATTAGACTCAGCTGTGGTGTCCCCGCCATGGTAAAATAGCTAGCTGACACTTGCTATCTGAATTCGCATAATTAAGAATGAAAATTTGGATGAGGTCCCATGGAGCAGCCGGCGTCTCTGGAACCATAACCAGCATAAGTCAGCACCTTCAGAAGAGAGGAGAAAATTGATGGTGGTGGGGGAGGTGGTATATAGATCATTGGTGCTTCCAAACAGCTGATTTCTCAACAAGAAGACCTGATTTTAAATTGAGGTCTCCAGTATTCACACTTGGCCTCCTCCAGGGAATGAGCCTGCATCTGCGGCGCAGAGATAAAAGCATTTGGCAAATGGTTGTTCCAAGGACTGCTCCATTGCAAGTACTGCCAGTGACTTGAAAAAAGAGTGACATGACCAGCATTTGTGGCCTGCACCATCCCAGCCATCCATTGAGCAGAAATGAAGGAGAAATAAGCTAAGGAAATAACCATTGCAAAATAAGATACAGTTCACATGTACAGTACATATAATGCTCACCTATTACAAACATTAAACAGAATTCATATATAATAATCTACAGTGAAAACGGACTCACAGCAGAACAGAATAATCTTTTTCCTTATTAATATCTGGATTACTTCTTGCCTTGTGCACACTTTTCTTTCCAGTATTCTGCGTGCAGCTGTCGGGTGTCCCTCTGCGCTTGTATAATTCTCAATCTGTAAGCAAATTTCTTCTCTCTCAGTTTGACAGTGTCTCTAATGTTTATGTCTTTCTCTGAATATGTCTTACTTATTATTATGTATGAGTTTCTCTCAGTCCACAACTCTGTGTGTCTCATTTATTTCTCACTTATGTGTCTCACTTATTTCTGTTTCTGTCTGTATTATTCTTTTCTTGTAGCATATATGTATGTGTCTCTATCTGTACGTCTGTAACTCTCTATATGCCTAGTGTCTCTCTATGCTTGTAATTTTGTATGCGTATCCCTCCTAAATGAGTATTTCTTTGTGTGCATCTCACTGTAACTGCGTGCGTCTATTTCAAAGTACCTGTCTGTATATGTGTCTCTGTATATTTGTAACTTTCTCACTCCTTTTCTACCTCTCTGCAATTGTTTGTAACTCCGTATCACTCTCTCCCTATAACTCTATTTTTATTTCTAGGTATTAATCTCTGTAACTCTCTGTATCTATCCTCCTCTACCCCTCTCCGTTTCTATGTTTAAGCCTCGCTCTAATGAGTTTGTGTTTCTGTTGTTACCTGGGAGACCACACTCACATGGACTGTACCAGTCTCTCACTACAGAGGTAGTTTTAAATTACTTTTACTACCCATGTTTTATGATTCTCCAGTTAAACATGCAGGGTGCTACCTGCATCACTGTCAGTTGCAATTTTGAGAAGATTTTTTAAATCAAAGTGAACAAACAAACTTCAGTGACTGAATCATGAGATAAATTGAACTACTAATGTACCCAGTGATTTCAACTGAACAATATCAGGTTTTTATTTCATTGCATGTTACACAGGTACAGCCAATCCTGTACATATGACACCAACAGTTATCAAATCTAGATATTAGATGACGCTATGAACCAAGAAATTGGACACCAAATGGTCTCCCACTGAAGTTACAGCAGGATACCAAGACAACCCCTGTGGAATTTCATGGCCTGGTAATGTACAGTATTTAAACAAACAAATATGGTACATTTTGATATACCAAAAAGGTGTCCATTACCGACATTAAACTTACTGGCCTGTAGTTGCTTGGTTTGTCATGATGAACCTTTATAAAACGCTGGTTCGGCCACAACTGGAGTACTGTGTCCCATTCTGGGCACCGCACAGGAAGGATGTGAAGGCCTTAGAGAGGTTGCAGAGGAGATTTACTAGAATGATTCCAGGGATGAAGGACTTAAATTACGTGGATAGAATGGAGGAGCTGAGATTGTTCTCCTTGGAACAGAGAAGGTTGAGAGGAGATTTGATAGAGGTATTCAAAATCATGAAGGGTCTAGACAGAGTAGATAGAGAGAAACTGTTCCCATTGGCAGAAGGGTCAAGAACCAGAGGACTTAGATTTAAGGTGATTGGCAAAAGAACCAAAGGTGAAATGAGGAAAAACTTTTTTACACAGCGAGTGGTTAGGATCTGGAATGCACTGCCTGAGGGGGTGGTGGAGGCAGATTCAATCATGGCTTTCAAATGGGAACTGGATAAGTACTTGAAAGGAAAAAAATTGCAGGGCTACAGGGCAAGGGCAGGGGAATGGGACTAGCTGGATTGCTCTTGCATAGAGCCAGTGCAGACTTGATGGGCCGAATCGGCCTCCTTCCTTGCTGTAACCTTTCTATGATTCTATGATTTGCGCCCGGAGATTTTTCTGAATTCAATCCTATCAGTGTATCCATTACAATTTTCTGTCTATACTAAATCATGTTAGTTTCTCGTGGCCTGGCCCACATCCCAAAGACAGACATAAAAAAACAAGATAATTGTAGATAAGGAAGCTTATTCAGCCCATCTTGGTTCTTCCATCTAGAAAGTCCCCAAAGTCCTCCCACCACTCCACCTATCTTGGTTTGTCCTTCCAGTAAGACCCTAAAGTTCCCCCATTGCAGCAGCCAACTGTTTCTTAAATGATTCGAGTTTTCACCTCCACTAGTCTATCTGGGAGTTCAATCCATGTATTTATCACTCTGTGTGTAAGATGAAGAATTTCCTGATGCCCATTCTAAATTTGCCTTTTATTAGATTGAACCTATGTCCCTTTGTCCTAAGCTCGAAATGTAGTTTATTGTAGTTTTCTGGATTTACCTTTTCCAAAATTCTCTTATATACTGCACCTCTATAAAATTAGCTATTTGATGCCTTCTTTTAGGGCTGCAAAACCCTGGTTTCTCCAGTCTTTCCTCATAGTTCCGACCTTTGACACTGGGGATCAACCTCATGGCCCTTCTCTGCACTGCCTCCAGCGTTTGAATGTTTTCCCTATGTATCCTTCTTTTCCTCTGTGAAGACCAAAGCGTAATATTCACGTAGCACTTCTGCCATGTCCCTACCCTCTACTATTCCCATACCTTAATCTGTTTTTAATAGGCCTACCTCCACCTTTACCACTTGTACTTATAATATCCTTTGCTTTCATTATTTTCTTGGTTTCCTTTGTTGCTTTCTATAATCCTCCCAGTCCTTATTCTCCCCACTTTTCCTTACCTTTAAATAAGCCTTCTCCTATTATTTAATACTGGTCCCAGCCATTTTTGTAGACCTTGTTTCATTATTCCTGAAATACCTATTTTGCCTTTCAGCTGGTATTATACTTGTTTTGTACACCATTAATTGCCTTCTTGAATCCATAGATTTTTCGATGTACAATTTCTTCCATCTTATTATAGTCAATTCCTTCCTCATTGCTCCAAAGTTAGCCTTTAGTCCAAAACCTTACTTTGTGATATCATTCTCCTTCAAGCCTGACAGTGATTTTCACCACATTATGGTCAATATTCTAAGAAGCTCCCTTACTACCAGGTAACTATTTCTGACTCATTTCTCGTAATTAAATCAAGTGTCACCTTGGAAAAGGAAATGATGTTGGAGGTGGTGGTGGAACAGATAATAATGCAGATGAAAAGATGAACTACCTTCAGGGTTGTGTGGAATATGTTCCAAAAAAATGAGTAGAATTGCCACTGAAGAAAGGACTGTAGAAAAGCAGTAAATGGCAGAACTGTCAAGTCTCTCTTATTGTCATTAGGACTCATTTTGTTTTTTTTTTAAAATTGTGTGTCTCAGTTAGGGGATAGGTTTATAATTCATTTTTGGTCTATAACTGTTAAAAAACACAGAAAATGCTGAAAAGACTCAGCAAGTCAAGCAGTATCTGTAAAGAAGGGTAAATTATTAATATTTCAGGCATAGCCCTTCACCAGAATCATAGTGCAATGCCACTAGTGGAGCTCTATTCAAGGATTTATAATTTATGTTACCAGACCTTCCAACCTAATTTTCTAGGGGTGAAAACCCAGCCCAGTGAGCACCCAAAGTGTTTCACAGCCATTTAATCACTTCTGAAATGTAGTCACAATTGGTTTGTAGGCAAATGCAGCAACCAATTTGTACACTTCAAGGTCCCACAAACAACAATGAGATGAATAACCAGTTAATGTGTTTTTATGGTGTTGGTTATGGGATGAATGTTGGCCAGGACACTATGAGAACTCCCTGCTCTTTGAATAGTGCCACGGGATCTTTTACATCCACCTAAACAGACATTCAACATTTCAGCACAGCACTCCCTCAGTACTGCACTGAGGTGTCAACCTAGATTTGTGCTCAGTTCCAGGAGTAGGGCTAGAACACACAATCTTCTAAATCAGAGCCAAGAGAATTGCCAACTGAGCCAATCTGACACTTAAAAGGTAAATAGATAAATATTCCACGGATGCATGAGCTGCTATTGGGCTACCGCATTTCCTACATTACAACAGTGACTACACTTCAAAAGTATTTCATTGGCTGTAAAGCATTTTGGGACATCCTGAGGTCATGAAAGGTGCCATATAAATGCAAGTCTTCCTTTTATTTTCTTTCTCAAAAGGCAGCAAGTTCTCTAACTTCATTTGGATTTAGTAATATAAGCTCAATGCTGCTAATGCATTTTTATATACACATTATGTTTGTTGTGTTTTATTTACCTTCTGAAATACCTTCTGCCTGTCTCCTGATAATGCCATGATGTAATGGGCTGACATCACAGTACAATTACATTATGCCTGGGCAATAACCAATTTGTCAAGATCAACCTGTGCATTCTCATCCCTCAGAATGCAATTTGCTGTCTTTGTGCAACTTGTAGTGTAAATTTGAAAGAGCAATATCAAGGCCTACTGTCCTTTAGGGAAGGAAACCTGCCATCCTTACCGGGTCTGGCCTGTACGTGACCGTTAACTCCCCTCTGAAGTGGCCAAGCAAGCCACTCAGTTGTATCAAACTGCTATAAAGAATAAGAATAAAACCAAGCCATTAAGTAAATGCAATAACATTTGCAAATGTCATATGACCAAGCCTCCAGGAACAGGCCCAACCAGAGATGGCAACAGCTAAGTCTACAATCACCTTGCAGTGGATCTTGAACTAACTGAGCCCAATGCTGAAATGTTTCATAAAGCTGATCCCTGGGGGCATGTGACTAGGGCTGTACCAACCAGTGGGTACTGGTATATTAGAAGATGTATACTGTGTTTTAAATTGTAATAATAGGATTGTAGTGTGTACAATCTGTATTGTATTGTTTGTAATTGCGATATTTACATTGAACTGTGTGTATCCTTAAATTTTATGAAATAAAGTATATGTTCAAATTTTAAAAAAACGGATGGGTACCGGCAGAAACCATCAGCAGCCAAGGGATGCCGAATTCCTACATTCAGCACGGTGTCGGACGGCCTCTTTCACCAACAGTCCTGACGGACCCGCAGGTTGGCGGTTTATTTTGGAGCCGGAGCCTCTCCCCGAGCGTAGGCCTCGCTCCCTCCTAGAGGAGCAATGACGGCGGCGGCCTGGTGTTGACCAATAGCGGGTGTTGTTACTGGGCGGGGGGTGTCCAGTGAGCGCGGAGGTCGTTAGGAGGTGAAGGAGGAGCGGCTCGGAGATAGCGGAGACCATGTCCTCGGTGAGAGGGCTCGGGGTTACGCTGCGGAGCGGGGCCCGGCTACTGCGTGGCCGGAGCCTGGGGAAAGTTCCGATCAGGAGGTGAGTGTCGGCGTTTGGAACAGCGATTTATATCGGGGCCTAGTCATTATAAACGATGCAGATAAGAGAAAACAAGTTCCTTCCGTGGCCTTGATTAGTGAGAGGGGGAATGGAGAGAGAGAGAGGGAGGTGGGGGGAAGGGATGGAGGGGTAGGAGATTCTAGTAACACAGCAATGTTTTGGGTGGGAGACTATTGGTCCTTCCCTTTGATCAGGGTCCTTCCCTAATTTTCGAACTTGTAGCCCTGAACCCCTTTATTAATGAATTAATCCATCCTTTTTTTTAAAAATCTAATTTGTTTCATTACCCCCGCTGTTTATTTGTTGCACAGTTTTTTTTTATTCGTTCATGGGATGTGGGCGTTGCTAGCAAGGCTAACATTTATTGCCTATCCCTAATTGCCCTTGAGAAGGTGGTGGTGGTGAGCCACTTTTTTGAACCGCTGCAGTCCGTTTAGTGAAGGTTCTCCCACAGTGCTGTTAGGAAGGGAGTTCCAGGATTTTGACCCAGCAACAATGAAGGAACGGCGATATATTTCCAAGTCGGGATGGTGTTGTTCCCATGTGCCTGCTGCCCTCGTCCTTCTAGGTGGTAGAGGTGGTGAGTTTGGGAGGTGCTGTCGAAGAAGCCTTGGCGAGTTGCTGCAGTGCATCCTGTGGATGGTACGCACTGCAGCCACAATGCGCCGGTGGTGGAGGGAGTGAATGTTTAGGGTGGTGGATGGGGTGCCAATCAAGCGGGCTGCTTTGTCCTGGATGGTGTCGAGCTCCTTGAGTGTTGTTGGAGCTGCACTCATCCAGGCAAGTGGAGAGTATTCCATCACACTCCTGACTTGTGCCTTGTAGATGGTGGAAAGGCTTTGGGGAGTCCGGAGGTGAGTCACTCGCCGCAGAATACCCAGCCTCTGACCTGCTCTTGTAGCCACAGTATTTATGTGGCTGGTCCAGTTAAGTTTCTGGTCAATGGTGACTCCCAGGATGTTGATGGTGGGGGATTTGGCGATGGTAATGCCTTTGAATGTTAGATTCTCTCTTGTTGGAGATGGTCATTGCCTGGCACTTGTCTGGTGCGAACGTTACTCGCCACTTATGAGCCCAAGCCTGGATGTTGTCCATGTCTTGCTGCATGCGGGCACGGACTGCTTCATTATCTGAGGGGTTGCGAATGGAACTGAACACTGCAATCATCAGCGAACATCCCCATTTCTGACCTTGTGATGGAGGGAAGGTCATTGATGAAGCAGCTGAAGATGGTTGGGCCTAGGACACTGCCCTGAGGAACTCCTGCAGCAATGTCCTGGGGCTGAGATGATTGTCCTCCAACAACCACTACCATCTTCCTTTGTGCTTGGTATGACTCCAGCCACTGGAGAGTTTTCCCCCTGATTCCCATTGACTTCAATTTTACTAGGGCTCCTTGGTGCCACACTTGGTCAAATGCTGCCTTGATGTCAAGGGCAGTCACTCTCACCTCACCTCTGGAATTCAGCTCTTTTGTCCACGTTTGGACCAAGGCTGCAATGAGGTCTGGAGCCGAGTGGTCCTGGCGGAACCCAAACTGAGCATCGGTGAGCAGGTTATTGGTGAGTAAGTGCCGCTTGATAGCACTGTCGACGACACCTTCCATCACTTTGCTGATGATTGAGAGTAGACTGATGGGGTGGTAATTGGCCGGATTGGGATTTGTCCTGCTTTTTGTGGACAGGACATACCTGGGCAATTTTCCACATTGTCGGGTAGATGCCAGTGTTGTAGCAGTACTGGAACAGTTTGGCTAGAGCCGTGGCTAGTTCTGGAGCACAAGTCTTCAGCACTACAGCCGGCATGTTGTCGGGGCCCATAGCCTTTGTTGTATCCAGTGTACCCAGCTGTTTATTGATATCACGTGGAGTGAATCGAATTGGCTGAAGACTGGATTCTGTGATGGTGGGGATATCGGCAGGAGGCCGAGATGGATCATCTACTCGGCAAACGCTTCAGCTTTGTCTTTTGCACTCACGTGCTGGACTCTGCCATCATTGAGGATGGGGATGTTTGCAGAGCCTCCTCCTCCCGTTAGTTGTTTAACTGTCCTCCACCATTCACGACTGGATGTGGCAGGACTGCAGAGCTTTGATCTGATCCGTTGGTTGTGGAATCGCTTAGCTCTTTCTATAGCATGTTGCTTCCGCTGTTTAGCATGCATGTAGTCCTGTGTTGTAGCTTCACCAGGTTGGCACCTCATTTTTAAGTACACCTGGTGCTGCTCCTGGCATGCTCTTCTACACTCCTCATTGAACCAGGGTTGATCCCCTGGCTTGTTGGTAATGGTAGAGTGAGGAATATACCAGGCCACAAGGTTACAGATTGTGCTGGAATCCAACCTGCTGCTGCTGATGGCCCACAGTGCCTCATGGATGCCCAGTTTTGAGCTGCTAGATCTGTTCTGAATCTATCCCATTTAGCATGGTGGTAGTGCCACACAACACGTTGGATGGTGTCCTCAGTGCGAAGATGGGACTTTGTCTCCACGAGGACTGTGCGGCGTCACTCCTAACCAATACTGTCATGGACAGATGCATCTGCGACAGGTAGGTTGGTGAGGATGAGGTCAAGTAGGTTTTTCCCTCGTATTGGTTCGCTCACCACCTGCCGCAGGCCCAGTCTGGCAGCTATGTCCTTCAGGGCTCGGTCAGTCGTGGTGCTACCAAGCCACTCTTGGTGATGGACTTTGATGTCCCCCACCCAGAGTACATTCTGTGCCCATGCTACCCTCGGTGCTTCCTCCAAGTGGTATTCAACATGGAGGAGGACTGATTTATCAGCTGAGGGAGGGCGTTGGGTGGTAATCAGTAGGAGGTTTCCTTGCCCATGTTTGACCTGATGCCATGAAATTTCATGGGGTCCGGAGTCAATGTTGAGTATATCACTGTATCGCCACCTCTGGTCGGTCTGTCCTGCCGGTGGGGCAGGACATAGCCAGGGATGTTGATGGAAGAGTCTGGGACGTTGGCTGAAAGGCATGATTCTGTGAGTATGGCTATGTCAGGCTGTTGCTTGACTAGTCTGTGGGACAGCTCTCCCAATTTTGGCACAAGTCCCCAGATGTTAGTGAGGAGGACTTTGCAGAGTCGACTGGGCTTGGTTTGCCTTTGTCATGTCCGGTGCCTAGTGGTCCGATGCTGGGTGGTCCGTCCGGTTTTATTCTTATCACTTTTCATAGTGAGATTTTACAACTGAGTGGCTTGCTAGGCCAAATCTGTCACCCTTTTAATTTTTTTTAAAACATTGCTTAAGTTTCTTTTTCTTCTGCACCTATAACCTTAAATTGTGACTACCTTATCCTCAAAGTCTATGGCAGACATAAATCTTTCCTGAATCCAAAGTCCCCATACCTGTGACAATCACACAGACTTCTCTCAACTCCCTCCTCCCACCTATCCTCCTCCTTTCCAGAGATTAATGCCACAGGATAGATCATCTTTCCTTGTAGATCAGCCCTTTTTGTTCAGGAATCAATATTGTAGCTCCCCTCAGGACTCCCTCCAATAATTATACATTTTTTCTGTGATTTGAAGACCTAAACTAAACACAGTATTCCAGATGCAGACTCGGGTCAAACCTCAGCTATATTTCATATTTTATTTGCTTTCTTGACCATCTGTGAATACTGAATAGATTGTTTGAATGACCTATCAACCAAAACCCCAGAACTCTTTCCTGCTGTTACCTCAAGCATGCAATCACTAAGTCACATTCTTGCTGCCTCTACTTAATCTCGTGACTTTACATTTGCTTGTCTTGAATTCCATCTGCCCCTTCTCTGCCCATTGACCTAGCCTATCCAGGTCCCTTTAGGTTGTTACATCGTTGGCCACTGCAGCCAGTATGGTGTCATTGGAAACTTAGATACCTAGTTATAACAAAATAAAAGGAATGCAAATGTTTAAAACAGCAACTTGCATTTAAAACCTGAAAACAGAAACTGCTGCAAAGACATGGTGGTTCTCCCAGCATCTGAAAATAATAAAGACAAATTAACATTTTAGGTGTAGCTGCTTTGTCAGAATTGTCTCCAGTTACAAGTAGAGAGATCAAATGCTGTGTGGAATATTATTCCTAGACCATTAAAAAAGATGTGCAAGTACTGGTGCTTAGGTTGCAATAGGAAACTGAAATCCTGGAGTTTCCCTTAAAGTTCAACCCTGACTGTTTGAACTTATCTTACTCCTGAGAATTACTGTGGGAGGTTGCACACCATACTGCAGGGAGTAGTGAAAGAGATGTGCACTGATCAACTGTTCAGGGCAGCAGAGAAGCCTTTTGAATATGGCTCTCATCATCTACTGTTGCTTTTTAAGTCTTCTGTCAGCTCAAAAATAACACATTAAGGTTTGAAAACAAAGCTATCTTTTAAGAGATGTTTTTGCTCCCTAAATGTCTGATCAGTGTACTCTTTTCCACTGCTCTGTAACCTTGATTATCTGCCAAAGGGGTCCCCACCATTATGATGACTAAATGAGGTACTGCTGTAATCATCTTCTGTGGTCCGGTGAAATTTCAGAGGTTTTCTTCTTAGAAGTCTTATCTGTATTTATTTCCCTCCCTCAGCAGATTAATTAAATTGGTGTAAATCCATGACCATGTTAATATTTATGGACAAATTTTCTAACATATGCACATCTTACCCTCCTTTCCTAGAGCTGGTGGTGGGGTCCATATTGAACCCCGATATCGACAGTATCCACAACTGACCACGAGTCAAGTGTTGCATGCTGAATTTCTCAGTAGTTTCATGTGGTTCTGGATTCTCTGGCACCTATGGCACAACCCTGATGCAGTCTTTGTGAGTAATTTGTGAACCTCCAATGTTCCTTGTTACTGTAGCATCTTTCAGTTCACAGCTTAGGAGGGAATGAAGAATTCTGTGTCTTGCCTGTCTCCATCAAATTGCAGATTGTTTTAGCGGCTGGTTCGGTAAAAGGAAATCTATATATTTTGACAGTCATGGTACTTCAATGTTATTCCTGGCTATGCTTCTAACTGATAATAGGCAGCACCGCCTCTAATTATAAATTCAAGGAAATTCAAAGTAAATTGAGGACATCTTAAGCTTCCATTCTGTTGAGTTGTAGATGGTAGTGTGGAAGGGAAAAAAAATACTTAACAAACTTTGCCCTAGTTATGGCAGCATTTGTCGTGCTGGCAGGTTGTGATGAAATTATAATTAATGCTACCTCCAGACCCCAATTCTCATTCTGTTCTAACCTCAAGGCTGAGTAGGTCCAAAACTACAGCCTTCACATTAGATACAGGAATAAGAAGCCTTATTGAAGAGTTAAATGGTTGTGTTGAAAGCCAAATCCTGACTGAATACAAACACTTGTGCTCCATTTGTACCTTTTATGGAAATAGTATAAACTCATTACCAGTGTGAAGTAGCCAACTTAATGTGCGCAAAAATAATTAAAAGTACGCACTTGAGCCGCTGACTAAAGCCACCATTGCCTCCGTCTGTTATTCAGAGGAAGTTTAAAAGAATGCACTGCAAAATATTACTGCAATAGTTGTCTATTTTGTAAAAGACTAACTACATTAAAGATTTAATTTTCAGTTTTTATACCTGCAGCACATGGAAGACAGTTTATTTATGCTTGATATCCTACTTATATCAATTTGTAATAATTTCTCCATAAATTCCAGCTGAATTAAGCAAGCATTTTATGTTATGACAGGGTCACTTTCCTTATCCCGATCCCTCCCAGTGGACTGATGAGGAGTTGGGCATCCCTCCAATTGATGAGGAATAACTAGGACTTTAACTTGCTTTCCTGAAATGGTAAGTTCAATGGAACTACAGTTTATACTTGCAGGTTTGGAGAAGTACCTACTACCATTAGTAAGAATGAGCTAGCATGAGCTTTTGATTAATTCTCCTTTCTTGCAATGTGGGCCACAAGGGATCATTTCTGACCTAGAATGGGCAGCTGCTTCCAGACTTTAAATACTGACTCCTTACTAGGAAATGTGTAATAATGATTGGGTTGTTTGCCTACCTCAGTGAAAGCACCATGACTCTACACAGTGCCTTGTTCCCTCTCTTTCCCAACCAACTGTGGGAGAACCTTCACCACACGGACTGCAGTGGTTCAAGAAGGCGGCTCACCACCACCTTCTCAAGGGCAATAAATGCTGGCCTCACCAGTGACACCCACATCCCATGAACGAATTTTTTTTTAAAAGATTAGACTAAATTATAAGTCCCTCCCTGACCAGAGTAACAACATACAAGAACCAGTGTCCTAGATGCTTCCTCACAGGACCAGGTGTGAGTCTTTCTCATACTGCTGTCTACTACTCAGAACAGTTTTGTCACTTGCCTTCTCAATAATGTGATTTTTCTTCATGTAAATATAAACTTGGAGATTAGTCTTGTGTGTGCTGTACTCAGAGGAGGTTCAGTGACTTATAGGAACAGGAGTAGGCCATTTAGCCCCTCGAGCCTGTTCTGCCATAGAGTGAGATTTTGGCTGATCTGTGACCTAACTTCATAGTTTCATATCCCTTAATACCTTTGGTTAATAAAAATCTATCAATCTCAGATTTAAAATTAACAATTGAGCTAGCTACAACTTCTACCACCCTTTGCGTGTAGAAATGTTTGTTCACTTCACTCCTGAAAGACCTCGCTCTAATTTTTAGGCAGTGACCCCCAGTCCTAGACTCCCCAACCAGCAGAAATAGTTTCTCTCTATCTCCCCTATCCGTTCCCCTTAATATTTTGAAAAATTTGATCAAATCACCCCTTAATCTTCTAAATTCCATGGAATACAACCCTAGTTTGTGCAACCTCTCCTTGTAATTTAACCCTTGGAGTCCAGGCATCATTCTAGTAAATCTATGTTGCACTCCCTCCAAGGCTAATATATCCTTCCTAAGGTGCAGTGCCTAGCACTGACCCACAGTACTCCAGGTGTGGTCTAACCAGGGCTTTGTTTAGCTGTAGCATAACTTCTACCCCCTTAGTGATTAGAGATAAAATCACTTCAGTGATAAAGGAGGATAGAACGAGGGGTAAGTAGCCAACAGAGACCTTATGGGTTGAATTGAGAAATAGGAAAGGATCTAAGACTATAGAGGGAGTTGTGTATAGGACCTCTGGCAGCAACTCTGAAGTGCTAGATTATATAAATGCAGAGATTAGACAAGCGTGTAAGAAAGGCAGAGTGGTCTTGATGGGGGACTTTAACCTTCACCTAGATTGGGAAAAGCAGACTAGCAACTGTCAGAAAGGTAGTGACTTTCTTGAGTGTCTCTGGGATAGTTTTCTACAGCAGTATGTCCTAGAGGCAACAAGGGGGCAAGCCATACTAGATTTAGTAATGAATAATGAACCAGATTTAGTTAACAGCTTAACTGTGCGTGAACATCTATCTAATAGCGATCATAACATGATCGAGTTCAATGTAGTGTTTAAAAGGGAAAAAAGTGAATCAGCTGCTAAGATTCTAGACTTGGGGAAAGGCCGACTTCAATGGGATGAGACAGACTGTCCACAGTAAACTGGGCAAATCTGTTAATGGGTAAAACGACTGATGATCAGTGGGAAATGTTTAAAGAAACATTTAACGTGATACAGAATCAGTTTATACCTCTGAGGGGCAAGAACTCTACTTGCCAAAAAAAACAGCCATGGACAACTAGAGGTAAGGGACAGTATAAGACATAAAGAAAGGGCATACAAAAAGGCAAAAAATGGCACAGATCCTGGCAAATGGGAAAGATACAAAGGGTCACAAAACAGATAGTAAGAGCGAGAAAGAGAGTATGAAAAGAAACTTGCAAGAGATATCAAAACCAATACGAAGAACTTTTATAGTTATATTAGGAAAAAGAGGGTGGTCAGGAGCAGTGTTGGCCCCTTAAAAACTGAAAGTGGGGATATTGTCATTGACAATGGGGAAATGGCGGACATGTAGAATAATTACTTTGCGTCAATATTTACAGTAGAAAAAGAGGATAGCATGCCGGAAATCCCAAGAAAACTAATACTGAATAGGGGACAGGGACTCAATAAAATTAACATAAGTAAAACAACAGTAATGAAGAAAATAATAGCACTAAAGAGTGACAAATCCCCAGAACCAGATGGTTTCCATGCCAGGGTTTTAAAGGAAGTAGGTGAGCACATTGCAGATGCCCTAACTATAATCTTTCAAAGTTCTCTAGATTCAGGAACTGTCCCTCTAGATTGGAAAATTGCACAGGTCACTCCGCTTTTTAAGAAAGGAGAGGGAAACCAGGAAATTATAGTTAGCCTAACATCTGTTGTGGGGAAAATGCTGGAGTCTATAATTAAGGATAGGGTGACTGAACACCTCGAGAATTTTCAGTTAATCAGAGAGAGCCAGCATGGGTTTGTGAAAGGTAGGTCGTGCCTGACAAACCTGATTGAATTTTTTGAAGAGGTGACTAAAGTGGTGGACAGGGGAATGTCAATGGATGTTATTTATATGGACTTCCAGAAGGCATTTGATAAGGTCCCACATAAGAGACTTAGCTAAGATAGAAGCCCATGGAATCGAGGGAAAAGTACGGTCTTGGTTAGGAAGTTGGCTGAGCGAAAGGCGACAGAGAATAGGGATAATGGGTAGGTACTCACATTGGCAGGATGTGACTAGTGGAGTCCCGCAGGGATCTGTCTTGGGGCCTCAATTATTCACAATATTCATTAACGACTTAGATGAATTGTAAACAATTTTACAACACCAAGTTATAGTCCAGCAATTTTATTTTAAATTCACAAGCTTTCGGAGGCTTCCTCCTTCGTCAGGTGAACGATTTTCACATCGTTCACCTGACGAAGGAGGAAGCCTCCGAAAGCTTGTGAATTTAAAATAAAATTGCTGGACTATAACTTGGTGTTGTAAAATTGTTTACAAGTGGCATTGTAAGCAGTGTAGATGAAAACATAAAATTACAAAAGGATATTGATAGATTAGGTGAATGGGCAAAACTGTGGTAAATGGAATTCAGTGTTGGCAAATGTGAGGTCATCCACTTTGGATCAAAAAAGGATAGAACAGGGTACTTTCTAAATGGTAAAAAGTTAAAAACAGTGGATGTCCAAAGGGACTTGGGGGTTCAGGTACATAGATCATTGAAGTGTCATGAATAGGTGCAGAAAATAATCAATAAGGCTAATGGAATGCTGGCCTTTATATCTAGAGGACTAGAGTAGAAGGGGCCCCTAATACCTTTGATTGCCAAAAAGCTATCTATCTCAGATTTAAACTTAGCAATTGAGCTAGTATCAATTGCCGTTTGCGGAAGAGAGTTCCAAACTTCTACCACCCTTTGTGTGTAGAAATGTTTTCTAATCTCGCTCCTGAAAGGTCTGGCTCTAATTTTTAGACTCTGTCCCCTACTCCTAAAATCCCCAACCAGCGGAAATAGTTTCTCTCTATCCACCCTATCCGTTCCCCTTAATATCTTTTAAACTTCGATCAGATCACCCCTTAACCTTTGAAACTCGAGAATACAACCCCAATTTGTGTAATCTCTCCTCGTAACTTAACCCTTGAAGTCCGGGCATCATTCCAGTAAACCTACGCTGCACTCCCTCCAAGGCCAATATGTCCTTCCGAAGGTGCGGTGCCCAGAACTGCTCACAGTACTCCAGGTGCGGTCTAACCAGGGTTTGTATAGCTGCAGCATAACTTCTGCCCCCTTGTACTTTAGTCCTCTAGATATAAAGGCCAGCATTCCAATAGCCTTATTGATTATTTCCTGCACCTGTTCATGACACTTCAATGATCTATGTACACGGACCCCTAAGTCCCTTTGGATCTCCACTGTTATCAGCTTTTCACCATTTAGAAAGTACTCTGATCTATCCTTTTTAGGTCCAAAGTGGATGGCCTCACACTTATCTGCATTGAAGTCCATTTGCCATAGTTTTGTCCATTCACTTAATCTATAAATAACTCCCTGTAATTTTATGCTTCCATCTACACTGTTTACAATGCTGCCTATCTTTGTGTCATCGGCAAACTTGGATACGTGGCTCTCTCTCCCAACATAAGTATTAATAAATAGTGAATAGTTTAGGTCCCTGCGGGACACCACTAGTCACATCCTGCCAATTTGAGAACCTGCCCATTATCCCTACTCTCTATCTCCTGCCACTCACCCAATTTCCTAACCAGGTCGATAATTTGCCCTCAATTCTATGAGCTTCAACTTTAGCTAACAGTCTGTTAAGAGGGACTTTATCGAATGTCTTCTGGAAGTCCATATAAACAACATCCCCCTGTCCACTACTTTAGTCAACTCTTCAAAAAAATTCAGTCAGCTTTGTCAGGCATGACTTACCCTTTACAAATCCATGCTGGCTCTCTTTGATCAGCAGAAAATTTAAGGTGTTCAGTCACTCTATCCTTATTTATAGACTCTAGTAATTTCCCAACAACAGACTTCTACTCTCAAGTTACTACTGTAGATTTTTTTACCCTAATTTTCTTCCCTCTCTCTGACGGTGGTAATTGATGCTGGGGTTTGGTTCTACGGAAGCCAGTTCTCCAATACCTCCCTCAAGTGACCATTCTTCATGTATGAACCAAGATGCTGACTGTGGTGAGCAACACCACCAAGTTTGATCCTGTCCTCACCCAACATCCAAATAAACACACTTTCCAGCAGGGGGTCACTGTGTAGCAGTCCGGTTTTTTTTTTCTCTTTTTCTTTCCAAGCCCCTTGCTGTGAAAAATTGTAATACTCCTTCCTCTGACTTGATTAAGATCAGCTAACAGCACAGACCAGGGATCAAACCCAGCATCTTACTGGTCTGCATGCCTCAGTACTGCATTACATGGTGCACTTACCTGCTGAGCCATTAGGTAACAGTAGATTAATCTTGTAAATATTTGTACTTTATTAACTTGGATGTCTTAAGTGTTTGTGTGTGTCTTTCTTCCACAGTGTTTCCTTTGTGGGCATTTCTGGGGAAATTCATCTGACACTTGGAGAAACCACCTTATTGTAAATTAAATAATTGGAATAAATATATATTACCTGGACAGTCATCTTGTGTAATTTCTTCCCTCAGGGTTTTTAGCTGTAACTTTGTACTGTAGAAAGCAGGTCCATGTACAGTGCCAAAATTAGTGTTCTCTGGTAAATGCTTCAGTGTTTGTTCGCTCTTGTGGTGCCTTTGCTTTTAGTTTTGGGGGGGGGGGGCGGTGGGGGGCGGTGGGGGGGCGCACGTGGGTGTTGGAAAGTGTTTAGCTGTCTCCCAAGTGGTTTATTCTTATACGTCCCATGACTGTTAATTTGTAGTCAACTTAACCAGAACCATCACTTGGTAGACATGCACTGATTCCAGCGCAGGCTTTACTACTTTACTGTAAAAATCTTCCAAGTATCAACTTCAGAGTGTTTTATCTGCTAATAAAGCAAAAGAAAATAACTGCTCATATTATTAGGTAGCTGGGAGTTTTAACTTGTAAACTACTTGAGCTGTACTCGTGCTTTATGATATAGTATGAACCCCTTACTGAGATTACTGCCAGATAATTAGTGTTCCATTTTGGTTATGGGTATGGCCTTGAACAGCAGTAGAACCAGATTACACACCGTTATCTTGTATATCCATATTTCAAGAGAGGAAACTAAAATTCCTAAATTTAAATGTGAAAGTAAACTTAGAAACAATCCCTTCAAGAGACCCTTTCATACAGAATAAACCTTACTGACCTGAATGGTTTTTTACTGAAGTTCAGTGGAGTGCCCAATATTGCAACCATCTGAATACACTTAATGTTTAAAACAGGCAGTCGCTTCTATCTGCCAAAAAGCGATAACCATTATCTAGTTGCACTAACGTAAATTTCAAAGTTGCCATTTATTTCGGGCAGAAACAGCTTTGCTTACTAGTTCGCTCCTCGTTAATGTTCAATCATTCTAATCCCCTAAATTTGTTCTTTATGTTAAAATTGATGGGATTTTTCTCATTTCTGAAAACCCGCTGATCTGATCTCTCAACAGCAGAAACACAGAGGGAGGAGAGATTAAAATCAATCCTGTTACAAGTTTAAAACAGCGGGAGGGGGGGGGGGGGGTCACAACTGCCCCTGATCTTGAGTGAGAGCGGCTGATTAAGCAGCTGTAAGGGTTGAGCAGTCACAGTGGCCTCTGTGTGACTGGAAGAATCCTGGAATCAGAGGGGACCCGAACAACACTGCAAGACAACCCGCTCAATAAACTAAACTTGGCAGCCTCTCTACAGACAGTAACCAGCCCTTTCACAGATATATTGGGTGGCTCTGAAAAGAGCCTTTGGTTATTAGATTTATTATTGGCCACTTTACTTGCTTTTGGTGCTCCCAGCGCTGAGGATGATCCTAGTCATCTTGTTGTCACGGGTCGCGTTGCCCGCCAGCTTTATGAACTCAGCAGTCAAGTAGGTACTTGAGAATAGTAGCCAGATAGACGGGAGGTCCAGCCCCGACATGTTCAGCATAATGACCCTTATCTGACCATTGCGGGGAAATTGTGTTTGCACGAATGCGCCCTGTATAAGTGTATTTCTAGTTCCAACAATAGCCATCCTATGATTGTAGACATTACAGCATAGTCTTGTGCTCTCTAAGGGGTCAGAGACTCCCAATTAAATTCAATTGGGGCAACTAACAGGTGGAAGAGACTGCCCATCAGTCTGGGCTGGATTGGAATCGTGACATCAGCTGTAAATGTCCCAAATTATAACTGCAAATACAATTGTTAAAATATCTTGCAGGATAGAGTACTCTCCAATGCATCAAACTTTGTTGTTATTTCTGGTCATTTAAAGTACTTGAGTTTAGCAAAATACAAGTTATTGGAACAGCTTGAGAATGACCACTTGCCCCTCCATTACATTTTGAATTAAAGGCCAAACTTCCTCATTGCCACTCTGTGGCTTTGAATGAGATACTGAGATGTAAACTCGCACTGGGAGCAACCACCATGTTAACACAAACACAACTTGTATAAAGCCCACTGCTAAAACCACAAGGATTTGTACAACAGCGTTCAGTTCTCACACATTCACATACTGTCTCTACAGTTCCCCATATGGTTACTGACCTCAGTTGAGCAGGTGATTTTACAAGGAGTGCACAGAAAGCAAGGACTTCCAGTGCTGGAAACTGAATAGTTTATTTGGCTTCTTTGTGGTTCAGTTTCTGAATATGTAAAGCTGAAACACTAGATTATATCTTTTGCCTATAGCATAAAGACAATGCTATACTTTCAATTTGGCATTTTTTATATTACAGTTTGATGGGAACTTTAAAAGGAAAATATATTACAGAAAGATATACAATATATTACACCTAGATGCACAGGTTACCGTTGTCCATTTTGGCTAACAACCCTCTTGTCTGTCCCTCCATAGCCTACCTGCTAATGTACATAAATATATTTTTTAAAACCATTACAGTATCACAAGTATCAAATAGGTATGAGGCAGCTACACAAGTTTGAGAGATTAGGAGATTTACAACCTACTTGAGCTTTGCTCTAGCTATTTATTTCCAGTTAGTAGACTGTCCCATATGCCACGTAGTATCAATTAACTTCCAATGTGCAGTGCGGCACCACTTCCCATATGCACATGGAAAGGTGTTTTTAAGATGATAGGTTAATTTCTAAAATGTTAATATAGATAATTGGCTCCTATACAAGGTATCAGCTGTGAAACTGGTATTTAATAGGCACCCACTTAGCCTCCACTGGGCTGATTGGCACTGAATTATGTACAGTCCAGTGGAAAACAGTACAGAAACCTGCTGTTTGACTTGAGTATACCAACATGAACATTCCAGAGCTTTTATATTTAATACCTTGAAGCAGTGTTAAAAGGTTTCCAGTCCTTCAGTTTATTTTGCATGTTGACCAAACTCTACATTGGTTCTTCTGCTGTTGCTATTAATGGGCAGCAAGGAGCTATGCTCCATCACCCAGAGCAGCAGTAACTGTCACAGGTCAGCAAGTGGCTACTGCCTTTGTCAGAGTAGCAGAGACTGTCATACGTCTCTAAAGCTAGCATCAGTGGGCTTTATCACTCTGGCCATCAGTCACTGCGCTGGTCAATGTCTGAACAGGACTTTAATGATTAAATTATGATGAGAAAAAGTAAAATTATTAAAGTACAGCTCCAAGGTTAAGTGTGGTGAATGGTAAATGGTAACCATTTACCCCTGAATGTAAGTAATTTAAAATAAAAATACTTTATGAAGTAATTGGAAGACTCCCCTTTGGATCTGAGATGTGAAATGAGAAGATACATTTCAGGGTACAAAAGGATTTGGAAATATATTAAAATCTGTGTGTATGGATTGACCCTGTATGGGAACTCAACATTTTAGACTCTCACTGAACATAATATGCTTATTCCATATCCAGCAATATCAGATGCGGACTCCCTGTTGCCCCTTTACTCCTGCATCACTGCTCTGTGTGCCCATCTACTTTTGCTTCATGTGCTATACTGGGACAATTCTGCATTTGGTGCACTTCTTAAATCAGGGGAGGTGGACTCCAAACTCTCTTCTGCCAATCATTTACAGTACTGTAATCTCTCAGAATGCAGCCATTAACCTCTTATTCTTGAGGTAATTTAAAACTGCATTAAATCAATGAACAAATTCTTGCTCAAAAGGACAGCCAGCTTTTCATAGTCCCATCGCCTGCTATGCTCTATGCACCTTGCTGGACAACCACTAAAGTAATTTGCAACACACTGCTACTACTACTGAGAGCTGTCTTCTGTGGTATAACCTTCATTGTTCAACTGGCAGGTCCCACCACCAGATTGCAGCAGTTCTTCATCTTCACTATCTACTTCCTCATCCTCCTCATCCCCCTCTTCCCCCAGATCTTGTATGGGCAGGCATGTCTTGGAGCCTTTGCAGATCTTTAGATGTCTAGTCAAGTGATACTTTGTCAAGAATGCCTTTGAGCACTTCTCACAGATAAAATCCCTCCTTCCTTCATGTGAGTTGAGATGTTTCTTTAAGTGGGTTGTCCTCCAGAAGAGCTTGTCACAATTTGGACACTTGATTTGCCGCTCTCTGCACAAAAACATATAAAACAATTCTTTAAAAAAGTGTTATTTTAGTAGATACCATGTATGTCTATATATAATATATATTGAAGACAAAGATCCCTCATTTGTGATCTTCATTGATGGCCTAGGATGCTTATTAGCAATATAATTTCAGCTAACTTACTTCCTAAGATATTCCCATCATTTAAAGCTACAGCAACTTGCATAAGTGAACAGTAACATTGCCATCGCATTTGGGACTGCTTTGCCTATCCCCCCACCCGCAAGAAACCAGGAGACATAGATTTAACCCCTTTTGAGGTGATCCTAGTGTAGACATAAGCTTTGGCTCAGAGATAGTTCTCCTGCCTCGGAGTCACGAGGTCATGTGACTTGAGCACATAATCTAGGCCGACACTTCAGTGCAGTACTGAAGGAGTGCTACATTGTCAAAGGTGCTGTCTTCTGGATGAGATATTAAACCAAGTCTGCATGCTCAGTTGACATGAAAGATCCCATGGCACTATTCAAAGAAGAGCGAGGGAGTTCTCCCTGTGTCCTCAACTAGCACCAAAATCATTATCTGGTCATCTATCTCATTACTGCTTGTGGGACATTTTGGAAATGGTGTGAGAGAGAGAAAAGGATCCTTATATAGTGTGTGTTGCTGAATATGTGGAGTCTTCTTATCAACATCTCATGTTAAATTATTGCCCAGCTACACACTTGTTACTGACTGGGCTGGAGGCATAGGAAGACCAGATGACCAGTGAATCAAACCCACAATGCCAATAGCATGGTTTAAATTAACTCTGTCTCGGATTCTTGCTGTTCATGCCACTTCTTAAAAGCCTTCGTGCTACGGGGTTGTTACTTGGTTCCGTGAGGTTGTGGTCGGAGATCCTGCTATCTTTCAAAATGTAATAATAAATAATTGATCCAGCTGCAGTTAGTTAATAATAGGTGCATGATTACATTCTATCGGGGAGAAGATATGTTAATTGGAAGATGGCTAGTCACCTTAAAACTCCATTATTACTATTGTCTCCCATTTTAAAACTTTCAATTTTGTATCATGCCCAAATAATAACTCAATAAAACCTCTAATTACAAATGTGGTGGTGCAGGAGAGTTAGAAACTCACGTTTCATAGTAACACTACATATGTGCAACAAGAATATATTTAGTAGTTTCTGTGCAAAGTGTTAAGCATTTGTTTTGCAATATAGTGGCTAAGAGAATCATGGGGCATGATTTTAACTTGGCGGCAGGAAATCAGTGGGTGGGTGAGTAGCGGGAAACCTGGAAAACTTCTCTGTACGTCGGCTCGAGCGATCGCAACAAAATTGAAGGCCCTCAATGTTACTTCCGGGTTTCGCGTCTCCAAGCTGCGCAGTGGGTGCACTGCGCACCCAAATGACGTGCTGGGAACTGGAGTATTTAAAGGGCCATTGCAACCATGGATTTTGAAGGAGAAAGGAGGAAAATCGAAAAATGCAGCATCACAGGTGTAAGGCAGCACCACGTTTTAGCGACTTCTCCCTTGAGTTGTTACTGGCTGGTGTGAGGAGCAGGAGGGAGAAATTATACCCGGCTGACTGGAGGAAGTGCCCTGCTTCTGCCACTAAGGTGGCAGAGGAGCTGAACAGCAGGAGCACAGTGGCCAGGTCGTGGGTACAATGCAGGAAATGCTTTAATGACTTAATCAGGTCATTAAAGGGGAGAGGGGTGGTGGTGGTTGTTCCAGGCGGCCTGAGTAGTTCATATTCTTCAGTTTGCGGATCTCCTTATGAGAACCTGTTAGATATGAGTGAATCCCTGGCATTACGAGCAGCCATGTGCGCTTCTGCTCTGGCAACGGGTTCTCCGTCCTCGTCTTCTTCAATGTTGCTGGCAGATGACGATGCTTCATGAGCGCATTCGAGCTCCTCCACCTGTAACCCTTTCTGCTGAGCGCTGTTGTGCAGGGCGCAACATACGACTATTATTCTGCACACGCTCGCCGGTGAGTGCTGAAGGGCTCCCCCAGATCGATCCGGGCACCTGAAGCGCATCTTGAGCATTTCTATGGCTTGTTCAATGACAGACCTGGTGGTGATGTGACTCGTTGTACTGCTGCTGTCCCTCGTTGTGCCTTGGTGGGGTTTCTCACAAGTGTCATGAGTCACGTCTGCAGGGGTATCCCTGGTCTCCAAGGAGCCAACCTGTAAATCTGTCTTGGGTGTGGAAGAGGTCCAGGATGTTGGACTCACGCAAAATGAAGGAATCTGGCACACCTGCAGAAACCTCCTCTGGTGGTCACAAACCAGTTGTGCATTGATGGAGTGATATCCCTTTCGGTTGACGAACAGTCCTGGCTCACGTGGAGTCCTCGGATTGCTATGATGTCACTGCTGGCAGCCTGGAAGGATCCGGAGGCGAAGAAATTGAGGGCAGTGGTGACTTTAATTGCGTCAGGCAATGCACGGCCACGAGGCCCAGCCGGAAGCAGCTCTGCATGAAGGAGCGCGCAGATGTCTGCGACTACCTGGCGACTCAATCTGAGCCTGCGTCGGCACTGCTCCTCAGAGAGGTCCAGGAAGCCCAGCCTCTGTACGCCCTCTCACGTGGGTAGTGCCTCCTGCGACCTCCGCCACTCCAGGTCTTCTCCAAGTCCTTGTGACGCATCTCTGTCTCGTGCACCTGCAACTCCCAGAACTGCACATCGTGCAGTGGAATCGCACACCCCCCCCCCCATCCTGATGGCGTCATTTTGAGGGTCCAAAATGTGTGTAAATTTATGTGAAGACAAGAATCCTCATCTCAACTAAGAAATCTCGGTCTAAACACAAGAAGTCCCAGCCAAAGGTTTGTTTGAGAGGGCTGAGTGCTCTGCTGCAAAAACTCACTGGTTTAAAGGTCCAAATGAGGGCCGGCTGCATCTGGCCTCCGTTTCTATAGCTTGTTTCAGAGGCCACGGGAGACACGTTCAGGAAAAGTTAAAATGGTTTGTGTGGCTCAATACACAAACATTTCATTGCCTTAAGTGATTTAACAACGTTAATTTGCCCTTTAAATATTGCCCTGCCGGCTTTAAATGCCGACATGACATCTAGGTGGCAGTAGCACGCGCGCATCTAAACACATCTGGATCAAACCTGGAAGTGGGCGCGATAGAGCCGAGATGTGGTCCCGCTCCGAATTCTTATTATTTTCACTGCCCACCCGCCCCCAACCTACCCATTTGGTTAAAATTACCCCCATGGTATATTTTTACAGGTCCCTTGCCACTTTAAAGAGAAGCACAAATGGTGCACAGCTGGCCAGTAGTATACAGTGCTCCATTCCTGAAGCCAACATGCTGAAGGGGGTGATTGCTTGAGACCTCTGAGTGTTAAGAGCACATCTGGAGGATACGTGTTGATTCAGTTTTAACTGCATCCGATTGGTACACTGCATTCTGAAATACCCTCATCAAATACTCAATGCTAACAGGAAAGGGGAGCCAAACTTCAAACAGCTAGTGGATGACTTACTGTGTGTGGGTCAGCATGTGCTGCCGGAGGTCCTGCCGCCGCATGAACATTTTCTCACAATAATCACATTTCAGGTTCTTCTCCCCTGTGTGGATAATCATGTGTGAGGCCAGGTGAGCCTTTTGAGTGAAAGACTTGTCACACATTTCACAGCGGTAGTTTTTCTGACCTGGAAAAGAGAATGTAAATATATGTATGGTTATTTGGGGTATATATCACTTCATTGCATTGTACTCATTTGCGTTGCTATCCTATTATTTTTCTTATGTTATAGTTCAAAGGAAAAATAAACTCACATTTATATGCTGAAACTCTTGGTCACCTCCAAACTTGATTATTCCAATGATTTCCTGGCTGCCTTCCCATCCTTCTCCCTCTGCACACTTCAACTCATTCAAAACTCTGCTGCCAGTATCTTATACTGCACCAAGTCCCACTCACGCTGTTCTCACTGAACTATATTGGCTCCTGGTCCCCCAATGCCTCGAATTTAAGGTGATCATCCTTGTGTTTAAACCTGCTCATGGCCTCGTCCCTCCCTATCTCTGTAACCCCCTCTCCCCGTGAACTGTCTCTTCCTTTGAAATCTTGCCTATTGCACATCCTCCCTCCTTTTGCCTTACCACTGGCACCTATGCCTAGCCCGTCCTTAAAACCCACCTATTAGACCAAACTTGGTTGCTCCTCCCAATATCATCGTCTTTGGCTCGGCATTTAATTTTTTTTTTATTCGTTCATGGGATGTGGGCGTCGCTGGTGAGGCCGGCATTTATTGCCCATCCCTAATCGCCCTCAAAGGTGGTGGTGAGCCGCCTTCTTGAACCACTGCAGTCCGTGTGGTGAAGGTTCTCCCACAGTGCTGTTAGGAAGGGAGTTCCAGGATTTTGACCCAGCGACGATGAAGGAACGGCGATATATTTCTAAGTCGGGATGGTGTGTGACTTGGAGGGGAACGTGCAGGTGGTGGTGTTCCCATGTGCCTGCTGCTCTTGTCCTTCTAGGTGGTAGAGGTCGTGGGTTTGGAGGTGCTGTCAAAGAAGCCTTGGCAAGTTGTTGCAGTGCATTCTGTGGATGGTACACACTGCAGCCACAGTGCGCCGGTGGTGAAGGGAGTGAATGTTTAGGGTGGTGGATGGGGTGCCAATCAAGCGGGCTGCTTTGTCCTGGATGGTGTCGAGCTTCTTGAGTGTTGTTGGAGCTGCACTCATCCAGGCAAGTGGAGTATTCCATCACACTCCTGAACTTGTGCCTTGGAGATGGTGGAAAGGCTTCCTAATGCCTCTGTGAAGTGCCTTGGGACGTTTGAATAGGCACTATATAAATGCAAGTTGTGGTTGTAGTGCCTTATCACATCTTTCAGAAGTATCTTAAAGTGCCTCACCAACAATTAATTACGTTGCAGTCCAGTGACTGTTGCTATGTGGGCCAATACTGCAAGCCATTTTGCAAGCAGTAAGATTCCACACATAGCAATGAGGTGAATGACCAGTAAATCATTTTTTTTAGATATTAGTTGAGGGAGAAATTTTGGCCAGGACACTAGAACCTCCTGCTCTTCCTTGAACAACGCCATGGGATCTTTAACACCCATTTGAACCATTAAAACAGGCGGATGGGCCCTTAGTTTAAGATCTCATCAGAAGGACAGCACCTTCAACAATGCAGCACTGGAGTGTCAACATAGATTATGTGCTCAAATCAACTACATACATCACTTATTCAGATTAATTTAATAAGTAATAGGCACAGATATTTAATAGGCTAATGAAGTTGCATGAAGGAGGGGTACATAGGGAGGGAAAGTTTGTGACATACGTAAGTATTACATTATGGAAGGGTATATGGTCTGGCCTGTAGTGGGGAATACAACTGCTTTTAAAACCAATTCTATTATTTGGGCTGCTGATTCCTGGTGAGTCCCTGTCCTGATTTTAGAGAGTGGGTTTCGCATTTGTCTATATATGAAAGCCAGACATTTCCAAGCCATAAAGTGTCAATGAATGGGACCCAAGATGGAAGTTTACCAGTCTCAAGAAGTACTGGATTTTTTTAATTGTTCAATAAAATATCAGAACAAATGCACTGCTCTCTACCTGTATTCTCACTGTTCTGAGTGCACAGGGAAATTTGCTGGAAAAATATGTTTAGTGTATTGGAAAGGTTAATTCAGGAGCTGGAAACACAGGTCCCTGATAGGTTGCGATGCTTAACAGTAAATTTATCAGGAAGCGGAGTGTAGTATGCCTACCTGTGTGGATTTTGAGGTGAGTTCGCAGGTTGCTGGGGTCACTGAATGCCTTGCTGCAGAACTCACACTTGTGTGGTTTCATCCCCATGTGTCCCATCATGTGAACGTTCAGTTTAGTGGAGGACGTGAATGCTCTTGGACAGATGGAGCACTTCCACTTCCTTTCCCGGCTCTGTCCATGGCTATTTAGATGCAACTTCAGCTCACCGTACGTCCCGTAAGCCTTCCCACAGTGACACATGTGTACATCTGGACGCTCAGGAACACCTTCAACAAAATAAATGCACATGTATACATTCCACTCCTCTGGGTGGGTAGATGCATCAAATGGTGTGGTACAGAGCTACACAAGAATAAATGCTTTTGTAATATTGATTAGGGAAGGAGAAAAGAGAAGGAACACTTTTTTTACTCTTTTGCCCTCTTTAATTAGGGGCTAGAACTGGTGAGAACCAGTGAAAGCGGAGGTAACATAACTCAGGTTTTGTTACCTCCCCCCCCCATATCCACATTGGAATTTCCATGGGGGAGTAAAGCAGTAGAACAAGGACCTCTACTTATACAGCAATATACATTATCAGTTTCAGGCTTGGCAAACCAAGCTTCACTAAACTAATATTCCCAGCTTGTGTATGAATTGAGTCAGAAGATAATTAAACCAAATAAGAGAGAGAGGAGGAAAGCAGCAAATTGAAGAAATTTTATTTAAAAATCAAAGAAAGAATTGGACAGTAAAACACTTCAATACCTTACAAGACATACCCATACTTTTTCGGTGATTTCAGTCTCTAGTCTAGTGGCTTTGATATCAGAGGCCTTGGGTTTCTGTACATAAATGTCTTTGACCAGTAACCCAGAAAATAAACACCTAATTCCCAGGTGTTACAAGGTGTTACATACAGGATACCCAGGTATGTAACAATGCTCCACGCAAGTCCATTACACTGCTCAAAATCCCAATAGGACATCTAATGAAGAGATTTCAGCCCTGCTAAAGAGCATGGGT
Organism: Heptranchias perlo; assembly: GCF_035084215.1. Lineage (NCBI taxonomy): Eukaryota > Metazoa > Chordata > Chondrichthyes > Hexanchiformes > Hexanchidae > Heptranchias > Heptranchias perlo. Next base: position 33,683,949 of record NC_090342.1, on the reverse strand, counting down.
AATAACTATCACCACAGAAACAGGCATTAAATGGCTGCAGAAATGCTTGAGTTTTGGCTGTTGCTTCCACTTGAACTATCCAGAGAAATAAACTAATAGAAATCTAACACAAGTGAATGGCAAGACTGACCATCCAGTTCCACTTACCAAGTTGCCTTGCATAGTCCCTGGTGTAGTAAAAGAGTAACTCATGGTCAGGAGGCACCTCCCTGGATGTGCAGAAATAAATCTTCCCATTGTGAGGATAGGCCACCAGGTTTTGCTCCTCTTGAGTCCTGTCAGTTCGCAACACAGGAAATGGAACAGTTGTAAACTTATTAAAAATGTTTCAATTTTAACCCCCACCCCCCTCTTCCCTCACCCCATTCAACGTGCCACATCTCTGTTTTCATGGCACTGGTAGGATGGGAAGCCATGAATCTACACCCCTTTGGAGCTAATGACGCTCTGTGATTCAACCACCAGCACATTAGCTGGAGGCCCAGAGATGTCTTGATGTTAGAAAAAACCTGGAGGGAAAAACAAGCTGAACCCAACCTCCTCAAACAGGCTTCCAATGAATTAATCCTTTGAAGCTGAGCCTTGTGTCTCAGGGTTGTGGAACCTGCACCTGCCTTCCCCCACACGAGCAACTATTGTTCTTGGTCAAGGCACCGTGGAGAAAATGAGCAGCATCTTTACATAAAGGAAGGGGAAAAATTAATTACAAACGCTATTAGTGTTTATGGGCATAGCAGATCTGGAAACATGGTTCTCTGCATTCCCCTCTCTATTTCATAAGGAATCCTATGGCTGAGAGCAAGTCACATAGTTAAAATTTTCAAAGTATTGTTATCAAAAGTTGTTACAAAGACAAGGCTTGCAACACAGGCTCAATTAATCAGACAATGGATTTCTAGGACTAGTGTAAATGACTAAATGATTATCCATTATTGGGGGAAATGTTAAGTGGCAATCTGATTCTCCAGAATATCCCATTACTCAGTGCAACTATGAAATTTTACAAGCAGAGATTGAAAAGATTTTTATAATTCAGCTGGCAATTACATGGAAAAGCGAGGGAAGGGAACATTAAATACTCGGTCTGCTGTGTCTGTTTGGTTAATTGTGTTAGAGGCACATTGCATTGTAGTAGTCCCCCTCTCAGAAGAAAGGGAAAGAAAAGAAAAAGAAACTTGCATTTATATAGCGCCATTTATGTCCTCAGAACATCCCAAAGTGCTTCACAATGAAGTGTAGGCGCTGTTGTAACATAGGCAAACACAATAGCTAATTTGCACAAAGCAAGGTCTCACAAACATCAATGAGGTAAATGACTAGATGGTCTGTTTTAGTGATGTTGGTTGAGGGATAAGTGTTGGCCAGTACACTTGGAGTACTCCCCTGCTCTTCTTCAAATAGTGCCATGGGATCCTTTACATCCATCCAAGAGGGCAGATAAGGTTTCATTTTAAATTCTCATCCAGAAGACAGCACTTTTGACAATACAGTACTCCCTCAGTACTGTACTAGATTATGTGCTCAAGACCTGGAGTGAGACTTGAACCCATGACCTTCTGACTCAGAAAACAGCCTTCTACTGCTGAGCCAAGGCTGACACAACAAATAAAAATTCACAAAGTCATTGATCCCAGAACAATTGTGACACCAGAAATAGAGCGGTCACCCACTAGGCCAGCTCCAACCAACTGGTATTTGTATAAAGTGACTGTACCACATGAAAGAAGAGGAAAGAAAGGGGGAATGGAAAATAAATAATTGTGACAAATTATTTTTAAAATTCTGGAAAAGGGGTATGCAAGTGTCATTAAATGATACTGGATTGTGCACAACAATGATAAGGTTCCACTGAGCAATAATTTCAGACTAAATTGATAAAAGACATAAGCATTGGGATTGGAATACTTGCTGCTTCCAGTGTCAGTATCAAGCACTCACAGTTCAGGTATACCTAAAACCTCCTCTACCCTGCCCTATCAAGTACTCTCAGGCCAAGTATAGCATTAGTTAAGTACAAGAGTTACTCTACAATGTACCATCATGCACACTCAGAGCGAGGTCAGGATGAAACGCCATCTATTGTCCCACGATCCTTAACCACAGCTTCTGAAGAGCCCCTCCTTCACACCAATATGATATTTCCATTACCTCACATAAATCATCCACCAGGAATTGAGTTGAAACTGCCCCAAATGAGCTTCATTTAAGTCCTTTACAGATCATGAGAGGGAACTTTCATCCCATTTAGTCTGATTTTCAATGTGACCCAGAGGTCACATTGAAAATCATTGTCAGTCTTATGAGCGACTGTGCCACTCAGTCTCCAATTCTATTCAAGAGTTTTCTTTTACCATACAGAGGGTCTGAAGTAAACTTAGGGTTTTTTGTCCTTAATGTGCCAGAAAATGTTGCAATGGCGGATTTAGCAGCGAATGACTATAATTGGACTTTTATGCTCACCATTTACATCGCACCATATGTGCACTGCAAATTGCTGGAACGTCGATCTGATAACGGCGCAGGGATGTCAAAATCGCATCTGGGACCTCATGAACATCGTGCCCAGTGGCTTATCTCCCTGATCAATGAAAGAAAAGGATAGAGAAAGAAACAGAACGAAAGATGGAGAAGGAAATAGGGTGAATTAGAGTCAAACAAAATAAAGAGACAGAAAGAGTAATAAAGAGAAAGTGGATTAAGAGGAAAAAAAAATAGAAAGGAAAAGTAAGAAAAAAATTAAAAAGAACAATTGTGTTTGGGAATTGCTGTATTGGTCCTTAAGAAGTTAATGAGTGAATGGCAGGGTAGTTATGCGAAATGTACAAACATTCTTGACCCATGAAGTATAGAACCAGAGGCCCCGTCCATCATGAACAGGAACCATGGAACACCCAGTGGGTACACCATTGCACTGCTTTCATATAGTGAAAGCATCCCTCAAACACCACAATCACTACCAATCTTCCACTCAGCCCCTGTTGTTTCATAGTTAGAGACTTTAAAGGAAGCTGTTGTTAGGATAGTGTAGGTCAAAATGTACTGAACTATTGCATAGGTCCTGGGCCTTTATACAGGGCAGGAGCAGAAAGGTCACATGAGGTGGTGGTTCCAATGATATCAGGTCCAAAAAAAATAATTCCCCAGAGTCAAATCAAACTTTGACAAGTTCCTACACTGTGTAAAGGATGCTTTCAATTGAAGAGTATCAAAGACCCTACAAGGTAGGTAAACATACTTTTATCTATTTTTAATCAATACTATGATCTGTGCTCCTCTTACATTTCCTCACTTATTCCTCTTAAACTGGGAATATATCTCGTAGACACTCTTATTCCTCCCTGCATTCTCAGTATTGAAATCAAAAACTCATTACAGTCTACTCTTGTTAATTGTAGTCACTTAATTTGAATTCCTGGATAATCTGAATTTTTATAGTACAGAATAAGTATCCTGTGCCGTGGTATTCAAGTTGTTTAATTCAAATAACTGGATGGTTTAAATTTGTTACGTGCAAAAAAATTACTGAATTATCAAGAGTAGACTGTATACTTTCTCTTACACCAACTCAATCTTTTCCAGGACCTAAACACTGCTGAATTTCTTACTTCCCTCTTCCTAGAATCTATAGGTTTTTAAAAACGTAAGCTTTGCATCACCTAATCACTGCTTCTTGTTTTACCCTATTCTCTCTTTCACTCTTTTCAGCTTTGGTGGTGCCCTGACCTGCAACATTGACCATGGCACTTTTCCAAAGCATTCAGTGACAGGATATTAATGAATAAACATCTCATCACCCAGGTATCAAGTTCGAAGATGTTATATGATCTCAGGCCACCCAGGGAGTGAGTCACCATTTTTTAAATCAAAAGTTTTTTATTCCAAGGTTGCACTAACATACAGAGAAGGGAACATTTTCCCACATTTTTTTATCTAATGTCTGCAACAAGCACTTTCAAGGGATGAGCAAGAAGTCAAACTCATGAGTTCTGCACGTTCCTGCCAACAGTCAGTATATTATCCTTTGTGCGATCCGCATTGTCCATACGTCTACTGAAATTCACTCACCTAGCTCTGCGCACAAACATCATCCAGTTACAGATGTTCTCATCTGCTGTCACTATTAGGAACTCCAGAACATAATTGCGAAATATCTGGATTAAAAAACAAACAAAATTACACTACATGGCAGAACGTTCAGGGGCTATTTCTCAGCTGTACAGTCTTTCACTAAGATAAAATTGAATCAGAATTTTAAAAAAGTGGGGGAGGGAGGGTCGCAAAAACTGCAAACCATGATTCCAGATTCATATCAATTGAATATGGATTTATAAAATAAACAACAGTATTGCAGTGCTCAATTCATCACTAAAGGGCACTGCAGCATCTATACTGAAAAAGATAAGTGCAGATGAGGGATGCCATTCTGCCCATCTAGCTTATCCTTACCTAGAAGTCTGATATCCTTAAGAAGCCTATGATACCCCCCCATCATGGTATCTAAGTGAACGATTCCGGAGTTTTTGTACCCAGAAGTTATGCTACAGCTATACAAAGCCCTGGTTAGACCACACCTGGAGGACTGTGTTCAGTTCTGGGCATCACACCTTAGGTAGAATATATTGGCCTTGGAGGGAGTGCAGCGTAGATTTACTAGAATGATACCTGGACACCAAGGGTTAAATTACAAGGAGAGATTACATAAACTGGGGTTGTATTTCCTGGAATTTGGAAGATTAAGGGGTGATTTGATCGAAGTTTTCAAGATATTAAGGGGAACTAATAGAGTAGATAGAGAGAAACTATTTCTGCTGGTTGGAGAAGTCTAGGACTAGAGGACATAGACTAAAAATTAGAGCCAGGACTTTCAGGAGTGAAGTTAGGAAACACTTCTACACGTAAAGGGTGGCAGAAGTTTGGAACTCTCTTCCCCAAATGGCAGTTGATGCTAGCTCAGTTGTTAAATTTTAAATCTGAAATGGATAGATTTTTGTTAACCAAAGGTATTGAGAGATATGGGGCTATGGCGGGAATATGGAGTTAGGTCACAGATCTCATTGATTGGCGGAATAGGCTCGAGGGGCTAAATGGCCTATTCCTGTTCCTATGTCCCTATTAGAGACATTAATCACTCTTTACGTCAAGCAGTTCCTGACATCAGTCTTGATCTTGTTTTTTGCCTGTTTGTACCCAAGTCTCCCTGTCCTGCACTTGTGCTTTAACTTGAAGTAGTGCTCAGGATTAACCTTTTCTATTCCACTTAGTATCTTATACACCTCTATATGGTCCACTCTCACTCATCTCCTTTCAAGGATGAAAAGTCTAAGTTTTTCTAATCTTCCCACATATCTCTGTCCTCTGATACTAGGGATTAGCTTTGTGACCCTTCTCTGTTTCCCTCGTTCCTCGATTCATGAATGAATGCAATACTGAAGGTGACGGCCTGACAAGAGCACAACAGAGCTTCAAGATGACTGTCTCAGACTTGCTTCCTGCTGATCTGGCAATAGGCCTCAGCATTCAATTTGCTTTGTTAATCGCTGCTCTGCAATGACTCAACATAGTCAGCATTGGGTCAAACAGCACGCCCTGATCTCTGGACCCTCTTTCCTAACTAATTCATCCAATGCGCAAGTTAAGACATGCATATGCCTTGTGTATATGAGTTTGAGATTACATGCCCAACGACAATGTCTATTACTAGTTTTTTTAATTACTAATCCGAAGTGCACATCTGGATTCCCAATTAGCCACAGGTGACCAGTGACTAAAATATTGGACAACACTGTATTAGAGAAGTGAACCTGCACCCTTCCACTCATCCCTACACACTCTACTGCCTTTTACTGTTAACCTTTTAAGATACTATCAAGAAGATCGAGCATAAGGTTTCATTTTATGATATATTTCAGTCACACTGACCTTCCAGATATTGGTGCTGCTTTTGTTTGACCAATCAGCGATTTCCATTGAGTTAATCTGTTGTCCGATCAGAGGTCCAAAACAGGTGCGTACAGGAATTGCTTCTTGACTCCACACTCCTGCCAGGGATCAGACCTGATTAGTGCGGCTGAGGCAATCATAATGAATAGACCCGTGCGGCTGGGGCAATCGCAACGAACAGACCCAGTCAGCGTGCTGGGGCAATCACAACGAACAGACCCAGTCAGCGTGCTGGGGCAATCACAACGAACAGACCCAGTCAGCGTGCTGGGGCAATCACAACGAACAGACCCAGTCAGCGTGCTGGGGCAATCACGGTGAACAGATCCAGTACGGCTGCAACAATCACAATGAACAGACCCAGTACCAGTTCTGACGAAGGGTCATCAACCTGAAACGTTAACTCTGTTTCTTTCTCCACAGATGTTGCCTGACTTGCTGAGTATTTCCAGCATTTTCTGTTTTTATCCCAGTCAATGTGCTGGGGCAATCACAGTGAACAGACTCATCAGTGCAGTTTGAGCACTCACAATGAACAGACTCAGTCAGTATGGCTGGGACAATCACAGTGAACAGACCCAGTCAGTATGGCTGGGACAATCACAATGAACAGACTTTGTTAGGAGGCAACAGACTTTGTTAGGAGGCAATCTCAGTAATCAAACTCTATTAATGTTGCCAATAGATTTCTCTGTCGGTGCTGGAGAGAAGTGCAGGTTGGCTGGGTGAGAGGGATGCAGAGCTACGAGGAGGCACCAACTAGGTTAGTGGATGCTGGCGAAGGCAGGCATTAGGTGAATATGGGAAGAAGGGAGCAGCTGGGTTTGGGTGATTGGAAGGGAGAAAATGCGAACCAGCTGGGTTTGAGAAAGGAGCAGTGGTTATTTTGGAGTATGCTAGAGAGAGTTAGAGTTGGATTTGGGGCATGTTGGGGGTGGTTAAAGAGGATACATTTTAAAATTATACTTTTTGGAGGATCAGAAAACAATCTCCATTAAAATTGAAGAAAAAAATACATCATACCACTATTAAAGTAAGCAACAGCTTGAAGAAGCATATTGCAAACATTGAAACCACAGCAGATAGCACGTCAACTACAGTTTAATTTGTTCCACAGCAGCCAACACAATGAGTTTTCAGCATAGGCTGTTCCAGGAATTCCGGTAGGTTATCAAAAGAATCCTTAAAATGACAACCTCCCCACTTTTTGATGAATAGACAGAACATATACTGAAATGAAACCTCCTGCATACCAACATCTTCTCCAGTGATGGACTGCCTGAGGGTCAGCTGTCTTGGAATCGACAGTCTGGCTCGGCTGTTGACTGGTGTATCTGGAATGAAAGTCACCGCTCCATGTTCAGGACAGTCAGCAGGGTAAGCCCGGTCACACAGAGTACACCCTGAAGGACATGAAAAAAAAAGACTTGAATATCAACAATGGCACATTTTCATCAGTGGCTTTTACATTGGTCTTTGGTTGCCAGCTCCCAAGGCTGCAGGGCTCCTACAGCCTGCGGCCATCAAGATAAATCTACCAGAGATTTATTTTTAAACAGGGTCTTCGTCCTAGAGACAGTTAACAGGCTGCTCCCTAGTGGGGATGTTGTGACATATCACAATGTTAAAATGTCACACCCAGTCTGCATTTGAGCAAAATGGTGGATTCCACAGTACGGCCAGTTTACAGAAGGCTGGCAAAGACAAATGCAGGAGAATGGTATGGTTATCTCACTCTCCCCCTGTTGCAGCCTAACTATTACTAGAAAACATTCACTGTCGTTGACAAAACACACCCAAATTTAAAGCAAGATTGCGATGCAAGGAACGGGGCTGAGTACCGCGACTATGATTTGCTAGGCTGCGATACTTATGGAGAACATCACCGTGTTGGCTACTGGACTAACTATATAAACTGACAAAAAAAGGCTTTTTTTTCAGATTTCTTGAAGTTGAAATAACACAAACCCTCAAAAGATCAACCCTACCAATGTAAATACTAGAACAAAAGGCACCAGACAGAAATATAATGTGTGATTTCAACAATCATCTATATGGCAATGAGACTGCCTGGTGCCGGGTTCAAAATTACCCTATTCCTTTGTGACCCGTGTTTGAATCCAGCCCAGACTAATAGGATGAAAATATCCGCTCCACAAGGGTCCCAGATGGAGAGTTTGGGCAGTTTCAATCTGACAATAAATATCTCATATTTCAGCACAAATTAGGATAATCAATGAGAGGCCAAAAAGAAAACTTATGTGTAAAATGTAATTGTTATATTGGGGAGTACTCTTTTGAATTAGGAATTAAAAGGTATTTTGTTTAGACAATGCAGAGGGAACTTTATATTGCATTTATATCCATGATGTTCCTCGCCTAGAAGTACTGGATATGAACACCAGCTGCAAAAAGAAAAATGATGTTCCATTCCCTAATACTAACATTCCTTGATCAGTATATCATTAACCCCCTGCCCCCCACCCCCCACCCCTCTACAACCAAAACTTCTAGAAAACTTGTGGAGGTTGGGTGAGGCAGTACATTCACTCTTAAGGTCCGTACATAACTTGGAACTGGAGGGTTCCCAGCACCCAGTGAACTGGAAGAAGTCAACACCTTCAGAAGAGGAGGTGAGAAGTGGAGAAAATTAGTGAGATAGAAAGAAAAAAGAACTTGCATTTATATGGCGTCTTTCATGTTCTCAGGACATTTCAAAGTGCTTTACAGTCAATTAATTACTTTAGAACTGTACTCACTGTTGCTTTGTAGACAAATGCAGCAGCCAATGAGATAAATAATCAGTTAATCTGTTTTGGTGGTGTAGGTTGTTAATTGTATTCAGGTGGTGTGTATCAATTGGGGACTCTCGTATCCATTTATATGAGAGCTTATCTAGGGGGTGCACTGTGTGAATCTCTGTGAATAAAGGCTTGGAAGCAACTGAAGACCAGGCTCTAGTATTCTATCCTTCACCATCCGGCTATCCAGTTTTGACATGGGAGCAAAGAATGGTTGCCTAAAGCAGGAGGTTGAAAACTACGATTTTTTTTGGACATTAAAAAAAACATGAAAGCCTAGTTGCCATTGTGGAAAATGGCAGAAAACAAGTTTAAATCATCGAGGTATGATTTCCCTCCAATGTTATCGGAGTTTGAACCGTATGACCAGTGGAAGAATGAGGCTGATACGTGGACACGGGTTACTACTCTGCCAAAGAGAAAACAAGGCATGGCCTTGGCACTGTCGCTTCCTGAATGAAGTAAAATCAGAAGTAAGGTATTTTCTGAGATGGATACAGATCTTTTGAATAATGATGAAGGTTTCACCTTTCTAATAGAATTTCTGGATCAAATCTACAAGAAAGATGACCTGTTAAGTACCTATGAGGCCTGGTCAGCATTGGATAGATTTCAGAAAACGGACAGTCATTCAATGGAAGAATATATCATGCACTTTAACAAATTGTATAAACGGTTGACAGAGTTCCAATTGGCAATCCCTGGATCGGTACTAGTGTTTAAATAATTAGATTGTGCTAAGGTGTCTCATATGGACAGGCAACTGGTCCTAACTGGAGTCCAGTTCACGGAAAAGGGGACTCTGTTGGATCAAATGTCTGCTGCCTTAAAAAAAATCCTAGGGAAACAATCATTCCCTTCAGCCTTCATGGAACAAATGACGCCTTCCGCTGTGACACAAAGAATAGAAGATTTGATGGTTACCAGGTTTTGAAATGTTCCAGATAATAAACGCAGGTGCCAGACCAGGTTTCAAAATTTTCAAGAGACTGGACGCAGGCATCAATATGATGGATGGAATAAAGACAGCCAGATTGGTGATGAAAGCAGGTACAGTAAATCCAGTTATATCAACAGAAGACAAAATTGGGACAGTTTTCACCCAAAAACAGGCGAATGGACCCCAGGAATGCCCAAGGAAAAAAAATCAGTAGATGCTTTAGGTGTGACTCCAAGTATCATTATGAGACAAAATGCCCAGAGCAAAGACGCAAGGTCTTTGAATTGACGCATGAAGAAAATAGTTCTGAGGAAGAGGATGAAGGTAATGATGAATCTGAACAGATTATACTGGTCACAAGCAGTTTTAATCCTGTGATGAATGTATTAGTCGCAGATTCCTTTAAATGGGTGGTGTTAAATAGTGCATGTAGTTCAACTGCATGCAGGGTAGATTGGTTAAAATGTTAGCTTGATTCACTAAGTGAGCATCGACACAAGGTTAAGAAACATAAAAGTTCTACATGTTTTAGGTTTGGAGATGACAACACCTTGAGATCACTCAGGAGAGTGGTAATTCCATGTAGGATAGTTGGAATAAGCCATTTTATAAGTATGGAAGTAGTTTCTAGTGAGATATCTATGCTTTTGGGTAAACTTTCCATGAAAAAGGCAGAAATGAAACTTGACATGGAACATGATGAGGCAATCATTTTTGAGAAATTGGTTGATTTTCAGTTTACCCAGTCAGGGCATTATTGTATCCCCTTAATAAAACCTGATGTTTCTCATCAGTGTGTTAGGCAAGTATTAATGGCATCAGGCAATAAGGATAAGAGAGAAAAAAACTAATTGTCTTAAAGTTACATAGCTAATTTGCCCACCCTACTTGTCAATGTTTAAAAATCCGCTAAAAGATGCAGATGTAGTTGATGAGGAGTACACGAGGCTAATAGAAGAGATTAGTGAGAACTGTGAAATCTGTAAGATGTATAGACGGACGCCTCCGCATCCTATTGTAAGTGTTCCATTAGCACTTGACTTTAATGAGGTAGTTGCCATGGATCTAAAGGTATGGGACAAAGACAGAAATGTTTTCATCTTACATTTTATTGACCTGGTTGCGAGATTTAGTATTTCTACATTGATGTACAGTAAGGAGGTTATTCTAGATAAAATTATGGAAAAATGTATAGGCACTGGACTTGGGACACCAACAAAGTTTTTGACCAGTAATGGAGGTGAATTCATTAACGCGGAGTTCAGAGATATGTGTGAGAATATGAATATAATTGTCATGAATACAGTGGCTGAGAGCCCTTTTAGCAATGGTCTTTGTGAAAGGAATCATGCTGTGATTGATAGCATAGTGCATAAAATTTTGGTTGATCGAACAGAGTGTAAATTGTCAACTGCCCTGGCATGGGCAGTTCATGCAAAGAATTCTCTTCCAATGGTTGGAGGATATAGTCCTTTCCAACTAGTCTATGGGCGCAATCCCAAATTACATTTTGTTCTTTGTGATAATCCTCCTGCTCTAGAAGGTACTACAATTAGTGCCATTTTTTCTGAGCATTTAAATGCTATGCATGCAGGGAGACAGGCTTTTATCAAGGCTGCGGTATTAGAGAAAATTCGTAGAGCGTGAAGCATCGTATTAGACCATCTGAGACAGAGTTCAATTCAGGAGATTTGGTAAACCATAAAACATAGGGTCATATGGAATGGAAAGGCCCTGGTAAGGTAATAGGTTGGGATGGTAAGACAGTACTTGTTCAATATGGCAATCAAACTGTTAAGGTTCATTCCTCACAATCAATTGGAATTAATTATAAAATCTCAGACACTGAACAGTTCATAGAAATAAACGATGCACCTTATGCCTCAGATGTTCATGATTTTTTTTTGATAAGGTTCCTGAGGTACCGTCTGAGGTAGATCAAGGGCTGGACAGTGGTAATGTCAGTCATCAAGAAACACATGTTAGAGCTATCACATCTACAGAACAATTACCCAAAGTGGGTGACATATGTTACAGAAGGGACTAATGAATGGAGGGATGCAACAATTTTTGGACGTGCAGGTAAAGCTACTGGTGGGTTTAAATTTTGGTTGAATGTTCAGGATGATGGCCATGAAGCGAGGTCCATGGACTGGCAGAATGGGGTAAAAGAGTGGAGAGTTCGGAAGCGGAGTACAAGTAGTGATAGGGAGTCCGGAAATGAATCTCATGTCAGGAAATGATCACGAACTAGAGATGAAAGAGGGAAATCTCTCAGTAGTAGTCCCTGCAGACAGAGAAGTGGAAGTAGCAGATGTAGCTTGACTAGGTCAATGAAACAAAGACCACAGAACAGTCGCGTAACAGAACTAGAAGCAGAAGTCCTCATGATCGTGAAGTTTTGGTGGCTGCCAATAAACTTGAGGATAAACGAGTAAGAGGCAAAACAAAAGGAGTTAGATAGTGGGAAAGAATTTGGAGTTTATTCAGAGGTAACAGATAAGGGTCAACCAGCTTTGTTGCAAAGATGGGTTTGTACTGAAAAAGTCCTTGCCGATGGGACTTATAAGGTTAAAGCGAGGTTGGTAGCAAGGGTTTTTGAAGAGAAACTGGGGGGGGTACAGATGTTCGAGTGGATTCTCCCATTGCTGGAAAGGTAATCTTAAAAATCTTTTTGGCTCTTGGCAATATATTCATGGGAGTGTAGGTCAATTGACATAAAAGCCGCATTTCTGGAGGGCGATACTTTTCAGAGAGAAGTGTTTCTGAAACTGCCTAAAGAGGCAGCAGATACGGAAGGAAAACTATGGAAATTAAACAAATGCGTCTATGGCCTGAATGATGCTTACAAGGTATGGTATTTTTCAGTGAGATCTGTTTTGCTGAAAATAGGTTGTATTCAACTAAAAGCAGATCCCACAATGTTTTATTGGTACCATAACAGAAAAACTTTCAGACATCTTCATGATGCATGTTGATGATTTCTTATGGGGTGGTACTGCGGAATTTGAGAAATTCGTCATTAATAAGATTAGAGTTGAATTTAAAATTGGGAGTGAGGCCTGTGGGGCTTTTAAATATATTGGTTTAGATATTAAGCAGAGTGGGTCTGGTATAACTTTAAATCAACAGTCCTATTTAGAGAGAGTTACTCCCAAGCTGGTGAATCGTACTAGGTCATCACAGAAAGGTGATGTTATATCTAAAGAAGAGACAGAGCAATTACGAAGCTTGATTGGTCAGTTGAACTGGTTGTGCACTCAGATTAGACCAGATGCTTGTTTGATGCTTTGGAGTTAAGTACTTCAATGAAACATTCCATAGTAGAGAATGTTTTAAGGGCAAATAAAACATTACGAAAATTAAATATACTTAAATGCGTACTTAAGTTCCCATCTTTAGGTGACCCAAAGGAAATGAAGCTAGTTATCTTTAGCGATGCTTCACATGCTAGTCTTCCTGATGGGTATTCTAGTGCAGATGATTTAATCGTTTTTCTTATGGGGGAGAATGGGAAATGTTGTCCTTTTGCTTGGGAAGCGAAGAAAATAAAAAGGGTTGTTAAAAGTACTCAGGCTGCTGAAACACGGGCTTTTGTCGATGCAGTGGATATGGGATTCTATTTGGCAAATATTTTGAGTGACATCCTGTACAATGGGAGTACTGAAGATAGTATGCCCACTGAATGTTATGTAGACAATCGTTCATTGTAGGATAATGTAGACTCTACAAAAGATTACAGATTGACCTTGCTGGCTTGAGACAAATGCTGGCGAGAAAGGAAATCTCTAAAATTAAATGGGTGGATTCAAGCCATCAACTGTTGGATTGTTTTTCTAAAAGAAGAAGTACAAAGAAATTATTAGAGATCTTGGAGAAGGGTCGCCTCACAATGTAATGCTTTAAATAGTATTAAGTTGTACAGAGTATGAAAATTTTTGTTTGTATTGTATATGTAAAAGTTTAATTTTTTTATTTAAAGAGAGAATCAATTAGTGTTAATTGTATTCAGGTGGTGTGTATCAATTGGGGACTCTCTTGTATCTATTTATATGAGCACTTATCTAGGGATTGCACTGTGTGGATCTCTGTGAATAAAGGCTTGAAAGCAACTGAAGACCAGGCTCTGGTACTCTATCCTTTGCCATCTGGCTATCCAGTTTTGACAGGTTGAGGGGTGAATGTTGGCCAGGACATCAGAAGAACTCTTCTTCCCTTCTTTGAATAGTGCCATGGGATCTTTTATGTACACCTCAACAGGCAGACAGGGCCTTAGTGTAGCAGATCATCCAAAAGATGTCACCTCTGACAAGTCAGCATTCTCTCAGTATTGCACTGAAGTGTCAGCCTTATACTGTGTTGCTCAAATTCCTGAAGTGGAGCTTCAATCCAAGACCTCCTGACTCAGAGACAATACTGATACCACTGGGCCAAACTGACACTAAAAACCTGCTCAAATGAGCTGCTTTACCATGCTTTCATCCATAAAACCTTAGAGGAAATCAGCCAGGCAGATGTTGTACAAAAAAAAGGCATTTTTGTCTTCAAACAAAAATCTTTCAGGACTCAGGGTTAATAAAGAATTCATCCTACAAACACTGATGTTAACAAACAATATTACTTACAGATTGTAAACGAATCTGTGAGGTTCTCTTTGTTGGAACTGGAGTCCTCCATCTGCAGAGAGCCTGACACAAATGAAAGGTTTTCTGAAGACACATCAACCTGGTTGGAACTCATGGAGACCTCTGTTGTAATGGTGGAAACAGAGACTGTGTCCAGTCCCACACTAGACCCATGAAGAGGCACTGGCTCGAGAGAAGGCAGCGAGTGAGAGGAAGAAAGAGCCACTCCGACTGGGTTTGAGTTCATTGCAGCAGCATGGATGGAGTCACTCAAAGAATTCTCTGACATGTTGCTTGCTCGACCAGTCATTGGTTCTGGTTCCATGACAACTGGCAACTCCAGCGAGTTAGCATGAATTGGAATCACGGTATTCTGCCCTACTACTGCCTCTGCTTCCAAATTATTCCCCACCGAGTCCACAGTTATCGTTTCATGGTTTCTGGAGCCAGAGGGCAATGTTTGTGGCTCTCCTGTGACCCCATCCATTGTCAAGTCTTCACTCATCCCTTCTGTAGAGATGGGACTGTTGACTCGGGAAACCGTTTCCATGGAGATGTTAGCATCCAATGAGACCTCCTGGTTGTTGCTCCGATGCAAATTCTGGGAGTTGTGAGTGCCTACTTGTCTTGAGTCTATGGAGACGATGCTGGGATCCAAGCCCACTCCACCACTAGGTTCATAATGGTCAAGGGTAGCTGGGTTACTGGAAACAGTCAGTGCAGGGCTGCCATCCACGCTGATAGCACTGGGATGGATGTATTGGGGAGGTGGTCTATCAGCCAAGTAAGACAAAATACCTGCAGGAAGTAACAAATGTAAATCAGTTGCAAAGTGAGAAACATTACCTTTACTTTAGATCAAACCTTTACTCTCCATTAAGTAGGTTGCCATGTTATCGATGCTAGGTATAGGAAGAAAAGAGCTGAATGGGGAGAGGCATTACCATTTCTTGGGCAGACACAGAATTTCTCATCTGGGAACAATGAATATATGAAGTGGAAAGGGATTTGAAATTTTTGTTGTTCATGTGCCCAAAAAGTAAGCGAGTATTCTGCAGGGCACTTAAAAACCAAATAGATTTGTTGGAGGAAAAAAAAAGATCAGATTTAACAAAAATGGCCAGTTTGCTGGGGCTTTCAGTGTGCTCAGAGAAGCTCCTTGGGATGCTTTACTACATTAAAGGAGCTATACCTGTGTAAGTTACATCGAGTTACATAGAAACTACAGCGCAGAAACAGGCCATTCAGCCCAACAGATCCATGCTGGTGTTTATGCTCCACACAAGCCTCCTCCCTCCCTACTTCATCTAACCCTATCAGCAAAGCCTTCTATTCCTTTTTCCCTCATGTGCTTATATAGTTTCCCCTTAAATGCATCCATGTTATTTGCCTCAACTACTCGTATCGCATTCTCACCGCCCTTTGGGTAAAGAAGTTTCTCCTGAATCCCCTATTGGATTTATTAGCGACTGTTTTATATTTATGACCTCTAGTTCTGGTCTCCCCCACAAGTGGAAATATTTTCTCTACTTCTACCCTATCAAACCCTTTCATTATCTTAAAGACCTCAATCAGGTCACGCCTCATCCTCTTTTCTAGAGAAAAGAGCCCCAACCTGTTCAGCCTTTTTTGATAAATATATCCTCTCAGTGCTGGTATCATCATTGTGAATCTTTTTTGCGCCCTCTCCATGCTTTCTATAATATGGAGACCAGAACAGTGCACAATACTCCAAGTGTGGTGTAACCAAGGTTCTATAAAAGTTTAACATAACTTCTCTGCTTTTCAATTCTATCCCTCTAGAAATGAACCCCAGTGCTTGATTTGCCTTTTTTATGGCCTTATTAACCTGCGTCACTACTTTTAGTGATTTGTGTATCCGAATCCCCAGATCCCTTTGCTCCTGTACCCCATTTGTTGTTGTTGCAATATAACATAGGTCACACCCATCTGTCTCTGGACAGTGCACACTCAACTTCAGCCCTACCATCATGGAGATGTAGCACGTGGGGTCCAGGCCTTTCCCCACAGGGAAGGAGGTCCTGCCAGGCTGCTGCTGCTGGCGGCCAGTTATACAATAGTAATGGTGAGACACAGGAGCAGGTAGTCTGCTTGTTCTGGTGGTGGAGGCATAGAGAACAAGAATTGGAGACAAAGTAATAAATATCAACAGTAGCAGAAAGGGCTGCAGCTACTGAAGAGTATTTTCATCAAAAGACATTAAAAACATGTGAGGAGGAAGAGAGTCATGGTATTGAAATTATAGCAGAAAACAATGAAAATACAAGGCAGGTCAGCAAGTCAGTCACCATTTGAAAGGGAAAGAAATTGGAACATACTCTCTAAAACTGCCAAAGAACAGCAGTGTAGAGGAGGCAATGCAGACAGATGGAGGGAGCGTGAAGGAAGCGGCACAGACAGACAAAGGGCAGACAGGGAAGGCAGCACAGACAGTCGAACAGCACATACAAGAGGCAGGAGAGACAAATAGAAGCACATGAAAACATGGCAGGCAGATGAGAGGTGCATGGAGGAAGCAGCGCAGACAGACAAGGGACACAAGGGGTGGGGGGGGCGCGGAGATCAGGGATCAGGCCTGATAGACATTAGACACGGAGAAGCACTGTGTGTCTGGCAATTGTTGGAACACACATTACATTTCTGAGAGGATGTCAAGTTTAGAAGAAAGCAAACACTAATGTTTGCCCTTCCCTTGCCAGGTTCTTCACTTACCAGGCAGAATGTGCCGAAAGTAGCTGTTCTCTAAGTGTGGATATGGAGGAGGGGGTAAAGTATAATTCCGCTCCGGAATGCTGCACATTACTCCACGTTCTCCAATGCTCATTGGAAGCATTAATGAAAGGGCAGACGGGAGGGAACCTAAGGACGGACTAAGGTTCGGTATTGCCACTGGCATTCCTGCAGTTTAAACACCAAGAAATGAATTAAAATAAGCAAACACGTACTAAGCACTTCAGAAACATACTACACAACACAAGCTATATGTTTAGTTTGAATATGCACAGGCTCACCGCTAACCCTTCCTAGGACCATCACACAACACTATTCTTCTCTGTAGTAAATGCATACTAACTCTGACATTACACTATGATCAAGGCCACCAATTTATGGTTTTGATGGAAAGGAGGATGGAATTGCAGAATTCGATCCTAACACACTGATGAAACACCTGAATCCTATATTACAAAAAAAAACCCAGAATTTGACATGTTCACTTACTGCAAATCAGTGAGCTTGGTCATGATTCAACACCATATGACTAATTTGCAGCAGTGTGATGTGTGAATCTTTCAGCAGTTACCTAGCACTAAAATCACTCAGAAGGCAAAGCACCCTGTTTACAATGCATCAAAACCTATAAATCGTGACACCCAAGAAAATCAAATTACCTGCTGACACCTGGATTAGTCTTCCTGTTTCTTTGAATGTAGTCTATCCTTCACTTACCTTGAAATATGCCTGTTGGTCCCTGGGCTGAAAGGACTGGACAGTACTCAAGTCCCATAGATCTGAGAGAATGTTATACCCATCTCCCCCAAAGCCATATGAGATTCTCATGCTGCGTTAATAACCTCAAACCCAGTCCTTGGATAATGATCTTTTTTTAAGAAAGATGGATGACTCCACGTGGCATTTACAGCATTGACAACGTTTGCAGTTCTCAAAGGGCTTCCCAACGCAATGCTGAATTAGAGCCAAGAGCGTAACCCCCGGTTCTTTTGGCTCCACTTTGGCACTACCTCGAGACCCCTACTTGGATACTTTGTCAGGACTTCCTTTGAGAATCGCGAGTGTCTCCAAGGCATGTGACTTTGACATTTAGCCCATTTAGTGACCACTGACTTTTTCAGATGGTTGTTGGTCTGCCAATTCTGTGACAAAGATACACATTTCAAAACATACCCAGAAACACACTGTTTGGTGATGGGGCCATCTAAAATTTTAATGCTAAACTGATCAAATAACTGTCTGAATTTATACAGTTCGTTGACCCACTGGTACAATACGGCAGAGCTTTCAGAGACATTCACACAGTAAAATCTGCACTCGAGCTCTGAGGAATACGGAAGCAGAAAGACTTTGGGCACCAAGATCTCTCGGGAAAGAAGCATTCTGAGACAACTTAGAAACTTCAGCTGAGGTTTCAAGAAAAGCCTAATCCAAATGCAAAAAAAAACCGATGGAACTACTGGGAGAGCCTAAAGCTTACCGATTCCACAGATGGAACGGTTACTATCCCAAAAATAGGCTTAAGGCCTTAGAGTGACACAGGCTCAAAAGGGCACACTAAATTTCAGTGAAAATAGGATTAAGATTCCACAATGGTGTTGGTCATCTACAAAATACTCAACCTGGAGCTGAAGGGGGCTTGCTAATTACAGTAAAGAGTTAAACTTATGTATTCAATGAGGCAAGTACATTGAGAAAGATAAGCAACAAAAGCAGCAGGAGACACTTGCAAGAAGTGGTACTCCAAAGAAAAGGAAATGCAACTGGCATTCCAGAGTTCACTGGGTACTGGACAATAGGGAATGCACAGTCTGCTGGATGACTGTGTAAGGATTTTCAACATTGGATCAAACCCCATTTTACTTTTTTGAACTACTGGGTGATTCAACATAAAGGGTTAACCAGTCCCTTTAAGGATTTGGACATTCACTTGGATAGTACATTTACAGTACATTTGAAAGCAAGGGTTAACTTGCCCTGGACATTACAGTATAAATGCACAATTGCAAAACAGCAAGTGCAGACTGTTTAAACTGCAGGAGCAATACAGTACAGAAACTGTAGACAGGCTGCAACTTTCAGTAACAACTGATAAGGAGAAGCTTCCAGAAGGTTTTCGATGTCCATAACAACTGCAAAGGACAAAGATAAGAGGACACCTGGCTTTGTGTATAGGGGAGGATATAAGGGGTTCATGCAGTCCATGAGTGGTCCAACCAGCTGTCCATCTTAATGCTATGGACAAATTGGGCCTTCTCATAACTTGGTTCACACCTATTTGCAAAAGCATATAAAGATACGACATCGTAGCAGTCAAAACAACGGACAACAGACAACATCGGAGAAGCTGGAAGAAGCTTCAAGATTAACAACTGCAGCATGAGCTCCTCCGAGACTTTGTTGACAAACTTTGACAAAAAGACTTTGATTCTGAGCTTTGACCAAACCACTTTGTCTCTGAACTTTGATGAAAAAACAAACCTTGATGAGAAGAACCTCGACACATCACTCAATACGTCTCTCAATGCACACCTGTTACTGCAGCAACTGACACCCTACTTCTAGACCTAGATGGCTGCTTTGATACATACGGTTGTACATGCTACTTGCTCGCTTTGCTTCATGCTGGTCATGTGCTCTTTTAAATCATTAAATAAGGAACATTGCGAACCCCCACTTGTATTATTGGGTGGAGTAATCCATATATTGATTGAGTTGCTTCATGCTTGCTATGCGCTCCTTTTAAATCAATCAATCAATAAAGAAACAAACAATCACTTTCATTAAGGAAACACCGTGTCAAGGTGGCTTTCTTTGTCTGATCTATCGTCCAGGTCCACGAACCTCTGGGAAAGACCCTAAATTCCCTACAACTGTTAGCAGCGAATATTGACTATTGCACTCTGAATTCTCCCAGTTTAGATCAGCATTTCATACCTGGAGCTGGGAGAGGGTTGTGGGTGGGAGAACCCATTCCCAGGTGACTTCCCGTAACAGGTAAGGTGCTGCTAACAGATGAAGCACTCAGCTGATCCATCCCCACAGGGCTCAGGTTGATGTCATTCATGCTGAAAAATACACAATGTACATGTTATTAATCAGTGACATTGATTAACTACAGGTTAATCAGATTAACTACAGGTGTAGCATCCTCTCACAAACAGTTCATTTCAACAAAATGGCACAGGAACCAATACTTAAAATACAGACAGTATAACACAAGGTATTTCCAATATTTCTTTCTATTAAGAGAAAATCATCAATCCGATATCTCCAATGGGATTCATTGCGAAACGTCCACACCATAAATCCAACAGGGAACAGGCCTTCAGGTCCTACATTGCAAATCTGATCATGCATTTACTGAATCAGAGATCTGATTTTTATGTAAACTCTGGAAAATCCAACATCATCCTGTACTGTAATCTGTAATGATCCTCATTCTGTGCTTCTGAACGGCACTAAAATACTTCATTCCTGGGACAGAGACCAGGGCCAAATGCGTTAACTGCAGTAAACCAGCTCCATTCCCAAATTCCATGGCTTTTAAATAAAAATCCCACCCTTCCAACCATCGTCATGCAGCAGACTCTTCCTTACTTACTCACCTCTTTACCGTGTAAGCAACGGAAATACCAAATGAAGAAAAACATCCCGATACTACATCTTAGAGAAATGAAATTGGTTCCCTCAAAAAGTGATCATGTGATTCCAAGACAAAAGCATGGATTTACCTGAAAGAGTCTCCTGGTTTTTCCTGGCCCAGAAGGTTTTCACTGCTGAATCATCCATCTGTTCCCACTGTGGAAAGCAAATGAATAATATCAGAGTAATGACAATGTGTGGACCTCAGTACACACACAAACACACACCCCAGTCCAGCCCAGTTCCAACACAAATCCACCAAGTACATGTCTGCCCACACCAGCCCTCACATAATCCCACCCAATACAGACACCAGCCCAGCACAGATCTAACCAGAATACAGCTATGCAGTAGAGAAGCATCAGCCCAGACCCAGCTCAAATCCATCCGACTGAAACCCACCAAGGTCACACACCAGCACATCACAGACCCACTCAGTATATACATATACTTACCAAGTACAAACCCAACCAGCTCACACCAACAAAACCTACAAAATACACAGCAGAAACTAGTACAAAGGCTAGCACAAACACAAACCACTAGGATAGTCCCACCAAATCCACTAATATATATTGATCCTTTATCACTGGCTCTCAGTTTGTGGATCACACAAATTTTGTGCAGATACACGTCATGTCCACAAAAAGCAGGACAAGTCCAACCCGGCCAATTTTTGCCCTATCAACCTACACCCAATCATCAATAAAGTGATGGAAAGAGTCGTCAACGGTGCTGTCAAACGGCACAAATTCAACAACAACCTGCTCGTCGATGCTTAGTTTGGGTTCCACCAGGATGAATCGACTTTGACCTCATTACAGCCTTGGTCCAAACATTGACATGTGACCTGAATTCCACAGGTGAGATGAGAGTGACTGCCCTTGGTATCAAGGCACCATTCAACCATGTATAGATACAGATCGTACAGAGTCAGTACAGTTACAGGCCGTACGCAGAGTCGGTACACCCATGCAGTTACACTAAAAAAAAACCTACGTAGTGCCAGACCCGGGACAGTATAAATATTCCACAGTAACAGTCACAGGGCTGGAACTGTTGCTGTATCAGACTGACAACAAGTTGCCCTGTTTACAGGGGTTTGTAATGGGTCGGATCTGGGATGTTGGAGAATGAATCTCGCTCCTTGACCCAGACGCAGACCCTGGCCTCAACATGATGATTATTACCACAGTTTGATGGGTATTTTCTGGGAGCGGGGCTGCTGCCTGCCCGGGACAGGCCTGGGTGAGGCAGCGGGTGCAGGGTTGCTGGCGGTGCAGGTGCCGTGCCTGGCCTGGCCTGGCCCGGGAGCTCGGCTGGGCTCGGCCGCCCCGCGCCGGGTTTGTTACTTTCTCTCCTTTGTGTTTTTTTGTATCGAATGTTTGTCACTGACCTGTCAGCGCGCGCGGCCCCAAACCCACCGCCTACCAACAATGTTGTACTGCGCCTGCGCCGGTCCAACAGCGCCCTCGGCTGTTTATTCCCGGAAATTACAGAACTCCACTGTTTAACCCCCAACCATTACAGCAGTCGTTGAATAGTTTGTTGCAGTCCTCGGTTGCTGCCCCTTTCTGTCATTACTGTTGCTATATTGAGAAACTTAGGTGGAGAGGCATAGCCTATAGTGCAGGTCAGGCTGAGAAGAGTAACAGGAAAGATTAAGTTAGTGGGGAAGTAACTCGCATTTGTTTAATGAGATCCTAAGGACTTCCAACGTGCTTTGTATCCAATCTTTGCAGTGTAGTCACTGGCAGGCAAACCTAGGCAATCAATTTGTGTACAGTACAATCCCACAAGTAATGATTACATGAAGCCAAGCTTGGGATATAAAGGTCCAAATTTGCAGGTGGAAAGGAAGAATGAGGGATTCCAGTTTTGAGTTCCTAAGAAATAATGAGTTAGAGGAGGAGACAGTGTGATTTTAACACAGGGAGGATGGAGGGAAGAGGACGAACATGTAGGATACTGTATTTAAGGCTTGCGGAAATAAGAAAGGAAATTGTTATGATCTGGAATGCACTGCATGGAAGGATGGTGGAAGCAGATTCAATAATAACTTTCCAATGGGAATTGGATAAATACTTAAGAACATAAGAACATAAGAAATAGGAGCAGGAGTAGGCCAATCAGCCCTTCGAGCCTGCTCCGCCATTTAATAAGATCATAGCTGATCTGATCCTAACCTCAAATCTAAATTCATGTCCAATTTCCTGCCCGCTCCCCGTAACTTGAAGGGGAAAAATTTGCAGGGCTATGGGGAAAGAGCAAGGGAGTGGGACTAATTGGATAGCTCTTTCAGAGCCGGCACAGGCACGATGGAACGAATGGCTTCCTTCTGTGCTGTATCATTCTATGAAAATTCGGAGCATCCATTATTCTTGTAATGTCAGCTGTGGCTCAGTTGGTAGTACTCTTGCCTCTAACTCAGAAGGTTTGTGGGTTCAAGTCCCATTCCATGAGACTTGAGCACAAAATCTAGGCTGACAGTGCAGTACTGATTGCTGCATTGTCAGCAGTGCTGTCTTTTGAATGAGACATTAAACCCAGTCCTCGTCTGCTCTCTCAGGTGGACATAAAAGATCCTATGGTACTATTTCGAAGAAGAGCAGGGGAATTTTCACCAATATTTATTCCTCAACCAACATCACTAAAACAGATTATCTGGTCATTATTACATTGCTGTTTGTGGGAGGTTGCTGTGCACAAATTGGCTGCTGCATTTCCTACATACAACATTGACTACACTTCAAAAGAATTTTATTGGTTGTAAAGTGCTTTGGGACGTCCTGAGGTCATGAAATGCGCTATATAAGAGCAAGTTCTTTATTAATTATGGATAAATATAACAATTTCAGGGCAGCCCTAAACAATTGCAATCACTTATTCTACAATGGAGCACAGTTTGCAGCAGCAGATTTACATAAATAGAAGATATTATACAAGTTCTTTCCCAGTAATTTTGGGGCACCTCCCAATCTAATCCTGTCAGACAGGTGTCCTTTCTACATTACAGTGCTGCTGCCATTGGCAGCTTTGATTGACTTCAGCAGCACTTCAGCAATGTAAATAAGATGGGGCTACTGCCATTGAGAACAGTGAACAGACTCAAGGGGCAGCAGTGCTCCACTCAGTAAAAGTAAACGCTTGCTGTTGGAGGCAGAGTACTCAACCTACTAATATAATATAAGGTTGTGATGTGGTTTTCACTTTGTTGGCATGTGCACACTTTTCCCAATAACAGTTTGAGATGTTTAAACTTCATGCCCAGTTGTTTCTTTGTTCCTGTGGTGCAATGCAAATGGGGTGGGTTCCACAGCACTGGCAGTCCCAACATATTACAGAACTGTTTCTTCTTGATATAAAGGGAGCATTACATCACAACAGTCCTGTTGAGTTCAGTAAGAGGTAAGTTGTGAAATTCCACATTGCTGATTGCTTCAGGGATTGTAGGCATTGTTCTGTCCTGAGATACTTTTGTGATACTGTGAGTCCCATCGTGTGGCAATAGTCATTCAACATTACTGGAGTATAATCAACAGATGCATTCTAATAAACAACTGCCTGCATCATCATAATCTATCTATCAATCTTTTTCTATCAGTCTACCTAGCCTTCCATCTATCACTTTAGCTATCTCTTTGTATCTATCTTTATCAATGTATCCATTTGTGTTTATCAATTGCTTTATCTTTCTGCATCTATGTCTCTTATCTATCATCATGTATGTGTGCATACATTTGTCTTTATATTACTACATCTCTATATTTCTGACGGTGTCTGATTTTCTAGCTCCCAGCCCATTTATCCATCTCTTCTGCGATCCACTCTGTAAAACTGAAATCTGATCACTGATCTATGCTGTAGTGAAGTTATTTCAATCACCGCTATTCAAACATTTCCAAGTGTCTGGGTGGGAGGAGGCAGGACTCTGAAGAGTCTGTGCAGCTCTTTGATCTGAGAGGAATTACCTGATCCCAAAACGCAGGAGTCTGAAAAAAATCCTCAGTTTACCTTCAAAAGCAGAAAAAGAGGCCGACCATTTGCTTCTGGTCTGCAAAGCTTTCCTCAACCGTTTGAGGCCAGAAGGAAGGGACTTGAAAAGCTGCTCAAACACTAGGAAAATCTTAGAAGACATTCCAAATCCTATGAAAGCAGAGAAGGCTGTGCTCCGTGCTTCTCTCAGAGAGATATCAACCTGGAGAGAGTGAGGCAAACAGTAAAAATGTCGAGAAAATCATAGAGCCAAAAAGGTAAGGAAAATTGTACACAAAAAAATTACAGTGCTTGAAAATAAAATTCCTGAGTATTGTGCTTTCCTCTTCAAAGTGACATTTTTTCCTTTTATACCGATTCTTTATGTAACCTCTTTTTCTTTTCATCCTCTTTCTTTATCATTCTCTCGCACTTTATCACCTTTTTAAATCCGTGTCTCTTGTCTTTCTTTTTCTTGTATTCTCTTTATTGTTTATTTTTCTTTCTCATTCTCTCCCATTATTTTTTAAAATTCTTTTCTGATTCTTGTTTTCATCCACCTATGAATTATTTCTCCTTCTTTTGATTTTCTCTGGTCTTACATCCTCACCCCCAATTTAATTCCTCAGGTGGTTTTTGATGTTATTTGATTTTTCAAACCTATATTTTTTTTTAAATGCGTGAAAACACAATATTGGACTTTTTCTACATTTTGCAATTCTTGGTATAAATGTCATGGTCAGAGGCCAATGACATTCATAGAGATCAGCCCCTCTTTATTTCTGTCCCATTCCTCCTTTGCTGTGGTCAGTAACATTTTATCTCATTCTCTTCATTTTCTGAAACAGATTAAGTACTTTTTCCTCTTTATCATCCTTGCCCTCTGTTGTATGTCTCCCCTTTAATGCATTTCATTGTGTTACATCTCTCATTTTACTTCATTTATTTGTTATTCAGATTTATTTCTGGTCCCACTCATTTTAATGCGCCGGCACAGATAGATTCTGGTCCCTTCAATTTCTGAATAACCGTGTGCAGTAAACCCACAGAGTAAATCATTTAACCCATTACACTGCTTCACTGACAACTTTTCTTTATGCAGTTGGAGATATTATATTTGTAAAAAAAATTTCAAGCAGTGATACAAGGCAAAAACCTTAGACAAAACAAATAAAAATCTGCTCAAAATCGACAGGAAGTCACATCTAGCCTTGACTTTCAATGCTTCAAAATCTTACTGATCTCTTGCTTTGAAAAAAACTTTTTTTCTTGATATGACCTCAGCCTCCATCACATCTGAGTGAGGTGACAAACACCACCTGAGCATCACTTCCATTTTAACGTAAAACATTAAACGGTGTGTAATATTCTTGAAGGAGTGTCTGTTCGGACAGGTGAGGACTATGGAAATCTCCAAGTCTTAAAGTGAACAGAGTGGTAGTTTAAAACAGCATTAGAGCAATATTATCAGCAAGGAATATTTCTCACATTTTGCAGAATCAATGGGGTCAATTTTAACTCCTGGGTGGGAATGCGGTCTAGCGAACGGCCGGCCTGTCTGAATGCAGCAGCAGGGAGGCCCAGCTGATTTTAATGGCCGTGCCTAAGAACATAGGAAGCAACACAGAAACAGGAATAGGCCATTCAGCCCCTCGAGCCTGTTCCGTCATTCAATTAGACCATGACTAATATGTACCTAAACTCCATTTACCCGCCTTGGTTCTGTAACCCTTAATATCTTTGCCTAATAAAAATCTATCAATCTCAATTTTTAAATGTTCAATTTACCTAGCCGCAACAGCTTTTTGGAGGAGAGAGTTCCAGATTTCCACTACCCTTTGTGTGAAGGAGAGCTTCCTGATATCACCCCTGAATGGCCTAGCTCTAATTTTAAGGTTATGCCCCCTTGTTCTGGACTCCCCCACCAGAGGAAACAGTTTCTCTCTATCTACCCTCTCAAATCCTTTAATCATCTTAAACACTTCAATTAGATCACCCCTTAATTTTCAATACTCAAGGGAATATAAGCCTAGTCAATGCAACCTGGCCTCATAATTTAACCCTTTTGGCCCAGGTATCATTCTGGTGAATCTGCACTGCAACCATTAGCATTCTGCAGGATAGACTCCCGCCTGAACTCAGCGGGACTGACGAGGAGGCCAGTGGGCGGGAGTAGGATTTCAGACATACCTGGGAACCCAAGGGAACGGGTCCCTGGCATACGGTCGTGGTGGTAGGGGAGGGAGGGAGGCCCGGGGCACAAGAGGTCCAAAGTTTCCTTGTGAGGCCCAGTATAGCTCTCCTGCTCCTCCTGGCCCAAAAGAAAACTTAATATTTTTTTTAAAAACCTACTAGCCTCGGTTCCTGTTCCCAGCAGGTTTGGCCTAGCAGGGAAGCCATGAGGGCTTCCCTGTGCACACCTGGGGTTAATATTGCAGTCGGGTCCCGATAATGTCATCGGGGCTTGTTCTGCTTACTTAAACAAGGACCCGGCGGCTTTGGGCGGGTGTCCTTGGCCAGCAGGTAAGTTTGTCGCTCAATTTGAACTGCCCCTCCACTCAGTTTCTGCTGGGCAGGGAGAGATTAAAATTGCCCCCAATGTCACAATTGAGAACAAATGAACAAATAATATTTGTTCCGAACATCTCCCTAGAAGAAAAACAAAGCAAACAAACATATAGACCCAGGGTTGTTGGGGCACACATTAGGCCATGGTTAGTACCCCAGTGTATTTCTGCCGGGTCTTTCTGCATTCTCAGCAACCACCACGGTTAATTAATGAGCCATTTGTCCTTGTTATATCTGCCTCCTTCTATATTGTCATTATGTGTCTAATATATAAAAATCAAAAAAACTGTTACTTGTACCAAAATGTTAAAACATTGCTTGCTATAATATCAGGCACATACTACAGTCTGATGGTAACCAATGCTCTGAATATTTAAGTACATAAATTCAGGGAAAGCCATTTTAACTTTTTGGTGTTACTGACACTCTTTCCATTTTCCTTTTGGGACAGACTATTCCATCAAGGACACACAGAACGGCTGCTGTCCTCTTTGCAATTTAACATTTATCCATCTTTTTCCTGATGTTTGAGAGAGATTAATTTGACCAGAGGTGAGAAGTTGAGAAGTTCAAACTGGGAATATTGGGATTGATTGGCATTACCAACTTTTACAGAATCTTTGAAAGCAGATAGTAGGGATAGGGATTGCCATAAAGGGGACCAGCGTGAGCTACTGTGCTTCAGCACCTGAATTTGAAATGGATGGCGATCAGCGAGGATCAACACTGGAAAGAATCTCCTACCCAAGAGCCATGGGGGTGCCCTTGGCTAGGGTACATGACTGCTTTGGGGTGCCCTTTGCAGAGGGTTTGCCGTTACCTTTTCCTGTTGATCCTGCATACTTGGAAGGCACATACCGTGAAGGATATGCTAGCAGGATGTCTTACCTACCTTTCCGCAGCCACTTGGGAATCTATGATTATTCCTTTGAGCCGGCCTTTATCAGGAAACGCAATGAAAGGGAGCGGCAGAGGGTGCGCTATGTCAATGAAGGCTACGCACGGCTCAGGCAGCATCTCCCTGAAGATTTTGCAGACAAAAGACTCAGCAAAGTGGAGACCTTAAGGGCTGCTATCAACTACATTAAACACCTTCAGGAGTTACTGAACCCCTCGGAGACTAAAGAGAGAGGATCCCTGTCTCCGAGGGCTGTGGAGATCCATAAGCTTCCCAGCCCTGCACCAAGGAGAGAAGGCAATAGTGATGGAGAGTCCAAATCCTCCTCCTCGCCCTTCAGTGAACTTGGTGAGCTAAGCAGCTAACCAGCTACTTGATGCAATAAATCCAACCCATTCAACACCTAGTAGTCCAATGTCTTTGTGAAACAATGTTTGTCAGATCTTTTTTGGACGAGCTATACATCTTCTCCAGCGCACACAAGTGGTGTAGTGATGCATTTCCATATGAAGTACAACATTGATTTGTGCACCTTTCTCATCAAGCCAATGCACCTCTGAGGATTGGCGGGTGAACAGATGGAAACATGGAGGTCAGAACGATAAAGGGTCTCTCACCGCTTTTAAATATAAATTTCACAAAAATATAACATAGTGAATATCTATCTGGACAAAAGCCTGATGTACAAATAATGGACGCTGTCATAGAGATGGTGTACAGTGATGTTTTCGTCTGGAGCCTCGATTATTTCTCCGCCTCCCTCAAGGCAAAATCTATATAAAAGAAGAAACCAGAAGAGGAGAGAGGAGGACACAGCAGAAACTTTCTTAGTGACTGAGATTTGGGTGAGATGCAGATATTAACAGTGTGTTTGCACAACAAAACAAAACCTTCTCATGAAGCCAGTATCCAAAGGAAATTCATGACTATTGTGAGCAAGTAAACCTTATGAGAGTCTGGAAATAATATGAACTCCTTTTTATTTGTTTGGAACAATTGCAATTTCACTATTGCATTTCAAACCAGAAAATAAATGGCGTGAGCTGAGCACACTGGGATCAGAATTAGCACTGGGACTGGCAAAAGGGCTGGAAACACATGCTGGGACCTTTCAAATAAGCAATGGCTTTACAAACACTTTCCCATCTCTGTGTAACTTCCCAATGCATGCAAAACCTGCTTATAAACATACAGAGACGCATACACACAACAAAACCTGCATATAACCTTTAATATAAAGGTCATCCCAAGGCACTTCACAGAGACATAAAGAAAACAGATGTTGAGCCAGGAAGGGTGAAATTAGGTGAAGTAACCAAAAGTCTGGTTGAAGAGATGGGTTTCAGAAGGTTTTTAAAGGAGGAGAGGGAGGTGGAGATGCAGAGAGGTTTAGGGAGGGAATTCGAGTGACTGGGACCCAGGAGGCTGAAGGCTCTGCCCAATGGTGGGTGAAGTGAGGGGGATGATACACAAATCACCAGCATCAAAGGAGCAGAGTGTTCGAAGGGGAGAATGTAGGAGCTGGAGAGGATAGCGTGGGGATAGCCCATGGAGGGATTTAAAGACAAGATGAGGATTTTAAATTTAATGTGCTGGGGGATGGGGAACCAATGTAGGTCAGCGAGGATGGGGTAATGGGTGAGTGAGAATTAGTGGGGGAAAGGAGGCATACAGCAGAGTTTTGGACAAGCTTAAATTTATGGAGGGTGCAGGAAGTTAGGTTAACAAAGAGAGCATTGGAGTAGTCAAGTCTGAAAGTAACAAAGGCATATATCAGAGTTTCAGCACCCGAAGGGGCAGAGATAGATCCAGAGGCAAGTAATGTTGCAGAAGTGGTCTTTGTGATAGAAAAGAAATGGAGCCTGAAGCTAAGCCCATTGTTGAAGAGGACCTCAAGACTGCAGATGGTTTGGTTGAGCCTAAGCTGGTGGCCAGGGAGAGGGATGGAATTGGTGACAAGGGAGTGGAATTTGTATTGGAGGAAGAAGATGATGACTTAGGTCTTTCCAATAAGCTAGAGGAAATTGTGAATCAGATAAGCAGTCCAACAGCACAGAGGCATTTGAGGGGTTGAGAGTGGTGGTGGAAAGGAAGAGCTAAATGTCATCAGTGTACATGTGCAAGCTGACTCCATGACTATGGATGATGGCACATAGATGAACAAGAGGAGGGGACCAAGGATAGATCTTTGAGAGACTCCAGAGGCGATGATGTAGGGAGGGAAGAGAAGTCTTTGCTGGCGATGCACTGGCAACATTCAGATAGATAGGAATGAAACCATGTGAGAACAAAACTGGAAGATGGAGGAGAAGCTTGGAGGAGGATTGTATGGTCAACCATGTCAAATGCTGCAGAGAGGAGGAGGATGAGGAGGGTTAAAGCACCATGGTCACAGTCACAGAGGATGACATTTGTGACTTTGGCTGTTTTGACACTACAAAAAGGGCAGAAGCCAGAATTACAGGAGAGATGGGCACAGAGCTAGGTTGTGATAACATGTTCAACGACCTTAGAGAGGAAAGGAGATGGGACAGTAATTGGTGAGGACGTAAGGGTCGAGGATTTTTGAGGAGGGATTGATAAAGGTGGTACTGAAGGGGAGAAGGACGGTGCCTGAGGAGGCAATGTCAGCTAGCATGGAAGCCAGGAAGGGGGGTTGGGTAATTAGGAGTTGAGAGGGAAGGGGAACAAGGGAGCTGAAGTGATTCTCATAGACAAGATGAACTTGGAGAAGGCAGGAGAGAAGATGGGGGGAAAACTGCAGAGTAATGGGGGTTCAGAGCTAGAATGGGTGGGTGACTTGGGATGGCGATTATCGTGAATGAAAAGTTGCTCAAGTGCGCAAGCTGAGGGACGAGAGAAAGAAGGATATTTTGGAAAGCAATTCAGTATGGGACTTGGGGAACCCAGAAAAATGTTGAATTTCTATATTAAAATTATGCATTCTGGTTCATTTTATGCACTTTTATACTTCACAATTATAGACTTTTAATCCTTAAAAATGGAAAAATAAAATGAAATTTGATTTTCAACATAAAATTCATTCCCATCCACTCCCCTTTACTGCTATCCACTCTCCATCTTTCACTGATATCCATTCTCTCTTCGTCTCCTTTCACTGTCATCGATTCTCCTCTCCCATTTCACTGCCTTCCATTCTCCCCTCACCTGCTCCTACCTGAGTCTGGTGGCTAATGTACCGGAACAGGTCCCTGTTTCCTCTCGACAGTGCTCCCAGCACTAACGACTACGATTGTGGCCTCTAAATACTGTAAGCATGAGCGCCTGTTCTTGCAGAAGTCCCCACATACAGTACATAGAGGCCACAATCCCAAATTGAGAGGAGCAGGATTTGAGGGAAAGGTGCTCGGTTGCTGTGATTTTTTTTTGTCAGCCTATGGCGACATGCTGAGTGAGCCCCCAAAACATTGATGTCAGCAGAAAACACTGATGATTGGCATGTGTGACTCCAAACTTGGTTTGGGACTGTGACCTATTTCAATGTATTTCATTTCAAACAATAAACACAGCACCATGTGTTTAAATGGGTCTGGAATCTGTCTCATTTTTTTGATCGTAAATCTCATTCAAAGATGAAAGTAATTAAGATAAAAGTCAGCCTTTAAGTAATTTAATTGTATCGTTCTGTATTGTAAGGAACAATTTTAAATCATTACCGATAGAACTTTTGATGTGACTGACATCAGGGGTAGTTCCTGTGATCCTAATGATTAGTAGGTCTTGTTGGGACGTACATTGATGGTTTTTTTATGCCAGTCACTGCACCAGACTGAAATCTGAGTGCCTGTGATGTTGCAGGTTCTCCCTGTATATGTCTGGGTGTGAACACTGCTTGGTAAGGATCTGCTGATACTTCCCAGTGGGTGTTTTTGATTGCTGACTCTTTGTCCTGTCAGCCCAATTGAAGCTATTGTTACTTCAGGGACTTTTAAAAAATCTTCTATACTTTAGCTTCCATTCCTTTTGTTAGGGTTCACACAAATACATACATCCATACATAAACTAGAAAGAGTGCAGAAAAGATTTACTAGGATGCTACCGGGACTTGATGGTTTGACTTATAGGGAGAGGTTGGATAGATTGAAACTTTTTTCCCTGGAGAGTAGGAGGTTTAGGGGTGATCTTATAGAAGTCTATAAAATAATGAGGGGCATAGATAGGGTAGATAGTCAAAATCTTTTCCCAAAGGTAGGGGAGTCTATAACGAGGGGGCATAGATTTAAGGTGAGAGGGGAGAGATACAAAAGGGTCCAGAGGGGCAATTTTTTCACTCAAAGGGTGGTGAGTGTCTGGAACGAGCTGCCAGAGGCAGTAGTGGAGGCGGGTACAATTTTGTCTTTTAAAAAGCATTTGGACAGTTACATGGGTAAGATGGGTATAGAGGGATATGGGCCAAATGCAGGCAACTGGGACTAGCTTAGTGGTATAAACTGGGCGACATGGACATGTTGGGCCGAAGGGCCTGTTTCCGTGTTGTAAACTTCTATGATTCTATAAACCAATACACACATATATGAAAAGCAAAATACTGCAGATGCTGGAAATCTGAAATAAAAACAGAAGATGCTGGAAATACTCAGCAAGTCAGGCAGCATCTGTGGAGAAAGAAGCAGAGTTAACGTTTCAGAGTCGATGACCTTTTGTCAGAACTGGAAGAAGTTGAAGATTAAACAGTTTTTAAGCAAGTACAGAGCTAGGGAAAGGAGGGGGAGGGGAGGAAAGAACAAAAGGGAAGGTCCCTGATAGGGTACAGGGCAGGAGTGAGTAAATGAAAAAAGGGTGGTGCAAGGCAAGGAGGATGGTAATAGGACAAGTAAAGAAACAAATGATGGGTCTAGAGGAGCTGTAAATGGCAACATCAGATCCATTACTAGCACCTGCTGTCCAAAAAAATGGGAGCAATGTTTATGATCTGAAGTTATTGAAATCAATATTGAGTCCAGAAGGTTGTAAAGTGCCCAATCGAAAGATGAGGTTCTGTTCCTCGAGTTTCCTTTGAGCTTCATTGGAACAGCGTAAGAGGCCGAGGACAGAGAGGTCAGAGTGGGAGTGGGACGGGGAATTAAAATGGCAAGCAACCGGCAGGTCAGGGTCACACTTGCGGACTGAGCGGAGGTGTTCAGCAAAGCGATCACCCAATCTGCGTTTGGTCTCCCCAGTGTAGAGGAGACCGCATCATGAGCAGCGAATACAGTATACTAAATTGAAAGAAGTACAAGTAAATCACTGTTTCACCTAGAAGGAGTGTTTGGAGCTCTGGACAGTGGGAAGGGAGGAGGTGAAAGGGCAGATGTTGCATCTCCTGCGCACGCACGGGAAGGTGCCATGGGAAGGAGAGCAGGTGTTGGAGGTGATGGAAGGGTGAACCAGGGTATCACAGAGGGAACGGTCCCTTCGGAATGCTGTAAGGGTTGGGGAGGGGAAGATGTGGCCAGTAGCACATGGTACATGCCAACACATATATGCACTAACACACACCTGCACCAATTTGAGCAAATGTATGTAAACATGCATATTAACACACAAGCACACAAAATATCACCAGCATATAATGTAACAAACTGCTGAATTGAAGGTTTGGCTCCAAAACCCAACTACCTCTCGGCAGGAAGGCTTACCCATTGAGAACACATATCAGAAATGTGAGCACGTGCTGCACACAATTTTCCAGCCATTTAAAATAATGCTTAGAAAATCATGCACAAGTGTTTAAATTTCTGACATGGATTCCTGATGGGTAAAACACAGAGTCGGGAAATTACCTTTTATGTATAAATTACCTGTTATGTACAAAATTTTTGATTAGATTCTGTGCTCTAACTCACTCCTGGGGATCCTTTATTCTATAGCCTCAATTTTGTGAGATTCCACTCTAGCCACAAAGCCTCACTGCCCGTGAATGCAGGTTGCAAAATTGGGTCTGCATGTTAGCGTGCCTGATTTACAGAGGGTCACAATAAGTGGTGAAGAAAGATTGCCAGTGAGAGTCTCACTAAGGCTCCAAATTTTACTGACATATTACCCTCGCAGGATCTTGTGACTCCCTCACCATATCCTCATCAGCAGCACTGCTCACCTAATTGTTACTGGCCTGGCCTGGCCTGTTGAATAGACTTCTTAAAGGTGAGTATCAACTTTAATTTTTGGCTGCAAGTTAAGGTTTTTTTTGCATGCTAAGGTTTTTGCTTTATCTTCATTTTTATTGCTGTATTAATTTTTGCTACTATTTAGTTCTGATTTTTAGCTTTTCAAGACTTTTCCATATCCATTTTTTACAACTAACTTGCTTCCAGCTGCCATGTTGCTTGCAGCAACCAAAGTGGTCAGGTGGGAATTCCTTTGGGAGTTCCAATGATCTTAGGTTTGGAAGAGGAACAAAATAAATGAGATGTGACCATACCTCATACATTATGTAGCTCCAGTCCTTACCTCAGGGCCCACATTTACTAACCGAGGCAATTGTTCCTGGCCATGTCTGAAGAGACCTGTCTTTGGCACCACTACTTCACAAAGAGACTGCCATATAGCTATACTATCTTTTGGAGACCTATCTGCAGAGTGGATCCTTATAAATCACTGGTGACATGTGCCAAATCAGTCAGTGGGCTGTCCACGGATGCATCAAGCAAACAATAGAAGCCTGTTTGCAAGTGACAGCACGTTCATCACTTTTCCTGTGGAAAGATGGCACCATCTCAACAGGGCTCAAAACGGCTCTTGTATGCCAAGATTTTCAGGCATAGTAGATGGTACCATGTACTGTACAGATTGTTAAGTTTTTCCACCACCTCCTGACAGGCAAGGTGCACTGCTGTCTAGAGAGAAACTCTCTTCATGTGCACCTCATGCTGCATATGTCCAATTTGCCAGCCATCGAACAGGGGGTGCTGTGACAGTCTGACACTTACCAACAGACTCCATTTTAGCCCTCCACAATGTGTTTCCTTTCACTTCAGTTTTGTTTGGCTCTTCTCACTCCCCACACCCCCCTTCCCGTTGCACGTTGGGAAACCCTGATAAATATTTAAAATCCATTTTGGACTTTTATAAAGGCTGACACAATATTTTTTTATTTATTCTCTGGGCAATGCTGACAAAGCTGCATTTATTGCCCATTCCTAGTTTCCCTGAGAAGGTGGTGGTAGGCCTTCTCCTTGAGTGATTTGGCCCACTGACTGATTTGGTACATATCACCAATGATTTATAAGGATCCACTCCTTGTGGTGATGGTGATCCCACAATGCTCTGTATGCAGCCAACCTTCTTGAAATTTGAGCTGCCAGCCAGGTTTTGTGCATCCCTGATTAGACTTGCTGTGGCGTAAGGCCAAAGCTATGCTGAGTGCTTATGATAATTATTCAAATATACTAACCAGCAAAATTGGACAGTCACCTCAGTGCACTGTGGGCTAGCTTGGGCCAGGTAGCCATCCATTCCCAGTGCAGATTTTGCTGGGATTGCAAAAGGAGGGCTTATACATAAACCATTTGAACTCCTCAATTAGACTTTTGCCAGTAACTCATTTCCAGAAATCTATTGTTCCATATGAAAACCATCTAAATCTCTCGATTAGAGTCCAGCCTGTAACTCAATCCTCGGGATCTATTATTCTATATATAAACTATCTGAGCCCCATGATTAGATTCCCAGGCTGTAACCATTTTTATTGAATCACGTGCCGCTGGAAGAAAAAGGGAAGAAACATAAATGATTGATTTGCAAGATTGCTTATGGATTGGGATTAATTTTATTTACTAATTTTTTTATTCAAAACCCATGATGCCCGAAAATATTGGGAAAGGATTGTGTTTCCTCAACCCATTTGGACACTTAAACGGTCAGGAATCAAATAAGGGTCTCATTGTTGTACTGTTGGTGCACAAAAAATAATCTGGCAGAAAAATCATCTTCTGCAAAGCTTTACCTTACCAAGCACACGCGTAGTAGAAAGTTTCACTCTGAAATCATCTGTATGATACTATTTCCCATTCTGTGATTTCAACTATTTTTTTAAATGTTTTTTAAGCTGTTTTTTCCCTCCCTCTCCTGAAGGTGTTGTGGGTATTTTCTCAACTACTCTGGAAATTCCGCACTTAAAAAGCCTCTGCAAATCTCTTGCCAGTTGGGACCTGGCCTGAGTCACTGAGCCCTTTTGAAAGATCCCAAACCATACCCAGACTAAGGTAATTAATCTGTGAGAGGGTCGATTATTTTATGTCTTGAAGCAAAATAGCTCCTTTTAAGACTGAAGGCTTCTGCAGCCATTTTATTATCTTTGGCCCAGTAGGGCCATGGGGAAGGGGCACCTCTGCCATACAAGGTCAGATTGAGGTGAGTGCCGCTGAAGCTCCCTTGCAGCCCACCCAAACCATGCAAATGTCTCTGTCTCTGCAGTTGAGATGGGGTTGCCAGCCAAGCATGGACATTCTGCTCCACCATTCTTACACCAGCAGAGAAGCCCCAGCAGAATTTCTGGCCCTGTGCCAACATTTTGTCTCAACAATTTTTAATCTGAAAAGCCATCATGATGTAGTGACAGGCCTCCAGCCACTAGATGGTGCTGCAGCGTGACTCACTGAGGTCCACTCACCATCTTGTTTTTCTTCACCGGACTTTCAGATATTCTTTCCTATTTTGGAGATTTTGAAACTCAATTCATTTGCAGAGCACTCAGGGCCCCCTCAGCGTTTGTGGCTCTCCTCTATACTCAACTAACATATTTGCTGTTGCCCAATCTTGGGTCATAGATCACGATCTACCCACTACCCATCTGCCCTGTGTGGTCTGGCCTAAAGCTTCGGCTCAGACCTACCAACCTGACCTGTATTTGGTTGCTGGACTGGTGATGCTACTGCCTCCCGCTCACCCTTTAGATATCCTCTTTACTAGCAGTCGAGCCTGATGCCTACCTCCTCAGGCCTCATGCCCCACCACATTGTGACGCAAGACCTCTGACCCCAACCTCATGACCCCTGGGCCTCCTATCCCCCTCTGCAACTCCTCAGTCCAACACCGCCATTTACCAGCAATGCTCATTCTCCCTTGTAACTCCCCGCCAAGCAACCACTGAATTACTAACCAACATGAATTCTTTACGAGTATTTAAACTCATTACGAATGTACAAAATTAACCGTTTAAGTGTATTCACAAACTAAGAGCCTTTGAGGTAGAAATTCATTTGCGCCACTAAGCCGGCACAAACCGGGCTCAGGGAACGATTCCTGCACCTTAACAGGCGGGCCCAAGGCCTGATCAAAATTGGGCCTTGGGCCACATCTGAATAATTGGTTCCATATGAAAGTGTTTGTTTTTAAGTTACCTTTTTGGTGGAGCAGGCACAAATAATTTTCAAAGGCCAGGCTCAGGGTCAGTGTTCAAGCTGTAGTTCACCTCTAATTGCAGTGTCTCCTCAAGTTTAAAAAACCCTAACTTGGATGTCCAGATAATAAATGCATTTCCTCTGCCTTTAATGCTATAATAACTCTTAATGAACAGTTTTTCTTACACAATCAAAGGATCTGATGAAACACTTTCTTATATCGTAACTACAAGTTATGATATAAGGAAGTGTTTCATGTCAATTGCCTGAAGCAGGTGCTACCCTTAAAAATCCAGCTGCTGAACAGAAGAATGAGGCATTTATAGCATCCCCCTTCATTGGTACCTGAGGGAATCATCTACCATCAAAAACAACATTCTAACAGGTGTATTACCTGCACAAAGAAATGCAGAATTCATTTGATTATGATGGTGGAAAACTACTGCATATGAAAATTAGTATAGGTCTAATTTAGTTGTATTATTTTAATTCTTGCCAGTTTTTTCCCTCCCCTGAAAGTATTGATTCCTTGTGGGGAACAGTTCCAGGGTCCTCCTGTCACTTAAACAACTGGCCATTAATCACGTATGAGCCTTGTTGGACCTGATGGTATTTTCCTCTTCCTAGAAATTGTTACGTAGTAATTTTATGCGCTGATCTCACCCTTGCTGTATCTGAAATGGGAATGCTTAATGGTGGAGGAAGTTTTACCCTGCACCAACCCATGCTATAGCACCAGGAGTGCTGAATGCTACTGCTCAGTGAAAAAGTGAAAAGTTTAATTCCAGAGGACTGTCATATCCCACTTTGATGGTTACAAAACTCACAACAAACCTTGGTACTACATATAAATGTAAGTTGTTATTATTTTAAAGGACTGGAAGTCTGAGGTTGACAGTACACACCGTCTTTCAAGTACTGCACCAAAGCGTCTCAGCTTATCCTGTCAAACTTCAGCCACTTTATTTATAATTTTGTGCTGTGGATTCACACCGACTATGAACCAGGTTGAGAATACCTTAATCTCATTTTGTGTAGAACCCAGGTCCCAGATGTGAAAGGACTGCACCCCTAAGCCTCCCAACATTCAGCTGATGAGCTCACTCTGGCAGTTATCAGACAGTGTGTGCTGAAAGCCAAAGATATGATCTGGTGCTGGTCTATCTCTAATCTCATGCGTGTGGGTAGAGGCATAGGGGTGATTGCTTCATTCAGTGAACAGATAAATAATTTTAAAGGTACAGCATCAGTGAGTATTTTTACTTGTAAGCCAGAAATTTCTCAGTATAAACAATCATGTTGATTTAAAGTATTGGAGTTAATTAGCAGAAATGAATTCTGTCCCAATCTCTTTGCTGTAGATGTTGTTTAGAAGATGCAATGGTGATCATTTGTCACAGGAATGAACCAACTCTTTTTTCTGCACTGAAATCCTTGGTTGCACTAAATTCATGTGATAATCACACTTGTGCCACACTCTTGTGGAACAGGCTTTAAATGAGGCCTGTATATGTCTTCCAGTGAGAGAGAACATGTACAATACATGAATATGTATATGAGTGCGGGAGAATAGATAACATAGTTCACAAGTGATGATGAAATCTGTTCAATGCCAATTAAGTAATGTCAGAGGGTTAGACCCAAAATTGTTCTGCTTTGAAAGCTGTCAATCGGAGTCATTAAATTGATGGAATTGTGTTGAGGTACCAATTTTTTTTTAAATGAAGGATTTGGACATTTCAGTCACTAAGCTTCAACATAAGCAACTATTCCCATCCAGCAGAAATTTAAATATATTGACCTGGAAATCATGTTGTGTGATATTACCATATAAGTTCCACAACTGATGTCAAAACCTGGATGAGCCAATACAACCATCAGCTGAATGTCCCATCTGCAGCTCAGAACCTCTGGCCTTGAGTCCATTAACCTGAGCCAGAATGTGCAGACCCTGGTGCCCTGATTGACCCTGAGCTCAGTTTGTGGGAGCACCATCCACCACAAAGACTGCAGCAATTCAAGGAGAAGGCCCACCACCACCTTCTCAGAGCAACTAGGGATGGGCAAAAAATTCAGCCTTGCTAGCATCACTCCCATCGTGAAAATAGATTAAAAATAAATACATTTGCTCTATTACCAAAACAGCTTTATTCTACCTCTGCAGCATTGCCCCTTTCTCACCCCTTCTGCCACTGAACCGCCCATCCATACTTTCATCACCTCAAGGTTTGACTTGTTCAATGCCCTTTTAGCTGGGCTCCTCTGCCTCTACCTCAGCCTAACTGCTGCTGAAACCTCGATCCATGCCTTTGTCACCACCAGTCTTAATTAATCCAATGCTATCCTGGCCACACTCCCATCCTCCACCCTCTGTAAACATTCAACTCATCCAAAACTCTGCTGCCTGTGTCCTATCCCACATCAAGTCCTGCGCGCCCATCACCCCTATCCTGGCTGACCTACATTGGCTCCATGTCCCCCAATGCCTCAAATTTAAGAGTCTCTTCCTTGGGTTTAAATCCCTCCAAGGTCTCATCCCTCCTTATCTCTGTAACCTCCTCCAGCCTTACAACCCTCCTCCCACCGCACCCCCCCCCCCCCACCACACCACCACCCCGGTACTCTCTGTTCCTCCGACTTTGAACCCTTGTACACCCCCAACATTTTGCTCCACCATTGACTGCTGTGTCTTCAGATATCTAAGTGACACTTTCTGGAATTCCTCCTCTAAACCCCTCCCCCTCCCCACCTCCTTCAAGGCCCCCTTTAAAACCCACCTCTTTGACCAAGTTTTTGGCCACTTTTCCTACTCTCTTTCTTTGGGTCAATGTGTGTTTTCCTTACACCAGTCAAATATTCCACTTATTCAGGGACACTATGAGAAATGTCAGTATGCCACATTGGTACTGGCCAGTTCTTATTTATACAGAGATCATGTAGCAAATGTCAGCATGTTTCACTGGTACCCATCAGCTATACTATTTATACGACAGTATGTAGAGTGTCAGCGTGTCACACCAGTACCTACCAGTCAACTTATTTATTTACAGACTACCATCTCCAGTGAGACCCAAAATATCTGACATGGGTTTTCAGGATCAGCCTTTCTATAAAGTGTAACAAGTCCTTCCTGCAATTCTGCTGGACTCCTCAGAGTCTGAGCTATGGGTTTCCAGGTTTGATCTCACTATTAAGAGTTATATCTACACCTCTTCTGACTAGCCTCTTAGGTTTCCAGCAATATACTTTCCCACTGATTCCTTCTTTCCATTGAGGAACAAATCCAGTTTCACTTGCCAATCCCTCAGAGCCGTGAGTATCCAAGATTTGGCCTCCTTATAAAATGTAATTGATCCCATCCTTTCCAATAATTCCTCAGAGCCTCAATCAGGGTTTCTAACAGCATCCCTTAAAAAAAAGTGCAACCAGCACGGCATTTCCTGGTGGCTCCTCAAAATCCTTGGCTGAGCGTTTTTACAATTTGTTTGATTGTTTGTGCAGTCACAACCTTTGCTTTATGCTTTTTAATCAGGCTTGCAATCTTGTCATTACGAGGTTAGAGCCACACATCTTTGAATGTTAGTGAGAGACCTGGAAGCATTAAGCAGCATACATCAAAGCCCTCCCTTTAAACCTGTAAGAGGCTTTGATTATGGCTCCCAGACTTTATTTTTGAAATGTTACTAAAACCTTCAAAAGGAACCAAAACAAAGAGCAGAGACTGAACTCCAGTGGAGGGAGGG
Source organism: Heptranchias perlo (assembly GCF_035084215.1). NCBI lineage: Eukaryota > Metazoa > Chordata > Chondrichthyes > Hexanchiformes > Hexanchidae > Heptranchias > Heptranchias perlo. Next base: position 33,642,722 of record NC_090342.1, on the reverse strand, counting down.
GCTGTGGTCTCATAACAGTTTTGAGAAAGGCTTTGGGAAAGATTATTGGTATCTTAAGCCCTATTTACATCAAAGCAGTCAGAATGGATCCCAATTGACAATTCATTCCAAAGACAAGTCTGTAATTAACATTAAACAAAGGTGACCATGCAATACATAACATATTCCATGGTCATCATTATACTCATTGCCATATCCGAGGCAAAGACCGTAGCTTAAGAATCCATGTTGGATACATCAACAGATCCTCACATATCATTCACATGCCACTGCTATGACTTGACAGATCACCGTAGTCTAAATCCCTGGTTTGACCACATCTGGAGTACTGTGTACAGTTCTGAGCACCGCACCTTAGAAAGGATATATTGGCCATGGAAGGAGTGTGGCGCAGATTCACCAGAACGTTACCAGGGCTCCAAGGGTTAGATTATAAAGAGATATTACATAAGCAAGGCTTGTATTCCCTGGAATAAAGAAGGTTAAGGTGTGATTTGATTGAGGTTTTTAGGATTTTGAAAGGAATTGATAGGTTAGAGAGAAACTTTTTCCACTGGGGGAGTCTAGGACAAGGGGGCATAACTTTAAAATCAGAGCCAGGCCATTTAGGAGAGAAGTTAGGAAACAATTCTTCACGCAAAGGGTGGTAGACGTGTTGAACTCTCTCCCACGAAAAGCAATAGATGCTAGCTCAATTAATAATCTTAAATCAGAGATTGTTAGATGTTTGCTAGCTAAGGGTATTAAGGGATATGGAGCCAAGGCGGGTGGATCAAGTTAGGATACAGATCAGCCATGATCTCATTGAATAGCGGAACAGGCTCGAGAGGCTAATGGCCTACTCCTGTTCCTATGCTGTTGCTATGGTATGTTGCTTGATCTCCATATATCCTTGAGATATTGTGCTGCTATGGCACCTAGGTAAGGCATTTGCTATTACCACGGCACTCTGGTACATCTCCAGGTAGCTCTGACATGCAGTTTCTATAATGCACCGTCAGGCCCTGGGTCACATATAGGTTGTAGCTATGTTGTACTATGAGCCCCCATGTCATACATAACCAATGGCTGTTACTTCATGGTTCTTTTGATCACCTTTTTCATTTTTATAGTGTTCTGTCACACATGGTGCTCTTTTATTCTGTACAACTTTAATTTGTGTCCTAATCTTCAAAATTCAGTTTGGATTATTTGGGAGGGGGAAAAGTTAAAAAAGAATCAAACAATTTGTTGGTCAGTTCATGATGGGGAAAAAGCCCCATTAGAAAATTGACATCAAGACATTCAATGATAAAGAATTTGTATTTATCTCTCAACCAACATCACTAAAACAGATTATCTAGTCATTATCTCATTGTGGTTTGTGGGACCTTGCTGTGCACAAATTGGCTGCCGCATTTCCTACATTACAACAGTGACTACGCTTCAAAAATATGTCATTGCCTATAAAATGCTTTGGGACATCCTGAGGTCATGAAAGGCGTTATATATCTTCTAAGGGTCTGTATCTGAAATATTAATTCATCTGTTTTCTCCACAGATGCTAACTGACCTGTTGAGTGTTTCCAGTATTTTCTGTTTTTGGTTCTATCTTTTCTTGCCCGGATAATGTGGTTTTCTAAACTCAATGAGGTCTCCTCAGATTTCAAATGCTCTCAGGTGGAGTACAGTCCTTAGCTATTTCAGTGTTGCTTAGCCTTCTTTCCATATTCAGCAGTTTTTCTTTGCTTCGCTTTGTTTTTTTTTCTATTTTCTGAATGCAAACATGTTCTCCCTGTCACACTGAAAGGAGCAGTTTCTGTCTCCCACCCTCTATCCTGCTCCTACATGTACAGAGGCCTGTGCTGGTGGTCCTGCATCGATGTACTTGCTCGATAAGCTATCTGCATGGTTAACACCCAGCCAGCTCGAGCAGCGACCATCCCCAGGCATTGTTCACCCCGGGGCGTAAACACACTTAACAGTTCCCTTGAAGCACTACTTCAGTACAGTCAGACAAAATAATATCATTTGTAGCATGTAGGCGCACGCCAATCCTTTCAGGAGGAAGAATTCAATTAATCAGGGTGACTTTGGTTGCTTTCCTTCTGGTTTTCAAGAGCGTGTCTTTGGATCACCTGAACACGAGGCAAGTCAAAGCTATCGATGGAGAGATCTACACACTCCTTCCCAATCAGGTAGATCAGTTTTCTGGTCCACGCCACCTGACTTTTTTTTAAAAAGAAAAATAGCTGCACGAATGAAATTTGTACCGCGGGGCAGCTCTCTAAAGGATAGATCTCTAAAGGCTCTCTCAGGTAACGGCTGCCGGCTGCCATATTTTGTTGTTGCCATCACTACTTTACTCCTATATGTGGGAAAGCAAGAGGCTAATTTGCTGATGACTGCGAACAGCGTATGATGTGGCACACCGCTTCCCTGAACAGCGCTTTTGAGCAAGAAGGGACGGCATGCCCTTACCAGCTGTTCTCATTGCCGCCCTAAGAAGCAGTCGCAGAGATCAAGTCTAGTAATCTATTACTTTGGAAGTAGGTACTCAAAATAACGGAAAGTATTCCAAAGAAATTTGGGTGAAAAGCAAACGAGGAAAGTACTAAGAGGAGCTCAGAAGAAATGTTAAACGACAATGAATATCTCAAGTAGTAATAAAGTTTTTTTTCTCTCAAATATATACTCACAAATCAGGGTGAATGAAAGTATAGGTCCACCTAAGAGTGAGAGGTTGGAGTCTGGCAGCAAAGAAATAGCAGTTGTTACCTCGGAAGTGAAAGTTGCCTAAGTCATTATATCAAACGCAGGAGCAACTAGACAGTATGCAAATAACAAAGGATATATATCTCAATATTTTAAAATCAATATGTCCTGTCAGTATAAACACCTCCTATGGACTTTTCAATGTAAATTGTATCCACAACCTTGTTACATTGGCAATTGCTTCTGATGCTTATAGGTGTCACTGTAATAGAAGCTTCCCATTTAGAGTACCTTAGACACCTTGGTGTCGATTTTCACTACCTTTGCCTGGCGTTAACAACCTCAAAATGGGGTTGGCAGCCTTATCGCCTCGTTAACACTGGCGATGTGGTCGGCTCCATTTTGAAAAGGGCCTACTGCCAGGTGTTTAAAGCACCCGCCTAATTCAGACGATAGGCCCCTTTTAATATGGAAATCGAGGTCCTAAATAAGAACTGGTAGGAACCTGTGCCGTGCACACTCCGACCAGTTCCACGGGCGATGGAACCAAGGAGGCCCACCAAAGGTAAATGTCAAATTATTTTTGTGGGCCCCGGAGGATACGGAGCGCTCTAGGGCCCACAAAAATAATCTGAGCTGCTGCCCCAGTACCTCACCCCTCCACAACTTACCTTGTTGGCAGCCGCCCCGGCACGTTTTTGAGGCCTCAATCATGTTTGGCGCCCCACGGCTTGTCTGCCAAATTTAATTGAGGCCAGTGCCTCAAATTTGCAGGGGGCTCTTTGCTGGCGCAACGAACGATCGGCCAGCAAGCTCTGCCAGTCGGTCACCCAAAAGTCAAAATCGACCCCTTTATCGCAAAACCCCTGTATATGTGCAATTGCCCTATTAAAAATAATTGGTTTGATTATGTGCAGTCGTAGGCTATGGCCACTGGGTGCCCTAGTGGAGCAGGTTTGTCAACCTTCATCTGAAAATTTTTGATCCGCCATTTTTTCTCGGGCACTGAAATTGCTAATATTCAAAATAAATGTTTAAACAGGACAAAAAAAGGTAAAACATTACATCTTTTCCTATAACATGATAATATTTATCTATTGATAAATAATTTTGAAAAGCAACAGGACAAATTTCAAAAACTTTAATAAGATATAGTTTATATTAAGAGGGTGTGAGTGTGTTTGTGTGAGCATGAGAAACTTGTAAGTGCTCTGATTGCGCACCTGTTGTAGCTTTTGTTTTGTACTCTATAAACTTCAATAAGTGTATTAAGTTGAGAGAGTGACAGAGAGAGTGGGGTCAGAGAAACAGGGAGAGATAAAAGAGAAAGGTAAAAGGGACAGTGGTCTACCTTCATGTTACAAGTTCAATTTTCAAAAAAAGTTGAATTTTGAGAGATATAAAAATAGCATCCTTCATCATCCTAATTTGATTTATTTTTTAAACTACAAGGAAGATGAATTTTGAAAGCAAACAGAGCCTGTACCAGGAATGGAGGTAACCAGGTGAGTGAACACAACACAACCATCCCGTGCATGGTCACTCAGTGCCAAAAAAAGTAAAATGAGTCAGCCACATCTTCCAAGAATGCACAATGTCTGCAACTTAGAATTACCTCACCCTCACACTGCTAAACTGCTTGAATTGCTTACCATTACTACTCATCAAATAGCTTTAACACCCCAGCTTTTACCTGAGAATATTCCTTCACTCACATCCTTACATGTATTCGTCCCACAAAAGCCTCACATGGAATGTAATTACGAGTTGCATTCATGCCATTAGGGATACATGCTGGCACCTGGGTTCTACCGTATGTCATAGGAATAAAAGATAATTTTCACTTTTTACATTCTGCTTCAAATGGAAGACAGCCCGTAACAGCCTGGAGAAATCAGCAGTAAGTGGCAAATGCACAAACCTAAGACATCTCACCTCCTATAAGGAGGAAGTTTTGTGGATCCTGGGGAGGGAGGCAATAGAGGATGACAGAAGTGGGAAGCCATGTGCCAGCTCAGGTTTGGTCATAGCATGCTGCTTCTCATCATTCTCTTCTTATTGCACCCTGCATTAATTGTCTGTGAACCAAATCATGAAATCCTTATTCTGTTCCTCTGCTGAGACTGAATTGTACGCTCTGCTTTTCAGGGAACCATTCTAACCTCTTTTCCTCCTCTAGACGAGCCATAGCAAGAGGAAGAAGCAGACTCCTCAGCATCTGGAAATGGCAGCATTTCTCAGCAGGCGCTATCTTCTATTTTATCCCTCCTAAGCACCAGCCCAGAGGCATCCACCCGTGGGGGAGTTAGACAGTGAGGTAGAGGGAAGAGCACTGGATGAGTCAGCCTGCTGCAGATGGTGTCTCAGGTGGTATTATAAGCAGCATGTAAACGGCATTGGAGGATAGTTTAACACAACGTCATTACTGCCTAATTTTTATGACACTACCCATAAATGGGCAGTTACTTTCCCTGCCTGATGGAAATGCCAATGGAGAATGGAACTCACACCCATTTTGCTCTAATGACTTCTTGATTTACATGTGACAACAGGCAGTGGGGCACAAAAAGTCCAGGCTCAAGTGAGCAGATAGAAGTATGAGAAATGAAAGTGAATGCATGTTAGCGCTCAAAAACAGTAAATATAATCACACAACTAGGAAGGTATTCGTTAAGAAGATGGAACAGGAAACAGAATGTTAGAGTATGCTAATAGATCTGTGGAGCACCAGATCACAGAGGACATACTGACTTTGTACAGTATTGATGAGACCCACATGGAGCATGGAGTCCAGGTTTGGCCATTGGTTTGATTCAAAGACATAAAGGAATTAAGAAGTGTCAAAAAAGGAAAGGCAACCGTTTAGAACCTTCCCGCCATTGTATACCGAGGGGCTGCAATCAGGGAAAAACCCCCTCGGGCAGAATGTAAAATACAAATTGATGTAATGTACCTGTAATCAATCTGTAATCAATCATCAGTATTGACTGTGATGCAATGAGGCACCCCAGAGTGTCATAAACTTTAATTATGTACAATGTGTAACTGTATTGTTGGAATCATATTTGAACTGCACTTGATGCAACCTGCAAATTGTATAATCTATATTGTGTACATTTGGAATGTGATATGACAACTGTATTGTATGTAGTGCTGCAAATTTTATGAATAAAGTATATTTTTTGGAAAAAAAAGGGTCTTAAATCCTCAGCTATGAGAAGGCTCAATGAAAGCAGTCTCCTCTCGTTCAGATATGTGTGTGGGGTAGCATCATCCACCATGAAGTGAATTGGCAGTGATACCCCCTGGGTAGAAATAAAAGAGGAGAATCAGCAGAGCATGACTGTAAGCTCAGGAAAAAAAAACCAGAGCACACCTTACTTCAGTCATATCACCCATAGGAACTGATTGCAGAGAAATCTCTGTGAACCTGATCCCATTCCTTCCTTTCGAGTGGAAGACCCAGCAGGTTGTAAAAGAGAAAAGTGATTTGCATCATCTTCTCTCATATGATATCGATTAGCCCTCCAAGTATTATCTGTCGTCAGCAACTCTGAGTTACAGGCAAAAGGAAACCTTTCCAAAATCTTATATTCACAATGTTGTACAAATCTCACTAAAGATTGCATTAGAGTTCTTGGTGCTGTACGAAGAACAGTGAAAAGAGAATAGAGCTTATCAGGAAGTCCTGTTATTAAAGAAGAATATGAGCAGGCTGCAAATCAGGAATTTTATATCTGATAAGTATCTTAAGCTGAACAAAACTCCTTTAAAATTACTGCAGTGAAAATAATTGAACCTCCCTTTAAGCATTTGTCATCAACCATCATGACCATCACAGACCACTGCAGCTAGTCATCTTTTCCAATTCATAACAAAACTTATAACTTGTGCTTTGCTTTTTGCACCCTTTCAGCTTTCCACTTAATGTTCCCTTGGCTGTGGCAGCAGGAATGCCGGTTCAAATGGTGCCAGATTTTAAAGGGCCTTTCAAAATCTGATAAAAAACAATGCAAATGTAGCCTTTAATGTCCTGGTATGATTAAAGTGAGCTTAAAGTACTACTTCAAGGTAAGTCAGACCAATAGGACATAAGTTTAAAAAAATTAAATTTAAAAAAGGAAAGTGGGAACATAGGAACAGAAGTAGGTCATTCAGCCCCTCAAGCCTGTTCTACCATTCTATTAGATCATGGCTGATCCGTACTTCAACACCATTTACCTACCATTTCTCCAATCCCTTGATACCCTTACCTAAGAAAAATCTATTGATCTTAGTCTTGATAAATTTGAATTATAGGAACATGACTAGCAGATTTCCCCTGGCATTGTTCATGTGAGTCAGAGATTACATGATTTCAAGGGGGAATGGAATGTGGAATGAAGTATTGACCCCTCTCTCCTTGTATACCCAACTTACTTAAAGGTAAATGGCTGCATAAGGTGGAAAAAATTCTATGAGCCTTAATAAAGCCTTAAAATTGAATTTAAACAGCTTACCAAGAACGTCCAGGGAGGAGGATAAAGAAACAACATGCAAAAATGAAGTGAGGCAGACTCAGTATAGAGGCATGACACAAAGTCTGTGACATACGATAAAGCAGCACAGCACTCGGCCTCACATTTGATGCAGTAGACATGCTAATGCATGAGGTAGGTGCAAAGAGAGTTGCCCTGTATGGCACTCCAGCACACCCTCTTAGAATATAGCAGTGTACCATGCTTAGCAGGAGGTGGTGATCAGGCTCCAGCTGTGTACAGTACCCACAGAACCTGGGAACAGATGCAGAAGATGGCATACTTTAAGCAATTTAGCAAGATAAGACAATCTAATAGTACCACGTACCAGGTAGATGGCCTAAGATTGCATGCCAGAAATTATTTCTTGTCAATGTATTCTACATTTATGCCCACCCATGCCATACCCTTGTACAATCTTATTACTCTTTTATGACATTTCATGCTTATCCATATTTCAGGGCACACATTCAAGCTGCAACTTACAATTGAAAGACACACCACACTGACATCTTTCAAGGGCTTCACACATCAAATCATTGTAACACGACACAGCTGCATGGTCACTCACTGATAGCCAGGATAGGGTGCAGATTGGGTACATGACTGTCAATGTGTGTGTACTCCTTTATCATACAGTATTTCAAGAATACTACTCTGCATGCACAACAAGAAGGTACATAATACAGGGAACAAACTGGAGATGTGTTCAGAAATCATGCCCTTGATTCCCTTGGAGGAGATCACCTTGGACATCCATACATATAAAAGCATGGAGGGAGTAGGGGAAGATGAAGCTACAACTCTCCCAAAGTTCAGGAGTAGTACCATCCTGCTCTTATGTTTCTTTCCCTCTTGATATTCACTACCATACAAGCATACAACAATTACACATACAGGGTGAGCTACCTAGGACCCAGCATTCTACCATTTGTCACTTTTCTGTCATTTTAGTCCTGAAAGAGCAGCCTGCCAGCACCATTAATGGCCCGCAAGAAGGTCAGCAGCACATAAGACTCTGAGCCCTTCTCATCATTGTTCGCAGGTACCTGCACACCACATCCCCATCAGATAGTGGCCTAGAAATTCCACATGGCGAGTTACACCGCCTTTATGCCAACTGAAAATAAGCTGTGCCTGTCAATGGTCTGGAGAAGTATTTAGACTGGAATTTTGTGTGTCAGCTCATTTGCATATCCATTGGACTAGTTATTGGCGTAGAACTCCTGTAAAATGAGAGTAATGTGCTGGGCTGAGTGGAAATTAGAGTTTAGCCTTTAAAAAGCTGAAGATTGCAGCCACTGGCTGGGGGAGCAACAGGTAAGTAAGGAACTGCACTTGGCTCAGTGAGTTGACTGTTAGCTAGATTGGACATCACATGACAGTTTTTGTGCCACTTTACAAGAATGTCTAATACAGGAGAACCTGGCAGAGGCAGGCAAAGAAGGGACACAGGCATGACACAGGTAGAGATGCTACAATTTCACAGAGTCTAACCTGCAAACCCTCCATGATTAAGCAGAACAGAGGAGTGACAGACTGCTGAGTGTCTGTGGCAGGAAACCTGCCAAAAAGTCAATCGTGCTATGTGGATGGAGGTGACAGTGACACTAAATTCCAACTCTCTCACCCCAAAGATTGCAGACCAGTGTTGCAAAAAGGTGTTGACCAGGATAGGTAAGGTAACGCCCCAGCCATCTTTTCATTAAGCATCCTAGGCAGCAGCGCATTCTTCACCCTCTAAAAGTAACAACTAACCCTTATCAATGCACTTGAATTAAAGGGGATACTAACTTGGGATCTTAGACTACAGCTACCCATCTCCCCTAACAGCAATTATTTATAAGCAGGACCCTAAAGCTCCATTCTCCACTTTAATACAATGGTACCATCGCATCTCTTAATTCAGCTGTCCCATGCCACTTGGCATAGCTCAACTGCTAGTATTCATCTAATTTATTCAATCTTGTATCAGGAGAAAATGATGAAAAATGCCTGCAAGAGGCAGGCCACCAGATGGGACGTCCCCAACCTGAAATACCTCATACCCTACAAAAAGGTCATGGAGCTTGTACGGATGCACTTTGCCCTTGCTATAGGAGATGGTGAAGCTTAGTAACTGAACACTACACAATTGGCACAGCATCCCTGGGAAGCACCACACAGCCATAAACTTCTATCTCCTTCTCTGTTTCCTTAATCCCAAGGGGATAATGTTCACCCATTCTTAGCTTGTACTCTTCTGTCAGGGCAAATCCTGCTGCCATGAGGAGAGAGCCAACTCAGTCCCGTGACCCCTTTGTAGATTATGAGCAACCAGCCACCACTGATGATACAGGTCTTCAGGTTGCACCTAGGAGCAGCATTAGAATAGATGAAAGAAAGATGTTTAGCCAAACAGGGGAAGCATAGTGTTAAGAAACAGTAGGTTGGCTTTGGACTTTGTGTATTGAAACAGAATGTGCATTTATGTCATGTTTTGTTATTCATGCAGGTTACAGTCATACAGGAAATGGTGCTCTGTTTTAGTGCTGACTTATTCAATCAGGTGATGATTATTGGCACAGTCATTTAAGGGCAAAGAGGGCTGATGTGTTGTCATATTATATGATGGGTACTGGATTGAGGAAATGTTCCTGTGGAGGAACAGGAGCTAAGGCACTGGTATCAAAGGCAGACTAGTAAACAGAAGACTTCAGTGACCAGTTGTGCTCTGATGCCCCTTGCAGCCATCACTGAGGACTCCTCTGATTGAAGGTTATCCTAATGCTCTCTTCCATATAGCAGCTAGGGCTATCTCCCCAGCAGAATCCAAGTCCAGGCCTTTTTGTACAGCAAAGTTGTAAACGACACAGCAGGCTACAACCATGCGTGAAACAAGAGTTACAACATATTGCAGAGCCCCTCCTAACCTGTCTAGGCAGTGAATGCCCCCCTTTAAGACGCTAATGGTTCTCTTGATGGCCACTCTGGTAGAGACATATTTCTCAGTATAGTGTTCCTCTAAACTGTTCAGGCCACTCTTAGTAGGGTCATTATCCACGGGAACCAGGGGGTAGGTTTGTGTAACCTAAAAACTATCATTGACATAATTTTCTTCCCATAAGAGGTCATGGAGGGTCAGAATTTGAAATATGGATACATCTTAATAACTTGCATTGAATTTCGCATTGAAGTGTAGGATCCTTTGCCTGTTGTCACACACAATATGTACATTCATGGATTGGATTCCCTTCTCTTGAGAAAGTTGAGGGAGATTTCTATAGGATCTTGCAAAGCAACAGGGCTGCCCATCTATTGCATCCCAGACTTTTAGGAAAGCAAGCAACCTTGTACAATTGGATGGTGCTATCTCGCTGCTGTCTTGCTGTGATGATAAAGGTGATGGATTCTCCAGCTCTCCTGTAAAGTGCAACAGTTGCTCGATGAATGCATCCCCATACTGTACTCCAGCTGATATTACAGAGATACTCTATGGCTGCCTGAAATAACCCTGTGCCATAGAAGTTGGGTATGGTTGTTACCTTCATAGCCACAGAGACACCAGTGTGGGCAGATGACCATGGCTGCAGGTCCTCATGCAGTAGCTGCCCTATTGCTTTTGGTGAAGAGCACTCATACACACTTCATAAGAACATAAGAAATAGGAGTAGGAGTAAGCCATACAGCCCTCAAGCCTGCTCCACTATTCAATAAGATCATAGTTGATTTTCTACCTCAACTCCACTTTCCCACCCTATCCCCATATCCCTTGATTACCTTAGTGTCCAAATATCCATCAATTGTAGTCTTGAACATAACAACTGGGTATCCGCAGCCCTTTGGGGTAGAGAATGCCAAAGATTCACTGCCCTCTGAGTGAAGAAATTTTTCCTCGTCTCAATTCTAAATGGCCAACACCTTCTCTTGAGACTATGACCCCTAGTTCTAGATTCTTCAGCCGGGGAAACAGCCTCTCTGCATCTATCCTGTCAAGCCCTCTAAGAATTTTATACGTTTCATTGAGATCACCGCTCATTCTTCTAAACTCCAGAAAATATAGTTCCATTCTACTCAATCTCTCCTCACAGGACAACCCTCTCATCCCAGGAATCAATCTAGTGAACCTTCATTGCACTCCCTCTAAGGCAAGTGGATCCTTCCTTATGTAAGGAGACCAAAACTGTATACAGTACTCCAGGTGTGGTCTCACCAGAGCCCTGTATAATTGCAGCAAGACCTCCTTACTCTTATACTCCAACTCCCTTGCAATAAAGGCTAATATACTATTTGCATTCCTAATTGCTTGCTGTATCTGTTCACGTACAAGGACACCTAAATCCCTCTGACTACCAACATTTCTTAGTCTATCATCTTTTAACAACTATTCTGCTTTTCTATTCTTCCTACCAAAGTGGATAATTTCACATTTTTCCACATTATACTCCATCTGCCACCTCCTCGCCCACTCACTTAACCTGTCTATATCCCTTTGCAGTCACTTTGTGTCCTCCTCACAGCTTAGTTTTCCACCTAGCTTTGTATCGTCAGCAAACTTAGATACATTACACTCGGTCCCCTCATCTAAGTCATTGATATATATTGTAAACAGCTGAAGCCCAAGCACTGATCCTTGCGGCACCCCACTAGTTACAACCTGCCAATCCAAAAATGACTCGTTTATTCCTACTCTCTGTTTTCTGTCAGTTAACCAATCCTCAATTCGTGCTAATATATTATCCCCAATCCCATGAGCCCAAATCTTGTAACAACCTCTTGTGTGGCACCTTATCAAATGGTTTTGAAAATCCAAATAAACTATATTCACTGATTCCCCCTTATCTACCCTGCTAGTTACACCCTCAAAAAACTCTAATAGATTTGTCAAACACAATTTCCCTTTCATAAAACCATGTTGACTCTGCCTAATCATATTTTCTAAATCCTTAATAATATTCTAGCATTTTCCCGACTACTGATGTCAGGTTAACTGGCCTATAGTTCCCTGTTTTCTCTCTCCTCCTTTCTTGAATAGCGGGGTTACATTTGCTACCTTCCAATCCACAGGGACCATTCTAGAATCTAGGGAATTCTGGAACATCAAAACCAATGCATCCACTATCCCTGCAGCCACCTCTTTTAAATCCCTAGGATGTAGGCCATCAGGTCCAGGGGATTTGTCGGCTTTAGTCCCATTAATTTCTCCTGTACATTTTCTTTATCAATCTTAATTACTTTAAGTTCCTCACTCTTATTAGACCCTTGGTTCCCCACTATTCTGGTATTTTTTTTTGTGTCTTCCACAGTGAAGACAGATACAAAATATTTGTTTAACGTTTCTGTCATTTCCTTATTCCCCATTAGAATTTCTCCTGTTTCTGCCTCTAAGGGACTCACATTTACTTTCATGGATCTCTTCCTTTTTACATACTTGTAGAAGCTCTTACAATCTGTTTTTATATTTCTTGCTAGTTTACTCTCATATTCAATTTTCTCCCTCTTTATCAATTTCTTGGTCATCCTTTTCTGATTTCTAAAACCCTCCCATACCTCAGGCTTATTACTCTTTTTGGCAAGATTGTTAGTGACTACCTCACTAAGGTTCCACATAAGAGACTGTTAGCTAAAATTAAAGCTCATGGAGTTGAAGGGAAATTATTGACCTGGTTAGGAGATTGGTTAGGCGGTAGAAGACAGAGAATAGGGATAATGGGTATGTACACGAATTGGAAGTAAGTGACTAGTGATATCCTAAAAGGAACTGTACTGGGGCCTCAACTATTCACTATATTTATTAACGACTTAGATCACACAATAGAGAGCCGCATATCCAAGTTTGCTGATGACACAAAGATTGGTGGCATAGTAGTGTAGGCGGGAGCATAAAATTACAGAGACATTGATAGATTAAGTGAGTGGGCAAAACTGTGGCAGGTGGATTTCAATGCAGCTAAGTGTGAGATCATCCCTTTTGGACCAAAAAAGGATAGATTCAAGTTTTTTTTAAAAATGATGATAAACTAGGAAGGTCCAAAGAGATTTAGGGGTCCATGTACACAGATCACTAAAATGTAGTGGTCAGGTACAAAACAAAATTAAAAAGTCTAATGGAATTTAGCCTTTATAACTAGAGGGCTAGAATATAAAGGGTTACATGTTTTGTTACAACTATACAAAGCCCTGGTTAGATCAGATCTGGAGTACTGTGTACAGTTCTGGGCATCGCACCTTAGAAAGGAGTGCAGTGCAGATTCACCAGAATGTTACCAGGGCTCCAAGGGTTAAATTATGAGGAGAGATATGTAAACTAGGCCTGTATTTCCTGGAATATAGAAGGTTAAGGGGTGATTTGATTGGGGTTTTTAGGAGTTTGAAAGGAATTGATAGAGTAGATAGAAAGAAACTTTTTCCACTGGTGGGGGAGTCTAGGACAAGGGGACATAACACAAAATCAGAGCCAGGCCATTCAGGAGAGAAGTCAGGAAACACTTCTTCACGCAAAGGATGGTGGAAGTGTGGAACTCTCTCCCACAAAAAGCTATCTATTTTAAGTACAGCCAGCCTTTCTAGTACCTCCTGTTTATCAATTTTTAGCCCGTCCAGTATCTCAACTACCTTTTACTGTTACTTTGGCAGCATCTTCTTCCTTGGTAAAGACAGATGCAAGGTACTCATTTAGTACCTCAGCCATGCCCTCTGCCTCCATGTGTAGATCTCCTTTTTGGTCCCCAATCAGGCTCATCCCTTCTCTTACTACCTGTTTACTATTTATTTGCCTATAGAAGACTTTTGGATTCCCTTTTATGTTGGCCGCCAGTCTAGATTCATACTCTCTCTTTGCCCCTCTTATTTCCTTTTTCACTTCTCCACTGTACTTTCTATATTCAGCTTGGTTCTCACTTGTATTATCAACCTGACATCTGTCATATGCCCCCTTTTCTGCTTCATCTTATTCTCTTTTGTCATTCAGGGAGCTCTGGCTTTAGTTGTCCTACCTTTCCCCCTCGTGGGAATGTACCTAGACTGTACCCAAAACAGCTCCTCTTTAAAGGCTTCCCATTATTTGATTACAGTTTTGCTTGCCAATCTTTGATTCCAGTTTACCCGGGTCAGATCCGTTCTCAACTCACTGAAATTGGCCCTCCTCCAATTAAGTATTTTTACTCTGGATTGCTCCTTGTCCTTTACCATAACTAATCTAAACCTTATAATACTATGATCACTATTCCCTAAATGTTCCCCCACTGACACTTGCTCCACTTGACCCACCTCATGCCCCAGAACCAGATTCAGCAATGCCTCCTTCCTCGTTGGGCTAGAAACACACTGATCAAGAAAGTTGTCCTGAACACACTTCAGAAATTCCTCCCCCTCTTTGCCCTTTACACTATTACTATCTCAGTCTATATTAGAATAGTTGAAGTCCCCCATTATCACTACTCTATAGTTCTTGCACCTCTCTGTAATTTCCCTGCAAATTTGTTCCTCTATATCATTCCCACTAATTGATGGCCTATAGGATACACCCAATAGTGTAATGGCACCTCTATTGTTTCTTAACTCTAACCCAATAGATTCTGTCCTTCACTCCTCGAGGACATCTCTCTCCAGCACTGCAATATTCTCCTTAATCAAGACTGCCACCCCTCCTTCCCTATCTTTCCTGAACACCTTGTATCAAGGAATATTTAGCACCCATTCCACCCTTTTTTAAGCCAGGTCTCTGTTATCGCCAATTCATCATATTCCCATGTGGCTATTTGCGCCTGCAGCTCACCAACCTTATTTACCATGCTTCGTGCATTTACACGTGTGCACACTAAACCTATCTTAGACCTTCTCGTATTCTCTCTCAGTCTGATCCCACCTAATACTATACTATTTATTACTCTTGTGCTGGCTGTCTTTCTCAATCCTTTGTGCACCTTGTTTCTCCTTTCTAATGCTACATCTTGGTGCCCATCCCCCTGCCAAATTAGTTTAAACCCTCCCCCATTGTACTGGTGAACCTCCCCACGAGGACATTGGTCCCAGCTGTGTTGAGGTGCAACCCGTCCACCTTGAACATGTCCGTCCCCAGAACTGGTCCTAATGCCCCAAGAATCTGAAGCCCTCCCTCTTGCACCATGTCTCTAGCCATGCATTAACCTGTCTTATCTTCCGATTTCTGCACTCACTAGCATGTGGCACTGGGAGTAATCCAAAGATTACTATCTTTGAGGTCCTGCTTTTTAACTGTAAGGAATCTTACAACACCAGGTTATAGTCCAACAATTTTATTTGAAAATCACAAGCTTTCGGAGGCTTTCTCCTTCGTCAGGTGAGTGTCGAGATTCATTGAAAATTACTGCATATATAGTCATAGAACAATGCCTGGTGATTACAGATAATCTTTCCAACTGCCCGTTATCAAGGCCATCAAATGAATTGAATAATGTTCAGACAGAGAAACCTTAGATACCAGACAACTGAATATACAAATGGCCAGAACCAAAGACAGAGAGGGAGAGAGAGAGAAACATCCAAAAGGAAGAGAAAGAGAGAGAATGACCAGTTGTATTAAAAACAGATAACTTTTTTTTTCCCTGGTGGGGTTACGTGCAGCGCGACATGAACCCAAGATCCCGGTTGAGGCCGTCCTCATGGGTGCGGAACTTGGCTATCAATTTCTGCTCGGCGATTTTGCGTTGTCTTGTGTCTCGAAGGCCGCCTTGGAGAACGCTTACCCGAAGATCGGTGGCTGAATGTCCTTGACTGCTGAAGTGTTCCCCGACTGGGAGGGAACCCTCCTGTCTGGCGATTGTTGTGCAGTGTCCGTTCATCCGTTGTCGCAGTGTCTGCATGTTCTCGCCAATGTACCACGCGCCGGGGCATCCTTTCCTGCAACGTATGAGGTAGACAATGTTGGCCGAGTCACAGGAGTATGAACCATGTACCTGGTGGGTGGTGTCCTCTCATGTGATGGTGGTATCTGTGTCGATGATCTGGCATGTCTTGCAGAGGTTGCCGTGGCAGGGTTGTGTGGTGTCGTGGACACTGTTCTCCTGAAAGCTGGGTAATTACCCAGCTTTCAGGATACCACCATCACACGAGAGGACACCACCCACCAGTTACATGGTTCATACTCCTGTGACTCGGCCAACGTTGTCGACCTCATACGTTGCAGGAAAGGATGCCGTGGAGCATGGTACATTGGCGAGACCATGCAGACACTGCGACAACGGATGAACGGACACTGCGCAACAATCGCCAGACAAGAGGGTTCCCTCCCAGTCGGGGAACACTTCAGCAGTCAAGGACATTCAGCCACCGATCTTCGGGTAAGCGTTCTCCAAGGCGGCCTTCGAGACACAAGACAACGCAAAATCGTCGAGCAGAAATTGATAGCTAAGTTCCGCACCCATGAGGACGACCTCAAACGGGATCTTGGGTTCATGTCGCGCTGCACGTAACCCCACCAGGGAAAAAAAAAGTTATCTGTTTTTAATACAACTGGTCATTCTCTTTCGCTTCCTTTCGGATGTTTCTCTCTCTCTCCCTCTGTCTTTGGTTCTGGCCGTTTGTATATTCAGTTGTCTGGTATCTAAGGTTTCTCTGTCTGAACACTATTCAATTCATTTGATGGCCTTGATAACGGGCAGTTAGAATGATTATCTGTAATCACCAGGCATTGTTCTATGACTATATATGCAGTAATTTTCAATGAATCTCGACACTCACCTGACGAAGGAGAAAGCCTCCGAAAGCTTGTGATTTTCAAATAAAATTGTTGGACTATAACCTGGTGTTGTAAGATTCCTTACATTTGTACACCCCAGTCCATCACCGGCATCTCCACATCACTGCTTTTTAACTTCCTCCCTAGCTCCTGAAACTCTAGCCGCAGGACCTTATTCCCTTTTTCTTTCCTATGTCGTTGGTATAAATGGAAAATGATGTGATGATGGAATCAAGAAGGTAACAATGTCAGTATATCAACTGCATCAGGTACAGCTAATTTATGATCTTATCCCAGTTTGTAAAAGACAGAGAAAATCTTAAGCAGAACCAGATTTAAAAGGGTCATAAATTAGAAACTGTAGGATTCTTCACAGTGCAGACTTGGCACAGCTGCCAATGTGGTGAATGGTAATGGAGATTTTGCACTGAGAAGCTTCAGGAACTGAAATAAGTTAAAATCTAACCACTGAGATTTACAATATTAAAATAGTGGTTTATCATCAGTAGTATAGAAAGAATCCTGTGCTGTGACTCCATATCATGAGTACAGCACTGAGGGGCTGCTGCACTGCTGGAGATGCAGTCTTTCAGATGGGGCGTTAAACCAAGGCTCTGTCTGCTTGTTCAGGTGGATGTAAATGATGCCATGGCACTATTTGAAGAAGAGCAATGGAGTTTCTCCCAGTTTCCTGGCCAACCAAAAACACATTAACAGGTAATTTATCTAATTGCTATTTGTGGGACCTTGCTGTTTCGACTTCCATGTTTCTCTACATAACAATGACTTAAAAATAATTCATTGGTTGTGAAGTGCTCTTGGATATCTCGAGGAAGTGAAATGTCCTATATAAATACACATTGGCACATAAATTGCTCTAAGTTGTGAACTAACAGTGCTCGCTACTCATTAGATTTAAATTCACCCACTAAGTTACCTCATTCTTTTTGGCGGCAACTTCCTTGAAATGCGACTTCAAAAAACAGCAGCGCTCTTTCCCGGGCTGTGTGAGAGGATCTTATGTCCCCTCAACCAATCAGATTGAAGTAAGCCACACTGTGAGAACCAGGAAGTGAAACTCATTGACAAACTGCACAGACTAAAAACCAGGAAGTGCCCGATAAGATTAGTAAATATACTACAAAATGAGATAGAGAAAGCAAAATAAAGAGAGGGTAAGATTAAAAGTCTGAGATAAGAGACAGAAAGAAAATGTAAAAAAAAATTTTCAGATCACCGGTGAATCAGGAAGAGCAAGTTCCTTATTTCCGTGTTTGACTGCAAATGTGCGATCACCGGAACTTGCTCTTCAATTCGCCCATTAATGACAGCGAGCGCTGTTAGGCTCACATTTACTTTATGAGCAACCTCTAGCCCATTTTTTCTTCATAAATTAACCGCAGCTTCTCACTACATACTTCAATCCCTTCTGTTTCCATCATCTAACTGCCCCTCAAATCCATTTATGCTCCCTGCTTTAATGGCTTTTACACAACTTTATTATGCTTCAAGTACAAAATGGTTCCATCTGACTTTTTACTCCTAACTTCCTCATTTTCAAGGTATCCTGGAGTGCAGTATGAAGAGATGGGTCCACATTTCACTGCTGTGAAACAGTTTGTAGCAGTGATGTAGATAGTTGCCACAAGATAAGATTTGGTCCAGTGAATTTTGTCATTCAGCTCCAGTCCCAGTTTAGGCAAAGAGGGTATTTTACATTACACTGTTAGACCGGATTCACAATGGTCATTACCTCATGGGGAATAAAGGCTTAATTGTCAAGGTGAAACTGCTTTAAATGCCCATAAAAGAATGTAATGTGATCCAAATTTTTTACTTCAAGCCCTGCAATGTCTGTACAATGGAAAACATAACATATTTCACCAACTCATATCTGACATGGTAGATGTTAGAATCTAGACAAGGCTGCCATCTAGTTAGGGAACATGTGTAGCAAGCAACAACAGTGAACAGATTAAGTGACAAGTATAGGTAGCATGAGGGAGAAGCCTACTCTTTGTGTTTGAGATAGTCCTTTTTAGGTGTTTCATGCACTTAAAATGAAGGAATTTTAGTTATACCCACAGTTTAAATTACAAGCCTACACCCCACTATAATTGGGGTGTATAAGTGTCATTATTTTGAGCGGTCAGCTTTTGTTAGTTTTCTAAGTTGGCACTTACGACTAATAAGCATGCAAGGTGTACAGGACTGGATGATTCAATGGTTTCCTTTCACCTGGTGTGTACTGAACATGCACAGTAGCTGACAGATGCAAACGGCCACACAGCAGCAGTCAGGAGCAAATTATTCCCTTTATACTGCAAGTGAGAGTCTGCAGCCTACCAAATTCTTTTTCTTTGCTTTCAACTTGCCACCTGGGCGTAAAACTAATATTGTGATTGGCCACCTGTTAAAGAAACCTGATTTTATCAGAACCTTAAGTCTGATTCACTTTCGTTAAGTAACTGTAACAGATGGTCAATCCGCAATGCTAGTTTTACACCCGGGCAAGTTGAAAATCTACCCCAAAGCCTCCACTAAAATGACAAGTGAAATTTCAGATGAATATGTTGAGCATTTATCCATTGGTATCCCACAATATACCTTTAGAGAGTTCAGCCACTATAAAATGAAAAGGAGATTCAATGCAAAGAATCTCACTGTAGTGATCTGAGATCACACAGACAATAAATAAACACACAAAAAGGAAAAATATTAAAGGTTACTGGAAACGGCACAGAATGGTATTAGAGCAGATGGTTCCAATTCAAAGCTATCACTGCGGGATAGGCCAAATGTCCTCCTCCTATGCTGAAGTTTCTATGATCCTATGAGAAAAAAGGCCCCCCATATTCTTGTTTTACTGATAGCTGCTTAACAACTGCTCAGCACAGTGAGACAGGGCTGGGGTTTACATTTCACATAAGCATTTTAAAACTTAGGAAAAGGGCTTACCAGGAAATCCACTCCATCTGCCTGAACAATTGCAGTCAGAGGCTTATAATGCAAGCTGATAAAGCATCTGGACTGGGTCTGTGGACATTTTATTCACACTTGCAGTTTTGTTCAAGGTTAATGTAAATAAAATTTCAGTGTTAGCAGCGTCCGTACTACATTCAGCAGTTGCTCTAATTTGACGACTCGGGGCTGGATTTTCCTTTTGCCATACGACCCAAAATTAGGTAATATAGGAAATTAGGCAGGGAGGTCCATCACCACATCTCTGTCCCTACCAGCATTGCCATTGATTTTCTACTCCACACCCCATAGGGAAGGTGGCTTGCTGCTTGCCTGCTCCTCTGCATATAAATGGCAGGGAGATGGAGCCCAGTAGCCCACCCAACTTCCATGCCTGCAGCTGATCTCGGGGACCGCCAGTAGAGGTGCTGCAGGATGGAGAGGGCTTAGTTGAGGCCATCTCTCCATCCATAATGGCCCCTAACATTCATGGCTTGAAGGTTTTCTATCAACCCGAGATAGTCACTGAAATTTTTCATGTCTTCGGAGTACTTCTGTCCTCTCAGTCTGGCCCTCTGCTTCACAGCACTGCAGCTGGTGTCTCACTATGGCACTGTTGCATTTTCCCCAGTACCAGTGGCAAAGATCCTGCCATGCATGAGCCGTGACCCAGGAAAATGAGTTTGGGTCGCTGCCATAGTTTGGAATCGTGCGCAGACGTCCCCCTCCGCCCATCCTCCAGCGGTGAATGCCTCCAAGGAAAATTCAGCCCCCTGGTGTCATTGCAGTCTGATCATGTACCAAAACCCTGGTGTCTCAAGAAAGGAACCACCTTGTCAGAGGATTATCTTCCTGTGTGCAGTCAAAAAGCTAAAACAGCCTTTACACAAAGGTAGCAAATAAATAGTCTGTTTCACATCTAATTATTCAGTTAATTCACGTTGAAAATCACCAGTCTTCCACACCATGCGCAGCGGATTGTTCTGAGAAAGAATGCTCACTTTGACCAAGAAAAGATGAATCTGGATCAGCACTTGGGTTGAGGGTGGGGGGCTTGCTGTCAAAGTCTAGGGCAAATATTGTGTTTTCCTGTGCATACAAGAGTTCCTTTGGTATGTGGGAGCCTTAGAACAGTATGTATTGACAGGAAAGTGACCCAGGTTTTCAAAATTACATTTCAATAGTCCCCTTCCTGCAAACCCTATAATATATATATATATATATACATATACACACTCATGCTGTATGGAGTACTTTAAGTTCCTGAATTTTTATTATTGGTTTTACTCCTATGCTGCCCTCAAACAAAAAACCCAGAGTATTTACATACAATCACCTTTTGGTTGTAAGTCAAGCTGAAGAACAAAGAAGTACTGGATGCAGATCTTGCACAATGGTTTTTCACCAGAAGGTCAAGCATTTATGACATATGTTACTGTATTGCATAGAACTGGAACTGCACCCCCTGTCTAATAGATTCATTCTCTAAATAATGGCCCACTAAAGAGTATCCCAAAACAAAGCCTTGTATGTGGCTTAGCATCAAGACAAAGCCTGTAGCAATCATCAATGCCAAAAACTTTGGGAATGTAGAACACTTCATTCTAGAATTTACATCCATTTTATTCACAAAACAGCGTTGCATTTTTTATATAAGCAGGGTTCTTTGGGTTTTATTTTGAACTGAAATTTCTTAGGAAATTAAGTCAGTGAAATTTCAATGCTGCAAAAAAATCTCACCAATAACTTTGTGCACTTATTGGGGGAAAATTTAACTTTTGGCGACAGTGAAAAGCAGGCAATACCCCCATTCACTTTTACTTGTTATATCATTTTGCTCTGTAAACTTTGTTGAAATTAAGCCAAGATTAAAAAATTTTATTAAATAATTGTACAACCTAAATAATACTGTCTTTGATTTTGGATGGGCAGTTTATTTTTAAAAAATCTAGGTGGTTTTGAGGGCACTAGCTTCGGATAAGATTGAGATAATGTTAAAAACCACTTAGATACAGTTATAAGTAGGGCAAAGCTGAGATATTAGGAAGTCACAAAATAAATGAGAAGATAACAGAACACTGAATTTCTATGCAGAGTCATCACACAGCAAAAAGATGTAAATAATTATCGTGTGTGTAATGGAGAGAACCACATGTTGCAGAGTCAAATCTTGGGAGGGCAATTAAATGAGTTGTGAAAATCTGGTTAGTTGGCAAGAGTCTCAGTTTGTCAGGTAAATACTGATCAGGATTGATGGGGCACGGGGAAAAATGAGAACAAAAAACCTCATGGATAAACAGTGATGTACATCTGGTGACTATCATTGGGGTTGAGTTTGTTAAAACATAAAATAATGGTTTAATTTGGTAAAAAGGTTAACTCGAAGTGCCAAAGTGAACAGAAATGGAGGGGAAGGGAAAAAAGCAAATCAGGATCTACCTTAAGATAATCAGAAATCATTTATGTCTTACTTTGAGCTAAGCTCAGGATGGATAATTCAAGGTAGCAAGTGTTGAAAACCACTTAGACAGTCTTGAAAGGGATGCAGCTGTGATGAGGAAGGGTTGTATCTAACTGGTTGTCATTCCTTGGATTAAATACTACCAAAGTAACTTCCTTGTAGGGCATTCTGAAATATGTGTGGTATGATCTTTTCCCTCACTAAATTATGGGAGAATTTGGGCTGATAAAAGACTTACTGGATATAATGTACTTGATGCTCCAACAGAAGGCTGAGAGGTGAACTAATAGAGGTCTTTAAAATTATGAAGGGGTTTGTAGGGTAGACATAGGGAAGATGTTTCCACTTGTGGGGGAGTCCAAAGCTAGGAGTCATAAATATAAGATAGTCACCAATAAATTCAATAAGGAATTCTGGAGAAACTTCTCTATCCAGAGAGTGGTTAGAATGTGGAACTTGCTACCACATGGAGTAGTTGAGGTGAATAGCATAGAGGCATTTAAGGGGAAACTAACTAAGTACACGAGGGAGAAAGGAATAGAAGGATACGCTGATGGGGTTAGATGAAGTAGGATAGGAAGAGGCTCGTGTGGAGTATAACCATAGGCACAGACCAGTTGGGGCCGAATGGCCTGTTTCTGTGCTGTAAATTCTAAGTAATACAAGGCCATCCGCTTCATATTTGCCATTTTGATGAGAGGGACAAGGAACCACCATTAACATTTAAAAATAAAAAAGGTGTAATTCTGTGGAATACAGTAAAGTCTATAATAAAGCTGCATTACCTGATGATACTTATAACATACATAAGTTACTGACAGCAAAACATAAAGTTCTTCACTTTAAAAACAAAGTGCATCTCAGTAGCACAGCAGTAACAGCACCAACATCACATCTTGACCCAAGTCCCAGGCCATGCCACACTAATCTGTCAAGTCTCAGGTACATCCTATAAGCAGAAGAAACTGATCACAGTAAGCCAAGCGTGAAAATGACACCACCACTGGGAGGATGCAGGAGGAGGAATATGTTGCAAATGTGCTGAATTTAAAATAATGAAGAAACAAAAGAGATTTTTTTTCAAGTTAGAACAATTCACACAGAGCTAACTATTGTGCATTCCAGTTTCTATTTCCTACATGCTCTCAAGAGTGGGTTCATCTCATTTGCCAGCTACCAATGCCACAGCAGTGCCATAGGCAGGCCACGAAAATTGACTGCTGCCAATCCAGTGTGACTTAGAGACTCAGCAATATCAGCATGTGCTGTCAATTTTTTTTAAATAGCTTGTGTGACTTAGGTGAGTAAGTAAAACTCTTTACTGGTGCATACATTATACACACAGGATACTGTACTATATCAAGGCTTAAAAAAAAATCAAACAAGTAATGCAGCTTCAAACTCTACACCACACTCATGCTGTAGCATCCAATTCCTGGGACTTGTGATTGGTTTCGGTTTCCATGGGTTCTCCTTTGCCACCTTCATCTAGGTTCTCCTTATTTTCTTCTTCCTCCGTTATCACCACTGCAGCTTCCTTTTCAGATTTTGTTTTGAGAGCTTCTTTCTGCTAAAATACAGCCATAAAATATTTGAGGACAAAACTTTAAGGGTAGAAATGCTGTTAGGCGGTTTAGATATTACTTTGGATTTTGAAAGGCTTACCCCATTGCCATGTCCTTAAGTGTTTACCTATTGACAGTCTACCTTTGAGGAAAAAGGATCAGCTTTATGGCTGCAGCTTACTGCTCCACTTTGATCCACATTTTTGCCTTCTTAAATATTCTCTCCCGTCTGTGACTTATGCTGGGGTACAAATTCACTGGATGCTTCTCGATATCCAAATTACCATTCTTTATATGAACCAAACGAGTATCAAAAGCTATTCCACTGTGAGGCACATTCCAGCAGGGGTATTTTCCCACTAAATTGCATTCAGCAGTGGCAACTCAGGATAATTTTTGCCCACCCTCCCTAACTCAGGGGTACTGAAACCAACTGCAGCACCCAGCTAAGGCCAGTATACTCAGGACCAACCAGGGATTAAATATCTATATAGTTCAATACCTCATCAAAAATTTCATTTAGTGATGAGCTGCATAAAAACAGGAATTTCCAAAATTCAATCCCCGGTCTGTGCTGAATTAGCGAAGGCAGCAGTAGAAGCCTAACAACCGTCTTCTGCAAAGCTGGGGGGTGGGGGTGGTAGAACACTCAGCTAGAATCTCGGTCCTGATCACAATGCAGCGATCCTTGATGAAAGTTCACTTGTGTGGACTGTTTTGAACTTGTGAAGCTTGCCCCTTGTTTGAATAGACTGCTGACACTCAGTCAGGTATGACATATTAAGAATGCCACTTGGATGAGTACTGTAGGATGACTGTGACCATCAAACTATATACTAGCTAGGAGCTGATGGCTTTGGGGAGGAGGTGGGGGACGAGGGATGGAGAAAATTGGAAGAAAGAAACCATTAATAAAATGTCATTTTACAGTCCTCTGGTGTATGGTGGTAGGCAGAGAAGGGGGCAGGAAAGAGAAGGGGTGCAATGGTACAAGCAACAAATAGGAAGAAGTGCAAACTCTCAAAGCTTGAATGACCTTACACACTTGTCAGCTCAGGAACTGTCCTATCTTTGCCTGTGTAAGAAGAACCTTCATCCGCATTCCACTGACCACACCCATTATTTGTAAATGTCATGGGGATAGAGGAATGAAATGAAGATGGGATAGGGATAAGGCAAGCATGTGGGCTTGTTGGGTTAAATTACCTTTTCTGGTTCCCGATTTCCTACAGATAATCTTTCTCACCTATTCTCTCTGTATTCTGTTACCTCTTTCCCTCAATCTCCCTTCTCACTCCCACAGAGCAACAGGTCACTCTTTCTGAGCACAAGTGTTGTATATGTAATTACTAAAAATATCACACTGGTATTCCATTAAACAAATGCACCTCAGAAACTAACATTAACAATGGTCAAGAAGTATCTAGAATACAGCAAATTTATGATTTTAAGAGTTCTGGTAGCTGAACACATGGAAAAGCATAGCTCGTTAAAAGTCAGTGAACACTGATTGAGGAAAAGGTCATATTTAGCTAACCTGCTTGAGTTTTTTTTTTAAAAAGACATTGGGAAACATTCCACATCATCAATTATTGGCTAAAGTGAGAAGTCACATTTGAGCAAGTATGGTTAATGCTCCCAGTTTTCAGATTAAATCAATATTCCTCTCCTCTAGACAAAAAATTTTGAAATTGGTGTTTACTGATAAACACTGAATAAATTTAAATGATGCATGCAATGTATTCTTATGGAAACCTTTATTTCTGGTATGAAGAATAAACGCCTATTCAGCAGAATGAAATCAATATTCAGCTGAGAAGTAGAATTCAACCTTTCATCTCTGACTCTCTCTTCCAAGACCCTTCTGATTTAATGCTCCCCCAGGCTGCACAGTGCAAGACGGATATTTTCTCATTTTCACTTTTGAAAAGAGTATACAAAACTTAAAGCAATGAATTTGGTACAAATGGAAAACTGCTAAAAAAAAAATCAATAGTAAAATCTAAATAAAAAGCCATTGAAAACCAAATATGGTGCTAGCTGGAAAACTAGCTGAAAAACCAGAAACAGAAGATTGCCATAAATGGAAACTTTTCATGCCAGAAAATGTTGTTAGTGGGGTAGCCAATCTTGGAATTCAGACTTCATTTAATGTATTTTTATTGATTACTTGGAGTGGGAAAGCAAAACTTTGAAGTTCACAAATTATACTAAAATAGGAGGCAGAGCAAAAAAGAGAAGAAATACAACCAGAGTTAGAAAGATTTTGGTAACTCAGCCAGCAGGTGACAGATTCAGAACAACGTGGACAAGTGAAAAACAATTTAGGTTGGAGCAAATAATTAAAAGAGGGAAATGTATTAAAAGGAATATTAGTGCAGATTGCCAATCAGGAAACAGATCCTGGGACTATAGTGGATAAATCAATGGAATCGTCAGCACAGTATTTAGCTGAAGTTGAAAAGGCAAATCAGATATAGATTGGATTCCCAAAGGGATAGAGTATAAAAAAAGAAAAGATGTTGTATTGTTGCTGTGTAAGGCATTAGTCAGACCCTATCTAGAATATTGAGTGTAGTTCTAGTCATCTAATCGTATGAAGAACTTGAGATGGTCCAGAGACGAGCGACAAAAGGCGATTCTGGATATTAGGAATTTAAGTTATGAAAAAAGATTAAAGGTTGGGCTTGGCTTTCTTTAAAAAAACAGATTTTGAGGTGACCCTATTAATGTTTTCAAGATTACAAACAAAACTGACAACACTGATCTAGGAAAATTGTTCACTATAGTGAAGGGTTCAAGTACTAGGGGAAGCAGGGTAAAAGTTCGAAAGTTTGGAGTTAGATGGAACTTCCCATCCAAATAACAGATTTGTGTGATGTTACCAGGTAGCCACTGAAGCGTACAGTACAAATGAGTTTAAGAAGCACTTAGATGCATTCCTGGACTGAGAAGGGATTATGAGATCAATCAAGAAGAGATGGTTTGTTGGCTTAATGACATTTTCCTGTTCCTAAAAATTCCTATGCTTACCGTATAATTTTCCCTTTTTAAAGGATCAATGTCTGTTAACTCATCACTTACCGTAGCATCAGTATTTGCAAATCTTGGGAACATTTTAGCATAAATCTTTTTCTCCTGATCCAATTGCTCTCTTATTTTTTTCTGACAAATTCCAATCTGCACTTTGGCTGCATTGTTGGGGTAGAGCTGCAGAAGCTTCTGGAAGTTTGCTTTTGCCAGTTCATAATCGTTCATTGCAAGTCTCGCCTCACCCATTCTGAAAAGGGCCTTTTCGTTATTTGCATCCAACTCTAATGCCTGAAATAAAAGCAGAATCACAAGCATTCATTTTAGAAACACCTTCTCCCTTTCTGTTTTCCTATCAAGCACTCCCAAATCAGGTGTGATATGTGTTACATGCAAACCACAGCTCTCACTACTCCAGCCCAACAATGACAATTCTATTTCTCAAAGGAGATTGACAGCGTTGAGTTATGGACAGTTTTGTTGCAGTCCAAGCTCTATCCAATCCCATCCTACTTAACAGTATGCCGTACAATTCTCCCAAAGAATTTCTCCTCAGTTCTCAAAGTTATTAACTGGGATATGATTCCATGTAAAGCGGCCACCCTCCAGTACCTTGCCAAGATTTCAACATATGTGAATTTAGACAGTGAATGTGAGAAAGATTTGAGCCTAATGCTCATCTCACCTAAAAGTCAAACAACCAGTTTCCAGCAGGTGCCAATGACTAGCAATCAGAAGCACAAACCCTTTTTCTCTCTAGGCCTGAGGTATGAAGGTCAAATGTGGGGCTCCTACAGCGAGTGCAGGTAACATAGCATAGATCAGGGATTGTATCTAAAGCCATCCTAATTTGGATAGTACTACATCCCAAGTGGTTCAGTAGCAATTGAGCTACCAAGGGAACTCGTGTGCCATACATCTTTACACTTAATGCTTTCCACGTTAGGAGATAGAGAAGTTACTCACCTTTTCACAATTCTCTACAGCTTGCAAATTCTCATCCATTTTGATGTAGCACATGGCAAGGTTGAGATGAGCTGCTAGCCTCAGTGCATTGGATTGTTTTAATATCTCCTCAGACAGTCCGCTCTCATGTTCCAACCAAGATACAATTTTCTTGTAATGGATAGTGGCCTGCTTGTATTTGCCCACCTGGCAACAACAAGAATTACAAGTTACATGAATCAGGCAGTTACCAGAAGGAAGAATAAAATAAGTCTCACTGACTAAGAACTGTAGAAAGCCCAATAATTCTCTACTGCTCCAGTCACCACTGCATTGCCAATTCTTACAGATCACCTCCTATATTCTTAGAGCACTCACAGGGACTTAAAATATTCAAAAGTACCAGCAAAATGTTTTGGTACTCATTTAAATTAGTCTATATGCAATTCATTACTTCAACAGAAAATAGCCATTAAATCACTGTAATCAAGTAGCAACATGTCACATTACACATGTAAGTGGAAAAGGCAGTAAGTTAATGTTTGTGGTACATGTTAATACCTATGTTTAATTAAAGAGAGTTCAGACTCTTTTCTTTTGTCCTCTATGTTCACATTTATAAAATCTGGAATCCTGTGGAAGTGGAGCCTGGTGTAATTGAGCAGAGGTATAAGACATGTCAGCCCCTGGCTGCAGAGCAAATAGATGAAGATCTCAGTCTTGCCATGAAGTGAAGGAAGCTAGCAGAGCATCAGACTATGGAGGCTCTGCATGGCCTTCAGAAGATGTGTGGTAAATGGCCAGGATAGCATTGAAATCTACTGCTTTGCTGTACGCCAACATGAGAGAGGAGTTCAACTCATCACAGGGCAGGTTGGAGGAAATGTCCATTGCAGGAGCATCAGCAAACCTTCCCTTCATAAGAGACCCAAGCAAGTCAGTCAACCCCACGTGGAGGCACTGAATGAAGGACTCATAATACAAATCAAATTTGACTTATTCAGTCACTGTAAATCATTGTTCTTGATATTATTCCCTATATTGCATAAACATCAGTACTGTTATGAAATAGCATTACCCCCAACTCACCAGGACCATTGCCCGAGAGATCTGTTAGTCTATTAAAAATCTTGCTGCCTGCTCTAATCATTCTTGTCCACAAATCTTACTTCCTGTTGTCACAATGCTTGGTCACATTTTTTACATCAACATTTAATACTGAAATTGATTATGTAAACAATAATAGGAATTTCCAATGTAAACAGTTGTCTGTCATTTTTTTTTGATGAACCAATTGAATTACTCAAAATGCTTATTGAAAAGAAATGTCGTTAGCTGAATGTGGATTGCAGTCTAAACATGTGTTGTGTACCCAATTTTCCAGAATGCATCAGTACCATTTAGACAGTACAGCTGCTGAATATTTTTCTTAAGCTTTTAGGGTACAAATTAATGTTTGAAAGTTTAGTTTTTCTGGACTTTTTGTTTAATTGAAATTTGCCAAAATGGATGAGAATTTGCCAAATCCATTTATCTCTGACTGTTGCCTCCTTTTCAATTTTTATAGCAAACCTAATGATGCCATGCTCGCTGTTTCCTAGATATTTCCCTGCATGCCATACTTGCTCCACTTAATTTCCTAGAACCAGATCCAGTACTGCCGCTTTCCTTGTTGGCCTAAAAATATACTGATCTAGGAAGCAGTCCTAGGCACATTGTCAAAACCCCCTCCTTCTCTGTCACTTACAATACTTTTACTGCACTCTAGGTGAAAGAACAGTATGCTATCTTCTTTTATGTCATCCAGTCCCTCTCTAAAACATTTTTAATTAAATAATGGTATTTATATTCAGTTTCTTTAATTTATTTCACATGAACTTCAACCAGTAAAGTCATATCTGAGACAGTACTCTAGATTTTCCTGCACAGTGATATCCTGATCTTAGCCACGGCGTCACGGGTAAGCAGGGAGCAGAGGCTGCACTTTCCTATTGGGAGGAGAAAAAAGTATGATCTGAGGATGGTCACTGCAGATTGCTCCAACTCACCAGTCGGTGACCTCCTCTACAATGGAACCAGCTGAGGCCCGAGTCGCAAGTGCTCTGATGACAGCTCAGATGTGGGAAATTATAGAGTGCAAATCTGTATACCAACGCCCAGATAAAAATCTGCTAGACGTTAAGCCATGCTTTCAGCTTCTCCTCTTTGTTAACCAGAGTGCACTAGCCCGTTTAATGTGAGCAGGCCCCAAAAAGACTTGTTTAGCTGAAATCTCATTACCTTGAAATACAATGTTCCCTTCTCCTTGATGATGGTGGACTGCTCCAGCTTCTCGTCTATGTTCATTTCCCAAGACTCTTTTGCCTGATAAAATTTTTTAAAATTACTAATTAATTTACATATAGTTTAAAAATTCCTGCAGGGAAACTCATCATAGATTTACTCCAATAGGAATGAGCTAGAGAGGAAAAAAATACATCCCCAAATTTTCTACTTCAGGTGGTTATCCAGTAACCCCCTGCTTGAAAATGCGCAGAAGCCAACATCAGGCAAGAACAGGATTGGCTGTGACACGCTCCCCACAAATAATTCGCCAACAGCCACCATCTAGGCTCTGAAGAATGGCCACTTGGTTGATGTAGCAAAGGGCTGCCAGGACTGTGGAACCATAACCCAGCAAGCTTATACCAGAGGAAAGAACAGAGACAAACTGGAAAAACAAAAAGTCAATTATAAACAAAGTTTACTAAATTTCAGATGATGGATAGCCAAGATTGATTACTGGCTAGGATTGAATACCCAGTGCATTCAGTGTAGCATGTGTATGCTGTTCCCTAGTTAGAAGAATCAATTTAAGGGTAACTCAGAAATAACAAGGTGAATAGTGACATTCAAGACTCAATATACACAAGTGCTGACAATGATGTGAGATCTTTGAGGCAGGCTGGAAAGGAAGAGGAATCAGATCCAACCCCATTTCCATGCAATTCCATTAAAGAATTCCAGCCCCTGCCGTAGAAAAGTAATATTAAACTCAGAAAAAGAAAAAAATTGAACACATTCAGAATGACTACATATGCATATGTGTGTCCTACAGTAACTGCCACTCTCTCCACACGCAGTGCACGATTGAGACTTGACCCCCAACTTCCTCACATTAGAAGCTGAACCCTTTCAAAGATAGCTAGCCCCAACATCCCCATAATGTACATTAGCAGCTTCAAAGATAATCATTTGCTTGGCCTCCCCTTCCTAGAAAAACCATGCTGTGCAGAGTCTGGAATGCAATTAATCTGGTAATCACTTCTGTCAGTAACAGTGACAGAATTGAACATCAAAGCTGAAGATGCTTTGAAACTGCAGAACAGCTGGTGGCACAAGCATTGTTTCTTACCTTTTCAAAGTTCTTCAACACAACTTCATACACCAGGTTTGCATTTGGTGGGATGTTTAATTTTAGGTTTCCTGCTTCTCCAAATCCATACCTATATGAACAACACTAGGTCAAAGAAATACTCAGAATAATCATCAAATCTGTTATTCTATATATAAATATTTCAAACTCCTTATGTTTTAGCCCATAACTCATCTCGGGGGATTCCTTTTTCATGTAAACCATCCGATATCTTCAATTATATTACAGCTTGCAACTCACTGGATTCTACATTCTTCTATTCACTACTGCTAATAATTCCAGTCTAAATGTCGCAACCCCCTTCAAATCAGACACCCTCAAGGCACACAACTTCCATTCTTTGTGCAGTATAATGGCTGTATTACTTTATCTCCACCATGTCCTTTGATGGACAATGTAAATCTGTTTCTTTCAATTCTTCAAAGGCTGAGTTTCTTCATGTGTCTTGCAGATCCAACAAGTGCCACTTCTTATCTGCTATGAGTTTCAGTTTCATTTTCTCCACTGCTTGGGATTGCAAGAGATCCCTCTTCTCGGCCCTCCTGTTGCTTTTACCACCAAAGTGGTTTTACCTTCAGCATCCATCCATGACAATTTCTACATTAAAGGTTATACAAATTCATATTGTTTTGAAGATAGTACCCTCCTGGGCTGTTTTGAATCTACTAGCATTCTTGGCCTCCACCACCTCAAATCTCAAACAGAACTCCCACATTTTCTTCATTGTGAAAGCATCATCTTTTTTGTGAAACACTCCACGCCTCCTCAATAACTCTTAACTTTCTGTGAAGTCCTCTCTGACCTCTAGCCTCCAAAGTTTATCATAACCTTTCTTATCTCTATTTTACTAATACTATTATTATAGACCCATGATCATCTGTACTTTTCTCTCTTATTCCTCTTAAATAGCAAATATATTATTCTACACATTTTTACTCCTTCCTGCATCCTCGGCATGTTACAATGAAGACTCATCAAACTGTCTCCCTCCCACACTGATGTACTTGATCTTGGCCCTTCATTTAGGTTTCTCAATAAAAATGCTAGGTTAAGGTTGGGTAGGACCCTCCACTTCCTGGACAGTGAATAAGTGGTCCCCAAGAGTGTTATATTTAAACTTACTTTGGTTTTAACGATATAATAGCCTCTTCTCCTTTTTCCATTTCCTGCAGTGCCTTCTCAATCCCTGGAGGAACATTGTGTTCTTCAGCATCTCCAATGATAAATGACACATCTCGACTGTCATAGACTGTACCCTGATATCTGCCTTCCAAATGGACTGAAATAAAGAGAAAGAGAACTGTTTAAGAGAATATCAGCTCTGAGCATATGTACGCTGTCAATGTTCTACAGCTGTGGAGCATCCCTGCTCCGAGATCCTCTACGTTCCCCACGCTCCATTTCATTTATGTGGTCTGTACTCAGATGGGGAAAGTGAATGGCTGTATTTCATGTTTTGAAGAACAATTAGTTTAAGTTGGAGTTCTGAGTGAACTAGCAACGGAATAGAACAATGCTAGTTTACTGCTTATTATCTACTGCCATTTGGAAACGTTGTTATTGCTTGATACTTCATCATCCATCCATCTATTAAAAATGTTGTGTGATTACAACATTCTGAAAGTATTGTACCTGTAGTTGGCATGGTCAGCAAAATATGACATGACCAAACGTTACACTGAGTCACCTAAAGCAAAAACAAGTAACCGACTGTTGGAAGCATGTACAAGGGAAAATAATTGTAAAAAGGTTTTTAAACAAATCCAAATCAGTCGTAAATGTAAGGAAACGTAGAACACCTTTAAAAAATTAGCAAGATTCCAGACCACAAAAGGCATTGAAAAGAACTCTCACCCATCGAGCAGTGATTGTATTTGCATCCCAAGGTTATTTCTACTCTTACAGCAAACTATTGGCTTGAAATTGTGCTGGGTGACAAGTAATAAGATGTGCAAAAGGAAATATTTTTAAAAGCTTGCAAGGGATATCTAAGCTAACAGCAAGAGTTTTTATAACTATGTTAAGAGAAAGAAACTGCTAAAGGGGAATGTGGACTTATTAAGTCAGAAGCCAGCAAGACTATAATGGGACAATAAGGAAATGGTAGACTTGTTAAATGAGTACTTTGTATCCATTTTCACAGTGGAGAAAGAGGACAAAATGCCAGCAGTACAAGGGAACCTAAAAATAAGTCAATGGGAGGAACTTCGTCAATTTAATACAAATAAAAAAAATGGTAAGAGAAAATAATGGGATAATAAGATAGACAGATCTCTAGAACCTGATGGTTCCCAGCCCAGAGTATTAAAAGAAATGTGAGGAAATTGCAGATCTGTTAGTCCAAATTATCCAAAGCTCTCTAGATTCAGGAATTGTGCCTTTGCATTGGAAAATTACAAATGTCATTCTGTTATTTCAGAAGGGGAGGGAGAAACCAGGTAACTGCAGACCTGTTGTTTTAACATCAGATGTGGGGAAGTTACTGGAATCTATCAACCATCGGAGCCAGAGTGACTGAGCACTTGGACAAGTATGAGCTGATCAAAGAGAGTCACATAGATTTGTGAAGGGAAGGTCATGTATGACTATTCTAGTTGAATTTTTTGAGGAGGTCACTAGCATGTTGGCCTTTATCTCAAAGGGCTTGGAGTACAAAAGTAAGGAAGTGAAGCTTCAGTTGTACAGAGCAGTGGTCAGATCCCATTTGGAGTACTGTGTTCAGTTTTTTGCACTGCCTCAAGAAAGATAAATTGGCCTTGGAGGGGGTACAGCGCAGAGTCACAAGAATGATACCAGGGCTTAAAGGGTTAAATTATGAGGCCAGGTTCGTTAGACTTGATTTGTAATCCCTTCAGTTTAGAAGACTGAGAGGTGATCTAATCGAGGTCTTTAGAATGATAAAGGGAGTTGATAAGGTAGATACAGAGAACTATTTCCTTTGGTGGGGCAATCCAGAACAAAGCAGCATAATAAAATTAAGAGTTAAGCCATTTAGGAGTGAAGTCAGGAAGAACTTTTTCATACAAACTGTCATGGAAATCCGGAACTCTCTGCTCCAAAAGGCTGTGGATGCTGGGTCAATTGAAATTTTTAGGACTGAGATTGATTGATTGATTTTTGTTAGGCAAGCATATCAAGGAATATGGAGCATAGGAGGGTAAATGGAATTGAGGTACAGATCAGCCATGATCTAATTGAATGGAACAGGCTCAAGAGTCTGTATGTCCTACTCGTGTCCCTATGTGACATCAGCAATAAATGTGTAACGTGTTTTTATGAAATTTCACTGAGGCATTAACCCAAAACATGGGTTGACAACTTTAAGAGCAAAGAAAAGCCATACAAATGAGTTAACACATTCTTTACTGATATTGCCCAGTACGGTTTCAATCCGACAAATTACTGCAAGTTTATGAATATACTCATGCTGCAAATCAGTTTTTCACAAGAACGTTAATACAGTCATTATTCATTATCATCCAGTGCGATTTCAATGCATTTGATGACTTAACTGACCCCAAGCTCACTTAACACTTGGTAAGTGGACCTCCAGGAAAAGCAATTTAGTACCCATGCTGTATGCTCACAGGCTATAGAATTAATACTTCAAGGAGATTGATCAATCAATATCAATGAGCCATCTCGAGCTGCTCTTCTGTACCCGCTATAGGGTGCATCAAGTAAAGCATAGGCAGAGGCCTAAGAGCAGATTGCCTGCTGCCCGCTTGGCTTGGAACTGGTTTAAGGCACACGAGACAAAAGACTACAGAATAAAATATGGGGAACATGGATGCTATGTTTCAGGATTTTTCATTTTTTTCATGGAAAGGATCTGGAAATGAGTTATGATTACGTGACTTTATACAAGCGAATTTGCAAATGTCTAAAAAGCCACAGGCTGCAGCTACTGAGACGGGAGATGGGGTGTGTTGATGTGTTAATGAGCGAACCATCCTTATTGTTGTCCATAACGAACAGGAATATTAAGCAACTTTGCCTAACAAGACAACTATAACTATTATGGTGGAGATAATTCTATTCATATAAACGCAACATGAGGTACCTGCTGAAAATTTACTGGGTTAGGTGTTAGGAAGCTTACTAGAAAATCTCTGAACAGGGAAGGAGTTTAAGACATTGCCCTTTCACTTTCTGGAAAAGGAAATAAGATACAAAGGCAACCAGTCAGTCAGGCTTTTAAAATAGGAGGCTGAAGTGCAGGCTTGGGCCTAGACTTTGAAGCTAAGATGCAGGAGGACAGTTTTCGCAGTTCGGAGCTGCCTGGAAAGAAATGTAATGCCAAAAGCAAGAAAGTCAGCCCATGAATAGGGATTGGGCGGACGGTTTACTTTTTTCTAATTTTTCGAGGAGCCAAGTGAAAATTGAGTGAAGTTTATAAAATTTGCTTGCAACTGTTACTCTGTAAGCCTATTTTCTGTGTGCAAAATAAAGCAGCTTAACAATTTGTAACTGGCCTTCTCTCACTTAAGTGTTTTCTTGTCCACCTTTGAGAAGTGCACGTGCGGAAGACACAATATCCAGTTCAGATCATAAGGGGGTTCTATTGTTATACCCCATAGATTATGCTCTTGTGCAGTTGTTAGGCCGTACATGCACACTACTGAACTCAAGACATTTATACGAATTTACAGCATTGCTGTAGCTGAGAGAATATCTATGGCAGAATCAAAACTTCTAACAAAGGAATACAGAATGGAGCTGAGTCCCTCTGAAGCTTATAGAGGTATATAATAGTAAATAGCATTAAAAAGACTAATCCAGAATACTACGTTAAATTAAACTGTGGGACTAGGACAAGGGGACGCACAGGTTTAAACTAGTAAAAGGTAACTTTAGGACCATTATCAGGAGCGTCTTCTTCACTCAGAGTGATTATGATCATACGAAAATGATGGACAGAAAAGACGAGCATACTGTTGTGGTACAACCACGAACCTCTCACCACCCACCCCAGCCAGCCACACAATCTCCTGCGAGAGGCAAAAAAGGCCAATTGGGGGGGGGGGGTGAGAATTCTAGAAAATTCCTCTCTGACTCCTGAAGGTGATCAAACAAGTTCCAGGAGACACCTCCCCACCCCCAGTACTCCAATTACATTTTGAACACTGTGATGTCAAATATAGTTAGAAACTTCAAGCTCGCTTTTGAATGTTTGCAGCAAATCTGCACTCACTGCAACAGCCGGCAACTTGTTCTAAAGGGCGACGGCGCTCTGAAAAGAAAAACCTCCTGATACCTAAACTAGTTGTATGCTTATGTAACTTACACTCATGTCCCTTGGTCCTCCTTAGCCTACCTAACTCAAATAGCCTAGCCACATGGACCAAATCTAACCCTTTCATTATTTTAAAGACCTCAATTCAATTTCCTCAGTCTACACTTTTCCAGAGAAAATTAGACCAGCTCTAGGCCTGTCATTGTAACTAAGGGCCTCTAATCTATGAGTCAATTTTGTAGCCCTCCTCTGAACCTTTTCTAGGGCCTCTCTACCCCCCACCATGTGAGGGGATCAAAACCAGACACAGTATTGCAGATGAGGCCTAACCAAGGTCTTATACAAGGACAGGATTGTTTTTTTTGTTCTGTATTTGATGCATCCTAGTACTTTTATTTGTTTTTGCTATAGCCTTGTGGCACTAATCAACATGTGGATTGGACTTTCAGGCAGAGTGATAGAATCATTTAAAAAACTAGATGCAACAATGGGAGAAGTGTAGCATTTTCCTGGATGGACGAATTAAGATGGGCCGAATTACCGTCCTCATCTGTAAAGATCTTGTGAAATAGAAGGGATCATCTTATTTGTGACTCTCCAGATATCATCCGAAGGAGAAATAGATACTAAGTTTTCCTCTATGGATCAGCTTTTCTCCTCACTACCTGGGAGGAGTCATCCTTTCCCCCCTTCGCCAACTTTTCACTGTGGTGCTCAAATGAAGCACAGAGAGAAGAAAAGAAAGCAGCAAGAAATTATAAAGGTAAAAAGTAGTTTCTTACTCTCAACTGAAGCTCCCTCGTTGGGTTTGGAATAGCTTTCTCCCTTCTTTCGGATTCGGCGAATGATTCCACCATCTTCACACTCTGTCAGATCTTCTGCTTTGATTTCAAAAAGCTCAATCTTAAAAGTGAGAAGAATATTTGAAATAGTTTCAAATCTGATCATCAGATACCAGGTCATCTTCATGGAGAATTCAACAGAAATTCAGGATATATTCTTTATTTTAGGCACCCTCGGACCACTGCCCTTTCCCACCGAGTCTGTTCCTTGATACAAGAGTATGGAACATGCAACCATACACACACAATAAAACGCCCATCTCTGCATATCTTATGGCATAAACAGACCTTGTACAGCACCAGAAATAAACCGTCACTGGGTCAGTCGATCATGCAGCAACAAGACCAAAGCTTGTACGTGCAAGTCAATATGTCATGCAGCAATTGGTCTGCCCTGTGATGTGCTGTCCCTCAGCTAAATCACATAGCAATGATGCTGTAAGACAATTGACAACTTTTACAAATACATGCACAAATTCAAAGAGGAAAACAGTCAAACTTTCAACAATTAGCAATAAGCAGTCAAGGTACAAAAAATTTTTTTTATTCGTTCATTGGATGTGGGCGTCGCTGGCGAGGCCGGCATTTATTGCCCATCCCTAATTGCCCTTGAGAAGGTGGTGGTGAGCCGCCTTCTTGAACCGCTGCAGTCCGTGTGGTGAAGGTTCTCCCACAGTGCTGTTAGGAAGGGAGTTCCAAGATTTTGATCCAACGACGATGAAGGAACGGCGATATATTTTCAAGTCGGGATGGTGCGTGACTTGGAGGGGAACGTGCAGGTGGTGTTGTTCCCATGTACCTGCTGCTCTTGTCCTTCTAGGTGATAGAGGTCGTGGGTTTGGGAGGTGCTGTCGAAGAAGCCTTGGCGAGTTGCTGCAGTGCATCCTGTGGATGGTACACACTGCAGCCACTGTGTGCCGTTGGTGAAGGGAGTGAATGTTTAGGGTGGTGGATGGGGTGCCAACCAAGCTGGCTGCTTTGTCGTGGATGGTGTCGAGCTTTTTGAGTGTTGTTGGAGCTGCACTCATCCAGGCAAGTGGAGAGTATTCCATCACACTCCTGACTTGTGCCTTGTAGATGGTGGAAATGCTTTGGGGAGTCAGGAGGTGAGTCACTCGCCGCAGAATACCCAGCCTCTGACCTGCTCTCGTAGCCACAGTATTTATATGGCTGGTCCAGTTAAGTTTCTGGTCAATGGTGACCCCCAGGATGTTGAGGGTAGGGGATTCGGCAATGGTAATGCCATTGAATGTCAAGGGGAGGCGGTTAGACTCTCTCTTGTTGGAGATGGTCATTGCCTGGCGCGAATGTTACTTGCCACTTATCAGCCCAAGCCTGGACGTTTTCCAAGTCTTGCTGCATGTGGCCTCGGACTGCTTCATTATCTGAGGGGTTGCGAATGGAACTGAAAACTGTGCAATCATCAGCGAACATCCCCATTTCTGCAATGTCCTGGGGCTGAGATGATTGGCCTCCAACAACCACTACCATCTTCCTTTGTGCTAGCTATGACTCCAGCCACTGGAGAGTTTTCCCACTGATTCCCATTGACTTCAATTTTACTAGGGCTCCTTGGTGCCACACTCAGTCAAATGCTGCCTTGACGTCAAGGGCAGTCACTCTCACATCACCTCTGGAATTCAGCTCTTTTGTCCATTTTTGGACCAAGGCTGTAATGAGGTCTGGCGCCGAGTGGTCCTGGCGGAACCCAAACTGAGCATCGGTGAGTAGGTTATTGATGAGTAAGTGCCGCTTGATAGCACTGTCGACGACACCTTCCATCACTTTGCTGATGATTGACAGTAGACTGATGGGACGGTAATTGGCCAGATTGGATTTGTCCTGCTTTTTGTGGACAGGACATGCCTGGGCAATTTTCCACAGTGCCAGTGTTGTAGCTGTATTGGAACAGCTTGGCTAGAGGCGCAGCTGGTTCTGGAGCACAAGTCTTCAGCACTACAGCTGGGATGTTGTCAGGGCCCATAGCCTTTGCTGTATCCAGTGCACTCAGCTGTTTCTTGATATCACGTGGAGTGAATTGAACTGGCTTCTGTGATGGTGGGGATATCGGGAGGTGGCCGAGATGGATCATCCACTCGGCACTTCTGGCTGAA
This sequence comes from Heptranchias perlo, assembly GCF_035084215.1. Lineage (NCBI taxonomy): Eukaryota > Metazoa > Chordata > Chondrichthyes > Hexanchiformes > Hexanchidae > Heptranchias > Heptranchias perlo. The sequence goes on along the minus strand of NC_090342.1, from coordinate 33,603,245 downwards.
GATGGTTGCAAACGCTTCAGCCTTGTCTTCTGCACTCACGTGCTGGACTCCGCCATCGTTGAGGATGGGGATGTTTACAGAGCCTCCTCCTCCCGTCAGCTGTTTAATTGTCCACCACCATTCACGACTGGACGTGGCAGGACTGCAGAGCTTTAATCTGATCCGTTGGTTGTGGAATGTCTTATCTCTTTCTATAGCATGTTGCTTCCGCTGTTTAGCATGCATGTAGTCCTGAGTTGTAGCTTCACCAGGTTGGTACCTCATTTTTAGGTACGCCTGGTGCTGCTCCTGGCATGCTCTTCTACACTCCTCATTGAACCAGGGTTGATCCCCGGGCTTGTTGGTAATGGTAGAGTGAGGAATATGCCGGGCCATGAGGTTACAGATTATGCTGGAATACAATTCTGCTGCTGCTGATGGCCCACAGTGCCTCATGGATGCCCAGTTTTGAGCTCTAGATCTGTCCTGAATCTATCCCATTTAGCACGGTGGTAGTGCCACACAACACGTTCGATGGTGTCCTCAGTGCGAAGACGGAACTTCGTCTCCACGAGGACTGTGTGGTGGTCACTCCTACCAATACTGTCATGGACAGATGCATCTGCGACAGGTAGATTGGTGAGGACGAGGTCAAGTAAGTTTTTCCCTCGTGTTGGTTCGCTCACCACCTGCCGCAGGCCCAGTCTAGCAGCTATATCCTTTAGGACTTGGCCAGCTCGGTTAGTAGCCGTGCTACCAAGCCACTCTTGGTGATGGACATTGAAGTCCCGAACCCAGAGTACGTTCTGTGCCCTTGCTACCCTCAGTGCTTCCTCCAAGTGGTGTGCAACATGGAGAAGGACTGATTCATCAGCTGATGCTATTGCCTCATCAAGAACTTCTAGATCAACTGCAGCAAAGGTTAAATAAAAAGGTATTTTAACAATCTTGCACACAGCCTATATCTAGTGGTAATCAGCAGGAGGTTTCCTTGCCCATGTTTGACCTGATGCCATGAGATTTCAGAGGGTCCAGAGTCAATGTTGAGGACTCCCAGGGCCACGCCCTCCTGACTGTATATCACTGTATCGCCACCTCTGGTGGGTCTGTCCTGCCGGTGGGACAGGACATACCCAGGGATGGTGATGGAAGATTTAGATAACATCCCTGATGTAAGAGAAAGAATGTTAATTAAAAAAAAAAGTGGGTACCTCAAACACGAGAGTGGCGCTTGGTGGAATTTTTGGTGGGCTGCCAGCAGAGCCATAGGCGTATTCTGGTTTACAGATGATCTGACAGACTTCATTGATCTTCATGGTGGCCACAGCAATGTCCCATGCTTTAATAACTTGCCCTGTTCAAAAAGAAGAAAATGGTTACTTTACCCTTTCGTCAATGTGCAATCTTAAAAGAAACAATGAAGCAACTTCAGTCCAAGTAGACTCTTGGGTGGGGGGCAGCAATGTTGTGTCACATGGGAATCAATATCAATGCAAGCTGGCTGCCTGCCACCTTACTTGATTCAATAAAATATCACACATGTAAAAATAAGCTTTCTGGGGACTGGATGACGCAGTGGGTTCTAACACTGTATTTTCACTTCTGGGATCTGGTGTGAATACTGCCCAGATTGATATGAAGAAGGTATAATGTCTCTAACACCACAAGGGTCCCATCTGAAACGAAGAGGGGGCACATTCTCAATCTAGCTCCCAGTAGTTTGTGTTCACAATACAAGACTGCCGACAATTCTGGGTTAATTCATAAAGAATGACTTTAAATATTGTTGGTACAGGAAACAAAATATTGCATTGGTACAATATGGTATACACTTCTGAAGATGGATTAACACACATTGCTGCAGTAATGTAGAGTGCTTAACAACGCAGTGTACAGTAAGGTTTACTCTGCGCTGAATGCATTTATACCTGGAAGTGCTTAAGGGAAAAGCTTAGAGGCAGATGTTGTACTTGCTTCTAACTCATGCTACGAGACACCCTCAGAATTTGATGACAACGCTAGGGACACAAAGTGTTTATTCCACAGAATCAGCATCCCTTCCCTTGAGGAGCGCAAAGCTTCACCAAACTCTGCATTAGTCAGATGCTATTGCCTCATCAAGAACTTCTGGATCAACTACAGCAAAGGTTAAATAAAAAGGTATTTTAACAATCTTGCACACAGCCTATATCTAGTCTGCAACACATTCCCTTTAACTGGCTGGCAAAAGGCTGTGAAGAATACCCAGAGGTGACTTTGCCCTCCAATTCTCCCCTGCCCATTTGGAGATGCCACAGCCTCTATATGGCACTTTCCTGCGTAATGCAGTTTGGATCAGTAATTGAACAAGAGATTTGGGTTGTAATCAAAAACAATAATCATTATTTAAACAGCAAGATCGGGATTGATATATAAACTCTACTGATTTGAACTCAAGCACTTGTTCCCTTAGGATAGTAGATAGAATCATGGAATGATACAGCGCAGGAGGCCATTCAACCCATTGTGCCTGGGCCGACTCTTTGTAAGAGCTATCCAATTAGTCCCACTCTCCTGCCCTTTCCCTATAGCCCTGCAATTTTTCCCTTGTCAAGTATTTATCCAATTCCCTTTTGAAAGTTATTATTGAAACTGCTTCCAGCACCCTTTCAGGCAGTGCATTCCAGATTCATAACAAGTCGCTGAGTAAAAAAGTTCTCATCTCGCCTCTTGGTTCTTTTGCCAATTACCTTAAATCTGTGTCCTCTGGTTACCCGCCCTTCTGCCACTGGAAACAATTTCTCCTCATTTACTCTATCAAAACCATTTGTGATTTTGAACACCTCTATTAAAATCACCCCATAACCTTCTATGCTCTAAGGAGAACAACCCCAGCTTCTCTAGTCTCTCCAAGAAACTGAAGTCCCTCATCCCTGGTACCATTCTAGTAAATCTCATCTGCACCCGTTCTAAGGCCTTGACATCCTTCCTAAAGTGTGGTGCCCAGAATTGGACACAATATTCCAGCTGGGGCCTAACCAGTGATTTATAAAGGTTTAGCATAACTTCCTTGCTTTTGTATTCTATGCCTCTGTTTATAAAGCCAAGGATCCAGTAGCTTTTTTAACAGCCTTCTCAACTTGCCCTGCCACCTTCAAAGATTTGTGTACATACACCCCCAGGCTGCTCTGTTTCTGCACCCCCTTTAAAATTGTACCATTTCGTTTACATTGCCTCTCCTCATTCTTCCTACCAAAATGCATCACTTCATACTTCTTAGCATTAAATTTCATCTGCCGTGTGTCTGCCCATTTCACCAGTCTGTCTATGTCCTCCTTACTATCCCCCTCACTTACTACATTTCCGAGTTTTGTGTCATGTGAAAACTTTGAAATTATTCCCTGTATACCCAAGTCCAGGGCCATTAGATCCATAAACTATCTATCAAACAATTGGGACCAGTGGACTAAATGGAATTAATGCAATATCTACATTTTACCAACCAGTGTTGCATTGCATCGGCCCATTAGCCACCTCTTGTGGCAAAAAAACCTGTGTTTTGGTGCTGCAACATCTTATGAAATGCCTGATACTACCAGGGATCAATGGGCCCAAAATTGTTCCTCTCCCGCAAATTCCTGTAACATCTTTTTTTATTTTTGGGATGTGGGCGTCGCTGGCATTTGTTGCCCATTCCTAGTTGCCATGAGAAGGTGGTGATACAGCTGAAGGGCTTGCTAGGCCACTTCAGAGAGCAGTTAAGAGTAACGACATTGGTGTGACACTGCAATCACATATAGACCAGAATGGGTAAGAACAGCAAGTTTCCTTTCCTAAAAGACATTTGTGAACCCATTGGGTTTTTACAACAATCTGCCAGCTTCATGGTCATTTTACTGATACCAGTTTTTTATTTCCAGAAATAAACTGTGTCCGAGGTGCGGCTGAAACCCCATTTACGTGTGTAAGTGGGGTCTCCAATGCATTTCCGGTGAAGTTACAGCAATGGAGTGGAGCAGCTCAGAGGGAATTTCGGGCCGTGCTTTCAAAATGTAGGAAAATTCAAGTAACACTTCTATCAAAAGAATTTTACCTTTGCCAAGGTCAAATGTGAAATAATCATCTCGGTCTCTGCTTGAGTCAAACTTAGTTCCATCTAACAGCACTCCAGTGTAGTGGACAGAGACCTTATCTCCTGTCATTGGGGTCTCATCACCGGTGCCTTCCTTTTTTACCAGCTGTGAAGGGGAAGGAAGGGAAAGATTAATGGTTAAATATGTTTTTAGGATTAAGGGCACAAGTAATCTAAAGTTATAAATGACCAAGTTGAAAAGTCATTGAAGGATTTTAACTGCAACCTAATAAAAATCTTTTAAGACTGTATCTGCTTACTCTAAGTTTTTCTCATTCTCCTATTATTCTCTGCTATCAGATCTTGTATGTCACAACAAAAAGGGACAATAACTTTGGTCAAATTTTTGAGCCTGTCAAAGTAAGGATGGCAATCTTCAGGAACGGAACATTTAAAAAATTTTAGACATCCAGAGTCATTGTTAAGCACTCCTATAGCATGGGTTCGATAGAGTAAAGCTCTCTCCACACTGACCTGACTGCGCTAATCAGAACTCTTATTGTTCCATTTTCATTTCTCATACAAGCCATCCTTATTGGATTACCCAATATTGTGGAATCACAGGCAGTTTTGCACTGTGGAACCTGCTTTAACTTGGTTGAGATTGCCTAAACACATTTTGCACTGGATCCTTACACCTAGCAGAGAGTTGATTTTCAGCTCATCAATCTGGGTTCGAAAAGGTGAAAGGACAGTGTACTAACCCACTGTACCACTTAGTGCCATACATTTTGCCCACTTATACTGGCTAAATTCTTCCACTGATAACCATTGGATATTTTTTCTCTTCGCCCTTTCTTGTGTTAGATCAGTTCTTAGACTCTAGGAGACAAGAACTGTTCAGGATGACTCTTCTGCATTATGCTCCCAAGGCATATAAAATGAAAAAAGTGCAGCATAAATTCATTAGGATATTACCAGGAATTAGATTACAGTTAGGAAGAGAAACTTGAGAAATCAGTTTTTCCTAATGCTGAGAAGCTTAAGGAATGACCTGATAGAGGTCTTCAAGTTTATGAATGGTTATAAGGTAGTGATATATGTAACAAGAAAAATCAAAAAAAGAATTAAATGGGGAAAAAGTTGTTGAAGCAAAGTCAGGAGTCCATTTTTTTCATAAAGGGAATCAGATAGGTAACTGAAAAAAGCAATACTGAAGTGTAATGGAAGTGAGCAAACAAGTGGAATTAGAATAGGTGTCTCACATAGACAGCACTGGCACAGACCTAATCAGCCAAATAGCCCATTTCTGTGCTATAACATTCTATGAGGGCATCTTTCCACACCAAAACAACTGACTTCAGGAACTCATCATATAAAGTATTGAGGGCATGAATATGCAGACCCCAGTTTGGAGATGGTTGCAATCCTTGTTGTTTTGAAAAATTGTTTAAAATAATTTTTCAAGCATACACTTCCCTTGTCTGTGATCTGGGATTGTTGCGACAGTATAGATACAGCTTTAGCCTATATCTAACCTAATCTGGGATTTTGCAGACACCCGGTACCTGAACTGGGAAACTATTCCATTACATTGCACATTGCCTTAGATGAACATCTGGGGCAGTAGGAATAAAGGAAGTTCTTAATTTTTAAAAATTAAGGTGTAGGGAGATCACCATATAAAGGTTTCAGGCCTGTGACAGCTTGTTGAACTCGTGGTTCCCTCCCTTCATCCTTCAACCTAAATATCAAGTTTGATCACCTGATGCTGCAATCCAGATCAACTGGTTCAGCTTGTTTCTTGGTTCCAAAACCCACCACTGTACTAAAATGTGTTAAATTTCATTGTGATGTTTAATTTTTAAAAAAATCCTTTCACTCTCTGAGATAAAAGGTATAGCAAGCGGGAATCCAGTGATTCGTGTGGGGACGAAATGGTAAGAGAAATAGTTGATCGACAAAAGGCGCTAGGACCTGTGAGAAGCCTACGGTAAACTCTGTTGCATTCAGTGGTCGGTTACTGTATGGAACATTCTGGAGAGCGCTGCCGGTATCTGCAATGTGGTGCAAGGGGGATTGGTGCAGAAGGAAGGTGCCTGGATGGAATTGGACCACTGGAGCTGAGACCCCACACAATATTCTAGTTGGAGATCATGTTCAACGCTCTGCAACGGCACCTTCCTGCCATTTAACCAGCTCAACACCAAATGCAAACCCGCCCTGGGACCCGGAGGAAAATGTAGTGGAAGACGGCGTATAATTAATTACAAGTCAATATCAGGGTGTGAGGCAGCTCATTAATATCACTGCATCCAATTCCATACGCTTGGATCAACCATTTTATAAACACTGGCAAATTGGCCTGAAATATACCTCATGCTTTCGTGGTTTAGATGGAAACACTTAAGGTACCGCGTGTATATGGTGACCTAAAGATAATTTCCTGCTATATGTTGCTTTCTTAAAAAAAGCGATGTTCAGACGTGATTTTTGGTCAAAGCTGGTGAGGATTTATAAGTTAACTTCGATTTCCCCCCCAATTATTTGAGCAGTTGGATTGTTGGCTGCTTAGTCCGGCTCTTACCTTCAGAACTCCTCCATCTTTCTTAGGACTGATATCCTCGCCCTCGATAGGGATCTGCTGCTCGAACTTCTCTTCTCCTGCAGTCATCGTTCTGATCACAACAGAATATTTCAGAAAGAGATTTTTGTTTAGATACAGGGACAGTTATAATATGCGGAATTTCTGCAGGCAGCCTGAACGTTACCGAAACTCTCGACGGTTTGCGAGTGTGATAATGGGAGGCGGGTCACAGAACTTTCCAGAGAGAAAAAAAACGCTGCAAAAAGATACGCCTACCTGCCTGCCTCTAGCACATGGCTCTCTCGCTCTGGAAAATACTGTACTGCGGATTAAACTGCCAACCAAATATTCCTCGTCTCCGGCTGGAGAACTCATTCACCTTCAGACTCAATCCAATCCTTGACTTAAATCCAAAACAAACCATGTCTAACTCCAGGCCGCATTCTATCTCCTTCTCTATTATAAATCTCAGCGTTGGTGAGCCCCCACCCACCCCATGACGTGGTCTGTTAGTCTCTTTGGTGGGGGGAAAAAGACCAGTTTCTACATGGGTCACTTTGATACACTGAGTTGTGTGCTTTGAAGCGTGGTTTGCAGTCTTGATTCCATTGTTTTGCTCCCGCCCCCACTCCCTTTTTGATAAACAAAAAGCAAAATGAAACTGCCGTGCTGACAATCTGAAACAAAAATAGTGCGAAGAACTGTATAGGTGTATAAGACACTCAATCTCCGTATCTGCAATTTGCAAAGCAGCATCTTTTTGTACTTGATTGTGACCTGATAAAGTGTAAATATTTTTCTGCAGCTGAATTATAATCAAGTTTGAAGTGTTATGCACAATTAATTGCAAAATAGTGCTTTAGTTTACAGGTCCTTTGTCCTCCCTACCAGTCACTGCAGAAAATGAAGACAGATGGCCTACTTCTAGGCCTTTCTTAGTGGTGTCCTGGTTGACTGAACTGTCACTATGGTGTTAATATGAGAGTGCTTCCTGGATAGACTGCTCACTATTCAATTAACTTTTGAATCTTAGTTTTGGGTTAGCAATTTATTGTGTTCACACTGGTGGCCATTGTGTTATCCTGGTCCTGAGCTGATTCCTCACCATTGTGATAACTGGTGTCCTTAGTTGTGGCGGTTTGTAAGGCTATAATGTGGTTTGGGTAGCATTACCTCATGTTTGCTTGAGGCAAAGTGATAGATGGCCATAATTGTCATAATCAGGCTGTCAATAAATATCAAAACCTAGTCATTGTGCTCTGCCTGATGTTAGCTCCTGCAACTTCTGCTCTTCCATTCAGATTCTCAGTACGGTCCAAACATTGTGGCTTTGGTCTTCTATGTGGTCTTTTTCTCATTTGCTAGCCATTCAATTGCTTTCCAAGGGATCCTCTTATAATTCATGATTTGTGAGCATTTAGAAATACATAGGTTAATCAAAATCGGCCAGGGTGGATATTTTAACGGCAAGTTGTCTTTGAAAAATTAGGTTTTTTTTTGAAGAAATGACTGAATAAATAAAAGGAATGCAGATGTGTGTATAGATTTTCAGATGTCCGATAAGGTGTTAGCAGGAGACTTTTTACAAAAATTCAGGTACATGGTATAAGAGGACACACAGCAACATGAATTCAAAGATGGTTACTGACACAAAACAAAGTTTTAGGATTAATGGGTGTTTCTCAGGTCGCAGAATGGTTAGAAGTGGTGTAGCCCTGTGGGTCAGTGTTGTGTCCACTTTTGTCCTTGGTATATATAAATGATTTGGACTTGGCCACAGGGACCAAAATATTGAAATCTGCTAATGACAGAAAAGTATTGTTTTGGTAAACAGTGAGGAGGACTGTAAAAGACTTCAGGAGGATATGGATTAGCAAAATGAGCAGAAAGGTGACATGTAATCTAATGTGGATGAAAAATAATACATTTTGGGAAGAAAAATAAGTAACGGGAGAATGCACTCAAAGGAAAGTGAAGGGTGTGGATGAACAGGGGAACATAGGGGTTTAAGGTAGGGTACGGTAGCATAGTGGTTATGTTACTGGACTAATAATCCAGAGTTATGAGTTCAAATCCCGCCACGGCAGCTGGGGAATTTAAATTCAATAAATTTAATTAAATTAATTAAATAAAATCTGGAATTAAAATACTAGTATCAGTAATGGTGGCCATGAAACTACCGGATTGTCGTAAAAACCCATCTGGTTCACTAATGTCCTTTAGGGGAGGAAACCTGCCGTCCTTACCCGGTCTGGCCTATATGTGACTCCAGACCCACAACAATCTGGTTGATTCTTAATTGCCCTCTGAAATGTACAGAGTCGGACAACACCAGGTTATAGTCCAACAGCTTTATTTGAAATCACAAGCTTTCGGAGCTTTGCTCCTTCGTCAGATGAGTGAAGGGTTCCATAAAGGCACCGCATATTCAGTCAGAGAACAATTACAGAAATCTTTCCAACTGTCTGTTATCACACCTCGGCAGAGAGATAATCACAGCAATCAAAGGAGTGGATGGTGTTCGGACAGGTTAGTCAGGGGCACATTACATCCAAGAATACTGAATACGCAAGGGGTCAGATAACAAAGACAGAGAAAGAGAGAATGACCAGTTGTATTAAAAACAGATAACTTTTTTTCACTGGTGGGGATACATGTAGCGTGACATGAACCCAAGTTCCCGGTTGAGGCCGTCCTCATGGGTGCGGAACTTGGCCAACATCCAGGCTTGGACTGATAAGTGGCAAGTAACATTCACGCAAGATAAGTGCCAGGCAATGACCATCTCCAACAAGAGAGAGTCTAACCACCTCCCCTTGACATTCAACGGCATTACCATCGCCGAATCCCCCACCATCAACATCCTGCGGGTCACCATTGACCAGAAACTTAACTGGACCAGCCATATAAATACTGTGGCTACGAGAGCAGGTCAGAGGCTGGGTATTCTGTGGCGAGTGACTCACCTCCTGACTCCCCAAAGCCTTTTCATCATCTACAAGGCACAAGTCAAGAGTGTGATGGAATACTCTCCACTTGCCTGGATGAGTACAGCTCCAACAACACTCAAGAAGCTCAACACCATCCAGGACAAAGCAGCCCGCTTGATTGGCACCCCATCCACCACCCTAAACATTCACTCCCTTCACCACCGGTGCACAGTGGCTGCAGTGTGTACCATCCACAAGATGCACTGCAGTAACTCGCCAAGGCTTCTTCGACAGCACCGTTCCTTCATTGTCGCTGGGTCAAAATCCTGGAACTCCCTTCCTAACAACACTGTGGGAGAACCTTCACCACACGGACTGCAGCGGTTCAAGGCGGCGGCTCACCACCACCTTCTCAAGGGCAATTCGGGATGGGCAATAAATGCCGGCCTCACCAGCGACGCCCACCTCCCATGAACGAATAAAAAATTACACAATTCTCTGAAGGTGCAACTGTGGGTGATAAATCCATTAAAAAGGCCACTAGTATTTGGGGTTTTATAAATAGGGGTGCAGAGTACAAGAGTAAAGAGGTGATGATAAATGTATACAAGGTAATGGTTAGTCCACGGTTGAAGTAATGTATGCAGTTTTGGAAAGGTCATTAACGTCAGAGAAGATACAACGTAGATTCACCAGCATGATGACAAGGATAGGAAACTATATAGTTGGAGAGACTGGAGATGCTGAGGCTATTTCCACTGGAGCAGAGAATGCCAAGAAGAAACTTAAGAGGTTTTTAAAACCAACATCACTAAAACAGATGATCTGGTCAGTGTTTGTGGGATCTTGCTGTGTGCCAATTAGCTACCATGTCTCCCTATATTACAACATGACTACACATCACAAGTACTTCGTTTTGTGTAAACTGCTTTGAAATGCCCTGAGGTTCAGAAAGGTGCTATATAAATGAAAGTTTGTTCCTTCAATTGAACTCTTCATGTGAAAGTGCTACCATTGAGCCAAGGCTGACACCTAATAGGGTGAATAAGGAAAGACCATTTCATTTGGTTGGGGAGTCAGTGATGAAGGGACCTCAAATCTCACCTGAGAATCAGAAGATTATGCGTTCAAGTCCCACTCCAAGATTTGAGCACACAATCTAGGCTGACACTTCAGTGCAGTACTCTTAAGTGCTGTCTTTTGGATGTGATGTTAAAATGAAGCCTCATCTGCTTTCATGCCCTCATCAGGGTCCAGCTCTCAGCACTATACACAAATACCGACTTAATAATAAACTTCTACATTTTCATCAACACAGGCCTTCAACCTGCCTTCTGCTTTGTTCTGGGGCTTTGATCCTTGAACTGTGCCTTGGTTTACAACATTTTCTGTACCTTTGCCTTTTGTTTTGTCTCTTCTCCAGAAAGTGATTGCATAGTACATCATAAACACTTCCAAACAGAACAGAGCATTTATTCACCTCTTTCTCACAACCCCAAAGCAAGGAAAGCCTATCATCACATGTAAGCTTTATCAATTCCAAAACCACAGAATTAAAAACAAACAGCAAATACTAAAAATATGAAATAAAGAAAATGCAAGTAAAATGATAGTAGGTCTTTCACTATCTGAAGAGAATAGATGGATTAACTTTTCAGATGTTGAACCTCATTTCGTGCATTTTGTGATTTTATTTCCCAATCCATTCACATACAATTCACTTCCATTCTATTCAAATGACTTCTTGCCCAGTTCCAAATATAAAGGTTGGGGGGAAAATAAATGCATGGAAAAAAACATAATCTTTGAAACCCACTGACACCTTGTGACATTCTACAGCAACCAACAAAGACTGACCTCTATCTTTAGGATTAAAATAGAAAATCTCACAGTTCGAGGACATATTAAGCAAAGGAACAAGCTTTCTACAATGGTTCAGTGGGTAAATGCATCATGTACTATCCGACTGAGCTATATGGAACAGGAAGGTCCCATGTTCAATTCCGAGCCTGTGCTTAGCCAGCAAATCTCTGTTGGTGTAGACGTGCAGACATTCCCGTTGGACATTGAATGCAAGCTGCGGAAGAGTGGAAAAGAGTCAGCAAGCGTCCTCCGTCGTCTGGCTGGGTGGGACAGTGTTCGCCTGGTTCCATTCTTATCTATCCAGTGGTAGCTGCAGCATCACCTGCAAAGGTTTCTCTTTCCACTCTGTTACCTCTGGAATCCCACAAGGATCTATCCATGGCCCTATCCTATTTCTCATCTACCTGCTGCCCCTTGAAATCATCCAAAAACACAACAGATTCAACATGCACGCTGACACACCCAGCTCTACCTCACAACCACTTCCCTTGACCCCTTCACTGTCTCTCATTTGTCACATCGCTTGTCTGATATCCGATTGTGCAAAAATTTCCTCCAACTAAACATTGGGAAGACTGAAGCCATTGTCTTTGGTCCCCGCTGCAAACTCCCTTTCCTAGCCACCGACTCCATCCCTCTCCCTGCCACTGTCTGTGGCTGAACCAGACTGTTTGCAACCTTGGCATTCTATTTGACTGAGATGAGCTTCCGACCACATATCCGCTCCACCACCAAGACCACCTACTTCCACCTCCGTTACATTGCCCGTCTCCGCCCCTACCTCAGCTTATCTGCTGCTGAAACTCTCATCCGTGCCTTTGTTACCTCTAGACTGGCCTATTGCAATGCTCTCCTGGCTGGCCTCCCATCTTCCACCCTCCATAAACTTGAGCTCATCCAAAACTCTGCTGTCCGTATCCTAACTCGCACCAAGTTCCGTTCTTCTGTGCTCGCTGACCTACATGGACTCCCGGTCCGGAAACGCTTCAATTTTAAAATTCTCCTCCTTGTTTTCAAATCCATCCATGGCCTCACCCCTCCCGACCTCTGTAATTTCCTCTAGCCCTACAACCCCTACAACTTTAATCTGTAACCTCATGGCCCGGCATATTCCTCACTCTACCATTACCAACAAGCCAGGGGATCAACCCTGGTTCAATGAGGAGTGTAGAAGAGCATGCCAGGAGCAGCACCAGGCGTACCTAAAAATAAGGTGCCAACCTGGTGAAGCTACAACTCAGGACTACATGCGTGCTAAACAGCGGAAGCAACGTGCTATAGACAGAGCTAAGCGATTCCACAACCAACTGATCAGATCAAAGCTCTGCAGTCCTGCCACATCCAGTCGTGAATGGTGGTGGACAATTAAACAACTAACGGGAGGAGGAGGCTCTGCAAACATCCCCATCCTCAATGATGGCGGAGTCCAGCACGTGAGTGCAAAGGACAAGGCTGAAGCGTTTGCAACCATCTTCAGCCAGAAGTGCCGAGTGGATGATCCATCTCGGCCTCCTCCCGATACCCCCACCATTACAGAAGCCAGTGTTCAGCCAATTCAATTCACTCCACATGATATCAAGAAACGGCTGAGTGCACTGGATACAGCAAAGGCTATGGGCCCCGACAACATCCCAGCTGTAGTGCTGAAGACTTGTGCTCCAGAACGAGCTGCGCCTCTAGCCAAGCTGTTCCAGTACAGCTACAACACTGGCATCTACCTGACAATGTGGAAAATTGCCCAGGTATGTCCTGTCCACAAAAAGCAAGACAAATCCAATCCGGCCAATTACCACCCCATCAGTCTGCTCTCAATCATCAGCAAAGTGATGGAAGGTGTCGTCGACAGTGCTATCAAGCGGCACTTATTCACCAATAACCTGCTCACCGATGCTCAGTTTGGGTTCCGCCAGGACCACTCGGCTCCAGACCTCATTGCAGCCTTGGTTCAAACATGGACAAAAGAGCTGAATTCCAGAGGTGAGGTGAGAGTCACTGCCCTTGACATTAATGCAGCATTTGACCGAGTGTGGCACCAAGGAGCCCTAGAAAAATTGAAGTCAATGGGAATCAGGGGGAAAACTCTCCAGTGGCTGGAGTAATAGCTAGCACAAAGGAAGATGGTAGTGGTTGTTGGAGGCCAATCATCTCAGCCCCAGGACATTGCTGCAGGAGTTCCTCAGGGCAGTGTCCTAGGCCCAACCATCTTCAGCTGCTTCATCATTGACCTTCCCTCCATCATAAGGTCAGAAATGGGGATGTTCGCTGATGACTGCACAGTGTTCAGTTCCATTAGCAACCCCTCAGATAATGAAGCAGTCCGAGCCCGCATGCAGCAAGACCTGCACAACATCCAGGCTTGGGCTCATAAGTGGCAAGTAACATTCGTGCAAGATAAGTGCCAGGCAATGACCATCTCCAACAAGAGAGAGTCTAACCACCTCCCCTTGACATTTAACTGCATTACCATTGTCGAATCCCCCACCATCAACATCCTGGGGGTCACCATTGACCAGAAACTTAACTGGACCAGCCATATAAATACCGTGGCTACGAGAGCAGGTCAGAGGCTGGGTATTCTGCGGCGGGTGACTCACCTCCCGACTCCCCAAAGCCTTTCCACCTTCTACAAGGCACAAGTCAGGAGTGTGATGGAATACTCTCCACTTGCTTGGATGAGTGCAGCTCCAACAACACTCAAGAAGCTCGACACCATCCAAGATAAAGCAGCCCGCTTGATTGGCACCCCATCCACCACCCTAAACATTCACTCCCTTCACCACCGGCGCACAGTGGCTGCAGTGTGTACCATCCACAGGATGCACTGCAGCAACTCGCCAAGGCTTCTTCGACAGCACCTCCCAAACCCGCGACCTCTACCACCTAGAAGGACAAGAGCAGCAGGCACATGGGAACAACACCACCTGCACGTTCCCCTCCAAGTCACACACCATCCCGACTTGGAAATATATCGCCGTTCCTTCATCGTCGCTGGGTCAAAATCCTGGAACTCCCTTCCTAACAGCACTGTGGGAGAACCGTCACCACACGGACTGCAGCGGTTCAAGAAGGCAGCTCACCACCACCACCTTCTCAAGGGCAATTAGGGATGGGCAATAAATGCCGGCCTTGCCAGCGACGCCCACATCCCATGAACGAATAAAAAAAAAATCCACCGAGATCTCTGCACTCCTCCAATTCTTGCCTATTGCGCATCATTGATTTTAATCGCTCCACCATTGGCGGCCGTACCTTCAGCTGCCTAGGCCCCAAGCTCTGGAATTCCCTCCCTAAACCTCTCAACCTCTCTATCTCTCTCTTCCTTTAAGACGCTCCTTAAAATCTACCTCTTTGACCATACCTGTCCTAATACCTCCTTATGTGGCTCGGTGTCAAATTTTGTTTGAAAACGCACCTGTGAAGCGCCTTAGGATGTTTTATTACGTTAAAGGAGCTATATAAATGCAAGTTGTTGTTGTTGTTTTTCCTTATTGTTTTCCAGTGACCCCTGCTGTAAAATGGTGTGGACAGCACTAGTTTTGACTGCAATGCCTCCACTGTTGAATAAACTATGAACACTCACTGGCCAGGCTCATATACGAAGGTTGGCCATACGGACATGATACTGAAGGACTGCTGTGGAACTCTATGCCAGAATAAGTTAGTTGCTTCAGGGGAGGAGGGAAGAAAAGGGACCATAACTGTAGGGGTGGGGGAAGAGAATTTTGAGAATGTTATTGCAACATTCGTAAAAAGCAACTGATCAAAAACATTTAAACTGCCTTTTCATCTCTGAAAAACACCTATTCATGGAAAAATAACCAATCACATTCCTGAATATTTTTTCAAAGCCATTTTAGTAACTAAGTTGGCTCCATATCCACTCTGCTATATATTTCCAAAATAACATACAAAAATAAAATTCTGAAAAATTACAAAACTTATTCCATTTTCCAATATTACCAATAAACTTTCTTCAACACAGGCCTCCTTGCCTTCAACCTGCCTTCTGCTTTGTTCTGGAGCTCTAATCCTTGAACTGGGCCTTGGTTTACAACATTTTCTGTACCTTTGTCTTTGTGGAACAAGAGCTCAGTGCACATCATTGCTGCTTTTTTGCCACTCTGCACCATGTGCATTTTGAATTGCAATGTTTGCTGGGTTTAATCGCATGTGCAATTAAGTCAAAATGAAAGGAGCAAAGAGGGAGGAGGAAATGAGTAAAGTGGAAGGAGAAAATAGACAAAAACCTAAAGGGGAAGTCATAAAATAAAGCAGGGAGAAGAAAAGAAAGAAGACAGAGAAGAAAAACAACCAGGTAAGTTTTTAAAAGAGCTATCCAAACTGTGCTCAATGTGAAGTGGCAAGGGTTCATTCCCCTTGACTCCTTGTGACGATTCTGTAAGTTCTACAGCTCCCTTTTACTTTTATCTTCAATTTATTTCTTTTTAAATTTTGAATTATGAGCAACACCACAGAAGATCTTTGTCTTTGCTAAATACAGCTATTAATGATATGTCATTTATGGCAAAAAAAATGTTGATGAGCGTTGGCAAGGCAATGTCCTGCAGCTAGGATACAAGTAGAAAGATAAACACTTCTAAGCGTAGGTGTGGGCTACTGTAATTTGCATTGGCAGACAATGCTGTAAAATTATATTCAAGGCATTGCTCATGGCTGTATGTAATCATAAAACACACAAATAGAAAAAAACTGCTGCTTCCCCACCTTGTACAGTCATCAGATGTAGCCATTGCAAGTTTGGCACCTACACACTACTGTTTAACTTGCAGGCAGGGTTACCAATTGAGTGGGACAGTGATCAATCTCACAAATATTTTTGGTCACACTTTCCCATCACCCTATTTATTTTTGGTCATTCTGTGAGCAGGATAAGCAAATTGGTGGACCTTCTGGTAGGTTCTTCCTGGCCAAATCTTCATCCACAGGTCCAGAATGTGCAAAATCACCAGGCAAGACTTCAAGTTTTCAAACCATAATTCACACCTAATGCCCCTTGAACAGCAACATGTGGTATCTAAGGGTTTGCTGGTTGCCTTTAGTGACCAGTCGACACTTAGTGGAATTTTTGATTTGATTCGATTCCCTCTGGGTTCACTCCTTTGGATTTATTATGTGTTAATTTTTTAAAAAATAATTTGGAAAGACCAAGCCTAACAGTAAGTTTCAGTTGTGTCATCTCTCAAGGGGAGGCGCCTACTTTCCTCCATGGGGGCCAGGCTCTGCTTTTAAACTGGCACACAAGACATGATACCTGCCAACCCCAACATAGTTATTCTTGTCCTGAACCTTTTCTCGTGGGGCAAATAACAATTCACCCTGACGCTACATTCTCAACCCTTCATTGGACTTTGTTCCCGTTATCCCCGGTCCTCTTAAGAATCTACCCAACCAGCTCCTCACAAACCCCACTTTCCCGCAATTAGCCATTCACTCTATAGATCAGCACCATTTTTTTTTGTCCTACGCCTAGCTTTCTAAGGAATCGGTCGTTCAGCTATGTGCGCGCTCTTTATCCAGTCTGACCACAGTACCATATCCCTCTCCATAATTCCATATACACGAAAAAACAGCCTTGTACCCTCCCACACCCCTCAATCCACCTTTGCTACCACTCTTAACATTAGAATCCTCACCCGCACTTGCTGGGACAGTTGCCGTAATTCACAACGCCGGATGTAGTGCTGTAAAAATCTGATTGACGGTGTCGCGCGTGGCCGGCTGTAACCATAGAAACGGCTCGAATCTCCCGTGCTGAGCTGAGCAGAGCTCGAGCACCAGAGTCGAGCCGGAGCCTTTGATGGAGCAAACGCCGCGGACTTTGCCCGGAGCTATGAGGTCCGTCAGTTACGTGGAGAGAGTGGCGCTGGATTTCACCGGAAACCTGTTCACACAGGCCATCTGCCTGGGAGACACCGACAACGACGGGGTAAATGAGTCCTCATTACCTGACGCGGCCTGGGAGACCGTTGGACCGAGAATTAGCAACACTTAGCTACAGGAACTGTACCTGTGAGAGGCCTGGACCCCCTATATTATAGGAACTGGACCAGTGACAGGCTGGGACTCCTTTTTTTTAAACAGGATCTGTACTAGTGACAGACTGGGTCCCCCTCTTTATTTACAGGATCTGTAGCCTTGACAGGCCGGGACCTCCTTTATTTACATGAACTATACTAGTGACAGGCGGGACCCCGTTATTTACAGGAACTGTACCAGTGACAGGCGGAACCCCGTTATTTACAGGAACTGTACCAGTGACAGGCTGGAACCTTCTCTATTTACAGGAATGTACCAGTGACAGGCCGGGTCCTCTTTATTTACAGGAACTGTACTAGTGACAGGCTTGGGTCCTCTTTATTTACAGGAACTGTATTAGTGACAGGCAGAACCACTTTTTTTCAGGAACTGTACCAGTGACAGCTGGAACCCATTCTATTTACAAGAAGTGTGTCAATGACAGGCAGCGAACCCCTTTATTTACAGAAACTGTACCAGTGACAGCAAGGGACCCCATTTATTTACAGGAACTGTACCAGTGACAGCAGGGGACCCCATTTATTTACAGGAACTGTACCAGTGACAGAAGGGGACCCCCATTTATTTACAGGAACTGTACTAATGACAGGCTGAGACACCCTCTATTTACAGGAATGTACCAGTGACAGGCCGGGTCCTCATCTTTATTTACATGAATTATACTAGTGACAGGTGGAACCCTCTCTATTTACAGGAACTGTACCAGTGACAGGCGGAACCACTTTTTTTTCAGGAACTGTACCAGTAACAGCCAGATCCCATCCTATTTACAAGAAGTGTACCAGTAACAGGCAGTGAACCCCTTCATTTAGGGGAAATGTACCAGTGACAGACGGGAACCCTTCTATTTACAGGAACTGCACCAGTGACAGGCTGGGACACCCTCTATGTACAGGAATGTACCTGTGACAGGCTGGATCCTCCTTTTTATTTACATGAACTATACTAATGACAGGCAGAATCCTCTATTTACAGGAACTGTACCAGTGACAGGTGGAACCACTTTTTTTTTATCAGGAACCGAACCAGTGACAGCCGGAACCCATCCTATTTACAAGAAGTGTACCAGTGACAGGCAGGGAACCCCTTTATTTGCAGGAAATGTTCCAGTGACAGATGGGACCCCTTCTATTTACAGGTAATGTAGCAGTGACAGGCTGGCGCACCCTCTATTTACAGGAACTGTACCAGTGACAGACTGGGACCCCATTTATTTACAGAAACTGTACCAGTGACAGCAGGGGACCCCATTTATTTACAGGAACTGTACTGGTGACAGGCTGGGACACCCTCTATTTACAGGAACTTTACCAGTAGCAGGTTGGGAACCTCACTATTTACAGGAACTGCACCAGTGACTGGAGGCGGCCCGTTCTATTTACAGGAACTGTAACAATGACAGCCAGAACCCCCTTTATTTACAGGAAATGTACCAGCGATAGACAGGGTCCCTTCAATTTACAGGAACTGTACCATTGACAGGCAGGGACACCCTCTATTTACAGGAACTTTACCCGTAACAGGCTGGGAACCTCACTATTTACAGGAACTGTACCAGTGACTGGCTGGCACACCCTCCATTTATAGGAACTGCATCAGTGACAGACCGGGGTCCCATCAATTTACAGGAACTGTGCCAGTGACAGCCGGAACCCCCTCTATTTACAGGAAGTGTACCAGTGACAGGCAGGGATCCCCTTTATTTACAGGAAATGTACCAGCGATAGACGGGGTCCCTTCAGTTTACAGGAACTGCACCAGTGACAGACCAGGGTCCCATCAATTTACTGGAACTGTACCAGTGACAGGCCGGGACCATCTCCACTTACAGGATGTGTACCAGTGATGGGCAGGGACCCACTTTATTTCACACGAACTGTACCAGTGACGGGCGTAACCCCTTTTATTTACAGGAACTGCAACAGTGACAGGCTAGGACACCCTCTATGTACAGGAATGTACCTGTGACAGGCTGGATCCTCCTTTTTATTTACATGAACTATACTAATGACAGGCAGAATCCTCTATTCACAGGAAATGTACCAGTGACAGACCGGGTCACCTATTTACAGGAACTGTAGCAGTGATAGGCGGGGATCCCTTCTATTTACAGGAACTGTAGCAGTGACAGCCTGGGAACCACTCTATTTACAGGAACTGTACCAGTGATAGGCTGGGACCTCCACTATTTCCAGGAACTGCACCAGTGATATGCGGATTCCGCCCTCTATCTACAGGAACTGGCCAAGAGACAGGCCAGGACACCTCCTATCCTTCTATTTACAGGAATTGTAGCAGTGACAGGCCGGGACACCTTCTATTTACAGGAACTGTACCAGTGATGGGGGGACCCCTTATGTTTACAGGATCTGTACCAGTGACAGGAGGAGACCCCTTCTCTTTACAGGAACTGTACCAGTGATGGGGGGACCCCTTATGTTTACAGGATCTGTACCAGTGACAGGAGGAGACCCCTTCTCTTTACAGGAACTGTACCAGCAACAGGTCAGGACTCCCTTTATGTACAGGAACTGTACCAGTCACAGGCCGGGACACCTATTTACAGGAACTGTACCAGTGACAGGCTGGGACACCTTTTATTTACTGGAACTGTAGCAGTGACAGACGGGAACCCCTTTTATTTACATGATTTGTACCAGTGGCTGGCTGGGAACCTATCTATTTGGAGGAACTGTACCATGGATAGGCAGGGACTCCCTTTATTTACAGGAACTGCATGAGTGACAGGCAGGGACCCCTTCTGTTTACAAGAACTGTACCAGTGACAGGCGGAACCACTTCTACTTATAGGAACTGTACCAGTGACAAGCTGGATGCGTCCTCTCTTTATAGGAACTGTACCAGTCACAGGTCGAGACTCCCTTTATTTACAGGAACTGCACCAGTAACAGGCTTGAACTTGCTTTATTTACAGGAACTGTACCAGCAACAGGTCAGGACTTTATGTTCTGGAACTGCACAAACGATAGGCAGGGTCCCCAACCAGAATCAGACGGGACCCCTTCTATTTCCAGGAACTGTACCAGTGACAGGCAGGGTTCCCTTTATTTACAGGAAATATACCAGTGACTGACAGGACCCCTTCTATTTATAGGAAATGTACCAGTGAACAGTCGAGACACCCTCTATTTTCAGGAACTGTACAAGTTACAGGCAAATACCCCTTTGATTTTCAGGAACTATACCGGTGACAAGCAGGCAACCTCTCTAGTCACAGGAATTGCCCCAGTGACAGGCTGGGGCCCTCTCTATTTACAGGAACTGCACCAGAGATTGGCTGGGACACCGACTATTTACAGGAACTGCCCCAGTGACCGGCAGGGACACTCACTATTTACAGGAACTGTACAAGAGACTGGCCGGGACACGCTTCAGTTACAGGAAATGTGCCAGTGACTGATGGGACCCCTTCTATTTACAGGTAATGCACCAGTGACAGGCTTGAACTCACTTTATTTATAGGAACTGTACCAACAACAGGTCAGTACTCCCCTTATTTACAGGAACTGTGCCAGTGACAGGAGGTGACCCCTACTGTTTACAGGAATTGTACCAGTGACAGGCTGGCAACCTCTCTATTTGCAGTAACTGAACTAGTGACTGGCGGGGATCCTCTCTATTTACAAGAATTGTACCAGTGACAGGTGAAATCACTTCTATTTACAGGAACTGTACCAGTGACTGGGTCCGCCCGCTATTTATAGGATCTGTACCAGTTACGGGGGGGAATCCCTTTATTTACAGGAAATGTACATGTGACTGACGGGAACTGTTCTATTTACAGCAACTGTACCAGTGAAAGGGGGAACCACTTCTATTTACAGGAACTGTACCAGTAACAAGCTGGGAACTTCTCTATTCATGGGAACTGTACCAGTGACAGGCTGGGTCCGCCCTCTACTTACAGGAACTGTACCAGTCACAGGTCGAGATTCCCTTTATTACAGGAACAGTTACAGACGGGAGTCCCTTTGTTTACAGGAAATGTACCAGTGACTGAAGGGACCCCAACTACTTGCAGGAAATGTACCAGTGATAGATCGGTACACCTTCTATTTACAGGTAATGCACCAGTGACAGGCTTGAACTCACTTTATTTATAGGAACTGTACCAGCAACAGGTCAGCACTCCCTTTATTTACAGGAACTGTACCAGTGACAGGCCGGGACACCTATATACAGGAACTGTACCAGTGACAGGAGGAGACCCCTTCTGTTTGCAGGAATTGTACCAGTGACAGGCTGGGAACCTCTCTATTTGCAGGAGTTGTACCAAGGATAGGATGGGACTCCCTTTATTTCTAGGAACTCCATGAGTGACAGGCAGGGTCTCCTTCTATTTACAGGAACTGTAGCAGTGACAGGCGGGGACCCTTTGTATTTACAAGAACTGTACCAGTGACAGGTGGAACCACTTCTGTTTACAGGAACTGTACCAGTAACAAGCTGGGAACTTCTCTATTCACGGGAACTGTACCAGTGACAGGATGGGTCCGCCCTCTATTTATAGGAACTGTACCAGTCATGGATCGCGACTCCCTTTATTACAGGAGCTTGACCAGTTACAGGCAGGGATCCCTTTATTTACAGGAAATGTACCTGTGACTGATGGGACCCCTTCTGATTACAGGAAATGTACCAGTGACAGGTCAGGACACCCTCTATTTTCAGGAACTGTACCAGGGACAGGCTTGAACTCGCTTTATTTACAGGAACTGTGCCAGCAACAGCTTAGGAC
This sequence comes from Heptranchias perlo, assembly GCF_035084215.1. NCBI lineage: Eukaryota > Metazoa > Chordata > Chondrichthyes > Hexanchiformes > Hexanchidae > Heptranchias > Heptranchias perlo. The sequence continues at coordinate 33,581,019 of NC_090342.1, read as the reverse complement.
TTCTTTATGTACAGGAACTGCACAAGTGACAGGCAGGCTCCCCAACCAGTGATAGACGGGACCCCCTCTATTTCCAGGAACTGTAATAGTGACAGGCAAGTACGCCTTTGATTTACAGGAGCTATACCAGTGACAGGTAGGCAGCCTCTCTATTCACAGGAACTGCCCCAGTTTCAGGCTGGGGCCCTCTCTATTTACAGGAACTGTACCAGACACTGGCCGGGGCACCTTCTATTTACAGGAACTGCTCCAGAGACAGGCGGAGACTCCCTCTATTCACAGGAACTGTACTAGTGACAGGTGGGGACCCTCTCTATTTACAGGAATTGTACAAGCGAAAGGCAAATACCCCTTTCATTTACAGGAACTGTATCAGTGACAGGCAAGGTGCCTCTCTGTTTATAGGAACTGTACCAGTGACGGGTTGGGACCCTCTCTATTTACAGGAACTGTATCAGTGACAGACAAGGACCCACTCTTTACAGGAACTGTAACAGTGACAGGCTGGGGCCGCCCTCTATCTACAGGAACTGTACCAGTGACATGCTTGAACTCGCTTTATTTACAGGAACTATATCAGCATCAGGTCAGGACTTCCTTTATGTCCAAGAACTGCACGAGTGACAGGCAGGGTCCCCAAACAGTGACAGACCGGGACCCCTTCTATATACAGGAACTGTAACAGTTACAGACAGGGACCCTCTCTATTTACAGGATCTGTACCAGTGACAGTGGGGGGGACCCTTCTATTTACAGGAACTATACGAATGACAAGCAAGTACCCCTTTGATTGACAGTCTGGGGCCCTCTCTATTTACAGGAACTGTATCAGCGACAGGCCGGGACCCCCTCTATTTACAGGGACTATACCAGTGCCAGGCTTGAACTTGCTTTATTTACAGGAACTGTACCAGCAACAGGTCAGGACTCCCTTTATGTACAGGAACTGCATGAGTGACAGGCAGCGTCCCCTACTTGTGACAGGCCGAGACCCCTTCTATTTACAGAAACTGTACAAGTGACAGGCAGGTGCCCCTTTAATTTATAGGAACTATACCAGTGACATGCAGGGACACTGTTTATTTACAGGAACTGCCCCAGTGACGGGCAGGGATGCCCTCTATTTACAGGAAGTGTACCAGTGACAGGCTGGATTGCTCTCTATTTACAGGAACTGTGCCAGTGAAAGGCCGGTACACCCTCTATTTACAGGAACTGTACCAGCAACAGGTCAGGACTCCCTTTATGTACAGGAACTGCATGAGCGACAGGCAGGGTCCCCAACCAGTGACAGGCGGGACCCCTTCTGTTTACAGGAACTGTACCAGTGACAGGTGGAACCACTTCTATTTACATGAACTTACCAGTGACAGCCTGGGACACCTATTTTCAGGAATTGTAGCAGTGATAGGTGGGGAACCTCTCTATTTACAGGAACTGTACCAGTGACAGGCCGAGATACCTATTTACAGGAACTGTGGCAGTGACAGGTGGAGAACCTCTCTATTTACAGGAACTGCACCAGTGACAGGCTGGGTCCAGCCTTTATTGATAGGAACTGTACCAGTCACAGGTCAGGACCGCCTTTGTTTACAGGAACTATACCAGTTATAGGCGAGGATCCCTTTATTTACAGGAAATATACCAGTGACTGACGGGACTCCTTCTATTTACAGGACCTGTACCAGTGACAGGATTGAACTGGCTTTATTTACAGGAACTGTACCAGCAACAGGTCAGGACTCCCTTTATGTACAGGAACTGCACAAGTGATAGGCAGGGTCCCCTGCTATTTACAGGAACTGTAACGGTGACAGGTGGGGACCCCCTCTATTTACAAGAACTGTACCAGTGACAGGCTGGTAACCTCTCCATTAACAGGAACTGTACCAGTGACAGCCCGGGACACGTTTTATTTATAGGAACCGTACCAGTGACAGGCTGGATTTGCCCTCTTCAGGAACTGTACCAGTCACAGGTCAGCATGCCAATTTACAGGAACTGTACCACTGACATGCAGGGACTCTATATTTACAGGAACTGTACCAGTGACAGGCTGGGTCCGCCCTCTCTTTACAGGAACTGTGCCACTGACAGGTCGAGACTTCCTTTATTTACAGGAAATGTACCAGTGACAGACCGGGTCAAGCTCTATTTACAGGAATTGTACCAGTGACAGGCTGCAAAACTCTTTATTTACAGGAACTATACCAGTGACAGGCCGGGATACCCTCCAATTACAGGAACTGTACTAGCGACAGGCCAGGACCCTCTCTGTCTACAGGAACTGTAGCAGTCACATTTCGGGACTCCCTTTATTTACAGGAACTGTACTAGTTACAAGCTGGGAAGCTGTCTACTTACGGGAACTGTACCAGTGACAGGCCGGGACACCGGTACAGATCCTGTAATGAGAGGGTCTGAGGGGAGATTGAGTAGAATGGGCCTATATTCTCTGGAGTTTAGAAGAATGAGAGATGATCTCATTAAAATTCTTTGATGGCTTGACAGGCTAGATGCTGAGAGGCTGTTTCCCCTGGCTGGAGAGTCTAGTACTAGGGGGATAGTCTTAGGATAAGGGGTCGGACATTTAGGACTGAGATGAGGAGGGATTTCTTCACTCAGAGGGTTGTGAATCTTTGGAATTCTCTAACGCAGAGGGCTTTGGATGCTCAGTCGCTGAATATATTCAAGAATGAGTTTGATAGATTTTTGGACTCTAAGGGAATCAAGGGTCATGGGGATCGGGCGGGAAAGTGGAGTTGAGGTCGAAGATCAGCCATGATCTTATTGAATGGCGGAGCAGGCTTGAGGGGCCATGTGGCCTACTCCTGCTCCTATTTCTTATGTTCTTATGACACCTATTTACTTGAACTGTAACAGTGACAGGAGGGGACCCCTTCTATTTCCAGGAACTGTATGAGTGTTAGGCAGGTTGATTTCTGTATTCACATGAACTTATTTACAGGAACTGTAGGTTCCTGTATAAAGGATCCCCATTATTTACAGCAAATGCACCATTGATAGACGGGACCCCTTCTATTTACAGGAACTGTAAGAGTGGCAGATGGGACCCCTTGTATTTGAAGGAACTGTACCAGTGACAGGCGCAACCACTACTATTTACAGGAACTGCACGAGTGGCAGGCTGGGAACCCCTCTATTTACAGGAACTGTACCAGTGACTGGCTGGTATCCCCTTTGTTTACAGGAAATGTAACAGTGACAGACAGAACCCCTTTTTAGAGTACTGTACCACTGAGAGGCAGGGACACTCTATTTACAGGAACTGTAACAGTCACAGGTCGGGACTCCCTTTATTTACAGGATCAGTACCAGTGACAGGCAGAGAGCCTCTCTCTTTGCAGGTACTGCACCAGTGACAGACAGGGATCCCCTTTATTTACAGGAAATTTACCAGCGACGTATAGGTCCCCTTCTGTTTACAGGAAACGTACCAGCGACAGATGGGACCCCTTAAATTTAAAGGAACTGTACCAGTCACAGGTCGGAACTCCCTTTATTTACAGGAACTGTACTAGTGACAGGCTGGGAACCTCTCTATTTACAGGAACAGTACCAGTGACGGGCATGGATCTCTATTACGTACAGGAAATGTACCAGCGACAGACAGGATCCCTTCTATTTAGAGGAAATGTAGCAGTGACAGACTGGTATCCTTCTATTTATAGGAACTGTACCAGTGAAAGGAAGGACCCTCTCTATTTACAGGAATTGTACCAGTGATAGGCTGGGAACTTCTCTATTTACAGGAACTGTACCAGTGACAGGCAGGGACGCCCTCTATTTGTAGGAACTGTACCATTGAAAGGCTGGGACCTCTATTTACAGGAACTGTACCAGCGACAGGCAGGGATCTCCTTTATGTACAGGAAATGAACCAGCGACAGACCCCTTCTGTTTACAGGAAATGTACCAGTGACAGGCCGGTATACCCTCTATTTACAGGAACTGTACTAATGACAGGCAGGTATCCTCTTTGTTTACAGGAAATGCATCAGCGACAGATGGAACCCCTTTAATTCACAGAAACTGTATGAGTGACAGGTTGGGACCCCTTCTATTTACAGGAATAGTACCAGTGACAGGTCGGAACTCCCTTTATTTACAGGAACTTCATGAGTGACAGGCAGAGACCCTCTCTATTTGCAGGTACTGCACCAGTGACAGACAGGGATCCCCTTTATTTACAGGAAATTTACCAGCGACACATAGGTCCCCATCTGTTTACAGGAATTGTACCAGTGGCATGCTGGGAACCTCTCTGTTTACAGGAACTGTATCAGTTATAGGCTGGGACCTCCTCCATTTACATGAACTCTACCAGTGACAGGCAGGGATCCTCTTTATTTATAGGAAATGTACCAGCGACCGAAGAGACCCCTTCTATTTAAAGGAACTATACCAGCGACAGGCCGGAACATCCTCTGTTCACAGGAACTGTAGCAGCGACAGGCAGGGACTCCCTTTATTTACAGGAACTCCACAAATGACAGCTCAGGGCCATCTCTATTTACTGGAACTGTACCAGTAATGGGCTGGGACTCCCTTTATTCACAGGAACTCCACAAATGACAGCCCGGAGCCATCTCTATTTACTGGAACTGTACCAGTGATGGGCTGGGACTCCCTTTATTCACAGGAACTCCACAAATGACAGCCCGGAGCCATCTCTATTTACTGGAACTGTACCAGTGATGGGCTGGGACTCCCTTTATTCACAGGAACTCCACAAATGACAGCCCGGAGCCATCTCTATTTACTGGAACTGTACCAGTGATGGGCTGGGACTCCCTTTATTCACAGGAACTCCACAAATGACAGCCCGGAGCCATCTCTATTTACTGGAACTGTACCAGTGATGGGCTGGGACTCCCTTTATTCACAGGAACTCCACAAATGACAGCCCGGAGCCATCTCTATTTACTGGAACTGTACCAGTGATGGGCTGGGACTCCCTTTATTCACAGGAACTCCACAAATGACAGCCCGGAGCCATCTCTATTTACTGGAACTGTACCAGTAATGGGCTGGGACTCCCTTTATTCACAGGAACTCCACAAATGACAGGCGGGGATCCTCTCGATTTGGAGGAACTATATCAGTGATAGGCAGGGACACTCTATTTACAGGAACTGTGCCAGTGACTGGCAGCCATCCCTTTATTTACAGGAAATGCACCAGCGATGGACGGAGCCCTTTTTACTTACTGGAACTGTATCAATGACAGGCTGGAAACCTCCCGATTTGCAGAAGCTGTACCAGTGACAGGCAGGGACACTCTCTGTTTACAGGAACTGTGCCAGTGACAGGCTGGGACCATCTCTATTTACAGGAACTGTACCAGTGACAGGCGGGGATCTATTTTATGTACAGGAAATGAATCAGTGACAGACCCCTTCTGCTTATAGGAAATGTACCAGTGACAGGCCGGTACACTATTTACAGGAACTGTACCAGTGACTGGCAGGGACACCCTTTGTTTACAGGAAATGCACCAGCGACAGATGGAACCCCTTTTATTTACAGGTACTGTAGGAGTGACAGGCTGGGACTACTTCTGTTTACAGGAACTGTACCAGTCACAGGTCGGGACTCTCTTTATTTGCAGGAACTGCACAAGTGACAGGCGGGCACCCTCTCTATTTACAGGTACTGCACCAGTGACAGGCAGTGACCCTATAGGAAATTTACCAGCGACGTATGGGTCCCCTTCTGCTTACAGGAATTGTACCAGTGACAGATGGGACCCCCTTCTATTTACAGCAACTGTACCAGTGACAGGCTGGGAACCTCTTTATTTACAGGAACTGTACCAGTGATTGGTTGGGAACCTTTTCTATTTATAGGAATTGTACCAGTGGCAGACGGGGACCCCTTCTATTTACATGAACTCTACCAGTGACAGGCAGTGATCCCCTTTATTTATAGGAAATGTACCAGTGGCAGATGGGACCCATTCTATTTAAAGGAACTGTATTAGTGACAGGCCGGGAGACCCCCTATTTACAAGAACTGTCATGATGTGGAGATGCCGGTGATGGACTGGGGTTGACAATTGTAAACAATTTTACAACACCAAGTTATAGTCCAGCAATTTTATTTTAAATTCACAAGCTTTCGGAGATTTTCTCCTTCCTCAGGCAAATGTTTGGCTGAGGAAGGAGAAAATCTCCGAAAGCTTGTGAATTTAAAATAAAATTGCTGGACTATAACTTGGTGTTGTAAAATTGTTTACAAGAACTGTAGCAGTGACAGGCTGGAAACCTCTATGTACAGGAAATGTACCATTGTCATAAGAACATAAGAAATAGGCGCAGGAGTAGGCCATAAGGCCCCTCGAGCCTGCTCCGCCTTTCAATCAGATCATGGCTGATCTTCAACCTCAACTTCACTTTCCTGCCCGATCCCCATATCCTTGATTCCCTTGGAGTCCAAAAATCTATCTATCTTAGCCTTGAATATACTCAACGATTCAGCATCCACAGCCCTCTGGGGTGGAGAATTCCAAAGATTCACAACCCTCTGAGTGAAGAAATTCCTCCTCATCTCAGTCTTAAATGGCTGACCCCTTATCCTGCAACTATGCCCTCTAGTTCTAGACTTTCCAGCCAGGGCAAACAACCTCTCGGCATCTACCCTGTCAAGCCCCCTCAGAATCTTATGTGTTTCAATGAGATCGCCTCTCATTCTTCTAAACTGCAGAGGGTACAGGCCCATTGTACTCAACCTCTCCTCACAGGACAACCCTCTCATCCCAGGAATTAATCTAGTGAACCTCTGTTGCACCGCCTCTAAGGCAAATATATCCTTCCTTAGATAAGGAGATCAAAACTGTACGCATTACTCCAGGTGAGGTCTCACCAAAGCCCTATACAATTGTAGTAAGACTTCCTTACTGTTGTACGCCATCCCCTTGCAATAAAGGCCAACGTGTCATTTGCTTTCCTAATTGCCTGCTGTAACTGCATGCTAACTTTTTGTGTTTCTTGTACCAGGACACCCAAGTCTGTCTGGACACAAACATTTAATAGTTTCTCACCATTTAAAAAAAAATTCTATTTTTCCTACCAAAATGAATAACCTCACATTTCCCCACATTATACTCCATCTGCCACCTTCTTGCCCACTCACTTAACCTGTCTATATCCCTGTGCAGACTCTTTGTGTCCTGCTTACTGATTACTTTCCCACCTAGCTTTGTATCATCAGCAAACTTGGATACATTAAACTCAGTCCCTTCATCCAAGTCATTAATATAGATTGTAAATAGCTGAGGCCCAAGCACTGATGGAATCATAGAAAAATCATAGAAAATTTACGGCACAGAAGGAGGCCATTCAGCCCATCGTGGCCGAAATGAGCCACCCAGCCTAATCCCACTTTCCAGCCTTTGGTCCGTAGCCTAGTAGGTCATGGAACTTCAGGTGCACATCCAGGTACTTTTTAATTGAGTTGAGGGTTTCTGCCTCTACCACCCTTTCAGGCAGTGAGTTCCAGACCCCTTCCACCCTCTGGGTGAAAAAATGTTTCCTCAGCTCCCCTCTAATCCTTCTACCAATCACTTTAAATCTATGCCCCCTGGTTATTGACCTCTCTGCTCAGGGAAATAGGTCCTTCCTCTCCACTCTGTCTAGGCCCTTCATAATTTTGTGCACCTCAATTAAATCACCCCTCAGCCTTCTCTGTTCCAAAGAGAACAACCCCAGCCTATCCAATCTTTCCTCATAGCTAAAATTCTCCAGTCCTGGCAACATCCTCATAAATCTCCGCTGTACCCTCTCTAGTGCAGTTACATCCTTCCTGTAATGTGGTGACCAGAACTTTACACAGTACTCCAGCTGTGGTCTAACCATTGTTTTATACATTTCCAGCATCACGTCCCTGCTCTTATATTCTATGCCTCGGCTGATAAAGCAAAGCCTTCTTAATCGCCTTATCTACCTGTCCTGCTACCTTCAGGGATCTGTGGACATGCACTCCAAGGTCCCTCACTTCCTTGTACACCTTTCAGTATCCTCCCATTTATTGTGTACTCCCTTGCCTTGTTTGCCCTCCCCAAATGCATTATCTCACACTTCTCTGGATTGAATTCCATTTGCCACTTTTCTGCCCACCTGACCAGTCCATTGATAACTTCCAGCAGTCTACAGCTTTCCTCCTCACTATCAACTGCGATCCTTGCAGTACCCCACTAGTTACAGCCTGCCAACTTGAAAATGACTAGTTTATCCCTACTCTCTGTTTTCTGACCATTAACCATCCATGCTAATGTGTTACCCCCAACCCCATGAGCCCTTATCTTGGGTAACAATCTTTCATGTGGCAAGTGACAGGCAGGGAACCCTTCTGTTTACAGGAACTGTATCAGTGATAGGCTGGGATCGCCCTCTATTCACAGGAATTGCGCAAGCGACAGGCAGGGACCCCTTTTATTTAGAGGAACTGTACCCGTGACAGGCAGGGAGCCTCTCTATTTATAGGAACTATATCTGTGACAGGCTGGGACATACTATTTATAGGAACTGTACCAGTGATGGACAGGGAACGTCTCTATTTACTGGAACTGTACCAGTGATAAGCTGGCACAGACTCTATTTACAGGAACTGTACCAGTGACTAGCAGTTACACATTCTCTTTACAGGAACCATACCAGTGATAGGCCAGGAATCCTTCTATTAACAATAACTGTACCAGTGACAGGCTGGGATCGCCCTCTATTTACAGGAACTGTACCAGTGATAGGCCGGGAACCCTTCTATTTACAGGAACTTTTTAAAAATTCGTTCATGGGATGTGGGCGTCGCTGGCAAGGCCAGCATTTATTGCCCATCTCTAATTGCCCTTGAGAAGGTGGTGGTGAGCCGCCTTCTTGAACTGTTGCAGTCCGTGTGGTGAAGGTTCTCCCACAGTGCTGTTAGGAAGGGAGTTCCAGGATTTTGACCCAGCGACGATGAAGGAACGGCGATATATTTCCAAGTCGGGATGGTGTGTGACCTGGAGGGGAACGTGCAGGTGGTGGTGTTCCCATGTGCCTGCTGCCCTTGTCCTTCTAGGTGCAGAGGTCGCCGGTTTGGGAGATGCTGTCGAAGAAGCCTTGGCAAGTTGCTGCAGTGCATCCTGTGGATGGTACACGCTGCAGCCACAGTGTGGCAGTGGTGAAGGGAGTGAATGCTTAGGGTGGTGGATGGAGTGCCAATCAAGCGGGCTGCTTTGTCCTGGATGGTGTTGAGCTTCTTGAGTGTTGCTGGAGCTGCATCCATCCAGGCAAGTGGGGAGTATTCCATCACACTCCTGACTTGTGCCTTGTAGATAGTGGAAAGGCTTTGGGGAGTCAGGAGGTGAGTCACTCGTCGCAGAATACCTAGCCTCTGACCTGCTCTTGTAGCCATAGTATTTACATGGCTGGTCCAGTTAAGTTTCTGGTCAATGGCGACCCCCAGGATGTTGATGGTGGGGGATTTGGCGATGGTAATGCCGTTGAATGTCAAGGGGAGGTGGTTAGACTCTCTCTTGTTGGAGATGGTCATTGCCTGGCACTTGTTTGGCGTGAATGTTACTTGCCACTTATCAGCCCAAGCTTGGATGTTGTCCAGGTCTTGCTGTATGCGGGCACGGACTGCTTCATTATCTGAGGGGTTGCGAATGGAACTGAACACTGTGCAATCATCAGCGAACATCCCCATTTCTGACCTTATGATGGAGGGAAGGTCATTGATGAAGCAGCTGAAGATGGTTGGGCCTAGGACACTGCCCTGAGGAACTCCTGCAGCAATGTCCTGGGGCTGAGATGATTGGCCTCCAACAACCACTACCATCTTCCTTTGTGCTTGGTATGACTCCAGCCACTGGAGAGTTTTCCCCCTGATTCCCATTGACTTCAATTTTACGAGGGCTCCTTGGTGCCACACTCGGTCAAATGCTGCCTTAATGTCAAGGGCAGTTACTCTCACCTCACCTCTGGAATTCAGCTGTTTTGTCCAAGGCTGTAATGAGGTCTGGAGCCGTGTGGTCCTGGCGGAACCCAAACTGAGCATCGGTAAGCAGGTTATTGGTGAGTAAGTTAGCACTGTTGACGACACCTTCCATCACTTTGCTGATGATTGAGAGTAGACTGATGGGGCAGTAATTGGCCAGATCGGATTTGTCCTGCTTTTTGTGGACAGGACATAGCTGGACAATTTTCCACATTGTCGGGTAGATGCCAGTGTTGTAACTGTCCTGGAACAGTTTGGCTAGTTCTGGAGCACAAGTCTTCAGCAATACAGCCGGGATGTTGTCGGGGCTCTTGCTGTATCCAGTGCACTCAGCCGTTTCTTGATAACACGTGGAGTGAATCGAATTGGCTGAAGACTGGCTTCTGTGATGGTGAGGATATCGGGAGGAGGCCGAGATGGATCATCCACTCGGCACTTCTGGCTGAAGATGGTTGCAAATGCTTCAGCCTGTACCAGTGACAGGCCAGGAACCCTTCTATTTGCAGGAACTGTACCAGTGACAGGCAGGGACATGCTCTATTTGCCGGAACTGTAACAGTGATAAGCTGAGATCGCCTTCTATTTATAGGAACTGCACCAGCGACAGGCAGGGACCCCTTCTATTCACAGAAACTGTACCAGTGACCCCTTCTATTTCCAGAAACTGTACCAGTGACAGGCGGGGACACCGTTTATTTATAGGAAATGTACCAGTGACAGGCCAGGAACCTTTCTATCTGCAGGAACTGTAACAGTGATAGGCTGGGATAGCCCTCTATTTATAGGAACTGCACCAGCGACAGTCAGGGACCCCTTTTATTTACAGAAATTGTACCAGTGATAGGCGGGAACACCGTTTATTTATAGGAAATGTACTAGTGATAGGCTGGGAACATCTCTATTTAAGGGAACTGTACCAGTGACAGGCTGGGAATCCTCCTATTTACGGGAACTGTACCAGTGACAGGCTGGGAATCCTCCTATTTACAGGAACTGTACCAGTGACAGGCTGGGAATCCTCCTATTTACAGGAACTGTACCAGTGACCGACAAAACCCGTTTTATTTACAGGAACTGTATCCATGACGGGCAGGGAGCCTCTCTATTTAGCAACTGTACCAGTGACAGGCTGGGATCGCCCTCTAGTTACAGAAACTGCATGAGTTACTGGCAGGGACTCCTTCTATTTACAGGAACTGTACCAGTGTCTGACAGAACCCTTTTTATTTGCAGGAACCATACCCATGATGGGCAGGGAGCCTCCCTATTTATAGGAACAGTACCAGTGACAGGCTGGACCCCTCTCTATTTGCAGGAACTCTACTAGTGACAGGCTGGGATGCCCTCTATTTACAGGAACTGTTCCAGTGACCGGTCGGGAAGCCTTATATTTATAGGAACTGTACCAGTGACAGGCAGGGCGATTTCTGTATTTACCTGAACTGTACCCAAGACAGACTGGTACCCCTTTTTGTTTACAGGAAGTGTACCAGTCACAGGTCAAGACTCCTTTAATCTACAGGAACTGAACCAGTGACTGGCCGGAACCCCTAATATTTACAGGAACTGTACAAGTGACGGGTAGGGCGATTTCTGTATTTACATGAACTATACCAGTGACAGGTGGAACTCCTCTATTTACAGTAGCTGCCCCAGTGACCGGCTGGGACCCCTTTTATTTACAGGAACTGTACCAGTGACAGGCAGGGACCCTCTCTATTTACAGGAATTGTATCAGTCACAGGCTGGGAACTCTTCCGTTTGCAGGAACTGTACCAGAGACAGGCAGGGACATCCATTATTTGCAGGAAATGTACCAGTGACGGGCAGGACCCCCCTCTTCATTTATAGGCTTTCTATCAGTGACGGGCGGGCACCCTTTCTATTTACAGCAACTGTACCAGTGACAGGCGGGCACCCTCGCTATTTACAGGAATTGTGTACCAGTGACAGACGAGGACCCTCACTATTTATAGGAACTGTACCAGTGATAGGCCGGAACCCATTTATTTGCAGTGACTATACGAGGGACAGGCAGGACATCTCTTCATTTACTGGAACAGTACCTGTGACGGACTGGAACTCCTTCTATTTACAGGAACTTTACCAATGACAGACCAGGAGCCTCTCTATTTATAGGAACTGTAGCAGTGACAGGCTGGGAACCCCTTTTATTTACAGGAACTACCAGTGACCAGCCGGAACCCCTTTTATTTACAGCAACTGTACCAGTGACGGGTAGGGCTATTTCTGTATTTACATGAACTATACCAGTGACAGGTGGAAACCCCTCTATTTACAGTAACTGTCCCAGTGACCCGCTGGGACCCCTTTTAATTTACAGGAACTGTACCAGTGACAGGCAGGGACCCTCTCTATTTACAGTGTTAATTGTATCCATGTGATTTATATCAATTAGTATTAATTGTGATCAGGTGGTGCATATCAATTGGGAACTCTCCTGTATCCATTTAGAAGAGAGCTGATCTAGGGTGTGGTGGTAATGTGGATCTCTGTGAATGAAGGCTTGAAGCAACTGAAGACTAAGCTATAGTATTCTATCCTTCACCACCTGGCTATCCAGTTTATAACTACAGGAAGTGTCCCAGTGATGGGCCGGGACCCCTTCTATTTACAGGAAGTGTCCCAGTGACGGGCCGGGACCCCTTCTATTTACAGGAAGTGTCCCAGTGACGGGCCGGGACCCCTTCTATTTACAGGAAGTGTCCCAGTGACGGGCCGGGACCCCTTCTATTTACAGGAAGTGTCCCAGTGACGGGCCGGGACCCCTTCTATTTACAGGAAGTGTCCCAGCGACGGGCCGGGACCCCTTCTATTTACAGGAAGTGTCCCAGTGACGGGCCGGGACCCCTTCTATTTACAGGAAGTGTCCCAGTGACGGGCCGGGACCCCTTCTATTTACAGGAAGTGTCCCAGTGACGGGCCGGGACCCCTTCTATTTACAGGAAGTGTCCCAGTGACGGGCCGGGACCCCTTCTATTTACAGGAAGTGTCCCAGTGACGGGCCGGGACCCCTTCTATTTACAGGAAGTGTCCCAGTGACGGGCCGGGACCCCTTCTATTTACAGGAAATGTCCCAGTGACGGGCCGGGACCCCTTCTATTTACAGGAAGTGTCCCAGCGACGGGCCGGGACCCCTTCTATTTACAGGAAGTGTCCCAGTGACGGGCCGGGACCCCTTCTATTTACAGGAAGTGTCCCAGCGACGGGCCGGGACCCCTTTTATTTACAGGAAGTGTCCCAGCGACAGACAGGGCGATTTTTGTATTTACAGGAATTGTACCCGTGACAGACCGAGACCCCATTTATTTACAGGAACTGTACCAGTGACAGGCTGGGACCCCTTTTATTTACAGGAACTGTTTACATACTGACAGCCCAGTATCCCTTCTGTTTGCAGGAAATATAATGAAGAAAATATTATAAAGAATAGTCAGCACGGATTTCAAAGTGAAGGTCAGGCTTGACCAATCTTATTGAATTCTTTGAAGAAGTAACAGAAAGGATAGACAAGAGTAATGCAGTAAATGTAATATATTTGGATTTTCAACAGGCTTTCGTTAAGATACTGCATGGTAGATTCATGACTAAGGTCAGAGCATGTGGAGTCGGGGAACAAGCAGCAAAATGGATAGCAAGCTGGCTACAAGTGGGGTTAAAGGTAGCTACTCAGACTGGCAAAAGTTGGGATGTAGTGTTCCACAAGAATCGGTGCTGGGACCACTGTTCACCATTTACGTTATCGATTTAGACTCATGAATTGGGAGTACAATTTCATAATTTGCGGATGACACCAAGTTGGGAGTATAGTTAATACTGAAGAGGACTGTGACAAAATACAGGAAAACATTAATAAATTTGTAGAATGGGCGTGTAATTGGCAAATGAATTTCAATATAGGTAAGGTGGTACATTTTGGTAGGAACAATAAGGAGGCCACATACTGCTTGGATAATAAGAGTCTAAATGGGGTAGAGGAGCAGAGGGATCCGGGGTTCAGATACACAAATCACTAAAAGTAGCGAAGCAGGTTAATAAGGCCATAAAAAAGCAAACAAAGCACTGGGGTTCATCTCTAGAGGGCTAGAATTAAAAAGCAGAGAAGTTATGTTAATGTTGAATAGAACCTTGGTTTGCCCACACTGTTAACAGTTCTGGTCTCCATGTTATAAAAAGGATATAGAGGCACTGGAGAAGGTGCAAAAAAGATTTACTAGGATGATGCCAGAAATGAGAGGTTATGCCTATCAGGAAAGATTGAACAGGCTGTGGCTCTTTTCTCTAGAAAAGAGAAGACTGAGGGGTGATCTGGTAGAGGTCTTTATGATTATGAAAGGGTATGATAGGGTGGACGTAGAGAAGATGTCTGCACTTACGAGGGAGATCAGAACTAGGGGCCGTAAATATAAGATAGTCACTAATAAATATAATCGGGAATTCAGGAGAAACTTCTTTACCCAAAGAGTGGTTAGAATGTGGAACTCGCTACCACAAGGAGTTGCTGAGGCGACTAGCAGAGATGCATTTTAGGGGAAGCTAGATAAACATGAGGGAGAAAGTAATAAAAGGATATGCTGAAAGGGGTAGATGAAGGAGGCTCATGTGGAGCTTAAACACCGGCATGGACCAGTTGGGCTGAATGGCCTGTTTCTGTGCTGTACATTCTGTGTAGGAACTGTGCCAGTGACAGGCCGGGACGCCTTTCTGTTTACAGGAACTATACCAGTGACAGCCCAGTATCCCCTCTGTTTACAGGAACTGTACTAGTGACAAGCAGGGACCCCTTCTACTAACAGGAATTGTACCAGAGACAGGCCGAGATACCCTCTATTTACAGGAACTGTAGCAATGACAAGCCAGAACCCCTTCCAGTGACAGGACTTGTACCAGTGACAGGGTTTCTTTCTATTCACAGGAACGGTATCAGTGACAGGCCGGGACCTCCTCTGTTTACAGGAACCACTTCTATTTACAGGAACTGTACCAGTGACCGGCCTGGACTTTCTATTAATAGGAACTGTACAAGTGACAGACCCGAAGCTTTTCTATTTACAGGAACTGTAGGAGTAACAGGCTAGAACCATTTCTGTTTACAGTAACTACGCCAGTTACAAAATGGGACCCTTTTTGCTTACAGGAACCATACCAGTGACAGCGCAGTATCCCCTCTTTTTACAGGAACTGTACCAGTGAGAGGATGGACCTCCTCTACCTACAGGAACTGTACCAGAGATAGGCTGGGGCCCTCTCTGTATTTATAGCAACTATACCAGTGAAAGGCCAGTACACCCTCTGTATTTACAGGGACTGTACCAGTGGCAGGCCGCGATCCATTCTATTTATGGGAACTGTACCAGTGGCAGGCCGCGATCCATTCTATTTATGGGAACTGTACCAGTGGCAGGCCGCGATCCATTCTATTTATGGGAACTGTACCAGTGGCAGGCCGCGATCCATTCTATTTATAGGAACTGTACCAGTGACAGGTTGGGACTCCTATTTACAGGAAATGTACTAGCTTCACGATCTCTTTCTATTTATAGGAACAGTAGTAGTGACAGGCCAGGACTGTTTCTTTGTACAGGAACCATACCAGTGACAGCGGAGTATCCCCCCTTTTTTTTACAGGAACTGTACCAGTGAGAAGTAGGACCTCCTCTACTAACAGGAACTGTACCAGTAACAGGCTGGGGCCCTCCCTCTATTTATAGGAACAGTACCAGTGACAGGCCAGGATCCCTCCTTTTTGCAGGAACTATACCAGTGACTGTCTGGGACCCCTTCTATTTACAGGAACTGCACCAGTGACAGCCCAGTATCCCCTCTTTTTATAGGAACTGTACCAGTGAAAGGTGAGACCCCCTCTACCTATAGGAGTTGTACCAGTGACAGGCTGGGGCCCTCTCTGTATTTATAGCAACTGTACCAGTGTCAAGCCAGGACCTCCACTATTTACATGAACTGTACCAGTGACAGCCCAGTATCCCTTCTGTTTGCAGGAACAGTATCAGTGACAGTCCGGGACCCCCCTCTATTTATAGGAATTGAACTAGTGAAAGGCGGGGACATCCTCTTTATTTATAGGGGCTACGAGTGACAGATGAGGACCCCCTCGTTATTTACAGGAACTGTACTAGGGACAGGCGGGCAACCCCTCTTTATTTACAGGAAATGTATCAGTGACAGGCTGGGACCCCTTTTTACAGGAACTCTTCGGATTGAGAGCCACAACTAATCAAGAGGCATAACTTTAAAATTGAATCTCAAAACAGACTCACCAGCACCATCGATCAATTTCTATTTTAGACTCACGGCAATTTTGGCCTCAGCTACGAAGTCTTCTGCAAACAGATTTCAAAACCAAAGCAAAAATCTTTGACGGAAGGAATCCAACTGCCGTAAATCTTCCATTGATTGCTTTAATTTTCCTTCTGATTCTGCTACAGTTGAACGAACTTGTGGTTGGGGATACCAATGGTAAACTCTATGTGTATAAGAGCGATGACTGCAAGCCATGGGTTACCCGATCTTGCATAGGGATGGTATGTACTGAAGCTTCGTTTTCATTGTTGGGCTTTTTCTTTTTTTACTAAAGCAGGCTGATTCATTTTCCCCTTTGCTTTCTTTTGTACTCATTCAAGTGCCAAAAACAACATGAAATTTGGAAGTTTGAAGTAAGAAAGAGATCTGCTCCAATTTCCTTTTTTTAATGCTTGGAATGGTAGAACCTGGGTTATATTGTAATACTCAATAAAGTGGGGGATCAAACCTCAGTCATGCTCTTGTGGGGAGGCAGAGGGCAGAGATTTTCTACAGAGAGACTGTTTTCACTGCTTTTAAATGTTGTCCAGTTAAATTGAAGTATTTGCAGAGAGAAACCAAAGGGTGGGAAGAGCAGAAAATAGCCATTTGAGGAGGAGAGGGGGTGCATATTTCATTCCTTTCACTGTTTTTTGAAATGGTGGTTCGTACTGGAGCTGTTAGCCCTGAGCCTTATAATTTCATTCCATTCATATTTGTTTTGTTTGTATAGTTTCTAGTCCTGGACTTTGGTCGTCATTTTTCAACAGAAGAAATGCTAGTTTGCTTCTTCCTTCCTTGTCACAGGCACAACCTTTCAAATGAAGGCTCTGTTTGCTTGTACATGTGGATGTAAAAGATCCCATGACTCTATTTGAGGAAGAGCAGAGAATTTTCCTGGTGCCCTGACCAACATTCCTGCCATCAAAAAAACTGGTCATTCATTTAATTTGCTGTTTGTGAGCTCTGTGTGCAAGTTGATTGCCATGTCACAGTGACTGACCTTCAAAAGTAATTCATTGGATATGGAGCACTTTGGGATATCCTCAGGACATTATAAAAGATGCTATATAAATGCAAGTTTTTTCCCCCTCTTTCCTTTTGTTTTTCTCTCCCGCCAAATTGAAATAAAAGAATTTAGAATGTAATCATTGTTATTTTGAAGTGTTTCAAGTACAAATGGGGCCCTGATGGAAAAATTTTCTCTTTATTTAAAATACTAAAGCGAATATAAATAACCAGGTTCAGATCTGGAATGTCTTAATCTATTTTCAATGCTCGAGTACTAGGTTTTGAATCAATTACTGTTGAAAGTGCAATGTGATTTGAATACCCAACCTTGTTACAAATGGTAAAGTTTAAAAAGATAACTATGGATAAGTGCCCTCACACATAGATGCTTATGGTTCTACATCTTTGATGGTGCTTATCAGTAGTTCCCTTCTCTTTTCAAAGAGGAGGGCTAGATATGTGTTTTTTTACATTTCCTTTAAGGAAGGAGAAAACACATGCTTTGTAAAGTCGCTGTATAGTTTTTCACATGGTACATATATGAGAATACATTGGCAGATTTAGGGCTGTCACTATAGACATTCTGCATTATAGAAATTGGATTCTAATAAAATTCCCCATTGCTTATAATGGGGAAATAATTTGGGTATGCTAATTAAATACATATTGCCAAATTGATGTTGCTGGATAAAAGTGTGAAAGTGTGGCTTCATGTGCTCAGCTGAATTTTGTCTGTTTGTAGGTAACTTGTGTTGGTGTAGGAGACATCTGCAACAAAGGGAAGGTATGATATCTCTTGCATTGAACTTCTAAAACTGATTGCTAATAGTTTCTTTGAGAAGGATGTAATTTTCAGATCCTCAGTGGATTTCAGAGATGAAGGTAGCTGGGAAAATGTTTTTTGTAACAACAAAATGGAGCAAATCATGAACTTTTGAAATAAAAACAGAAAATGCTGGAAACACTCAGGTCAGGCAGCATCTGTGGAGAAGGAAGCAGAGTTAATGTGATGATCTTTCATCAGAGCTTTTATTTCATGAAGTTTTGAACTCTACCTAAGGAGACTTTGACGGGAAAAATGATCTAGTAGTCTATATATAAAAGTCTTCTGTGTATATATATGTATATACATGAGGTCCATAGGGTATCTCACTTCAAGGGTAGTCATCATACCTTAAGATTCCATACCTCAAAAGTGTATTCATAGGACAAAAATCGAGATTAGGGTAAATATCAAAATATAAGGAGACTAAGCAATCGCACACCAAGATTTATTAATGATGGTGGAGGACAATTAAACAACTAACGGAAGGAGGAGGCTCCGTGAACATCCCCATCCTCAATGATGGCAGAGCCCAGCATTTGAGTGCAAAAGACAAGGCTGAAGCGTTTGCAACCATCTTCAGCCAGAAGTGCCAAGTGGATGATCCATCTCGGCCTCCTCCCGATATCCCCACCATCACAGAAGTCAGTGTTCAGCCAATTCGATTCACTCCACGTGATATCAAGAAACGGCTGAGTGCACTGGATACAGCAAAGGCTATGGGCCCCGATAACAACCCGGCTGCAATGCTGAAGACTTGTGCTCCAGAACTAGCCGCGCCTCTAGCCAAACTGTTCCAGTACAGCTACAACACTGGCATCTACATGCCAAAATGGAAAATTGCCCAGGTATGTCCTGTCCACAAAAAGTAGGACAAATCCAATCTGGCCCCATCAGTCTACTCTCAAAGTGATGGAAGGTGTCGTCGGCAGTGCTATCAAGTGGCACTTACTCACCAATAACCTGGTTACCGATGCTCGGTTTGGGTTCCGCCAGGACCACTCGGCTCCAGACCTCATTACAGCCTTGGTCCAAACATGGACAAAAGAGCTGAATTCCAGAGGTGAGGTGAGAGAGACTGCCCTTGGCATGAAGACAGTATTTGACCAAGTGTGGCATCAAGGAGCCCTAGTAAAATTGAAGTCAATGGGAATCAGGGGGAAAACTCTCCAGTGGCTGGAGTCATAGCTAGCACAAAGGAAGATGGTAGTGGTTGTTGGAGGCCAATCATCTCAGCCCCAGGACATCGCTGCAGGAGTTCCCAAGGGCAGTGTCCTAGGCCCAACCATCTTCAGCTGCTTCATCAATGACCTTCCCTCCATCATAGGGTCAGAAGTGGGGATGTTCGCTGATGATTTCACAGTATTCAGTTCCATTGGCAACCCCTCAGATAATGAAGCAGTCCGTGCCTGCATGCAGCAAGACCTGGACAACATCCAGGCTTGGGCTGATAAGTGGCAAATAACATTTGCCCAGACAAGTGGCAGGCATTGACCATCTCCAACAAGAGAGAGTCTAACCACCCCCCTTTGACATTCAACGGCATTACCATCGCCGAATCCCCCATCATCAAGATCCTGGGGGTCACCATTGACCAGAAACTAATCTAGACCAGCCACATAAATACTGTGGCTATAAGAGCAGGTCAGAGGCTGGTATTCTGCAGCGCGTGACTCACCTCCTGACTCCCCAAAGCCTTTCCACAAGGCACAAGTCAGGAGTGTGATGGAATACTCTCCACTTGTCTGGATGAGTGCAGCTCCAACAACACTCAAGAAGCCCGCTTGATTGGCAACCCATCCACCACCAGTGCACTGTGACTGCATTGTGTACCTTCTACAAGATGCATTGCTGCAACCCGCCAAGGCTCCTTTGATAGCACCTCCCAAACCCGTGACCTCTACCACCTAGAAGGACAAGTGCAGCAGGCGCATGGGAACACCACCACCTGCACTTTCCCCTCCAAGTCACACACCATCCTGACTTCGAAATATATCATCGCTGGGTCAAAATCCTGGAACTCCCTACCAAACAGCACTGTGGGAGAACCTTCACCACACGGACTGCAACGGTTTAAGAAGGCCGCTCACCACCACCTTCTCAAGGGCAATTAGGGATGGGCAATAAATGCTGGCCTTGCCAGTAACACCCACATCCCATGAATGAATAAAAAATTTAATTATACAATGCTGATTAGTGGGTTTTCCGACCTAAATTTGGATTATAACTATTCAGCAACAAACTCAAAATGAAGCAGTAACCACTTCCATTTACTAAATAGTTACCAAACGACAATGAGTAATTACAAGAAAATTGATCAATCAAATCTCTCAATAGATTTTTTTTCAAAATTGTTTGGCAGCCATGTTGCTTTCAGATCCACCTCATTATATAGATCTGATAATTAAATTTGTAACCTAAATACATAAAAATGACAATTATTTAAAAAAATACTAAAATTATTCATAAACTTATATTGTCGGACCCCGGGATGAGCTTCCGACCAAATATCCGCTCCATCACCAAGACCGTCTACTTCCACCTCTGTAACATTGCCTGTCTCTGCCCCTGCCTCAGCTCCTCTGCTGCTGAAACCCTCATCCATGCCTTTTTTACCACTGGACTTGACTATTCCAATGCTCTCCTGGCCGGCCCCCCTTATTCCACCCTCCATAAGCTTGAGCTCATCCAAAATTCTGCTGCCTGTATCCTAACTTGCAACTAGTCCCGTATACCCATCACTCCTGTGCTTGCTGACCTACTTTGGCTCCCGGTCCAGCAACACCTCGATTTTAAAATTCTCATCCTTGTTTTCAGATCCCTCCGTGGCCTCGTTCCTCCCTATCTCTGTAACCTCCTCCAGCCTTCCGAGGCCTCTATGCTCCTCCAATTCTCGCCCTTTGCGCATCCCTGATTTTAATCGCTTCACCATTGGTGGCCGTGCGTTCAGCTGCTTAGGCCCTAAGCTTTGGAATTCCCTCCCTAAACTCCTCTACCGCTCTCTCCTCATTTAAGACGCTCCTTAAAACCTACCTCTTTGACTAAGCTTGGGGTCACCTGTCCTAATATCTCTATGCGGCTCGGTGTCAAATTTTGTTTGATAACGCTCCTACGAAGCGCCTTGGAATGTTTTACTACGTTAAAGGCGCTATATAAATGCAAGATGTTTTTGCAATTACATTTCCAATTACTTTTTTCTTAAAGAGGAAATGGACCACTACTGAAGACAGGGAAGTGTCACCTCAGTCCCTCAAGGCTTCTGCTGCGAAGCATCACTTCAAAACCGTCTGCAGATAGGAGGCTAGGATTCAAAGGGGACACAGTGATAGGCAACAAGGGTGGAAGATGGAACTTTAAATTTTTATTGATCTCCAGCTCGGCTATCTCTGTTGAAGGGGCCCAGCAGCACATCTTCATGAAGATCCTTCTGGAAGTTGCTTCTGCAGCACCTTGAGACTATCTTTTCCTGTGGTCTGCCACAAGCAGGCTCAAATACTGTTTCACAGAGCTGTTCTTTAGTACCTGGATGGGAGGGATGGGAATGGAAGTGCAGCTGTGCAGCAAAATTCACCCATTCACTGTCATTTGCATGTGGTGTAATGAGGATGTGGTTGGCATTGCTGGCTGTCCAGAGGACGGAGGAAAATGACACCATCAGTTTTTAGTGGCAGGACTTCAGCATTTAGACCTTATTGATCTACTCTCCTCCATTGGCTGCCCCAGGTATGCTGGAAAACGGGTGCTAAAATGGAGGAAAATCTACGTTTGTATGTTTGAGAACCAGTATGTGGTGTTACTGTAATTGTAGTTTATTTCTTTAAGTATGTTGCTGATTGACAAACCTTAGAATTGCTGTATTAGTAACTTCTGAACTCTCTTGTAGCACATCTTTAAGGATGATGATTAACCACTGCACTTTTAAAGGGATTATCTTTTTCTTTTCCGTCCTTCCAGAATTTTGTTGTAGCTGTGGGTGCTGAGGGTTGGTTCCATATCTTTGACCTCAGTGGCATTTCAGTCAAGTCAGACACTTCCAGTCACTATGAATTCCTATTTGGTGATGAACAGAAAGCATTTTTCACACAACACATCCCTGCTAACACCAAGGTGATGCTCATCAGTGATATCGGTGAGTTGAAGGAAAGTAGTATCATGGTGGACTGAGGTTGACGGGGTGAAAGTGGAGAGTTAACGTGTTGGATTGCTCAAAGTTGACATACACTGCTTGACTAATAAGGAACAGTAGATACCTGGAAATCATTACAACTTATCTATATAATTATAATTAAAAGTCTCATATCTAGCATGCTTTTAAAACAATCATGTCAGACCTCAAAATGTGACCTCAAAAGTATCTCACATTCATAAAACAAAAAAATGGCTCAAATGGATACTGGGTTTCTGTTGATTAAACATTCTTTGAATAGTTCTGCCCACCTACTCCCCTTCATCCACCTGGTGTGGTGAAGAAAATGTGCAGAAACCAACAAAGGTATGCTTATATGTGGGTTGGGGCCATGTGTCAGCTAAGTTGTCAACGAAATATCCAATGACTAAATGTGAACAAATTGAAAAGTAGCAAAAAGTACCAATGAAGAACAAGTAGCCAGAGGAAAGGTGAACCTTCATACCCTCAATTTCTTTTCACAGGTACCATTCATGCACTAGCTATTGCCACAAAACTGACTAATAACATTGACCATTCAAATTTTTCAGATAATTTTTTCATTCTGTTTTTGGCTACCGTTTTCCTACTCCAAGTCAGTGTATGCAGTTAACAACATTCATTAACATGTATAAACACGTAAGAACTTGTACAATTCTAGAAAATAAATGGCTAAACTTACCCATAAATTGGTTATTTAATGTTAGAAATACCTGTATGAAGCTTCCCCCACATAGGTCTGCTTGGGGCCTGGGACTTGAGCTGGAAATTTCACCGGGGCTTGGGTGCTGAGGATTTCGAGCAGTCTTGGAAACATTTGAGAGTCAGATGAATCATGGGAGTTGTAGTTTGCATTCTGGTCCTGTGGAACTATAACACATGTCACATGACAACCAGGCAGAAACTAACTGAGGCACAGGTGGCACAAAAAACATTTAAAAAAATATTCTTTTTAATTTTATGTAATTTAAGTGATTAAATAAAATTCTGACCTAATTGCATTGTTTGGAATGAGGTTTGTTGTCTTGCTGAGGGGGTACTAGTTTATGTGCGGCCCAGAGGGGGATGTTTATAAGGTGTTTTAATGCTGAATTACAAATCCACTGTGTAAAGTAAAAGGACAACTTTAAAAAAATAATTTGCACAGGCACAGTAGCCTAGTGATCAAGGTACTGGACAGAGGTCGTGAGTCGAAATCCCACCATGGCAAGTTGTGAAATTGAATTCAATAAATCTGGAATTTGTGGGCTAGCACCATAAAAAGTGACCAAGAAAGCTGCTAGATTGTTGTTAAAACCCAACTGGTTCATTAATATCCTTCAGGGAAGGGAACCTGGCACCCCTACCCAGCCTGGCCCGTATGTAACTCCAGTCCCACACTATGTGATTGACTCTAGGGCACCTAGGGATGGCAATTAATACTGCCTGGCCCACATCTCAAGAACAAATAAAATAAATTGAGCAATATCCACGCTGCCTGATTTGTGTGCGGAACCAGTCCGACTCACACTATTCATTGGCTGCACACCTATCGGGGAATGGGGGGGACCATTATTGAGAGGCCAGTACACTTCTTAACCAGGATCTCTTAAAGGGGAGGCACATTCTGACTGAAAAACCTGTAGTGCAAGTTCTGGAGGAAATAGTTTGGGGGCCAATGAAGGAGAGATAGTTTGGGGGCCAATGTTCTCTGATGCTTCACTGGAGGCCTTGGTGCAGGCAGTGGAGAGGAGGAGGGACATCCTTTTTGCCCCAGGGAGCAGGAAGCCCTTCAGGCATCTACTCAGTTGTCAGTGGGAGGAGATAACTGAGGATGTCAATGCCAGGAGTATTGCCACATAAATATGGCTGCAATGCTGGGAAAAAAAATCAATGATGTAACTAGAGTTGTCAAGGTAAGAAGACTGCTAAAATACTTTCTCATCACAACTACACCACTCACAACCTCATTAATTACAATACTCACAGCAATCTCAACATTGCCCTCCTCCACCACCCTGCACTGTCCTAAGGGAATCAAGTGACATAGGGATAGGGCGGGAAAGTGGAGCAGAGGTAGAAGATCAGCCATGATCTTATTGAATGGTGGAGCAGGCTCAAGGGGCAGTATGGCCTACTCCTGTTCCTATTCCTTATGTTCTTATTTGGAAGAAAGTCAGTCAAGCAGAAATCCTGTGCAGGACAAACAGCTTTTCACATGCAAGTGGGAAAAAATCCTATTGATACATGGTAGGGAATTTGTGCATAATGCAGCCACTGAGACTCTGCCATCTTCCTCCAGCTTACAGAGTGATAGTTCTAGGACAAAATATCAACTTTATAATGTTTATACACTGCATTAATAGTAAATCAAATCACATCACAATATATTTTGATCCAGCAATTGCATGCAGTTTTTCTGCATTATGGTGAGTTTTACAGGCGCCCCATATTTGCAGGGGGCCCCTGGCAAGGGTCTTGTAGGCCCATGCGTTAATCTGTCCCTCTCCCACCTCCCCCCACTCTCGCCGCCCCTTTTTTCCCCCTCTCCGTCCTTCCTTCCCCCTCTCCGTCCTTCCTCTCTTTTCTCCGCCCTCCTTGCCTCCTGTGCTATTTTACTTAAATTAATTATTGGACAATTCAATTATTTTTCAAGCAAAATACCAACTTTCATTTAACAGAAGTAGTATTAATAATGTAGATACTTATGTGTAAGTATCATAAAATAGATCATTTTAGTGGTTTTGTTTAGACACATGGAATTTTGAAATCATGTAATTCAATTTGTGAAAATATATTGGTTAGCATTTTTCCTGTGTACATTTACTATGCTTTATGTGTTCTTCCTTTGTTCTTTAATGAAAAGGTAACACAACTATATCCAGCACTCCCAGGTTGAGTAGTTGTAAAGTAGAGGCCCCTTTAAATTGTTGCCAATTAAATACCTTAACCTCGAGGTTCTGAAGTCAAGGATCAAAAACTTTTTTTGTGGGTTAAGGTGCAGGACTGGGATGCATTGAATGCTTGTGGCCCTGACTTTGAAGTCACCGGTTTGGCAAAATACTGGGTTCATAATGTGACAGGTAGAAAACAATGACACTATATAGCTGCAGTAAATGATATATGGATTAACACTTAAAAATAGGACAACTGATAGTGTGACATCAAGTGGTGGCTCATAAGTTCATGCCCTAAATTTTCCCATATGGTAAGCTGCTGATCTAAGTGTTTTTTGTCAGAGAAGAGCCACAGAATGCAGGCTGGCTGCCTTCCACAGGACGGGGAGAATCACCAAAGGTACTCTTATACTTTTTTGTGCAGCCTGTTATAAAGCAGTATGGGCAGCGTACAGAGGGATCATCTACTCCCTGCCCTCTCAGCTGGGTTATTGAAGGCATACCTATTGAAGCAAGAAAGTAAAATACTATTTTTTTAAAAACTAAAATAATGGAAAATAAATACTCAAAATAATAATTTTGATGGCTTCTTCGTGCAGATGGAGATGGAAAGTGTGAAATGGTGGTGGGTTACACTGACCGTGTAGTGAGAGCATTCCGTTGGGAAGATTCCTCTGTTGATAGTTCTGGACAGTTGGTACTACTAAAAAAGTGGCTTCTGGAAGGGCAGGTATGGATCTGTTAATCTGAGTATTGATTATCTCATTGTGTAGAAAAATGTCCCAAGATGCTTCACAGAGGTGTAATAAAAAAACAGATGCTAAGCCAAAGAAGGAGATATTAAGAGGTGTGACCAAAAGCTGTGTGAAAGAGGTCAGTTTTAAGGAAGATCATAAAAAGAAAGACAGACTTGCATTTATATAGCGCCTTTCATGACCTCAGATCATCCCAAAGTGCTTTGCAGCCAATGAAGCACTTTTGAAGTGTAGACACTGTTGTAGGAAACGCAACAGCCAATTTGCAGACAGCAATGACCCACAAACAGAAAAAGAGGAGGTGGAGAGGCGGGGGGGTGGACGGGTGGGTGGGGAGGGGTGGTGTTTAGGGAGGAAATTCCAAAGTGTGGGGCTTAGGTATCTGAAGGCGTGATCACAATGGAGTGGTGACTGGAAGGGGGGATGCACAAGAGGCCAGAGTCAGAGAAACAGAGAGTTCTGGGGACGGGGTGTTGTAGAGCTGGAGGAGACTACAGACCTATCAAAACCATGAAAAGATTTAAATACCATCCCAGACTTCTGTAGCTTACTGACTAGGCATGTCAGCGCAGTTTGGGGTGAGTCGCTCACGTTTTGGTCTCCCTAGCTGTGGAAGCAGGTGGGGAATTGTGGAGGTATTGGCAAATTATGTTGGCACGTCAGATAGTTTTGTTTTATCCTGTATTCTATTACAACAGGTGGACAGTCTTACAGTGAATCCAGGGCCTGATGGGACCCCAGAACTGATGGTCTCACAGCCAGGCTGTGGATATGCAGTTCTACTCTGCACCTGGAGACTGGATCAAGAGAGGGCACCAAAAAGAGATCCATCTGGAGCCTCCAACAGGTATAGTTCCAAAGAATATGCAGAGCACTACAAGAACAATTTCAAAGCAAAGTAAAGTTCAAGGTGATACTTTTTATTCTAAATACTCCTCTATTTTATATGGAAAAAAGGTAGAGGAGAAGTTTTTCTGCTGCCATGCTCATGCAGTGCATGAGCCACATACAGGGGTATATTGGATGCTATGTCTGAGTGCCGGTACTGTGCTGGGAGTGCACTGCATGGTATTTTCCAACTGGACAATGTTGGGGGAGCAGGAAGCTGATGTTGCTCCTGTGTACAAGCCTCGTTTAACTTTCAAAATTCATAAAAATTAAGTGGGGCTTCTGTGCCTAGCGTTTTCCATTGGTTTTTGCCACCAGCACGACATAATCTCTGTACAATGCACAGCCAAGAGGAGTGACTTCCTGGTCTTGAATATTTTTTAGCATTTTTGGTTTGTTTTTGTTACATATATTCAGGAGCATTGGCTTGTTTTAGCATTTTACTTTAATTTTGCCTTTTACTTTATTTTTTTTATCACCTACCAGTCAAAGGAGTTTCATTGTGAGGTACAACAGCCCCAGTTGGTAGGATGGGCATTCCTTTTGGAATTTGTCTTGCCCTTAGGGAGCTGGGGGACATGGAGGGGTACCAGAGGAATGATGAGAGGGAGGACTGTCTATATTTGAGGCAGGCCAAATAGACTTGTCCTTGAGGTATCATCTTGTAGTCTTGAAAGGTTGGAAACTGAAGGAGCACATGCAATGATCGACATGCACAATCTGCATACCAACTTGTTTTGTCAGTAAATGACTGCATCGTGCAGCTGGTTTGTTTTATTTGAGGTTTTACGGCCTTGGAAGATGAGTGTGGTGAGGTTTTCAACTGTATGGTACATCTTGAAGATGTGCCCTCCTGAGGTATGAGTATGCATGAGATGCGAAAATAGCTTCACATGGGTAAGGTATATTAACAGGTTGACAAGCAAAACCATGGGCCATCTATTAGATACTGGTACTGTTGGGTAGGCTTTCCTTGCTAGATTCCTTAAAGTGAGTATCTGTTCTCAGGTGGGGGCCAGAGGGGGTGGTGGAGGCAGAGTCAATCATGGCTTTCAAAAGGGAACTGGATAAGTACTTGAAAGGAAAAAAAATTGCAGGGCTATGGGGATAGGGCGGGGGAGAGGGACTAGCTGGATTGCTCTTGCATAGAGCCGGCACAGACTCAGTGGGCCGAATGGCCTCCTTCCATGCTGTAACCTTTCTATGATTCTAGGTCATGCAGGTTGTGGACACAATATTGAGCCTGGTTACTACCTGCTGCCAGGAATGGTGCACGATCTCGGGAGAGTACCCTGAAATGGTAAATAGGACAACCTCATGGTGTTGCATGTTCATTTGACTATCCATCAAATGGGAGTCACGTGCTGTACCACGCTGTCATTTGCCCATAATGTCTATCTTGTGCCTGCACATTGGGTTTCCTTTCCATGCCATTTCTACTCCCCAGCCTTGACGAATATTTAAGATTCATTTTGAAGTTTGATAAAGGCTGTAGTATTATGACCAACCAATTACCTTTAAGTATGGGAGTGAGCCTTTAGCTTAGTGGTAGCATTCCCACCTCTGAGTCCCAAGGGTTGGGTTTGAGCCCCACTATTACACCCCAGGCAAGCGGAGACCACAGCAGGTACTGTGAAGATAAATGCCCTAAGGAAGGCAACGGGAAACCACCTCAGCTACTCTTCCCCTGCTGGATGTCATCCCAGTATTCAGCTCCAATACTCTGGTCTCTGCTCACCAGGGCTGTCTGGAGTGGGGCCCGAGCCCAACCCTTTTGACTACCACTGAGCCAGCTGTCACTCTATCCAGATGCCCTGGATCTCAACCCAGTATTTAGAGATCATATTCTAGTCTCCACTCACTGGGACTGTCTGGACTGGGGTTCGAATCTTTCACCTTCTGACTCTGAGGCTTAAGAATCTCATGTATGAGACTTGAGTTAGGACCTGCTCTAGGGCAGAACACAATGGACAGATGGATCTTTAAGTGCATATATCTCTTTAATTTGGACCGGTTGGTCATACTTTCTGCTTCTTTCGTTAGGCTTGCTCTCTGCACAAGACCAAAGCTATGAATGGCCATTCAAATTAAATGACTGAAGTTTACTACGTTGCTGGCTAGCTTTGCCCATCAGTGCAGCACAATAGTCTTAATTGCACTGGTAGTTTCAAGAATCTGATTTGGCTTTTTTTTAAAAAGAAATGTCATTTTTATTACTCGTGTGGAAACCCACAAGCTACGTCACCCTCCCTGCCAGAGCCCTGTGTAACATCACCAGTAGAAAGTATCTCTGAGCATCTGCATTGGAAACAGCAGCAGGTGTAACTTCAGACTGGCCTCAGAATCAATCTGGAGGTGCCTGATTCAAGCTACTAGTTGGGGTTGCAGAGTACCCAGCTGGTAGCTTTTTCTGGGGTTGTGTGCCTCTGAGACTAGTCCATCGGTATGTCCTCTGCTGTTTCTAATGCAGCCGCTCAGGGCCATTGGTGGTGCCAACAGGTAGTCTAGCAGGGAAGAAACCCAAATCAAGAGACTTTATGCAGTAATAAAGCTTACTCATTTTAGAAAATTCATGCAGTTCTTGTGATGATGTGGGAAGATTTCCTCAGTGCATTATTTGCGACATCATAAATGCATTTATGATCTTGCTATGAAAAGCATACAGACGATGTCTCCCATTTCTATTTTCTCTGTAAAATGGGAGATTACTTTGAATTAAGAATATTCTTCCAGACTTGTCCTTTAATTGTTGAGCAGTAAAACACACATATTTAAGTTAATTTTTTAGCCCTAAAGTAGGCATGAAAGGGTCAATTTTCAACTACAGCTGTAAGCCAAAATAAATGGCATAAGAACTTGTACAAATCCTGCCTGAAAGGTCATATAGCACTCAAGTCTCCTGTATAAGTACATTTGCATAATTAGTCACAGTACCAGGTATAGACTCGGGCTGGTGTAGGGAGAGAGGATAATTGCCTGTAAATCAAATTTAAAGGAATAGGGAAAATTAAAAAGGAATGTCGCAATATGGGGACAAAAATTCAGAAAGTCTCTGTGGAGCCTCACAACCTATTAGCAGCTTTTGCCAACGCTAAATGGGCAGGGGATTAAGATGTGGCAGGCAAACGTGAAGGGAAAGGAAACCCTTATGCAGGCATGAATCTGCAGACAAGTGACCGAGCACCCAATGCTCTGTTTGAAGGCTGCTGAAGTTGCGGTGCTTATGAGGAGGGTTACCTTCTGTGCCACTTAACTACTGTTAAGTGTCATCCCCATAGGTCAGCATTGCAGCATGCCTGCAAGGAGGTGCAACCAGGTTTCAGGCCAAGCTAACCATATTGCCCCTGCATGTGCCAGCTCTGCCATATGGTAGCTGCAAGTGTTTTTTTAATAGCAGGCACAACACTGCTTCTGCGAAGACAGGCCCTGAGAGCCCTTGCTAGGAAATGGTTAGTGACAGGTGCGGCCAATTAGACAACGCTGGCTCTTGATCATCCTTTGTCTTCTTTCATGCAGTACAATGTACAGCATGACATGCTGTGATTGGGGGACCTCTGAAGAGCCATCCAGCTTAATGATTAGTCAGGCATTCACTTATTGTAGCTGTCATTAGAATCTGCTGGTGCAGCTTCCTTTGGGATGCGGACCATTCACCAGCATTATATCTGCCAAAGGAAGGTAATTTCACTTCCCTTTGCAGATGTGTATATGTGGGTGCTGGCGAGAGGACATAGAGCACCTGTATGCAATTCTGATCTGCCTGCATCCCACTTGGTGGTCCTCTTCCAAACACGGCAGCCCCATTGGTGCTTGTAATGGTGCTGGGGACAAAAAAATTATAAAAGATAACAGGCAAAAGTCTTATTGCAGGCTGGGCAACAGGAATTTAAAAAAAAAATGAACAAGACTTTGCAGAAATGGCCTGAAAATGCTAACCTTCAACATTAGATTTACTAGTCAATGGGAATCGGGGAAAACTCTCCGACTGGAGTCATACCTAACACAAAGGAAGATGGTAGTGGTTGTTGGAGGCCAATCATCTCGGCCCCAGGACATTGCTGCAGGAGTTCCTCAGGGCAGTGTCCTAGGCCCAACCATCTTCAGCTGCTTCATCAATGACCTTCCCTCCATCATAAGGTCAGAAATGGGGATGTTCGCTGATGATTGCACAGTGTTCAGTTGCATTTGCAACCCCTCAAATAATTAAGTAGTCTGAGCCCGCATGCAGCAAGACCTGGACAACATCCAGGCTTGGGCTCATAAGTGGCAAGTAACATTCATGCCAGACAAGTGCCAGGCAATGACCATCTCCAACAAGAGAGAGTCTAACCACCTTCCCTTGACATTCAAAGGCATTACCATCGTCGAATCCCTCACCATCAACATCCTGGGGGTCACCATTGACCAGAAACTTAACTGGACCAGCCATATAAATACTGTGGCTACGAGAGCAGGTCAGAGGTTGGGTATTCTGCGGCGACTGACTCACCTCCTGATTCCCCAAAGCCTTTCCATCATCTACAAGGCACAAGTCGGGAGTGTGATGGAATACTCTCCACTTGGCTGGATGAGTGCAGCTCCTACAACACTCAAGAAGCTCGACACCATTCAGGACAAAGCAACCTGCTTGATTGGCACCCCATCCACCACCCTAACATTCACTCCCTTCACCACGGCGCACTGTGGCTGCAGTGTGTACCATCCACAGGATGCACTGCAGCAACACGCCAAGACTTCTTTGACACCACCTCCCAAACCCGCGACCTCTGCACCTAGAAGGACATGGACAGCAGGCACATGGGAACAACACCACCTGCACGTTCCCCTCCAAGTCACACACCATCCTGACTTGAAAATATATCGCCGTTCCTTCATCGTCGCTGGGTCAAAATCCTGGAACTGCCTTCCCAACAGCACTGTGGGAGAACCGTCACCACACGGACTGCAGCGGTTCAAGAAGGCGGCTCACCACCACCTTCTCAAGGGCAATTAGGGATGGGCAATAATGCTGGCCTTGCCAGCGACGCCCACATCCCATGAACGAATAAAAAAAGAATGATACCTGGACTCCAAGGGTTAAATTACGAGGAGAGATTACACAAACTGGCGTTATATTCCCTGGAATTTAGAAGATTAAGGGGTGATTTGATCAAAGTTTTCAAGATATCAAGGGGAACTGATAGGGTGAATCGAGAGAAACTATTTCCGCTGGTTGGGGTGTCTGGGACTAGGGGACATAGCCTAAAAATTAGATCCAGAACTTTCAGAAATGAAGTTAGGAAACACTTCTACACGCAAAGGGTGGTAGAAGTTTGGAACTCTCTTCCGCAAACGGCAGTTGATGCTCAATTGTTAATTTTAAATCTGAGATTGATAGATTTTTGTTAACCAAAGGTATTAAGGGATATGGGGCTAAGGCGGGAATATGGAGTTAGATCACAGATCAGCCATGATCTCATTGAATGGCGGAACAGGCTCTAGGGGCTAAATGGCCTACTTATGTTCCTATGCCCTCTAAATGACCTTTCACGTGGAAGTCCTGCCCCTATCAACCCTGGATGCCACGTTTCATGGACTATCTGTGGGACCTTGCTGTGCTCAAGTTGATTGTCATGTTTGCCTCCAAAAGCAACACTTTGACTACGCTTAAAAATGATTAATTGGCTGTGAAGTACTTTGAGATGTCTTGACATGATAGGTGCTTAAATAAAGCAATTTCTTTCTCTTTCTTGTATCCTCTTTCTTTCTTTGAGTGCTCTAGACTCAGCCAGAAATTGGAGCATGAATGAAAGTGGGCAGAAATCAGGTAAAATGGATAGCACTGGAGGACTTACAGCTGATGAAGAATGAGCACTGCTCCTTATGTGCTGGAATATTTAAACTTCGGGTCACCCTTCGTACTATTGATTTTAAAATCTCCTCTCCATATATCTGTTCTGCTGGGCTGGCTCTGATTTTAAATCAGCAGTGGGAGTCTGGTTGTGAATGGGGAATGAGTTGACCTTTAAGTATCTCAGTCTGCTTTATCCTGTGTACACAGCCTAGAAATCAGCTGCAGCTATTAAATTGCAGTAACACTCAACTGCCACAGTATGCCGTGGATGTACCATTAATATGTAATAGTCTTTTGAGGTTGAATGTTGCTGTCCAAGAGCAATAAAACAAGATGTGTTTTAAAATGCAGTTGAATATTCACATCTATTGTCATAAATTGGGGATTAAGAATTTTGTGTGGGGGAGGATCTTTCATGTGAGAAAGAAATACACAGTAGTTCTAGAGATTAAAATGACATGCAAAACCAGACATATTTAAATGCATGAATGTGGACAGTTTCCCTAATCAAAGTAGTAATTTTCTTAATATTTTGAGGGTAGGTGTACTGGGTGCAGAAATGAAGGATAGTTTGGTCAGTTGAACCTGTGATCTTGACCTTTTGTTGTTTGACATATCTCCAGTTGCCTAGTACAGTATGTCATTTCCTACAGTTGTGAAATGTGTTTTGGTGATTTTAATATAATTCTTTTTGTAGAATGAATTATTTGAAAAGGCTAAGTGCAGGATTAAGAAGCAGGTTTGTACTTGAGATTCCCTACACTTGAACCCTTTCAACAATGAAGTGATGAATCTCTTGTAAGAAGGCCAGGCAGTTCCCCAAGAGGACTGTTCTCATATATCTCCTTGTAGTCAATCATGAAGAGAAGTTGAATGCTTGGGATCAGTCTCCACCTGCCCACTTGGCCCAGAAGAATTTGAGGGTGGGGGAGAGGGAACATGGGGAAAAAAATCACTTGTATAAAGGAAAAAAGCTAAGATCCAAATATTAGAAACTTTTATTTTCTGTGTATTCAGTAGAAATATTCGTTCAACTGTAAAGTTCTTTGGAAACAACTTGTATGTCTCCAGTTTTAGCTGCAATATTCCAGAACCAGAACCCCTGGCATATGTGCTGCTAACACCTCCAGCCTCCCCTTCCCACTAATTCTAGCACTAACACAGCCCACTGAGCTGCACTTCCTATGTCTCTCTTTCCCTCTCTCCCAATCTGCCTCCTCCCCATCCTTTTCTACTTCCCTCCTCCGGCCTAGCGGAATTAGAGGATAGGGCTGGGGGATGATTGTGATAGTGACTCTGAGGTTATAGGAGAAAGCTATTGCAGTAAGAGGAAAGTGAAGTGGGCAGGAGGAGAGGAGAAGGTAGAGGGTAGAAGTACAGCAGGGCTAGAAGCCAGCAACACGCAAGGGGCAAGGTAAGAATATATTTAGAGATTGGGGTCAAATAGGAAGATAAAACAGGCGAGACGTTATGAGGGTAAGGGGGAAGGTAGAGCAGGGTTAGAAGCTGGGGAGATGGGAGACAGGGAAGCATAATAAGAGGCTAGATGAAAGGGGGAGGTGGAGAGAATCAGGTCCAGATGGATTATACCCGCAGATACTCAAAGAAACTAGGGAGGAGATAGCAGCAGCACTAGTATCTATATATAATCATTCATTAGGAAAGGGAATAGTGCCAGAGGACTGGCAGACCACGGATGTAATTCCTATCTTCAAAATTGGAGATAGAACAAATGCAGGGAACTGTAGACCAAGTTAGCTTAAGGTTAGTGGTAGGAAATATACTAGAATCTTTGCTAAAAGATGAGATAACAAAACACCTAGAGATGGAGAATATAATTAAAAAATAGTCAGCACAGATTTCTAAAAGGAAGGTCGTGTTTAACCAACCTTATTGAATTCTTTGAAGAAGTTGGAGAAAGAGTAGACAAGGGTAATACAGTTGATATGGTGTATGTGGACTTTCAGCTGGCCTTTGATAAGTTACCACATAAGAGTCTCATGACAAAGTTCAGGGCCTGCGGAGTCAGGGCCAGGTAGCAGATGGATTGAAAGATGTCTAGTAGGAGTTAAGGGAAGTTTCTCAGACTGCCAGAAGGTTGGAAATGATGTCCCACAAGGATCCATGCTGGGTCGACTGTTGTTTACCATATACGTGGATGATTTGGACTCAGGAATTGGAGTTATGGTATTGAAATTTGCAGATAAATACCAAATTGGATGTATAGCTAATAATGTGGAGGACTGCACCAAAATACAAGAAGACATAAACAGGCTTGCAGAGTGGGTGGATAAATGGCAAATGAAATTCAATATAGCAAAGGGAGAGGTGGTTCATTTTGGTAGGAGGAACAAGGAGACCACTTATTCCTTGGAAGGTAAAAAACTAAATGGGGTAGAGGAGCAAAGAGATCTGTGAATGCAGACACATAAATTGCTAGAAGTAGCAACACAAGTTGATAAGGCGATAAAGAGTGCGAACAAAGTACAGGGGTTCATTTCTGGAAGAATAGAATACAAAAGCAGGGAGGTAATGTTAAATTTATATTGAACTTTGGTTAGACCACACAACTGTGTGCAGTTCTGATCCCCAAATTACGAAAGGATATTGAAGTACTGGAGAAAGTGCAGAAAAGATTTACAAGCATTTTACCAAAATTGAGAGGATGCAGTTATCAGGAAAGAATAGAGGCTGGGACTTTTTCTCTGGAAAAGAGAAGACTAAGAGGAGACCTGATAGAGGTCACTGTTATCTTCTGGAACTCGTTTTTTGATTGCTTTTGGGGATCAGAGAGGAATTTCGAAGAATTATTTTTTTCTCCTATTACATTGGTGCTAGTGGGTGGGGAGCATTGAGGGTTATATTGCTTAGTTGCAACATGACTGAATAGGATCGGCTCGATGGACCAGCTAGTCTTTTTTTGTCTGTCCTTTTTGTATGTTCATATGTATTTCCTTTTAGGAAAGGGGATACATGACTATTAGTTCTAGAATCAGTTGAGAAATCTGATGGACCAATGGTGGTCTTCTGGCCAAAATATTATTATGTTACAATCTTGATGATTATATTATTACTTGTTGGTCTCCC
Organism: Heptranchias perlo; assembly: GCF_035084215.1. Taxonomy (NCBI): domain Eukaryota; kingdom Metazoa; phylum Chordata; class Chondrichthyes; order Hexanchiformes; family Hexanchidae; genus Heptranchias; species Heptranchias perlo. Next base: position 33,545,261 of record NC_090342.1, on the reverse strand, counting down.
ACGATGTTGCACACGAGGACTCTAGACCAACTGTAGTCTTCAGTTGAAGCGGGGTTAGAGAACGGGGTATAATTGGACCAGGGCACGGAAAGGCAATTGAATTCTCAATTTTAAATTGTACATTCTATTTCTATTATAAATTCCTAAATCCAGATTTATAACAAGTATAATATATAATTCAGACTGTAATTACACCATTCTGTCATTGGTAATGTTGTAGCACCTCCAGTGGCAGGAGGATGTAATTACTGCATAACAAGTAATGAGGGTATAGTTGTGTAGTGGTTATGTTAATGTAATCCTGAGGTGTGGACTAATAATCCAGAGAACGCAAGTTCAAACTCTAATCTCCTCCAACCCTACAACCACCTTCCGCCCACCCTCATTGTCTTTTTTTCTTCTCTGCAGCGAGGGCCTCATCCGGGACGTTATTCTCCACCAGACCTCGGGTCGGATTCACAATAAGAATGTTTCCACTCATTTAATTGGTAGCATCAACAGAGGTAAGTGTATGCACCCTTTCATGCCTTCACCAACTGTCAAACTAAATTGAAGTGAAAAGACTCCAAACTTTGTCCAGTTAATAAATATGGCTATGTACATATACCTGCTTAAGTACCATCGGTGTTAATAGATCTTAAGTAAGTAGTAATGAATGGTCACTTGGGCCACCTCGGGTCTGGATTGCATCTACAATATGTAGTGTGCTTGGATTTGAAGGGAGCACATTTTTTGTTAGTTAACGTAATGCTGATATTGCATACAAGTATGTAGGCATGTGATTATAAAAAATGACCCAACCTACCAGCAAGGCATTTTTTTTGGGTAAGGACGGTATTGGTGTGCTCTGGCTTGTGTACTCCTCCAATAGTTTGTGTTGATATGAGCATGGTGTTGAAGGATATCACAGTAACTATTTGACCCTATATTTCCCAGTAATGTGCCATGATTTTAAGCAACACCTCTGAATTTTCTGAACAAATCTTCAAACAATCGTATCAGTGCGGCTTTTTCTAATGTCCCTGAGCATGGTCTTTGAACAGTACACAAAGAAGTGTGAAACAGGGTAGATACATAAAGAAAAGTGTAAAGTTGAAAGATTTAACTCAAGGAAGTGCTGGTTTGTCATTTTGTTTGATGTTTTTGTAGAAAGTTCGAATGCAATATAAAGCCAACAGTATAAGAAAATGGGACAGTATTATTAATTTTTCTGAATGGATGAGGTAACTTGGGCCTAATGGTATTTACTTTAAAATCTTGTAATAAGGCATTAAGAGGAATGCAAAACAGTTCATGCACTTCATATTTCAATTGTAAACAATTTTACAACACCAAGTTATAGTCCAGCAATTTTATTTTAAATTCACAAGCTTTCGGAGACTTCCTCCTTCCTCAGGCAAATGTTTCAGGCAAATGTTTCATATTTCAAGGACAGCTACACTGAGATAGTAATAACTACAATATTATAAGCACAAAAAGTAGACAGGAAGGATCTGATAATCCAGAGAATTAAGTCATGTAACTCTTGATTTGGGGTGTGGGGTGGAAGTTGTTTGGTTTTCAAATGTTTGCTTCTCAGTTTAGCTGTTGTCATTAGGTCACGGTTTACATAAAGTGCACTCAACATGCACTCAGTAGAATGTGATATGACCATCACCAGAATGCACTATAGGAACAGGAAGTATTTAAATTAATTAGCAGATCTCCCATAGCTCTGCTCATGAGTAGTTTGGGGTCTAGAGTGCTGTTGTGATGTTTAGCTGCCAACCTGGGCTGTTCCTTTAAGGCCACTGTATTTTAAGGATTTTTGAGAATAGAGGTATATTTTCATCTTTACTGTCTGGCGTTAAGCATTGCCTGGATGGAGTCCAGAAAGGAAAATATGGTGGTGAGGATCACATTAATGGAAGGAAAATCTAGCATGTTCTACAGTATTAGGTCCTTTGCTTTTTGTGATTATATATTAATGATTTGGACTTAAATATAGGGGGCATGATTAAGAAGCTTGCAGATGATACAAAAATTGGCCGTGTGGTTGATAGTGTGGAGGAAAGCTGTAGACTCCAGGAAGATATCAATGGACTGGTCAGGTGGGCAGAAAAGTGGCAAATGGAATTCAATCCGGAGAAGTGTGAGGTAATGCATTTAGGGAGGGCAAACAAGGCAAGGGAGTACACAATAAATGGGAGGATACTGAGAGGTGTAGAGGAAGTGAGGGACCTTGGAGCGCATGTCCACAGATCCCTGAAGGTAGCAGGACAGGTAGATAAGGTGGTTAAGAAGGCATATGGAATACTTTCCTTTATTAGCCGAGGCATAGATTATAAGAGCAGGGAGGTTATGCTGGAACTGTATAAAACACTGGTTAGGCCACAGCTTGAGTACTATGTACAGTTCTGGTCTCCACATTACAGGAAGGATGTAATTGCACTAGAGAAGGTACAAGGCAATTTACGAGAATGTTGCCAGGATGAGAATTTTAGCTATGAGGAAAGGTTGGATAAGCTGGGGTTATTCTCTTTGGAACAGAGGAGTCTGAGGGGTAATTTAATTGAGGTGTACAAAATTATGAGGGGCCTAGATAGAGTGGATAGGAAGGACCTATTTCCCTTAGTAAAGAGGTCAATAACCAGGGGGCATAGATTTAAAGTGATTGGTAGAAGGATTAGAGGAAATTATTTTCACCCAGAGGGTGGTAGGGGTCTGGAACTCACTGCCTGATAGAGGCAGAAACCCTCATCACATTTATAAAAAACCTGGATGTGCACCTGAAATGCCGTGACCTACAAGGATTCGAACCAAGTGCTGGAAAGTGGGATTAGGCTGGGTGGCTCATTTTCGGCCAGCGCGGACATGATGGGCCAAATGGCCTCCTTCTGTGCCATAAATTTTCTATGATTCTATAAGGGGCATGCAAACCTCCCAGATTTGCACTGAATCAAAGGCAAAATACTGCAGATGCTGGAAATCTGAAATTAAAAACAGAAAATGCTGGAAAAGCTCAGCAAGTGAGGCAGCATCTGTGGAGAAAGAAACAGAGTTAACTTTTCAGGTCGAAGACCTTTCATCAGGACTGGAAGATGTTAAGAGTTAAAGTTATTAAGCAAGTACAGAGCCAGGGAAAGCAGGGGAGGGGGGGTAGGGAGGAAAGAACAAAAAAGAAGGTCTGTGATAGGGTAGAGGGCAAGAGTAATTAAATGACAAAAGGGACAATGGTGCAAGGCAAGGAAGGTGGTAATGGGACAAGTTAAGAAACAAAAGATTGATCTAGAGTAGCAGTAAATGGCAACAGCAGAACCATTACCAGCATTTGCTGTCCGAAAAAATGGGAGCAGTGGTTATGATCTGAAGTTATTGAAATCAGTGTTGAGTCTGGTAGGTTGTAAAGTGCGCAAACTAAAGATGAGGTGCTGTTCCTCGAGCTTCATTGGAACAGTGTAAGAGGCCTAGGTCAGAGTGGGAGTGGGACGGGGAATTAAAATTACAGGCGACCGGCAGATCAGGGTCACGCTTGCGGACAGAGGGAGGTTTTCAGCAAAGCGATCACCCAATCAGCTTTTAGTCTCCCCAATGTAGAGGAGACCGCATTGTGAACAGCGAATACAGTATACTAAATTGAAAGAAGTACAAGTAAACTGCTGTTTCACCTGGAAGGAGTGCTTGGGGCCCTGGACGGTGGGAAGGGAGGAGGTGAAAGGGCAAGTGTTGCATCTCTTGCACTCGCACGAGAAGGTGCCATGTGGAGGAAGCGGGCCCTTCCGAATGCTGAAAGGGGAGGGGAGGGGAAGATGAGTTTGGAGGTGGCATCGCATTGGAGGTGGCGGAAATGGCAGAGGATGATACAATGAATGTGGAGGCTGGTGGGGTGGAAGGTGAGGACAAGGGCGACCCTGTCATGGTTCTGGGAGGGAAGGGAAGTGAGGGCAGAAGTGTGGGAAATGGGATGGACACGGTTGAGGGCCCTGTCCACTACAGTGGAGGGGAATCCTCGGTTGAGGAAAAAGGAAGACACATCGGAAGCACTGGTATGGAAGGTGGCTTCATTAGAACAGACGCGAAGGAGACGGAGAAACTGGGAGAAGGGAGTAGAGTCTCACTGGAAGCTGGGTGAGAGAAAGTGTAATTAAGGTAGCCGTGGGAGTCGATGTGCTTATAATAAATATTGGTTGATAGCTTATCTCCAGAAATAGAGAGAGAGAAGTCGAGGAAGGGAAGAGATGGTGATGGACCATGTGAAGGCGAGGGAAGGGTGGAAATTGGAAGCAGCACCGATACAATCATCAATGTACCAGAAAAAGAAATGAGGGAGGGGACTGGAACAAGGAATGTTCCACAAAAAGACAGGCATAGCTGGGACCCATATGGGTTCCCATAGCGACACGTGTTATTTGGAGGAAGTGAGTGGAGTCAAAGGAGAAGTTGTTCAAAGTAAGAACAAGTTCAGCCAGGAGGGGGAGGGTGGTGGTGGATGGGGACCAGTTGGGCCTCTGTTCAAGGAAGAAGCGGAGGGCTCGCAGGCCGTCCTGGTGGAGGATGAAGGTGTAGAGGGACTGGATGTCCATGGTGAAAAGGAGACGGTTAGGGCCGGGAACTGGAAACTGTTAAAGTGGCTGAGGACATCAGAAGAGTCGCGGATGTAGGTCGGAAGAGACTGGACAAAGGGAGAAAAAATAAGAGTTGAGATAGGAGGAAATAAGTTCCGTGGGGCAAGAACAGGCTGAAACGATGGGTCTCCCAGGGCAGACCTGTTTGTGGATTTTGGGAAGGAGCTAGAAGCGGGCTGTGCAGGGTTGGGGGACTATAAGGTTGGAAGCCGTAGGGTGAAGATCTCCAGAGGAGATGAGGCCGGTGACGGTCTGGGAAACTATGGCTTGATGTTCAGTGATGGGGTCGTGGTCCAGGGGGAGGTAGGAGGAGGTGTCGGAGAGTTGGCGTTCAGCCTCCGCAAGGTAGAGGTCTATTTGCCGCACAACAACAGTGCCGCCTTTGTTAGTAGGTTTAATGACAATGTCAGGGTTGGAACTGAGAGAACGGAGTGCTGCAAGTTCAGAGGGAGGTAGGTTAGAGTGAGTGAGGGGAGCAGAGAAATTGAGACAATCGATGTTACGCCGGCAGTTCTCAATGAAAAGATCAAGAGAGGGCAAGAAGCCAGAGGGAGGGGGACCAGGTGGAACAAGCATTCTGAAGACAGGAGAAAGGGTCTGCTGTGTGGGGGGGGGAAGACTCCTGGCCAAAGAAGTGGGCGCAGAGGCGAAGGCGACGGAAGAAGAGCTCAGCATTGTGTTGAGCTTGAAATTCATTGAGGTGGGGGCGTAAGGGGATGAAGTCGAAGTTTAATTCTGTTAAAGAAGGCACCAAGTATGCCACTCAGTGTTTAACGTGAATGCAGCTTTCTTTCTAAATATATAAGGAATGTCTCGAAGAGGGCACAAGCTCAAGAAAATAATAACTGTCCTCAATAAAACATTTCAGAATACAATTAAATAAGTCTTCATATGTTAAGTTCTAAAACAGGTAAATCCAATTGAGATTTTGAATGTGCTCACTAATCAATCAGTTCACATTATTTATCACAGGTATAGCTGATTAACTAACTATTTTTGTAGGAGAGCGTGCTTTACCATGGAGTTGGATACAGCTTTGTGCTAACCTCGGTCTTACTGCTTTTGAGGAGGTGCTGAAGAGAAACCAACTGGTTTTCTATAGGGAGGGAAAGCCGAGGTAGAATCACTCCCAGGCTGCTTGTGCTGACTTTCTAGTGGCCCCTTTCATTTAACAATATTGCCTGAGGCCTGGGAATGGTCACACTTCTGAGCTTGGTTGTTGTGCAAAGGCAAAGCAGGGGTAGGGGAGAAAAATACCTCAAAAAGAATCTTCAATGGAACAAATAAAAACCGTTTTCTATTTTGTTTACAGGCCCCTGTGATGACCCCTCCAAGTCTGGTTTGTTTGCTCTTTGCACATTGGATGGTAAGGACCTGTAATTATATTTAAGATAGCATTTCTGTTAATAATTTATACACTGATTCAACAAAGTATATAGCTGTTATGCTATAACTGATTTTGCCTTTTTGAGATATGCTGTAACAAAGAAAATGTAATTTAAAGAAAAACATGTTTAATTATGAGATTGTTACAAGTTTAGGGTCTTGTGTTAGATATTCTCTTGGTTATAGCTATGCTAGTCACACCCATAAGCAGTCTGAGAGTCTTAGCTTTAGGGGTGTGCCCATAGTGCCCAATACTTAATTATGATAAGGTAATCCTGAGGCATAACAATAATAGCCCCTTGTGATCTGAACTGGATATTCGTGTCTTTCACACATATGCTTCTTAGTCAAATTGCAAAAATACTTGGTAAGAAGAGGTCATATAGTGTTTTATTTCACAACTCGTGAACATATTGAGCTGCATTTATGATCAGTCCCTCAGTTCAATCAGTACAACTTGTATTCATATAATTATACAAAGTAATGAACATGCTATGCTTCTCCACTTCAATGGTTTGTCTTACACGACTTAAACAAAAGAACTCCTAACTAGTCTCCTGCATACTGTATCTGGCCAAAGCCTGCCCTTGCAGCTTTCTGCTTAAAACCAGACTGACTTTGCATTTAGTTTTTGGAAGTTTATGCAATAGTATTTTTTTTATTATTCGTTCATGGGATGTGGGCGTCGCTGGCGAGGCCGGCATTTATTGCCCATCCCTAATTGCCCTTGAGAAGGTGGTGGTGAGCCGCCTTCTTGAACCGCTGCAGTCCGTGTGGTGACGGTTCTCCCACAGTGCTGTTAGGAAGGAAGTTCCAGGATTTTGACCCAGCGACGATGAAGGAACGGCGATATACTTCCAAATCGGGATGATGTGTGACTTGAAGGGGAACGTGCGGGTGGTGGTGTTCCCATGTGCCTGCTGCTCTTGTCCTTCTAGGTGGTAGAGGTCGCGGGTTTGGGAGGTGCTGTCGAAGAAGCCTTGGCGAGTTGCTGCAGTGCATCCTGTGGATGGTACACACTGCAGCCACTGTGCGCCAGTGGTGAAGGGAGTGAATGTTTAGGGTGGTGGATGGGGTACCAATCAAGCGGGCTGCTTTATCTTGGATGGTGTCGAGCGTCTTGAGTGTTGTTGGAGTTGCGCTCATCCACGCAAGTGGAGAGTATTCCATCACACTCCTGACTTGTGCCTTGTCGATGGTGGAAAGGCTTTGGGGAGTCGAGAGGTGAGTCACTCGCCGCAGAATACCCAGCCTCTGACCTGCTCTCGTAGCCACAGTATTTATATGGCTGGTCCAGTTAAGTTTCTGGTCAATGGTGACCCCCAGGATGTTGATGGTGGGGGATTCGGCTATGGTAATGCCGTTGAATGTCAAGGGGAGGTGGTTAGACTCTCTCGTGTTGGAGATGGTCATTGCCTGGCACTTGTCTGGCGTGAATGTTATTTGCCACTTATCGGCCCAATCCTGGATGTTGTCCAGGTCTTGCTGCATGCGGGCTCGGACTGCTTCGTTATTTGAGGGGTTGTGAATGGAACTGAGCACTGTGCAATCATCAGCGAACATCCCCATTTCTGACCTTATGATGGAGGGAAGGTCATTGATGAAGCAGCTAAAGATGGTTGGGCCTAGGACACTGCCTTGAGGAACTCCTGCAGCAATGCCCTGGGGCTGAGATGTTTGGCCCCCAACAACCACTACCATCTTCCTTTGTGCTTGGTATGACTCCAGCCACTGGAGAGTTTTCCCCCTGATTCCCATTGACTTCAATTTTACGAGGGCTCCTTGGTGTCACACTCGGTCAAATGCTGCCTTAATGTCAAGGGAAGTCACTCTCACTTCACCTCTGGAATTCAGCTCTTTTGTCCATGTTTGGACCAAGACTGTAATGAGGTCTGGAGCCGAGTGGTCCTGGCGGAACCCAAACTGAGCATCGGTGAGCAGGTTATTGGTGAGTAAGTGCCGCTTGATAGCACTGTCGACGACACCTTCCATCGCTTTGCTGATGATTGAGAGCAGACTGGTGGGACGGCAATTGGCCGGATTGGGATTTGTCCTGCTTTTTGTGGACAGGACATACCCGGGCAATTTTCCACATTGTCCGGTAGGTGCCAGTGTTGTACTGGAACAGTTTGGCTAGAGGCGCAGCTAGTTCTGGAGCATAAGTCTTCAGCACTACAGCTGGGATGTTGTTGGGGCCCATAGCCTTTGCTGTATCTAGTGCACTCAGCCGTTTCTTGATATCACGTGGAGTGAATCGAATTGGCTGAAGACTGGCTTCTGTGATGGTGGGGATATCGGGAGGCGGCCGAGATGGATCATCTACTCGGCACTTCTGGCTGAAGATGGTTGCAAACGCTTCAGCCTTGTCTTTTGCACTCACGTGCTGGACTCCGCCATCGTTGAGGATGGGGATGTTTGCATAGCCTCCTCCTCCTGTTCGTTGTTTAATTGTCCACCACCATTCACGACTGGATGTGGCAGGACTGCAGAGCTTTGATCTGATCCGTTGGTTGTGGAATCGCTTAGCTCTGTCTATAGCACGTTGCTTCTGCTGTTTAGCATGCATGTAGTCCTGAGTTGTAGCTTTACCAGGTTGGCACCTTATTTTTAGGTACGCCTGGTGCTGCTCCTAGCATGCTCTTCTACACTCCTCATTGAACCAGGGTTGATCCCCTGGCTTGTTGGTAATGGTAGAGTGAGGAATATGCCGGGCCATGAGGTTACAGATTGTGCTGGAATGCAATTCTGCTGCTGCTGATGGCCCACAGCACCTCATGGATGCCCAGTTTTGAGCTGCTAGATCTGTTCTGAATCTATCCCATTTAGCACGGTGGTAGTGCCACACAACACGTTGGATGGTGTCCTCAGTGCGAAGACGGGACTTCATCTCCACGAGGACCGTGCGTTGGTCACTCCTACCAATACTGTCATGGACAGATGCATTTGCGACAGGTAGATTGGTGAGGACGAGGTCAAGTAAGTTTTTCCCTCGTGTTGGTTCGCTCACCACCTGCCGCAGGCCCAGTCTAGCAGCTATGTCCTTCAGGACTCTGCCAGCTCGGTCAGTAGTGGTGCTACCGAGCCACTCTTGGTGATGGACATTGAAGTCCCCCACCCAGAGTACATTTTGTGCCCTTGCTACCCTCAGTGCTTCCTCCAAGTTGTGCTCAACATGGAGGAGGACTGATTCATCAGCTGAGGGAGGACGGTAGGTGGTAATCAGCAGGAGGTTTCCTTGCCTATGTTTGACCTGATGCCATGAGATTTCATGGGGTCTAGAGTCAATGTTGAGGACTCCCAGGGCCACTCCCTCCTGACTGTATATCATTGTATCGCCACCTCTGGTGGGTCTGTCCTGCCGGTGGGACAGGACATACCCAGGGATGGTGATGGAAGAGTCTGGGACGTTGGCTGAAAGGTATGATTCTGTGAGTATGGCTATGTCAGGCTGTTGCTTGACTAGTCTGTGGGACAGCTCTCCCAATTTTGGCACAAGTCCCCAGATATTAGTGAGGAGGACTTTGCAGGGTCGACTGGGCTTGGTTTGCCTTTGTCGTGTCCGGTGCCTAGTGGTCCGATGCCGGGTGGTCCGTCCGGTTTTATTATTATTATGACTTTTCGTAGCGAGATTTTACAACTGAGTGGCTTGCTGGGCCATTTCAGAGGGCAATTAAGAATCAACCACATTGCTGTGGGTCTGGAGTCACATGACCGGGTACGGCCGGCAGGTTTCCTTCCCTAAAGGACATTAGTGAACCAGATGGGTTTTTACGACAATCTGGTAGTTTCATGGCTGCTTTATTATTAGTCTTATTTTTAAAAGTCCTGTTTTCCTTTACATGTCACCCAAAGCCTGCTTGTGTAGCTGTTGGATAATTACGATTGTTAGAGCAGCAGGGTGAAGCTCCTTTCTTATGCAACACAGCAGGGTGCAGGCTTATTTTGACATCCTCCTCCTACTTCAATTAGCTATTTTGTTGAGCATTTCTTGGCTTCACACAGCACTTTTCTTTTATATGAACACTAATGTGGACTGCAATTAACTGCTCAATTTTAGTGTCTCAATTAATTCAATTGCCACTTTTTCTAGTCAGGAGCCAGTGGAACAATAATTACAGAGAGGATGACGATGCTCCTCTTAAATAGAAGAAAGGATTTTTGTGCATGTATGATTATCTGGGTGATGGGCAATGCTGTAAATGGAATACATCCAGTAATGTGTCCAGTAAATGTTGCTCTGTATTAAACATGGTTCAAGAGATTGGAAACAAAATGAAAGGACATGGACACTCCTCAAGTAATTTGAACATGACGTTCTGACCTCACCATGACTATACCCAGACACATGCATTCCAAGTGATTACTTCAATTCTTTTTATATCTCCAGTGTTTGAAGTCCTATGTCATAGAGTTCAAATGACAGCTTCCACTTCCTACGGTTTTGGTGATGTCAGGCAAGTGAATCCCAGCAGAGCACCCTGTCTGACACCCAGCATTGATGGTTATGAATCTGGCTGATTCCAGACCGATTCTGAAACTTTTAAAAACTATTAAGGAATTCTTATTAAATTAAATGTAGCTGGGTTTTAAACAACATCAAATATAGTTTGTGTGTGCAATACTAAAGTATGTCAAGAAGCAATATAAGGAGCAAGGACATTCTACTGAAAGCATATAGTTGTAGAGCTTCTTCTCTGAATAAAATGTCATTAGCTGATAAAGTCACTGGACCATGATTTAAAAAGCGAAAGTTATTCTTACTGTCACTTGATTGCTATTTGCTCATAGAGTACACTCCTAGCTTTAACTTAATTTGTAAATTATCTTCATTTCTAACATTTAAGGGCCTCTGTTCAAAATCCTGAAAAAAATTCTTCTTTACTCTGTTGTTTGTTAGTATAAACAGAGACATGAGAGGAGGAAATAAACCCTCTTCTCTGAGGGATTTTAAAAACTGTGGATATCAGTCAAGTTACAAGGGGATCCTACTTTGCTACTGAAAATGCCTGGTGGTTACAGAGCTCAAGGGAGGAGCTCTACAACTTTTTTTAATTAAAAAAAAAGCACTTTGAGTAATATTGACCAGTAACTGTTATTACCTTTCCCATGAATTAAATTATTTTCTAAATAGTATTGCAATATAGTGGAAAACAGACATTTTATTTCTTCCAGCTTATACACTGGCGGTGTGGTGGAAGTGGCTGTAAAAAGCCAACAGAGGTACAGGCCCTGATATTTATAGGGAGGGAGTGTGTTTGTGGTGGTGGGGGGTGGCGGGTGGCAGAAAGGCAGAGGTCCTGCGATATTTAATGGCAGGACCTCATCATTTTTTAATTCCGTTTCCTGCCCGGCAGCCGGCCAGATTGACAGGCTGGCAGGACATTAGGTGGGGGGGGGGTCGACAAAGATTGCAGGGCACAAGGTGGGGGGGTCGGCAAAGATCGCAGGACATGGGGGGTGTCAGCAAAGATCGCAGGGCATAAGGCTTAGGATTGTGGACTTGGAGGAAGTGGGGGCAGGGGTGAGTGGGGAGGGAGTCTGCCGATCGTGGCAGAAGGTTTGCTTGAGGGGCCAGGGGAAGGACTCCTGCTCCTCCTGGCTCACAAGCAGTGTTATAAAAAGCACTTACCTGCTAGATTCGGCTGTTCCCCTATCCAATTAACTGCCGGGTCTCCCGAGCAGTGGGAAACCCAGCCGGCCAATGTTAAATTTAAATTAGGTTCCCAACTGCACTATGGGAGCCTGATTTAAATATTATGAATTGTTTTGCTTCTCGAGAGCGGGACACAGACATGACGGGCAAACCACTGCCGTAAAAATGGTGGCAGACGCAGATGCGGCGGGATGGGATCTTGTTACGCAATTTTTAATTTTTAACCCTCTCCTGCCCGCCGGTTAAAATTCCCCCTGTAGTTTTTTCAATGTGTGAGCATGTGTCAGTAGTATAACTGGCACTGATATTGCTATCACTGTAACATGGCTAAATTAAAAAGTGTATTTTTGAAATAATCGTTTCCGTGTTTCAGGGCCTCTCATTTGCAATGCTTCCATCTCATTCCAGGATTCCCCCAATTCCCCCTTGCTACTTCTGATTAGAGTGCGCTCTTTATACATTAATATTAATACTGTCTTCTCTCTTTTTAAATATTGCGTAAGCTATTGGGTTGGGGAATGGCATTCTGCCAGAACATATCAGATCTTTGCCAGGTGATAGGAGCAGATCAACTTGAAAATGTTGAAAACTTGTGTACTTCAGCAAGATTGGGGAATCCCTGTAAAAGTAGCTTTGGGATGAGGGAAATCTCTGTTCCTCTAGTCTTTATCGACCAACAGGGGAATTTTTATTTGTTTAAAAAATTAATTGTCCTATAGTACAATGTTTAAAATGAATTCTCCACCCCTTAGGAACTTTTTTCTGTCCATATTTACATGCCCTGTTAATTGAAGACCTGACTAGGTGCATACCTAACTAGTTACACGTTTGGATATTGTAGGAAGGGACCCTCTTCCTAGATTTCAACTCTGATTCCGTAAGTGGAAGAACAGTCTCTAACCGCTCAGTGCCTCATCTTTTCAATGTTTTTCCACAGTGACGCAAAATAATATGAGGTTTTTTTCCTCTCTGTTAGTGTCTTGTTTTCAACTTTTGAAAATGCAGCTTTTTAACTGGCCATTTGGAGGTACTCAAGAGCAGCACTGGCTGATTTCTGTTCTAATTCTGCTTGACTCTGCGAAAGGAGTTGATGAGACTTTACTTAATAACTTTCGATCACAGTAGGCTAAAATCAAGAAATTGTACTGTGAGGAAACCTCTGAAAGAGACGCTGGGGCTGAAAATCTGCAGCCCGTCCTGTGTAGGAAAGATTTTTAATGTTGCATCAATCTCTTGTGGCATTATTGAGGTGAGTCGAAGGATACATTGGCCCCGAATTTCCTGGAATGGCACATTTGGTCCTGAATGCCATAAGTTAGACTGTTGTGTGCCCTAATTCTCCAGTGATGGATTTACACAATTTATTGGAGAGCTCATTAGAATACTCCACAGCAAGGATAGTGACAATTCAGAAGCACGCAGCCAATGGCCATTGACAAATATTTGCTATCAATTCTGATTTCGATCACTTAAACAGTACCACATTATTCATCCACTTTTTATTTTTGTAAAAGCGCGTATTCGACTTGTGAGTTTCATTTTGAGAAATTACCACAAATCTGTTAGTCAAGTTATTTACTTTGTTTTCTAAAGTTATTCCTGGCTGCAATATGCAGCTCGTGTAGCTGCAGATACCCGAGCCAATTCAAGGCTTCTAAATTGAAAATCATTTTCAAATGTTGGTGGGCAAATTCATTTCAAAGCATGCGATCCTGTGTTTTGCAGGGGAAATATATTTAAAGCACATTGCCAGATCGAAAGGAAGTAATTATTTAATTCATTTTTTACATATCTCTGCCTTTAAATTCAGAGCAGCTGCAGTTGCACGGTCACTAATAGTCATCTTAACTCAACAACAACAGCAACTTGCATTTATAAAACGCCTTTAACGTAGTAAATCATCCCAAGGCGCTCTACAGGAGCGTTATCAAACAAAATTTGACACCAAGCCTCATAAGGAGATATTAGGACAGATGACCAAAAGCTTGGTCGAAGTGGTAGGTTTTAAGGAGCGTCTTAAAGGAGGAGAGAAAGGCGGAGAGGTTTAGGAAGGGAATTCCTAGGGTCTAGGCAGCTGAAGGCACATACGCCAATAGTGAAGCGATTAAAATCTGGGTTGCGCAAGAGGCAAGAATTGGAGGAGCGCAGACACCGCGGAGGGTTGTAGGGCTGGAGGAGGTTACAGAGATAGGGAAGAGCAAGGCCATGGAGAGATTTGAAAGCAAGGATGAGAATTTTAAAATCAAGGCATTCCCAGACTGGGAGCCAATGTAGGTCACTGAGCACAGGGGTGATGGGTGAATGGTACTTGGTACGAGTTAGGATATGGACAGCAGAGTTTTGGATGAGCTCAAGTTTACAGAGGGTGGAAGATGGGCGGCCGGCCAGGACAGCAATGGAATAGTCGAGTCTAGAGGTAACAAAGGCATGGATGAGGGTTTCAGCAGCAGTTGAGTTGAGATAGGGGCAAAGACTCCATCCTTAAATAGGCCAAATTTTACATTTATTCCCTCAACAAAATATTTACTGATGCACTATTCCATTGATCTGGAATTAAATGTATTTATCAATATGAATTCCAAAAGAAACACTTATTTGGATCAATACTCCATGTTAAAATTAACAATTGACACCATTAACGGATCAGAGATCATTGAATCGATACAAACATCAGTTGGCTTTCAAAAATTCCATTCCATTTAACAGGGAACTTTACGGCCGGCTGGTATGTCTGAACGATAATTTTTGCATTAACTAAATAAATCAACAAAACTCAACAAAAGTACATATTTGTTTACGAGAAATCAATCTTGGAGCAATAAATCACACCCAGTGCCAGGTGACCAGCACCGTTTTGGTTCAGTCTAAGTGGCAGTGTCAATCAATCGGGTTAATCCCCCAAATTGGACATCGCCATTGATCTTATTTGAGCTATGAAAATGCAATTCTCAACTCAATGTTGCGGCGAGGTTTATTGCAAAGCTTCACAGAGGGTTCCAGCAAATTTTGGTGTGGCATAAGTAATGGATTGAGTCACTCACACCTTAATTTTCTGCAAATAGTAATGGTGTGCACCGTAGATATGCTATTACTATGGCACAAGTTTCCATCAAATTCCGGCCCATTGTTTTAGAACAACATTGTAACATGGTTACAATGAACAAATAATAATGGAGCTGAATGGATGGGCTGGAAGGTATCCCTGGAGTCCATAAATTAAGTAAATGATATCGGAGTCAATGAATTAATTAAAATAACACTGAAGCCAATGAATTAAGCAAATAATATTGGAACCAATGAATAAAATAAATAATATTGGGAGCATGGATAAAGTAGATATTGAGGCCAGGAATTAAATAAATAATATCATAGACCAGCAATTAAATGATATCAGGGCCATAGAAGTAAATGAACAACATTGGGTGATGAATTAAATGAGAACAGAATGCAAGAGTGATGTGACGTTCTGGAAGCCCCTGTCAACAGTGGCCCCCAAAGCTAAGGTGGCTGCTGCCTGAGCTTCCATGGCAGCTGTGAGAGCTGTCAGGGAGGCTCCATGATGGTGGGCACCACTGTTGTGTTAATGGAGTTGACCACTCCAAGGGGATTGTAGTACAAGAGTAAGGAAGTCTTAATATAATTGTACAGAGCTTTGGTGAGACCTCACCTGGAGTACTGCTTACAGTTTTGGTCTCCTTACCTAAGGAAGGATATACTTGCCTTAGAGGCAGTGCAGCGAAGGTTCACTAGATTAATTCCTGGGATAAGAGGGTTGTCCTATGAGGCAATGTTGAGTAGAATGGGCCTATATCCTCTGGAGTTTAGAAGAATGAGAGGTGACCTTATTGAAACATAAAAGATTCTGAGGGGGCTTGAAAGGGTAGAGGCTGAGAGATTGTTTCCCCTGGCTGGAGAGTCTAGAACATGAGGGCATAGTCGGAGGATAAGTGGTCGGCCATTGAAGACTGAGATGAGAAATTTCTTCACTGAGGGTTGTGAATCTTTGGAATTCTCTACCCCAGAGGGCTGTGGATGCTAAGTCACTGAGTATATTCAAGGCTGAGGTAGATAGATTTTTGGACTCTAGGAGAATCAAAGGATATGGGGATTGGGCAGGCAAGTGGAGTTGAGGTTGAAGATCAGCCATGATCTGACTGAATGGCGGTGCAGGCTCGAGGGGCCAAATGGCCTATTCCTGCTCCTATTTCTTATGTTCTTATATTCACTCAGTCCACGTTGACAGAATGGTCACCTTGCTCTGTGCAAAGCCTTTACACAATTTGGAGCTGAACTCCTCCATGCTCTGTGATATTATGCGCAAGTTCACTGGCAGGTTCTCAGTGCACCTAGCATTTCCCGGTGTATGCCCATTAGCTTTCTTCAATAGTCTTGGCCCTCAAAGTCAGCATCTGAGTCTTCTGCAGGAGAGTTAGTATGTTATCTCACCCTCCGGCAAGTTGGCACCTGTAGCATCCTATTCCCCTGCCCTAGGTCCTGCACTCTTGTGCCCGATGATTCACCACATGATGGCATGTCCTCTAGCCTAGCCTCTAAAATACACGTGGTGCCAGTATCTGAGCTGGTGTTTGCAAGGGCCAGATCGAATAACGCTGCATCTTCAAGAAGGCTGGCTGCTTCTTCCTCAAGTGGCAGAGACATCTCCACATCCAGCACCTGAAATGAATGAGTGGGACAAGGGTTAGTTTTTGTGTGTGAACGAAGAGCAGAGAGAGAGAGAAATGGCTGGTGAAAGCATTTGCGGTTTGTCATTCAGAATGTGTAGCGTAAGATAGAATTAAGAAGGGAAAAAGAGGATAAGGTGTGAAGAAACCCTATGCAACGTCTCCTCCAGCTTTGCCAGTCACCACGGCCATGACTCTGCCCTGGCCCATGATGGCCAGCATGCTTTCTTTAAGGGGGGAGAGGGTGTGCAGGTGGGCTTGGCCCCTTCCACTGGCTGCCTCCTGTCTGGAGTTATGTGCGACCTTGGGTGTATATTAGTGACAGTGTTGTGAGGTCTGAAGCAAATGTGCCTGTCATGGTCAAATAGTTGGTATGCAGTGTGCAAGATGTGAGGTGTGTTGAAGTGAGCGTTGTAATAGCGGTGAGTGTGTGAATATGATGAGAAGCAGGTGTAGTGAAGGTGCGGTGCAGTGATAGTAGGAAAGTGAAGGGAAGCAGGAGAGGGGAGTATTGTGAGTAGTGAGGCTAGAGGTGGTAGAGGTGTGAGCAGAGAGTAAGAGAACAGCGTTCTTACTTTAACAACTTTGGCGAGGTAATTGAACTACTTTCGGCATTGCAGCCATGTATTGGGAGCTAAGCTCCTGGCATTGACTTCCTCTGCGATGTCTTTCCACTGGCGGTGCCAGTTGTTGCCTGGAGGACTTTGTGCCCCCTGGGTGAGCAGGATCTCCCTCCTCCTGTCCACAGCCTGGACCAGTGTCTTTATCCAACATCCGAGAACCTGGGGGCATGATCTACAGGCCTGGCAGCCATTTCTTTGTTCAGAAGTGTTTTTTTCCTTTTGCAGCCAGAGTACATCTCCCCTTTAGGAGGACTTGACTATGTTTAAGTGGCATCAGAGATACCCGATTTCCGTTCCCCCTAACAGGCGAGCAGCCATTGAATAACACTGGTAGCACTGGCTGCATGCCTAGCTGATTATAATGAGGTCCCAGCATGAATTTAACCTGGGACTTGTGAACAGATGCATACAGTGCATGCCTCGCCCCCTGAACGCCCGTTTTTGGATGCAGTCAAATTTCTAGGCAGTTGTCCTTTTAACCAAATCATGTAATTTTCCAGGTATTACCTGCAATTGCCTTGTGATGTTTCATTTGAACTCCCAGTGACAAAATCAATAACCTTTCTACCTCCAAGTACAATATCTCATCAAGGGAGTAGAGATACGAAAAGAACACATTTGATTTGTTCCTATTAGTAAGCACACTGCTTCTATCAGTCAACTCTCATGGATGCATTGTGGTGAAATCATGAAGATGCCGCAACTCACTCACCCTACTGAAAGAAGTTGTGGAAAGGTTAAAATAAAAATCTCTCTCTCTCTCTCTCTATATATATATATATATATATATATATATATATAAAGATATATATAATCAATCTGGCACTAGCAGGAAAATAACAATCGAAATATTGATTTTAAGGTTGTGAGAATATTTCCTTTTCTCCTGTAGGTTTCCTGATTCCTCCTCTAAAGGTTTAATACATTTCTAATTGGAGTCCTGTTGATCAGGGAGACTGAGTAAAGTTCTATTTATTGCCTCTTTGCACAGGTACCCTGAAGCTGATGGATGGGTCAGATAAACTCCTGTGGTCTGTTCAAGTGGATCATCAGCTCTTTGCCTTGGAAAAGTTAGATGTAACAGTGAGTGTTACCATGGCAGTCACTGAAGATTCTGCATAACCCTGCTTCCAAACTGCTTTCTTTTATTATCTAACTATCACAAACTATTTCCTGTTTAGTTCTTCAAATCCTATTCATATAAATTGAGTTTGTTCTTAAGAATGACAACGCCCCTACAAACCTTAAGGATTGAGGCCTAGAAATTCGATGGTGCTAAATGGGTGCCTGAGCCTCCAGTATAGAGGGCAGAAAGCGCATGCTTGTTATGAGCCGGAGGTATGCCGCCCGCGATATTGATATAGGCAAAAAAAAGGTGTCAAGGGTCTGCGCCTGAAACAGGTGTTAGGCCCTTTGCTTATGCAGTATTGGTTTCCCCTGAGCGGCTTCAGGAAAACCAATATTGGGTGCACCTCGGGCTTGTCCATTCAGGCGCAGGGATTGTTCCCTGTGCCACCTGCATGCCTGTTCTTGGGTGCAAACAAATTTTTCCTCCTGGATCCCTATTTTAAAAAAAAATCATATCTTTACAAAGTTTTGGTGTTAAAGGAGGATTGTGTGTGTAGGGGCTCGTGCTTTAAGTACAAATTACTTCCCTCATCTCTATCATTTCACGTAGGAGATAATCTTCGTCTTTTCAATATTTTTCTCACATGGTGACTTTTGCAGCAGGGAGCCACTTTGATAGCATAGTTACAAGCACATGAAGGAGCAGCTTTATAGAGCTGTCTGAAAAAGTAATATCTTTCCAGCTTTCCTCCACAAATCAACACTTACTGAACATATATATATATTGCAGTGAACTGGTGCAGCATTTTGCAAACCAGCTTCACAATTTAAGGAAGTAGGATCCCAAGTTGATACTTGGAAACCTTATGATGTTACATACCAGGAAGCCTTCAAAGTGCCATCAAAGCACTGATTATTCAAAGAGATAGATAGATAAGGAACCACTGAAAGCAAAGATGCAGTAAGTATAAGAAAATAAGAAATAGGAGCAGGTGTAGGCCATACGGCCCCTCAAGCCTGTTCCGCCATTCAATCAGATCATGGCTGATCTTCAACCTCAACTCTACTTTCCTGCTCGATCCCCATTTCCCTTGATTCCCCTAGAGTCCAGAAATATAAGTATGAGAATGATAAGGGGTTGGGGAGTGGAGCGCCCAGGGATCCTAGGTTTTATAAATAGAGGTATAGGTAAGGACCTTATAAAGTCAGTTTTTATTGCTAATTTATTTTTAGTGTCATAAAATACAAGAAAATCAGTGGGGAAAATATTGAACTGCAAAAAACCCAGGTAAATTTGGAGAAAATCGGCAAAAAAAATCTGTTTTATTTAGAACTTCGCTGAAATCCAAAAAGACAAGAGACTTAGAAAAGGTACATTCAAGCTAAAATACAGCTCACAATTATTTACAAAGTTTACAGATTCCACTTTTATGGGTCTCACTGTCAGACTCTTGCTAGATAGTTTTTCTTAAATTTCTTCAAACTAAAAAAGCTGCAGCTACTTACCTGCCACTAATATAGTGGGATATTAAAAATTATTGGAGATTATGCTCTGATGAAATCCTGTGCTTGTGGAAAAATCGGTGAGAGAGGAGGATGGCGCAGTTGGAGTTGCTCTCATAAGAAAGCAGTTGCAGGGGCCTCAATGGACCATTTGGAGAATTCCAAGAGAGGCAGCTCTGGGCTTATTCAGGACGGATTCAAACTTGGGACAGCGGCAGGAGAGCAGGAAGACAGAAGAATAGTTTTGAGGATGGTAGAGATTGGGGGGCAAAGTATCCAAGAGGGAAGAAATGAAAGGAGTCATGACTGGGTGACGGGAAGGAGAGAAGGGAAGGAGAGAAGACAGGAGAGAAAGGCCCGCGAGTGGTCAAGAGAGAAAAAAAAGGGAGATAGAATAATTGGCTCAGGTCAAAACGGAAGCTAGATGGTGCATGAAAAGGGACAGGAGGGATTTCGGGTTACAGCAGCATGGCTAAGATTAGGAGAGATAGTTTCTGGACACGGAGGACAGGAAGCGGATAATATGGAAAAGTCCAAAGTTAAAGTCTAACGTCCAGTGGTGGGATGAAGACGGGGTGGAATCTTCATTGCATCAGTGACCTCGGTATAGCACATACAGCGCAAAATGGCCTAGAAATTTAATTGTGGTGAAAATGTGCGCTGGGGGGAGGGGGAAACGCGTGTGCGGACTACCCGCGCCAGTTGAGACCTATGTAACATGTAAAATCCAAAATCCAAAATGGCAATGTTGGTTGGCCAGGATAACGCTTTAAGCCACAATTATATAGGACAAGAAAAATAAGTACAAATTGGTGACGAGCAAGCTCAGCACTGGTGTCAGGAAGGACTTCTTCAGGAAAAGAGTGTTTAGTTCTTGGAATGGTCTCCTGGGTAGGTAGTGGAGTTACAAATTCTGGAATTATTCAAGAGGGAATTAGATGCTGTAGATGGGGGAGCTAGTAGGTTTCTATGAAAAGATGAGCTTGATGGGCCAAACTACCTCCCTTAATTGTACTTATCTTTGTGATTTTTTTTTAATATATCACTCCACAGAATAGTGGGACTCTGTTATTTAAGCTACTCTGAGTTCCTGATTTCAGTTGAACTGCTACGGGGAAGGGATGAACAGAAACCCTTGGGCATTTTCAAACAAGGAGAGAAAATTAAGGGAAACTCCAGCCCGACACAGGGGCTCTCGCCTACCTTCTGTAAACTGTCTTGAGTGGCCTAAGCAGAGGCCTGGTCGCAACTTACCTACCATTTCAGGTGCAGGATATGTATAGATGTCAGTGTAACCTGCCAGCAGACCTACATTTGGTCTAGGAAGATTAATGGCTTTGATAACCTGGCATGGGAGATAAAAGTGGTAGGGAGAGGCAGACTTTTAACATTTTCAATTTTTAAGAAAACAATACATGTATATATAAAACTTAATACTCAATAGAAAGGACAAAATAAAAAATTAACTTTCTTATCAAAACTTTTTTTTAAGCTAAACTATAACAAGGGAGAGCTGTGGGACAGGCTCACTCTATTTAATGGAGGTGTTGGTGAGGCAATATTTAAGATTAAAACCTGCTTGAGATTAATCTTCCTAGACCAAATGTGATTCTGCTGGCAGGTTACACTGATATCTGTGTTGTCAGTAGCTTGGAGGTGGGTGTCATTTTAAACCAACATTGATTTAACATTCACTAATTATCTAAAACGAACAGTGCTCCGGAGGTCATGTTTTGAATGATTTCAGGCCAGATCTTACCCCTGAAATGCAATATTTCTGTGGTTTATGAACAGACTGATGATATAGAGAGTAGGCACGCATGGCTGTTTTATGGTGTGTGTGTACTGAGACAAGTCTAATTGTGGTCTGCACTTTAGGGTGATGGACGAGAGGAAGTAGTGGCCTGCGCTTGGGATGGTCAAACCTACATCATCGATCAAAATAGGTCTGTTGTCCGATTTCAGTTTGACGAGAATGTCAGTGCATTTTGTGCTGGTAAGTGTCAGTATTAAGTATTTGTTAATTCTTAGATAGACTTCTGTCAAAGGGAAAGCCCAGAGCAAGACCAATTTGTAGAAACAAACCATTGTAATGAAGTACCATTGACTTTAATAAATTAAATTGCTAGAAACACTCAGCAGGTCAGTCAGCATCTGTGGAGAGAACAGACAAGTTAACATTTCAGGTGTGGACTCTTTGTGGAAAACACTTTGTTTTTCTTTCAGATTTCCAGCAACTGAAGTTGTTTAGCTTTTTGTTTATATCACTGACTTTAACTTCCTCTGACTGTTTTCTGCATTGTGCTGCGATGGTTTTTGTTCAAAAAGTAGATAGAGGTGACTATTAAGAGAGCTGGCAAGGACTAGATATTGAACTTAACATGGTGAGTAGCTGAATTAACATCTTCAGCGAACTGACTGGAAGGATTATCGGAACCCAACCGTTTTAAGAACATAATAACATGAGAAATAGAACAGGAGTAGGCCATAACGGCGCCTCGAGCCTGATCTGCCATTCAATAAGACTATGGCTGATCTTTGATCTTTGACCTCAACTCCACTTTCCCGACCTATCCCCATATCCCTTGATTCCCTTAGTGTCCAAAAAACTATCGATCTCGGTTTTGAATATACTCAACAACAGAGCATCCACAGCCCAATGGGGTAGAGAATTCCAAAGATTCACAACCCTCTGAGTGAAGTAATTTTTCCTCATCTTAGTCCTAAATGGCTGACCACTTATCTTGAAACTGTGACTCCTAGTACTAGACTCTCCAGCCAGGGGATATAGCCTCTCAGCATCTAACTTGTCAAGCCCTCTAAGAATTTTATACATTTCAATGAGATCACCTTTCATTCATCTAAACTCCTGAGAACATAGGCCCATTCTACTCAATCTCTCCTCATAGGACAACCCTCTCATCCCAGGAATTAATCTAGTGAACCTTCGTTGCAACCCCTCTAAGGCAATTACATCCTTCCTTAGGTAAGGAGACCAAAACTGTGCACAGTTCTCCAGATGTGGTCTCACCAGAGTCCTATATAATTGCAGCAAGACCTCCTTTCTCTTATACTCCAACCCCCTTGCAATAAAGGCTAACATACCATTTGCTTTCCTAATTGCTTGCTGTACCTGCATGTTGACTTTCTGTGATTCGTGTACAAGAACACCTAAATCCCTCTGAATACCAACATTTCAGTCTCTCCCCTTTTAAAAAATATTCTGCTTTTCTATTCTTCCTACCAAAGTGGATAATTTCACATTTCCCCACATTATACTCCATCTGCTACCTTCTCGCCCACTCACATAACCTGTCTATATCCCTTTGCAGCCTCTTTGTGTCCTCATCACAGCTAACTTTCCCAACTAGCGTTGTATTTTCCTACAGTAAATACAGTTTGGTGGACAATTGTTGTCATAGTAACAGGAAGTTACTATGCCACTATTTATCTAAGTTTGCTTAAAATCTTTGCTGTGCATGCTGGGAGTGTTAGGCCTGTGCTCATGAGTGCACTATAATTCTCACTTCTCATAACACAATTTACTGGGAAGGAAAAGAGGTTGTCCTTGTTTGGTTTTGAAAAATACACACAATATTTTACGTGTGTATATATATATATAAAATAGTGCCTTTAACATAGTAAAACATCCCAAGGTGCTTCACAGGAGCATTATCAAACAAAAAATTGACACTGAGCCACATAAGGAAATATTAGGATAAGTGACCAAAAGCTTGGTCAAAGAGGTAGGTTTTAAGGAGCATCTTAAAGAAGGAGAGAGAGGTAGAAAGGCGGAGAGGTTAAGGGAGGGAATTCCAGAGTTTAGGGCCTAGGCAGCTGAAGGCACGGCTGCCAATGGTGGCGCATTTAAAATCGGGGATGCAAGAGGCAAGAATTGGAGGAGCGAAGAGATCTCAGAGGGTTGTAGGGTTGGAGAAGATTACAGAGATAGGGAAGGGTGAGGCCATGGAGGGATTTGAAAACAAGGATGACAATTTTAAAATCGAGGCGTTGCCGGTCAGGGAGCCAGTGTAGATCAGCAAGCACAGGGTGATGGGTGAACAGGACTTGATGCAAGTTAGGATAAGGGCAGCAGAGTTTTGGATGAGCTCAAGTTTATGGAGGGTGGAAGATGGGAGGCCGGCCAAGAGAGTATTGGAATAGTCAAGTCTAGAGGTAACAAAGGCATGGATGAGGGTTTCAGCAACAGAGGAGCTGAGGCAGGGGGCGATGTTACGGAGGTGGAAGTAGGCAGTCTTGGTGTTGGAGCGGATATGTGGTCGGAAGCTCATCTCAGGGTCAAATAGGACACCACGGTAGCGAACAGCCTGGTTCAGCCTCAGACAGTGGCCAGGAAGAGGGATGGAGTAAGTGGCTAGGGAACGGAGTTTGTGGTGGGGTCCGAAGACAATGGCTTCGGTCTTCCCAATATTTATTTGGAGGAAATTTTTGTTCATCCAGTACTGGATGTCTGACAAGCTGTGTGACAAATCAGAGACACTGGAGGGGTCGAGAGAGGTGGTGGTGAGGTAGAGTTGGGTGTTGACAGCGTACATATAGAACCTGACTTATTTTCGGATGATTTCACCGAGGAGCAGCATGTAGATGAGAAATAGGAGGGGCCAAAGAATAGATTCTTGGGTTGACACCAGAGGTAATGGTGCGAGAGCGGGAAGAGAAGCCATAACAGGTGATTCTATGGCTATGACTGGATAGATATAATGGAACCAGGCGAGCGCTGTCCCACTCAGCTAGACAATGGAGGAGAGGTGTTGAAGGGGGATGGTGTGGTCAACCGTGTCAAAGGCTGCAGACAGGTCGAGAGGAGGGATAGTTTACCACATCACAAACACATTGGATGTCATTTGTGACTTTGATAAGGGCAGTTTCAGTATTGTGGCAGGGGCAGAAATCTGATTGGAAGGATTCAAACATGGAACTGCGGGAAAGATGGGCATGTATTTAGGAGGCGACAACACATTCAAGGACTTTGGAGAGGAAAGGGAGGTTGGAGATGGGGTGGTAGTATGCAAGATCAGATGAGTGAAGGGTGGGTTTTTTAAGGAGGGGAGTGATGACAGCAGATTTGAAGGGGAGGGGGACAGTACCTAAGGAGAGGGAACCGTTAACAATATCAGCTAACATGGGGGCCAGGAAGGGAAGTTGGATGGTCAGCAGTTTGGTGGGAATAGGGTCGAGGGAGCAGGAGGTGGGTCTCATGGTTAAGATGAGCTCGGAGAGGGCATGAGGAGAGAGAGGAGAGAAATTAGAGAAAGATGCAAGTTCAGGGCTAGGGCAAGGGGAACCTGATGGGAAGTTTGGTGGGCTAGGGGAACCTTAGGGGAAGTTTGGTGGGCTCGGGGAAGGGAGGGAAGCGGCAGCTGAACGGATGGTCTCATTCTTAGTGACAAAGAAGTCCACAAGCTCCTCACACTTATTGGAGTTGAGGGTGGAGGAGGCAGGGGCGAGGGGTTAAAGAAATTTGTTTGTAGTGAAGATGACAAGCCGGGGTTTATCTTTGCATTCCAGAATGATCCTGGAATAGTGAGCAGTTTTGGCAGAGGAGAGCAGGACTTGACATACACAGACAATATGTGAATTTTATGAATTTATGCCCTCAGTGCAGAGCCTCACTCACTGGGAGTACATATCAGGAATTCGGGCACACGTGCATATTCCTGACATGCACTACCCCCACCCCTTCCCTGGGAAAAACTCTGCACAAGGAGCATAGAATTATAAAATTACATATATT
This sequence comes from Heptranchias perlo, assembly GCF_035084215.1. Taxonomy (NCBI): domain Eukaryota; kingdom Metazoa; phylum Chordata; class Chondrichthyes; order Hexanchiformes; family Hexanchidae; genus Heptranchias; species Heptranchias perlo. The sequence goes on along the minus strand of NC_090342.1, from coordinate 33,519,987 downwards.
TGTATTTTTTGAACAATGACTACTGGTCAGTAGCGAATGGATTAGGGAATGAATGGAAAGCAAGGCACCAACAAAGGGAATAGAGGACCTGAAAGTACCTCAAAGAGGTCTCACAAGGTGTCAGCTGTCCTCAGGGGAAGCACTCGCCTCTGAGTCAGCAGGTTGTGGGTTCAAATCCCACTCCAGAGACTTTAGCACAAAATCTAGGCTGACACTCCAGTGCAGTACTGAAGGAATGCTGCACTATCGGAGGTGCCGACTTTTGGATGAGACGTTAAACCGAGGCCCCTCTGCCCTCTCAGGCAGACGTAAAATATCCCATGGCACTATTTTGAAAAAGAGCAGAGGATTTCTCCCCAATGTCCTGGCCAATATTTTTCCCTCAACCAAACATCACCAAAAACAGATTATTCGGTCATTATCACATTGCTGTCTGTGGGACCTTGCTGTGCACAAATTGGCAGCCGCGTACTTTACATTACAACAGTGACTACACTTCAAAAGTACTTCATTGGCTGTAAAACGCTTTGGGAAATCCTGAGGTCATGAAAGGCACTTTTTCTTTTTCTCTTTCTCTTATCTTTTCCTCCTTCTGCCTCAGAATAATTTTCTTTGCCAGGAGTTCTTTCTTTTCCCATGCAGGCAGAACTTACCTACACCCCGCAGCACTGCAGAAAGTGTTGTTTTTCCATTTGTAATAGAGTAGTGCCCCATATCGACAGTAGTTCGAGATGCTACCGAGTCTGGGTATATTCTGCTTGAATGGGAAGGGAATGACTGGTCATGTGCCAAGAAGCAAGTTTGTTAGACTTAACAGGGCCCTCACTTTCCATTTCTCACTGTCCCCTTTTCTGCCATATCCAGGCATGTATGCATGCAAAGATGGTCGAAATAGCCCCTGTCTGGTGTACGTTAGCTTCAACCACAAAATCTATGTGTACTGGAGGGTGGAGCTGGAGAGGATGGAATCCACCAATATCTTGAAGGTGCTGGAGACAGATGAGTTCCGGAACCTACTGCAAGGTACATCTGTGGGTGAGTGTTTCTGTGGTAGCCTTTGGCTTTGGTAGGAAGGACTATATTGCTTTGTTGTTGATAACACCATATTAAAACAGTGCAAAAAGAGTTGCTTCAGATCAGCCAAATGTCTGAATTTTCCTCTGTTTTATCTTCCACTTACCCTGTTATGTAAAGTATTTTATTTTCTATCCCTTAATGAAGCTCCACAATATGCATCATTCTGCAGCCAATGGCAACTTTCAGTACCTTTCAGAAGTGTGTATGAGTGAGTGGGATAGAGAGAGTGTGGCTCAGATTGCCATACTGTCTGTTACTTAAAAAAAAACTCCTACCTTGTAAAGTCCTGCACTCTAGGCTGCTCTCCATATGCTAAAAGAACAAACCCAGGACCCTAAAGGCAGACAGACATGAATGAGAATCCTTGCTTAATTATTTTTATTTTGTCTGTATTTGTCTCCCCCAAAATAGTTCTTTGCTTCTTCCCTTAAAAAATTGTTGGCCAGGGGCTGCAGTAACCTGAGACGTCGGCTGCTGATATACAGAGGCAGGAACGACTTTTGAACTAAAGTAACCTGGGTTCAGTTACTGGCCTCAACTGCCTGGAACCGGTTTGAATTAACCAAGTTTTGTGAAAGACCAAAGGAAATGTGATAAGACACAAGTCCTCCCCACCTGGTGTAAACTGCATGCCTATATCTAACCAGACGTATAAGCTATATGTATATGATCTAACGGCGTGAATAAAGTGAAGTGAGAGTTGAGAATTGACTCTTCTCCTCTGTGTACTAAGCCAGTAACCATAACCGGTGACCTCCGGTCAACAAAATGTTCTCTGTTTTTCCCTCCTCTTACCTTTTCTCTATTTCCTTTTCTCTCTTCCCTTCTATCTCTTCTTTCTGTTTCTCTCCCTCCACCTTTTTATTTCTCTTCTCCTCCTCCCTTCTCTCTTTCCATTCCTTCTGCTCCTCCCTTCTTTCTATATTTCCTCCCCCTTCCTCTCCTTTCTTGTTTGAAAGTCATGTCACACTGATACCACATGTAGTGCTAATATTTAGTTACTACTGTTGTTATTAACAACACAACAATATGAATTTATATAGCATCTCTAGCACAGAAAAGTCCCAAAGCACATACATATCTTTCTCACAGCATCATGATTGAATCTCTTCAATCAGGTTTCCAACCCTGCCAGGGCACTGAAATTGCCCTTATCAAAGTCACGAATGACATCTTCTGTGCCTCGGATCATGGTGCACTGCCCCTCCGTGTCCTTCTCGACCTCTGCAGCCTTTGCCGATCACACCATCTTCCTCCAGTGCCTTTCTTCCATAGGACTATCATCGCTTGGTTCCACTCTTCACTGTCCAATCATAGCCAGCAATTTACTTCTCTTCCTGCCCGCATAATGTTACCTCTGGAGTACCCTCCCAAGGCCTTGGCCTCTTCCTCTTCCTTGTCTACCTGCAGACCCTTGGCGACATCATCCGAAGATATGGGGTCAGATTCAACACGACACCCAGCTCTACCTTTCCACCATTTCTCTTGCCCCCTTAACTACCTCTGTGTTGTCATACTGCTTGTCTGATATCCAGTCCTTGATGAGCCGCTATTTCATCCAGTTAAACAATTTCAGCCCTTGCCACAAACTCTCTAATCTCGCCACCGATCCCAACCCACTCCCCAGCCACTGTCTCAGGTTGAACCAGACTGCGACTTCAGCATCCAATTCCTCCCCAAGCTGAGCTTCCAATCCCATATCCTCTCCATCACAAAAACCACCTACTTCCACCTCTATGGAACATTACCCACCTCCGCCCCTGCATCAGCTCATTTGCTACTGAAACCCTTATCTATGTCTTTGTTAGTCTCAACTGTTCCAATCCTCTCCTGCCCAGCCTCTTATCCTCCAATGTCTATAAACTTCAGCTCGTCCAAAACTCTGTTGCCTATATCCAATCCCACACCAATTCCCACTTACCCAACACCCCGTGCTTGCTGACCTACTTTGGCTTCTGGTCCTCCAATGCCTCAAATTTAAAATTCTGATCCTCGTGTTTAAATCTCTTCATGGACTCACTCCTCCCTATCTTTGTAACATTCTCCAGCCCTACAACCCTCCGAGAAATCGCCTCTCACATCTCCACTCTCTTGAGTTTCAGTCTACCGTCGTTGGTGAGTCCTCATCCCTGTGTCCTTGAGAATGATTTCACTTGCTTTGATTCCTAGGTAACAATGTTATAATGCACTTAGAATAATTAACAGAGAACCATATATTTTACTTCTATGCTGTTTCCTCCTTGTCTTCCAGAGGCAGCTGAACAATACTAACGAGAGACATTGTTTAGACTTTAAATGCCCCAAAAATGTATTCAAATCGTAAATGAATAACTGAACAATATCAGAAACATCTATGATTACAATAGTTATTAAGCTTTACTAGTTTCTTGTATAGTAGAAAATAATATAATGGTTCGCAACCCTAGTGCTAAAACTAGCTAATTTTTATCCTTCACTCACCAACTGCAGAAGTTGTCTGGTTTATATTTTCTTTGGAAGGTCCTCGTCAGACAGCCTTTCTTCAAAGACCCCAGATCAAACTCATTTGATTTGAAAAGCACATGCTAATAAATATCCCCAAAGAGACTAACAGGAGCCAATTAGTTACTTAATTAACTATCTGTTAAATCCAAAAAGCTGCCAGTCAGATACATATCTGAACAAATCACACAATATGTTTGCAAAAGCAAAATACTGCAGAGGGAGAAAGAGAGTCCCAAAATATGGCTCAAAGTGTTCACAAGCAATATCAGTGAGCAGGGTTCCTTTAACCATATACTTCCACCTTGATGAATAGATCTTGGTATACTACACCTTTTAAGCAGTGGTGCACATTCTCAAGGGAAGGTGGAAGTCCTGGAATTTAGGATGGGCAATGCCAACCTGTCATTTGAATATGGCTGCCACTGTGAAGATGGGCAATTCTTCAGCCCACCCTGAAACTAAACTAAATTTCTGTCAGGACACTTCTCCAGCTAAACCCCAGCATACATTGGTGCCCATCAGAAATTCCTGGCCATGCAGAGGTGCAAATCAGGACTTGCGCCTTACCCCAACCAGGAATTTCAGGACCCAAGTTTGTTTTTTTTTCTTTTTGGCATATTGTTGGCTAATTATTTGCATCCAAGTACCTATGTGCAATTAATGCAAATCGGGATCCTAGGACTGTTCTAGGTTGGAACTGGTCGGAATGATAGAGTCGAAGAGGCCCAGCAAACGTAAGTTTAAAATTATTTTTTGTGGGGCCCGGAGGGGCAGGAGTACTTCTCCAGGCCACATAAAAATAACCTGAGCTGCTGCCACCCTGGGATTCCCCCATCCCTCCCTCCATACTTACCCGTTAGGCGCCCTGATGCAAATGAGGCCGGGGCTTCAAAATCACAGCTGCCTCTTCTTTGCGGGCATGGGCGACTGGGAGGCAGGCTCAGCCAGGCGGTGCATAAAAGTTAAAGTTGACCCTTATGGCTTTTTTCAGATGCAAATAACATCTTTACAACAGTGGCAAAAAACTTTCATAAGAATTTTGCTGTGTCTTCCTTTTAAAAGATAGAGTTCAGCACAGAAAGGGCACAGGATCATAAAGAGGGCATGTATTTCTTTCAGGCAGTCTCTGGAGGTTTTATTAATTTTGTAGGATTGCAATGAAGTGATAGATTGCTGTCTAATCTAAAAATATTGACTGTGGGAACAAGACTGTTGTCACGCATTTACTTCTTGTAACTGGGAACCCAGATGTACCCACGGTTTGTTTTCCCTAGGAGCCCTTTAAATTATATTGTTACAGTGCAGCAGTGTTTGAGGGAGAAAGAAAATAACTCTTAAATTTGTCAAAAAGAACAAAATTACTAAATTTTCATGACAGCCAAACTGAACTAATATTCCTGTGGAAAATACTCTGATTATCAAATTGAAACCACCTTAAAGTGATGCAGAACATATCATCTAAGCCTGAAAGCTATCTTAGAAATGGCTTCTAAAGCAGCAGCCCAGCAAACTCCATGAACAAGTTGAATTACTACCTTCAAGGACAAGCAAGCTTCCTTTTGGAGCAGAGGAAACAAAGAAACAGAAAAAGGCTGTAAAAGAGACTGCAAGACTTGACCTTGACTGAACCCAGTCATTTCTAATTGGCCTTATCATTCCTCAGCTATTCTTTTACCTTTTGTTTGTTGATGAAATATTTTACTATTTCCATATGTTGCCTGCTAGTCTTTACATATCCTGTCTTAGCCATTCTAATCCCCCTTTTAGATTCCTCTTTACATTTTCTATATTCTGTTTTATTTTCTTTTAAGTTGTTAGCCTTACATTTGTCATATGCCTTTTATTTTAAATTTAATTTTCATTTGAGTTTCTCTAAGCATCCAAGGAACTCTAGCTTTTCTGCAGCCCCTTCACTTGTAGGAATATGTCTAGTTTGTAGCTTAAAACATCTCCTGTTTGAGCATCTCCTATTGTTTGTCCATAGTCTTATCTTCCAGTTTCTCTTTTCAATTTATCCTGGCTAATTCCCATTTTCTTTTGTTGAATTTGGCTCTTTTTTTCCCATTACAATGTTTTTTTTCCCCATTGAAATGCCTTTATCTTTATTCCCTCTTTTTGGTTTTTATATTGAAGCTTATTATGTCATGCACACTGTTTTCCCTACCCTTACATTACCTGCTTGCCCCAGTTCACTTCATCTAGTTCACCTAGGTTGAGCACTGCCTTTTTCCTTTCCCCCAATGTGGATGTACCAGAGCTGGGGTCTGTGTGATCAGCAATGCGGGCACTCATGAGATGGTCCAGCTTCTCCCCTCGTCTCTGGGATGCACTGATTCCTCCCCAACCTAAGGAAACTGAGTCCATCTTCTGTGCCCTTACCACCACCGAGCTGAGATCATCCAGTTCAGCAGAGACTGGGGTTTGAACCTTGGATTTTTCTCATCTATAGGATTCATCTTCTCACTGGATAAACTTGCTAAGCCATCGGAAAGCCTGATTCCCTCTTTTAAAGGGAGGTGAGAGAGAACTTGTTAATTAATTTCTTTTTCTAAGTTCCTAAGAGTTAAGGGCCCGGAATTTGCTCCAAAGGTAACGGAGAGCCGAACAGCGCTTACTGTTATTTAAGGGCAAATGGACAAGCAACTTCCGGCGAACGCGCATATGCAGTCAAACACACAAATCCGGAAGCTGCTCTATGAGATTCCCTGCTCATTTGATAGCTGTGCGGGAAGGACAGCCCGCTGGTGAAATGAATAGACCAGCGGGAAGTTGCTCTTCTGCCCAGCTGGAAACGAACCAATCTACACAGGAAAAAGGTATGCTGGGTTTTTTAGGTTTAAACTAACTTTTAGCGACATGGTAAGATTGCCAAACAACCTCTCTGGCACTGAAAATTAACTTTTTAAAAACGTGGAGTCTCATTCCTTCTGATTTTAATTGTTGTTGGAGATTTTTTTAAAAATTATTTTTATTTTTTAACTTTTTATTTCTGTTTCTTTTATCTTCAATATTTCTTACCCTCACTTTATTTTGCTTTCTCTAACTGATTTTACATTGAATTTACTGTTGTAGCTTGCACTTCCTGGTTCTGACTCTGCGCGGCTTGTCAAGGATGCTTCAATCTGGTTGAGGGGACAGAGCGATCCTTTCTCTGTTCACACAGCTCACAGATGCCTGGGAGAGGACGCTGCACTTTTTGCAGCTCACTATTAGAGGAAGTTCCCACACTAAAGCCCGTGTATCGTTTGTGCGCAAATTTAAATTTAATGATCGTCGGGCACCGTTCGTTCACCGCTCAGAGCAAATTCAGTATTAATTGATCCTGTTTACAGTGACGTTTGAATCTCTGCTTCTTATCTCCTTCTCATTCCAACTGCTTTCTGAATCATTTAAAAACACATTCCTTTGCTTGTTTAGATTTCCTGACTAAACATAATTTCCCACCTGAGAATGTAGATTATTGATCTGGACCCAGACTACTACCAGCGCTGCTCTTGAACGCCTGCCAGTGAACATGTAAGAGTGGCTTTGGTGTGGCTGATGTGTGTTTTTGCTTTGAAAGAAAGCATTCGCTCTGAGGAAACATTTGGACTACACTCACCAGCCTTCCTTAAATCAGAAGCTCAACCTGAAGAGAAATCACAGGTGTTAATACATGTCCTGCTTCTGTGTGGCATTGGTGTCACTGAACAATCTGAGCCGTTGGATTAATTCTCTCTCCATTTGAGGGCCAGGTGTATTCAGGTTGCATCCTATTCCTGTTTTTTTTTCAGGAAATGGATCACAATCTTGCCATGAACTTGTGGTATGAAATCTTTCAATGATGGTTTTCTGCACTGTCCTATTTCAGAGGTTTATCACAGACCCATTCTAACTTAATCATCACGGTTATTATGGCAGCAACACAATGCTGCTAGGACAGTTTGACATTGCTATAGTAACAGCAACATCCATTAAAGAGAATGCAGTGAGTCTGTTGGATACACTTAAGCCAATTTAGTATTTGGTGCATGTGTTATTTCACACATTTGAGACACAGTTTTACTCAAAGTAGGTAATGAAGCTCAGATGTGAGTCCTTTCACTCTCACTGATAAATAGCCTGTGAGCTGCTTGGGTTCAGCTTGCAGTGTGCAGCCTATTCCTGTCGGGTCACAACAAAATACTGCAGGATCGTTCCAGTTACAATCATGTAGCTAAAAGATGTGTACATTTCCATTTAAGTAAATTGCCTACCTTTTCACTGCAATCATATGGAATTCCTGTTTCACAGCACATAGTCTCATAATCCTGCCCAAGCATAACATTTAACAAACCTCCTCCCCACCAAAAAATGTCAAATCAAATCCAATCTTGTTTTCAGTGTTTGGTGCATTAAACACTTGTCAATCCAGTGCCACTTAATCTTCAAGTCAGTAGCATATGTTTATGTCTAACCTTTCACATATCTGTACCTCTTTGGGTTAATCAATTTTAGTTGATTATTCAGGCAGTATTATTTCCCACTAATCCACTGCAAGCTACATTCTGGTGTTCTTGTACCAAATATGACGTGGATTTAACTCGTCAGTAAGGGCATAATGAAAACATTCTTGTCGCCGTCCTCTGCTATGATTTAGCATCAAAAAAATTATTCAATTCTGTATTTTGAAGAATAATGAGTAAGTACAATGAAAATAATTTCACCTTGGGATTCAGAAAATAGTAAGTTGTTAGACATCTCTCCTGTGGCTTACAATGGCATCAAAAAGCTCGGTGGGATGATTTTCTTGTAATCATATCCATCTAACCATTACAGGAGTGTTATATCTGTATAACACTGTATGGTTACATGCTGTGATGTTATATCTCTGAAACATGGAATTCATTTCCCAGTAATACAGAACGTGGTAGTGTTACACCCAATAGCACACTCAATATATGATGTATAAAGGAGTAACAAATGGTGTATTATTTCTCCCTCTTCCTCAGTTGAAGCACTCTCTTCCCTGGGTCAGAAAAATTCAAACCTCATACCAGGGTTTGAACATATAGGGACCTACTTTTGTCTTCAGGTTTATGTCAGTTCAAATGGTTAAGACCTGCTGTAAATCCCTCCCAAAAAGTCAAGTACAAGGAGCACTCAGTTCTTTGGTGTAAATCAATTTGCACGATTATTCACAGAATCAAGTGCAGACTCCTAAGTTGAGGAAGTATACTAGTGGTGGAAGAGGACAGTTGTGTATAAGTCAAACTTCAAAAATATAGTGTGAGCTCAGAAAATCTTTCCTTTATAGTTTAATCTCAACAGATAGACATGATGAAAATAGCATGACAGCAGGAATTAATTAAGGGTGACTAAATAGGGAGTGCACAAAAGGCACATGCACAAGACTTTTAATGTATTATTTTTAAAATGCTGCATATTGGTAACAATGGTATTACACCTGTGGGTGGCATTGTGAGCATAACATTGCATAACATAAGAACATAAGAAATAGGAGCAGGAGTAAGCCATCCAGCCCCTCGAGCCTGCTCCTCCATTCATCAAGATCATGGCTGATCTTCTACCTCAACGCCATTTTCCTGCACCATCCCCATATCCCTTGATGCCTTTTAATATCTAGAAATCTATCGATCTTTGTTTTGAATCTACTCAATGACTAAGCCTCCACAGCCCTTTGGGGTAGAGAACGCCAAAGATTCACCACCCTCTGAGGGAAGAAATTTCTCCTCATCTCAGTCCTAAATGGCCTACCCTTTATTCTGAGACTGTGACCCCTCGCTCTAGATTCCCTAGCCAGGGGAAACATCCTCCTTGCATCTACCCTGTCGAGCCCTGTAAGAATTTTGTATGTTTCAATGAGATCACCTCTCAGTCTTCTAATATAGGTCTAGTCTACTCAATCCCTCCTCATACGACAATCCCACCATCCCAGCAATCAGTCTGGTGAACCTTTGTTGCACTCCTTCTATGGCAAGTATATCCTTTCTTAGGTAAGGAGACCAAAATTGTACACAGTACTCCAGGTGCAGTCTCACCAAGGCCCTATGTAATTGCAGTAAGACATCTTTACTCCTGTACTCAAATCCTTTTGTTATAAAGGCCAACATACCATTTGCCTTCCTAATTGCTTGCTGCACCTGCATGTTAGCTTTCAGTGACTCGTGTACAAGGACACCCAGGTCCCCAGTATCTTATCATTTAAAAAATACTGGTTTTCCTACCAAAGTGAATAACTTCACATTTTTCCACATTATTTTCCATCTGTCATGTTCTTGCCCACTCACTTAGCCTGTCTATATCCCCTTGAAGCCTCTTTGCATCCTCCTCACAACTCACATTCCCACCCAGTTTTGTGTCATCAGCAAACTTGGAAATATTCTATTTGATCCCCTCATCCAAATCATTGATATATATTGTGAATAGCTGGGGCCAAGCACTGATCCTTGCAGTACCCCACTAGTCACAGTCTGCCAACCTGAAAAAGATCCGTTTATTCCTACTCTCTGTTTTCTGTCTGTTAACCAATTCTCAATCCATGCCAGTATATTGCCCCCAATTCCATGTGCTCTAACTTTGTTCACCAACCTCCTGTGTGGGACTTTATTGAAAGCCTTCTGAAAATCCAAATACACCACATCCACTGGTTCCCCCTTATCTATTCTACTAGTTACATCCTCAAAGAACTCCAATAGGTTTGTCATACGTGATTTCCCTTTCATAAATCCATGTTGACTCTGCCAAATCCTATTATTATTTTCTAAGTGTCCTGTTATCACATCCTTCATAATAGATTCTAGCATTTTCCCCACTACTGATGTCAAGGACCAGGGTTCCTTGTTTTCTCTCTCCCTCCTTTCTTAAATAGTGGGGTTACAATTGCTACCCTCCAATCTGCAGGAACCATTCCAGAATCTATAGAATTTTGGAAGATGATAACCAATGCATCCACTATCTCTATAGCCACCTCTTTCACAACCTTGGGATGTAGATCATCAGGTCCTTGGGATTTATCAACTTTCAGTCCCATTAATTCGTCTAATACTATCTTACTAATACTAATTTCCTTCATTTCCTCATTCTCGCCAGACCTTTGGTTCTCTAGTATTTATGAGAAGTTTTTTGTGTCGTCTTCCATGAAGACCGACACAAAGGGGCTGATTTTTGGATGGTCGGGTGGGGGGGGAATCCCGGAGCAGGTCCGGAGCCCGGCTCCAACCCGCCCACTTCCGGGTTCCCCAGTGACGCGTTCGGGTGCGCACGCAGCTCCGGCATGCGGGACTCCCACCGGCAATTAAAGCCGGCGGGATGACAATTTAAATACTTCCTTACCTAGTTGAGGTCCTTGACAGACCTCATTGACAGGAGATTTTGGCAGGGGTGCAATTTTCATGGATCCTCAGCGTGTTTCCCGTGCTGTGGGAAACACTCCCTGTTGGAGCAGACGTGTTTCAGTCAGCAGCCAGTGGGAGATGCAAAGGATTTTTTGACAGTTGGGGGGGGGGAAACCTCATTTATTGCAGCAGGGCACTCTGTCACTTCAGACAAAGTTTTGGCTGCTACACCTTTGTCTTTCCACTCAAAATTATTAATTTATACCCTAAACTCTGCTGTGCAAACACATTAACCTAATTTGTGGACCCCCTCAAACTCACACGGTCAGGATGGGGGGGCGCCATGGCTGCATTCATCACTTCATCCGAGGACGAGCAACATCGCCAGCCACACCAGGCACGCCGTCCACCTCCGTCACGTGGAGCTCCACAACACAGTGCTGCGCCACAGTCACCTGCACAAAATAGTCATGCAACTACACATACACCCACTGTAGGGTGACCCAATGGGTGGCATCAAGTGTGGGAGAATAAAAAACATGACAAACCGTCAAACATCCTTGTGCATCCCCTTTGTGCTTACGAAACCTTTGCCTTACGCTTTCTACAACTCATACGTGATGCATCCCCTGTGGCTGCAGCAGAAGTAGTGGCAGGTTGGGTGAGGGTGACTGTGAAAGAGATGCATCAGAAGGTGAATATGAGACAGAGCCATGAGATTGTATGAGGATTGGGTTGAGTGGTAGTGGTGGGATGAGTACTGGGGAGGTGAGTAAGTGCAGGTAAGTCGAGGATGAGGTTTGAGTGGGTGTGAGGAGTGATTTGATGGAGTAGTGTTGGTAGTGCAGAAGGAGTTGTGGGATGGGGGCGGTGATGTGAAAGATGGAGTGTAGGAGAATGAGTAAGTGTATTCACTTTGACTGACCGAGTTAGGTCATTGAAGCGCTTCCTGCACTGTATCCAGGTGCGGGATATGTTGCTGGTGCTGCTGACCTCCTCTGCCACCTCGGGCCAGGCCTACTTGGTGGCAGAGGCAGGCCACTTCCTCCCGTCCGCCAGGTAGAAGATCTCTCTCCTCCTCCTCACCCCATCCAGTGAGACCTGGAGTGAGGCATCATTAAACCTGGGAGCAGCCTTTCCCCTGGGCTGCTCCATGCTGTAATTTTGGCTGTTTGCTGCAGGAGCAGCTTTGGAGGACCGCCCCTTTAAATAGGGCTCCTCCAGCTGACAGCCTGTGATGCGGGTGTGCAGTCCGCCCGCTGCGCAGGTTTCCAACGGGAAACCCGGAAGCCAAAGTAAGTGGCTTCAATTTACTCGCGATCGCATGGGGAACCCACTGATTTTACTGGGCGGGTTATCCACGCGCCCAGTCGACCCCCTGCTGCCAACCCGCCTCCCTGGTAATATCAGGGCCAAAGTATTTGTTTAATTTCTCTGCCATTTCCTTATTCCCCATTATAAATTCTCCCCTCTCTGTCTGTAAGGGACGCACATTTGCCTTCGCCAGTCTTTTCCTTTTTACATACCTATAGAAGCTTTTATAGTCTGTTTTTATGTTTCTCGCTAGTTTACTCTCATTCTATTTTCCCTTTCTTTATTACTTTCTTGGTCCTCCTTTTCTGAAATGCTCCCAATCCTTAGGCTTACTGCTTTTTCTGGCAACTTTTATATGTCTTTCTTTGATTTAATACTATCTTTAATTTCTCTTGTTAGTCACGGTTGGACCACTTTTTCTGTTGGGTTTTTGTGCCTTAAAGGAATATATATTTGTTGCAAATTATGTATTAATTCTTTAAATGCTAGCCATTGCCTGTCTACAGTCATACCTTTTAATGTAGTTCTCTAATCAACCATAGCCAACTTGCGCCTCATACCTTCGTAGTTTCCTTTGTTTAGATTTTAAGACCCTAGTTTCGGATTGAACTATATCACTTTCAAACTTAATGAAGAATTCTATCATGTTATGGTCACTCTCCCCTAAGGGCTCCTTTACAACAAGATTATTAATTAATCCTTTCTCATTGCACAATACTAGATCTAAAATAGCCTGTTCCCTAGTTGGTTCCTCAACATACTGATCTAGAAAACCATCTTGTATACATTCGTACACAGGAATTCATCCTCCACAGTATTAGTGCTAATTTGGTTTGCCCAATCTTTATGTAGATCAAAGTCTCCCATGATTACTGTATTACCCTTGTTACATGCACTTCTAATTTCCTGCTTTATACCATGCCCTACATTACCACTACTGTTTGATGGCCTATAAACAACTCCCACCAATGCTTTCTGCTCCTTGCTGTTTCTTAGCTCCACCCAAACTGATTCTACGTCATTGCATAAATGTTACTTGACAGGACCACCTAAAGCAGAAAAGAGAAACCCACTTTTGGAACCTCGGAAAAAATGTCTCTGTTTTTAAAAATAATCTCCAAGATCTTTGAACTAGAAAAGAATTTGAAAAACATGTTTTGGAATAAGCTGAAAAGTATTTGTGGCCATCCATGGCCAATCATGATGTCTCAAAAGACAGTGCAGTGAATGTATCACCAAAACAGGAAAAAAAAATGATCACTCTCCAGCTTTGGAAAAAAAAGTGCACTGGATTATACAAAGTCTGACTTGAAAGACATAAAAAATGCCAAATACACAATGATGAACTCATTGGTGGGGGGAGGAATCATTGCCCAATTTCTGCCTCATTGGGTGTTGGGTTCCAGAAACCTATTTGTGGCTTTACAGGGTGGGGTGGGTTTTGTGCAGATTTTAACCTTTGCAGCCAGGATTTTTTTTTAATTTGCAAGCTGCTTTGTTCTTTGGTCATTGATACAGTGGTCTTCCTGAAATGGCTGTTTTCCTGAACGAGTATGATAAGTAAATTAAAGAAATTATAAAAGAAATCACTCATCCTTATTTTTTTATCTATATGTATTTCAGATGCAAATAATATCAGTGCTGTCCAAGCTATGCTACACCAGACACTCTACTTTCCTGACCAGCTTGAGGACACAGCCACAAGGAGGATACATAGCACAAACTATGTTAAGTTGGAACTGTCTGATCAGCCTTAAGCTGTTTGGGAAAAAAAGCAAAGAACGTGAGTTTTTATTATCCAGGGTGGTGAGCTAACAGGACAGGCTCCACATCCCTTGACAAGTCACTATTCTGAGGCATCCTGAGACCTACTGGTAAACAATTAAAAACTATCTCTGAGCAACAGGAGAGAGTGTTTTGACTGTGCATCAAGTTAACTACACTTATTCCCCAGTCTAATCAACATACAATGGAGAATGGGCATTTAAAAGAATGTTTTAACATATTTTACAAAAATAAAATTAAATCCTGTATCCTATATGGTATAGCCATTATCAGTAATTTATATCAACACTTGTGGAGGAATACCAGGAGAAATATTCATATTTCCAGTGTTATACGTAGAATCATAAAAGTGAAGAAAATACTTGAGCATTTCATTTCCACATTTCCCCACCCCCCAACAATTTAGAACATTCTGCATGTGCCATGGATAGAGTATGTCCTAGCACAAAGTATATGAGAGGGAAAGGAGGCAAAGCTTGTCAAAGCAGATCACATGGGTCAACAAAGCACCAAGATGTATTAGAGGATGTAAAGCTCTCCTAGAGTGCTGAATGGACAACCAGACCAAGCTGGCTCAAGCTAAAAGTGGAGTGTAAAGGGATCCAGTCATGATAGTAAATTTGGCACTTAAGATGCCAAATCACTATGGAGTAGCAACATACAAACTGAACAGAAGGCTTAATTATATTGCTAGGTCAGTTTATTATAAGTTGCTAAATTACATTCAAGAAGGTGGCTCACCACCACCTTCTCAAGGGCAATTAGGGATGGGCAATAAATGCTGGCCTTGCCAGCGATGCCCACATCCCATGAGCAAATAAAAAAAAAAATGCTAAAACTGTGCAATTCCCTGATAAAACTTCACCTTGAGTACTGTGTCCAATTTAGGTCACCAAGACATAAAAGAAACAGTCAAATCATGGAGGCAGTCTGGAGAAGAGCCACAATGTTGATGTCTAGCATGAAAAGATTGAATTATGAGGAAAGACTGGAGAAACTGATGCCATTTAGCCTTGAAAGGAGGGTACTAAGAGGAGACCTGATAGAAAAATGTAAAAAATTAAATAACTTAGGTAAAGTTAAGCTAGAATATTACTTCAAGGTATGCCAGAATACTGGAACAAAGGAGCATAGGTTAAAAGTGGTAAAAGGAAATGTAGGACAGAAGACAAGAAGCACTGTTGTTGGCCAAAGGGCGATCAATAATTGAGTAGGGTAGTGGAGACAAAAACCTCAGATTCATTCAAGAGACAGATGATTTGAGGAGGTTAAAGCATGTTTTTCTTTATTCTCCATGGATGAGCTAAGATGGGCCTCTCTTCTGACCTTGTGATAGAAGGGGGACCCTCAACTTATTTTGAGTGTTTGTCCTATCTCCTTACACTGTGGATAATCCCTTACATTGAGGGACAATCAAGTGTTGAAAGTAGTAATTGAGAATCTAGAGGGTGCAGAAAATACTGTAGAGTGGGAATGAAAGGTGTGTGTGTAGGTTTAAAAAAGAAGTTGCCAGAATTGAGGCCTGCTGGAAAAAGATGGTATGTAACTCCAGAGGGATGATTTTCCAAATGCAGATGTGTGGAGAAAAGTCTCACTGGAAGTGCAGATTCAGAAAATTAACCCTCAGATGTTCTCAGACAATTCCCAGCAAAATTGTTCAGATGAATCTCCATCCAAACATTGCACTGTGCAACAGAACGCAGAAGAGGATGCTTATTGAAAAACTGACTGTCCCATAGTAGCAGGCCTGGAAGCTGCACATGAGATGAAGCTACATAGTTTGCAGATGGAAGACCGTAGCTAGTATTGTTATTGTGATGCCATTCAAGGTGGTCTGTAAGGGGTTTCTGAATGTCTCGCTCATACTTCTTTAATCACTTTGGAGTTGTTGTTAGACAACAGAGGATTGCCTTAAGTTAGGATATATTGCAGAAATGGGACCTGCGTAGATCAGGCTTCAATTTAATAAAAGATCATAAACCCATAAGCTCCGTGACAACACTCTTGAGAAGCTCTCGGTTTAATAGATTAAACCCTCTATGTTGAGTGCTGCAAAGCTAATGATCGTGGGCTGCTGTTATGCAGTGGAGCCGCATGAATAGAATATGTCCTGGCCATGCATGTGATATGATTATCATCAGAATAATGCCAAATGTGATAAAGGTGGTTAATTTAATGGCAGACATAATAATTTCCTTTCATTACTTTCTCACCCAAGTGATTAACCCATAGTGCTTTTCTTAAATGAAGGTTTACTAACTCGACGACTTCTACGAGGAATGGAGTCGGTGACTAGGGAACGGAGTTTGTGGTGGGACCTGAGAGTAATGGCCACAATATTTAGTTGGAGGAAAATTTTGCTCATCCAGTACTGGATGTTGGACAAGCAGTGTGACAAATCAGAGACAGTGGAGTGGTCGAGAGAGATGGCGGTGAGGTTGAGCTGGGTGTCGTCAGCGTACTTGTGGAACCTGACGTGTTTTCGGATGATGTCGCCAAGGGGCAGCATGTAGATGAGAAATAGAAGGGGGCCAAGAATAGCTCCTTGGGGGACTCCAGAGGTAACGGTGCGGGAGTGGGAAGAGAAGCTATTGCAGGTGATTCTCTGGCTATGTCTGGATAGAAAAGACTGGAACCAGGTGAGCGTAGTCCCACCCAGCTGGACGACAGAGGAGAGGTGTTGGAGGAGGGTGGTGTGGTCAACCGTATCAAAGGCTGCAGACAGGTTCAGAAGGATGAGGAGGGTTAGTTTACCAAAGTCACATAGGATGTCATTTGTGACTTTGATAAGGGCCTCTCTAAGGCCTTGACATTCTTCCTAAAGTACCCAGAATTGGCCACAATACTCCAGCTGGAGCCTAACCAGTGTCTCATAAAGGTTTAGAATAACTTCCTTGCTTTTGTACTCTATGCCTTTATTTATAAGAACATAAGAAATAGGAGCAGGAGTAGGCTAATCGGCCCTTCGAGCCTGCTCCGCCATTTAATAAGATCATGGCTGATCTGATCCTAACCTCAAATCTAAATTCATGTCCAGTTTCCTGCCCACTCCCCGTAACCCCTAATTCCCTTTACTTCTAGGAAACTGTCTATTTCTGCTTTGAATTTATTCAATGATGTAGCTTCCACAGCTTCCTGGGGCAGCAAATTCCACAGACCCACCACCCTCTGAGTGAAGAAGTTTCCCCTCATCTCAGTTTTGAAGGAGCAGCCCCTTATTCTAAGATTATGCCCCCTAGTTCTAGTTTCACCCAACCTTGGGAACATCCTCACCGCATCCACCCGATCAAGCCCCTTCACAATCTTATACGTTTCAATAAGGTCGCCTCTCATTCTTCTGAACTCCAATGAGTAGAGTCCCAATCTACTCAACCTCTCCTCATATGTCCGCCCCCTCATCCCCGGGATTAACCGAGTGAACCTTCTTTGTACTGCCTCGAGAGCAAGTATGTCTTTTCTTAAGTATGGACACCAAAACTGTATGCAGTATTCCAGGTGCGGTCTCACCAATACCTTATATAACTGCAGCAATACCTCCCTGTTTTTATATTCTATCCCCCTAGCAATAAACGCCAACATTCCGTTGGCCTTCTTGATCACCTGCTGCACCTGCATACTAACTTTGTGATTTTCTTGCACTAGGACCCCCAGATCCCTTTGTACTGCAGTACTTTCCAGTCTCTTGCCATCAAGAAAATAACTTGCTCTCTGGTTTTTCCTGCCAAAGTGCATAACCTCACATTTTCCAATATTGTATTTCATCTGCCAAATCTCCGCCCACTCACCCAGCCTGTCTATATCCCCCTGCAGGTTTTTTATGTCCTCCTCACTCTCTACTTTCCCTCCCATCTTTGTATCATCTGCAAACTTCGATATGTTGCATTCGGTCCCCTTATAAAACTAAGGATCCCGTAAGCTTTTTTAACAGCCTTTTTAGCTTGTCCTGCCACCTTCAAAGACTTATATACGTACACCCTAAGTCTCTCTGTTCCTGCACCCCCTTCAAAATTGAACCACTTAGTTTATATTGCCTCTCCTCATTCTTCCGACCAAAATGAATCACTTCACACTTCTCTGCGTTATAATGAGATATTTATTGTATAAATTAGTTTTGGATATTAAATAGTAATCATTTTTTTTTAGAAATGTAACTGAGCTGAAATCTCATTTCACAGTTTCCTTTAGTGTCTGCTTGTAAAATAATATTGGGAACAGACATTATACCTAAACATAGTTTTGGGGAAATTGCGATAGGTAGTTTTTTCAGGTGTTCTGAGTTAATCTTACAAAGCTTGAGATCTCCTGCATCTTTTGTCAGTATGGAGACATGTAAGATTGTGTGATGAACTGTTTCAGGCTATCTTTGGGTACCCCAAAACAGTTATGTCAGGCAAGTCCTTGTGATCTCCCCCAAAAAGCTGTTGAAAATTTCAAAACTGAGATTGATAGATTTTTGTTAGGCAAATGTATTAAAGGTTACGGAACCACGGCGGGTAGATGGAGTTAAGATACAAATCAGCCATGATCTAATTGAATGTTGGAACAGGCTCGAGGGGCTGAATGGCCTACTCCTGTTCCTATGCTCTTCCTTTTGTTCCTACGATGAGGATATTTGCCAGTAATTTTTGCGGGGGTTCTCAAGATCTCCTGCTGTAACTTCAGATCACTATAGAGCAGCAATAAAAAAAAGTGAACAGAATGCTTAATTATATTGCTACGCCAGTTTATTATAAGTCGGTAAATGTGATCAGTTTTGATCACCACGACATAAAGGAAACAGTCAAACCATGGAGGCGGCCCAGCGAAGAGCCACATGGATGATCTGTAGCTCAGTGGCAGTTTACACTGTTTCTTCGGGGTTTCCACCGATCTTCTGCCGCAGTTACATTTGGAAAAATTCAATCCCACAGTGTGCAATGTTAGCGGAGGAGTAAAGCAGAGGAACTATGTTTATGTTGTGTCAGAGCCATAAACACAGCATTATGTTGCAGATCTTGGTACATTAGAATTATCCTGATTTGTGTGTTGTTTTCTATTTCCAGATAGTTTTCACATGCCAATTATCATAGAAAGTTACGGCACAGAAGGAGGCCATTTGGCCCATCGTGTCCGTGCCGGCTGAAAAAGAGCTATCCAGCTTAATCCCACTTCCCAGCACTTGGTCCATAGCCTTGTAGGTTATAGCACTTCAAGTGCACACCCAAGTACTTTTTAAATGAGTTGAGGGTTTCTGCCTCTACCACCCTTTCAGGCAGTAAGATCCAGACCCCCACCATCCTCTGGGTGAAAAAATTTCTCCTCAGCTCCCCTCTAATCCTTCTACATATTGATCAAAATAACTGCGTTGCCAGGCTTTGCTTTTGTGGTTTTGTTCCATGAGTAATTTTGGAATTACTTGTTCTTTCAAGAATGCACTTCAAATAGAAAGTGTATCCAAACATTGGACCCGTCATCTTCTTTAAAATTTCTCTGTTTCTCTTTTATTTTTGGCGAGAGAGGAGAATTAAAATAATTATAAAACTGTTTGTTTCACAAAGACTGCGCATCGTTTTTAATTCATTCAAGAATTAATCCTTCAGAGATGTAGGCCTAGAAATTTGTTGATGCCGTGCCCATTTTACAGGCGTAAAACAGCTCCCTGAGCGCCCAATATGGCGGGAGGCATGCGCTTGCACATTCTGTGCCTGAAGTGCGCCGCCTGCCATAATGGTAAAGACTCCGGTATGGGAGTCCAGGGCCCACGCCTAAAATAAGCGTTAAGCCTTTTGCATATGCCAATAGGGGCTTAACACCTGTTTGAGGTCCCTTTTCTGAATTTGGGCGACCCTGAACACGGCCAGCTGCGTTCTGGATAACCAAGTCTACATGCAGCCTAGCAGCAGTCCTTAAAGGGACCACTGGTGGCTGTCACCAAAAAAGTAAGTTTTTAAAAAAAATCTGAACGTGGAGCCAGGATGTAAGGATTTAGAAATCGACATCTTTACTGCTTACTTTACCATCATGCCTTGGGTGGTTGAATTGACCTAGTTTAAACCCAAAAAGAACTGCTGATGACTGTTGAAACTTGCATGCTAGTCAAAAGTTAATCTCATCAGGAGGTCATTATCAGAACTGGTAAACAGATGGCCCCTGATCACATTAACCGTCTGGGCTGTGAGTGAGACATCTCCTGTTCTTCTGAGATACCGAATAGGAAACAAAGGTTAACTTGATCAGCAACCAAGTCAGAAAGCAAACAGTATACACACTGCCTGATAAGGGAAGACGAAACTGGCAAGGTGCTAATCACGAGCATTCAATGGTTTGGGGTTCGCTTGACTGAAAGGGGTATAAAAACGCACATGAAGAAGCATCCAGTGCAGAGATACTAGCAAAGGTCATCGAGCTGAGGAAAGGAATGTTATGCCCTCAGCCCAAGGACTGAACTGGTAATATGGTTAAGATCTCTGTGTATGCTTTTGCTTAGACATTAAGTGTCAAATGTTTGGTTTATTAATCAATAAAAATCACTGATAACCATATTGGTGTCAAGGCCGAATCTGTTTCACAGGAGGATCAAGAATTCTTCTCCTGGCTGCACTGCAGTGCCAAAGACCGTTGCTGGACCCCACGGCCCCCTCCTGATCCCCTCCTCCCCTCCCCCTCCCAGGGCTTACCTAAGTGCCGCTGCCGAGGAGGCAGCTGGCACAACTTTGTCCTCATGGAACCAGCAAGCTGCCTCTGGATGCCGGATTGGCATTCGCTGCTCGCTGGCAATATGCGGATGAAGTCCATTTTTGGGTTAGCCTCGGGCCTCCGAAAAACAGGCCAAAACGAATTCCCTCCCCATAATTTCCATCTGATAGTATTCAGGTTTTTATAAAAAGAATATTTAACTTGTTTTTATTCTGAAAGTGTATAATGAGGCATTCACTGGTAACTATTTCTGACTGCACATTCTAAAGGTGAAACAGATCCTTATTGTAAGGGAATAAGTATTCAGACAGCACAATTGGATTGTGCTTCTCAGGGCAATAATGTTCTGCGTTTTTAATTCAGGAACTGGCTTTAAATGTTATGCACACAGATGCAATAATATTTTATCTTCTTGTTTGATGATGACTCTTAATTGTCCTAAGTGAAGTGGATTCTGGCAGTCTCAAGTCACTCTCCTGTGAGCTTATAAAAGTGTGTGTGATATTGAATTATTTGCTGGAATTCTTGCCCATAGCATTTTTCAGCAGTATGACCCACATTTTTACTTTACAAATTCTGATTAAGTAACTATTCCAGTGTTTTCCAACTGCCTTTTTGATCGATCTTGATATTCCATTTACTTTGCTGCTTTACCACAAGAGACAGCTCGGAAGTCAGCAGCAAAATAAATGAAGTGATTCTCGTGCCATTGGATATGGTTCAAACCATCAAAGGGGATGGTGTTGAGCTATATCTCTATCAGCAACATAAATGCTTGCTGTCACACAGAGGGCCAAGTATTTTGGCCATGGCTGGCTAAGCTGTTGGACTGAACAGGCCTTCCCCAAGCATTTAGGTAGAAGCACTGACAATTTTATAACATGTGTGGATGCGAATCTTGCACAATATCCACTTAAATGTAGACCCACTGTGTTAGAAAAACTGCCCTGCATTATAAATGAGATGGTTTTTATAGCACTACAGTGCATTACAGGAGTATTTCCTGATTTAATTCTGTATGATACATGCTCTATAATTGTATTTCAAGTTTAGTCTTCATGTTACGGTGAATTTTCTGCAACTCTTGATATCCTAGTTTTGTTGGTCTTTAGTTCCTTATTAATTATTATACATTCTTGATCGGTACAAAATTACACAAATTAAATTAATTCCCCCCAGTATTAGGGGACTTAATCCTCATAGTAAGGAGAAAACGGTAACTAATCCTCAATGGGAATTTCAGAGCCTCACAACTTTCTGTTGCTCTTTGTTCTAAATCTCTTGCATTTAATCTTGTATCTATGGCCCCTCATTCTAGACCCATCAGCTTTGAAACAGTCTGCTTCTATTGACCTTGAACTATCCTTTCATAATTAAAAAAAATTCTATCACTATAATCTGTGTTGTTCAAATGAAAAAAATCAATTTTTCAAGTCTTCCTTTGTATTTGTATTTCCTCATACCGGGCAACATCCGAGTGAATCTGTGTTGTAAGGGAAATCGGACGGACACGGCCGAGGGTCCTGTCAACTACAGTGGAGGGGAATCTTCGGTTGAGGAAAAAGGAAGACATATCGGAAGCACTGGTGCGGAAGGTGGCATCATCAGGACAGATGCGATGGAGATGGGGAAACTGGGAGAAGGGAATAGAGTCCTTACAAGAAGCGGGATGGGAGGAAATGTAATCAAGGTAGCTGTGGGAGTTGGTGGGCTAATAATAGATATTGGTTGATAGCCTAGCCCCAGAAATGGAGATAGAGAAGTCAAGGAAGGGAAGAGTCGGAGATGGACCATGTGAAGGCGAGGGAAGGGTGGAAATTGGAAGCAATACCGTGTCCGTCCTATTTCCCTTCCCTCCCAGAACCATGATAGGGTCTCCCTTGTCCTCACCTTCCACCCCACCAGCCTCCACAGTCAACGTATCATCCTCCGCCATTTCCGCCACCTCCATCGCAATCCCACCACCAAACACATCTTCCCCTCCCCTCCCCTTTTAGCATTCCAAAGGGACCGCTCCCTCTGCGACACCCTGGTCCACACTCCAGTCACCCCCAACACCCGCTATCCTCCCCACGGCACTTTCTCGTGTGAGCGCAGGAAATGCAACACCTGCACCTTCACCTCCTCCCTTCCCACCATCCAGGGCCCCAAACACTCCTTCCAGGTGAAACAGCGGTTTACTTGTACTTCTTTCAATTTAGTATACTGTATCTGCTGCACTAAATGCGGTCTTCTCTACACTGGGGAGACCAAACTCAGACTGGGTGATCGCTTTGCTGAACACCTCCACTCTGCTGCAAGTGTGACCCTGACCTGCCGGTCGCTTGCCATTTTATTTCCTCTTCCCACTCCCACTCTGACCTCTCTGTCCTTGACCTCTTGCACTGTTCCAATGAAGCTCAACGTAAGTTTGAGGAACAGCACCTCATCTTTCGTTTAGGCACTTTACAACCTTCCGGACTCAACACTGATTTCAATAACTTCAGATCATAACCACTGCTCCCATTTTTTCGGTCAGCTAGTGCTGATAATGGTTCTGCTGCTGCCATTTACAGCTACTCCTGATAAATCTTATGTTTCTTGACCTATCCCATTACCATTTGCCTTACACCATCTTCCCTTTTGTCATTTAATCACTCATACCCTATCACAGATCTTCCCTTTTGTTCTTTCCTCCCCTCCCCTCACTCTTCCCCCACCGCCCCCCCCCCCCTTTCCCTGGCCCTAGGACATAAGAACATAAGAAATAGGAGCCAGGAGTAGGCCATCCGGCCCCTCGAGCCTGCTTTGCCATTCAAAAAGATCATTGTAAGGAATCTTACAACAGCAGTTATAGTCCAACAGTTTTATTTGAAAATCACAAGCTTTCGGAGGCTTTTCTCCACATCAAAAAGATCATGGCTGATCTTTTACCTCAATGCCATTTTCCTGAACTATCATAGGAATATAGGAACAGGAGTAGGCCATTCAGCCCCTCGTGCCTGCTCTGCCATTTGATAAGATCATGGCTGATCTGTGATCTAACTCCATATACCTGCCTTTGGCACATATCCCTTAATACCTTTGGTTGCCAAAAAGCTATCTATCTCAGAATTAAAGTTAGCAATTGAGCTAGTATCAATTGCCGTTTGCAGAAGAGAGTTCCAAACTTCTACCACCCTTTGTGTGTAGAAATGTTTTCTAATCTCACTCCTGAAAGGTCTGGCTCTAATTTTTAGACAGCGCCCCCTACTCCTAGAATCTCCAACTAGCGGAAATAGTTTTTCTCTTTATCCACCTATCCGTTCCCCTTAATATCTTATAAACTTCGATCAGGTCACCCCTTAACCTTCGAAACTCAAGAGAATACAACCCCAATTTGTGTAATCTCTCCTCGTAACTTAACCGTTGAAGCCCGGGTATCTTTCTAGTAAACCTACGCTGCACTCCCTCCAAGGCCAATGTGTCCTTCCGAAGGTGCGGTGCCCAGAACTGCTCTCAGTACTCCAGCTGCAGTCTAACCAGGGTTTTGTTTGGCTGCAGCATAACTTCTGCCCCCTTGTACCCTAGTCCTCTAGATATAAAGGCCAGCATTCCGTTAGCCTTCTTGATTCTTTTCTGCACCTGTTCATGACACTTCAATGATCTATGTACCTGAACCCCTAAGTCCCTTTGGACATCCACTGTTTTTAACTTTTTACCATTTAGAAAGTACCCTGTTCTATCCTTTTTTGATCCAAAGTGGATGACCTCATATTTGTCTACATTGAATTCCATTTGCCACAGTTTTGCCCATTCACCTAATCTATCAATATCACTTTGTAATTTTATGTTCTCATCTACACAGCTTACAATGCCACCAATTTTTGTGTCATCGGTAAACTTAGATATGAGACTTTCTATGCCTTCATCTAAGTCGTTAATAAATATTGTGAATAATTGAGGCCCCAAGACAGATCCCTGCAGGACTCCACTAGTCACATCCTGCCAATGTGAGTACCTACCCATTATCCCTACTCTCTGTCGCCTTTCGCTCAGCCAACTTCCTAACCAAGTCCGTACTTTTCCCTCGATTCCATGGGCTTCTATCTTAGCTAACAGTCTCTTATGTGGTACTTTTTCAAATGCCTTCTGGAAGTCCATATAAATAACATCCATTGACATTCCCCTGTCCACTACTTTAGTCACCTCTTCAAAAAATTCAATCAGATTTGTCAGGCACGACCTACCTTTCACAAACCCATGCTTGCTCTCTCTGATTAACTGAAAATTCTCGAGGTGATCAGTCACCCTATCCTTAATTATAGATTCCAGCATTTTCCTTACAACAGATGTTAGGCTAACTGGTCTATAATTCCCTGGTTTCCCTCTCTCTCCTTTCTTAAAAAGCAGAGTGACATGTACAATTTTCCAATCTAGAGGGACAGTTCCTGAATCGAGAGAACTTTGAAAGATTATAGTTAGGGCATCTGCAATGTGCTCACCTACTTCCTTTTAAAACCCTGGGATGGAAACCATCTGGTCCTGGGGATTTGTCACTCCTTAGTGCTATTATTTTCTTCATTACTGTTGTTTTACTTATGTTAATTTTATCGAGTCCCTGTCCCCGATTCAATATTAGTTTTCTTGGGATTTCTGGCATGCCATCCTCTTTTTCTACTGTAAATACTGACGCAAAGTAATTATTCAACAGGTCTGCCATTTCCCCATTGTCAATGATAATATCCCCACTTTCAGTTTTTAAGGGGCCAACACTGCTCCTGACCACCCTCTTTTTCCTAATATAACTATAAAAGTTCTTTGTGTTGGTTTTGATATCTCTTGCAAGTTTCTTTTCATACTCTCGTTTTGTAGCTCTTACTATCTGTTTTGCGACCCTTTGTTGATCTTTGTATCTTTCCCATCCGCCAGTATCTGTGCCATTTTTTGCCTTTTTGTATGCCCTTTCCTTATGTCTTATACTGTCCCTTACCTCTTTAGTTGTCCATGGCTGTTTTTTTTGGCAAGAAGAGTTCTTGCCCCTCAGGGGTATAAACCGATTCTGTATCACGTTAAATGTTTCTTTAAACATTTCCCACTGATCATCAGTCTTTTTACCCATTAACAGATTTGCCCAGTTTACTGTGGACAGTCTCTGTCTCATCCCATTGAAGTCGGCCTTACCCAAATCTAGAATCTTGCAGCTGATTCACTTTTTTCCCTTTCAAACACTACATTGAACTCGATCATGTTATGATCGCTATTGGTTAGATGTTCATGCACAGTTAAGCTGTTAACTAAATCTGATTCATTACTCATTATTAAATCTAGTATGGCTTGCCCCCTTGTTGCCTCTAGGACATACTGCTGTAGAAAACTATCCCGGACACACTCAAGAAATTCACTACCTTTCTGACAGTTGCTAGTCTGCTTTTCCCGATCTATGTAAAGGTTAAAGTCCCCCATTAAGACCACTATGCCTTTGTTACACGCTTGTCTAATCTCTGCATTTATACAATCTAGCACTTCAGAGCTGCTGCCAGGGGTCCTAGACATAACTCCCCACTATAATGTTGGATCCTTTCCTATTTCTCAATTCAACCCATATCACTTGATGCCTTTAATATCTGGAAATCTATCGATCTCTGTTTTGAATGTACTCAATGACTGAGCCTCCACAGCCCTCTGGGGTAGAGAATTCCAATGATTCACCACGCTGAGGGAAGAAATTTCTTCTCGTCTCAGTCCTAAATGGCTTACCCCTTATTTTGAGACTGTGACCCCTGGTTCTAGATTCCCCAGCCAGGGGAAACATCCTCCCTGCATCTACCCTGTCGAGCCTTGTAAGAATTTTGTATGTTTCAATGAGATCACCTCTCGCTCTTCTAAACTCTAGAGAATACAGGCCTAGTCTACTCCATCTCTCCTCATACGACAATCCCGCCATCCCAGGAATCAGTCTGATGAACCTTCGTTGCCCTCCCTCTGTGGCAAGTATATCCTTTCTTGGGTCAGGAGACAAAAATTATACACAATACTCCAGGTGCGCTCTCACCAAGGCCCTATATAATTGCAGTAAGACATCTTTACTCCTGTACTCAAATCCTCTTGTAATAAAGGCCACTGTACTTGCTTAAAAACTTTAACTCTTTTAACATCTTCCAGTTCTGATGAAAGGTCTTGAACCTGAAACGTTAACTCTGTTTCTTTCTCCACAGATGCTGCCTGACTTGCTGAGCTTCTCCAGCATTTTCTGTTTTTATTTATTCTATATATTAACTCCTGATTCCCTATGATTTTAATGGCTTAATTTAGATAGCAAACTTGACCTCAGCTGCCATATTGAAGGCTGTCTTGTAATATAGTCCCATTGTACAAAACATAATTGCACCAAGCCTGCAAGTTGCTCCTACAAATTAATCAGCGGGGAATTCCATTTTAAGCGATATTTTAGAATGCTTATAAGAATTGAGTTTTTTTTAAAAGAATGAGACTCCCACTTTTTATGGTATTTTCTCCCTTGCCCTTTTATAGATCTCCAGTGTTGTGTGCCTTCCAATACCACTCTTGAACTGGCTAATAGGAGACACCTGTGAGTGATTTGGGGTAATTTTCCTTTTCTCCTTATGGGCAACACCCTAGCACTTCCACTGGATGGCAAAGCTGAGATTGGAAACTCCGTGAAGGCACCTGAATGTAAGCCGACATTCTACTATTCCAAATCACAGGGCGTTGAGACTTCAATATACATAAATACCTTTGAACTAGGGAATATGTTTATTAAAACTGCACTTTAGAAGTAGATTTGTATAAATTGTGTAAAAGAAAACACAAACTTACTTCAATATGGCAGAAAAGTGGAGTTCATTCACTGCACGGTCAGGGCTTCATGTGCATAGGATCTCACCAAGCCTGAAACTAACCCCCACCACCAAAACAAAAACGAGTTTTGATAAGTAAGGCATACCCATGTCTGAGATATCTATAGATTTCAGTTAGGTTCTCTGGTGAATTTGCTATCCTGCATTCTTCTACTGGGTTCAGCTGTCTCTGACAGCATGTAGTCTTCAAGCTTTGACAAATTCCCATTTGGTAACTTCAACCATTGCCAGGAACTTAAATCCCAGTGGCCCCACTGACAGACATATATCCTGTAACCACCCATCCATCCTGTGAGTCCGTTTCTGTTCTCTGTCTGCTGCAGCATATGCCATAATTTTCAGATGTTTCACTGACCCATTTTAAAGCCAGTCTTCTAATCTAGCCTTTACATGTATTAATATACTGACTTTATTTTATAATTAATCAATGAACCCTCTGGCATACACTGATTCAGAAATAATTACTTAAAAGTATGACATTTAGCAGCCGAACTATGCAGTTTATTTTGACAAATATTGACCAGCATAGAAATATTTGTATCCATTAGAGAGTGATCAAAAACAACAACAATTTGCATTTATGTATCGGCGCCCAAAGTGATTCAAGAGAACTGTACAATGTTTGAAATTGTGTGTTCTTGGACTCATGATGCCCTGGGGGGAGAGGGATGCTGTTTCTAGAAGGCTCCAAGATTGAGTAAACAGCTCTCTCCCTCAGGCTACTCACATCTCAATGCTTATTCATCTGGCCATGAATGAACAGAGACTGAGAATACAATGTTTGCTTCCTCCTATTTTTTTTCAGGAACCAAACGAAAGCATTTACTGCACTATCTCTGAAGAGATCTCTTACAAATGTCTTTCCAAATTCTTTCAGACCTGTGCCCCATTTCCACACCCTAACAATGAGCTCTCTTTTCTATCAGCATAGCCATTGACTTGTCATTAGCAATGCTACATTAGATACCACATTGGTATATAAAAAAATGACTTACGAGAGTGACTGTTTTATCAGGACCAGTAAGATAATAGTCAATGCTGTAATCAGCAATTCCTTTTGGCAAATCAACTTATACCACCAGAGTGAGGAATAGGCAGAGCAAAAACAGTAATTTAGGCCATAATGTTTAAATATGTGTGTAGGACCCTCAGCCATTACAAATGATACTGCACAGAAATAACTGAAAGCTGAGGTGGCAAACCTGTCTGAAAATATTTATTTTCATCTGTTTTTAAAAAAAAATCTTGAGGTTCAGATGATTTGTTTTTCTTAATTATGCATTTTGACAATGAGAAACCAGGTTGGTTGGAGTAGAATCATGTGGTTGCTGCATTTGAAGCCATCATTCAGTGAACATATGAAGAAACTGTGGGGATCCTTGCCTACAGTGGAACAATTTCAGAAACCAGTCAGTGCTGATTTTTCGTTTCACTGGAGTTGTCAATGCTGAAGCCAGTGATGCTGATTTTATTCTGAGTTTATAGATGTAGTTGAAGAAAAAAAATGTCAGCTTCTATTAGTTTAATAGAGGCCTGTGGGCATTATCTTCAGTGGGATCCTGCAAGTCAACAGATCTTATTTAATATTCATTTAGGAGTTTACAGAACAGTAACTCAGCAAGTCTCCTAATCTTCAGACAAGATTAAGGAAAAAGAGAAACATTTTCAAGTGATCTTTCATTTTCTTCCACAAGTACAGTAGAATGGTCCTTTTCCATTTAATTTTATCCCTGCCCTCCTTAAAGCACTGACTCATATTAGGGTCTAGTGCTGGGTACTCTCCAGTATTTTGCCAAAGTAGGTACCTTAATTGGAGGGTCTAGACAGTGAGTAGTGGCAGGCCATCAACTATGCGGAACATCACGGCTGAGCTCAATCCTGTCTTGACCTGGCATCCAAATATGTATTTTACTGCAAGGATGACAAGATTGTGATCGGGAGTGACAATGTTAGCTGATTTTTTTTCTGCCCTAGCCCAGGGGCATAGAGACCAATTGTAGCACTCATAGTCCTGCCTCAGCTGAAATCAACTAACTCAGCACAGATTGGCACGTTCCCCTCCAAGTCACACACCATCCCAACTTGGAAATATATCGCCGTTCCTTCATTGTCGCTGGGTCAAAATCCTGGAACTCCCTTCCTAAAAGCACTGTGGGAGAACCGTCACCACACAGATTGCAGCGGTTCAAGAAGGCGGCTCACCACCACCTTCTCGAGGGCAATTAGGGATGGGCAATAAATGCTGGTCTCGCCAGCGACGCCCACATCCCGTGAACGAATTTTTAAAAAATTGAACCTGAGACATTAATAGTCTATATGACTCAGTCCCACACTGGACAGTGCTTTTACCAATTGAGCCATTGCACAATATAGCGAACCTTTTAACAGGTAATATTATAGTGAAATAATTGCTTGCTTATATGGCAGCAGATTTGTCTATTACACTGAAAATTTTACCCAGTGATCTGAGACATAAGGATAAATTAACTGATGCTGCACTTCCAGGAGCAAGCCATGTTTGAAGAGAGAATGGGACAGAGAATTGGTGCCACGTTGTTATAACCCCGCCTCCCTTCAAGAGTGGCTGCTGCTGAGATTGTTGAATTTACTCTATAGTGATAATCCGCTTATTATAAATGTACTAATGGTTTATGGTGATATTTAAATTGTAGTTTGTGTTCCAATATACTTACCATGTCATCTAATGGAATATTGGCCCTGTTAAATTCGTGTTTACTAATTTTTAATGAATAAATGAATTCAAACTGATGAAAACATCCATTCCCATTCACCTAACATATAACCGAATAGAATCATACTCTTGTTCTAATAAATTAGTACCTTAAATGCCAAATATATAGTGAAAATCTGAGTATTAATCATCCATTCTTTATAGCTGAGGAACAATATAATAGAACTGAGAACCCAAAGTGAAAGCCTAAATGTAGGACACCACTGGGGCGAAAAGAGTAGAGAGATAACAAGGTAAATCAAGAAGAAGTGATTAGCCGATGCCAAGTTTAGGTTTTCCAAACCCTATAGATTTTAGGAAGAAGGAAAAACTGACGGGATCCACAATTTTGACCTCCTGGAAAGGAATGAGTTGGAGTAGGAGACTGTGCAATAAGTCGTGATTTCAACAGAGGCTGGGAATTTCCTCGGAGGTGCTCCCGCTCCACTCACATAACTTCACTGATATTGCGGTGGAAACTCCATTTACAGCGAGGCTACAGTGGTGGAGCGGGAGCATCTCCGAGGAAATTCCCGCCCATAGTCTGTTTGGAACTTAGGAGGAAAGAGAAGAGAAAGTTCAAAGAAGCTATGACCATAGTAACATTGATAGTAGGAGAAAAGTCGTAATAGAGAGAGAGATTGGTGATCCCTCTCTCACCTGTATTCTGCAATCAATCAACAAGCTTTTTCTCATATCTCGTCCAGGACTGAGGACTAGAAGCTGTTAGGAGATGGACTAGGGCTTCATAGAATACCAAGAGTTGTTAAGAAAATAAGTGTTTGACACAAAAGAGAAAACCAAGCTTCTTGGAGGGAGACCTAGTAATGAAGGAAATGTAGGCATTCTACTTGAGATCAGAGGAAATTGCTAGGCCAAAATGTCAGTGGCCCAGAAATTGCTCGGAGCAGCGAACCAACAGTGTTTGTCGCTCCATAGATTTATACTAACCCACTAACTTACTGCGGTCTTTACTGGGTCCACTTCCTCTAATAGGAAGCAGAGAAGAGCCCAGCGTTAACTCCAGTGAAGCTAAGACCCATGGGAGAAGTGAGAGAATCGATCTCTCCCCTCAACTAATCAGATCGCAACATTTTTGACACGCTGCAAACGGTTTCTGCAAGCTTGGAATGCAAAATCCAGGAAGTGAAAGGTACAACACTAAAATCATTGTAAAAACAGTTATTGATAGTGGAAAAAAAAGGGTAAGAAATAATAGAATTAACTAAAAGAGACAGAAAGGAAAAGTCTTAAAAAAAACATTTTTTTAATGACCAAAAACTTCAAAATAAGGAGTAATGAGACTACACATTTTCAAAAGTTAATTTTTAGTTGTTCGGCAGTCATTAAGACTTACCGTGCTGTTAAAAGTTAGATTAGACCTGATATTTTTAAGCATACCTGTTGTGGCGATATTAGTTACTTTGCAGCTGGGCAGATGAGCAAGTTGGCACTGGTCCACTGTTTTCACTGATTCCAGCCGGCGATATACTTTTAATTCGAAGCTGTCATATCGCCAGCGAACTAGGAGGAGCAAGTTTCGGATTTTTGAGTTTCACTGCGCATGTGTGAAAGCCGGAACTTGCCCCTCGATTTCACCATTAACAATGGTGAGCACTGTTGAGCTCACTGTTCTTTTTCAAGCAATTTCTGAGCCAATAGATTAAAACAAGGGCTAAAGGTGGAGCTGTCAAATTTAAGATTTGGTAGCTTGTGGTTGGAGTTACAAGAGACAGGCAGATGAATTTAGAGACTTATAAGAGAGACATTTTTGTATCTGAATGTGTTTTCTTGGTCATTAGAACCAAGATGAAGCATCCAATGATAAAGCTTTTGAAATCTATTGTGCTGTAATGGAACAGTCAAAAATGCTCACTATAAAAGCATTTCGTTCAGCTCAGCCACAGTAAGCAGTCAGTGTCATGATCAATAACCTTTTTATGGAAAGAAAATCTTTAGCTTCAGATCACAGACTAAAGACCTCCACTGGACTAAAGACTCTATATGGCTGCAATCACACCTTAAGCGTAGTGTTGATAACATTAAAGTTGTAATGCAAGTCTGGAATCAGGGCCCAAGCCTCCTTGAAACAATATTACACCAATATTACCACTTAGTGTAAATACACCTTTTGCATCAGTATTAAGTATGCAGTGGTTTCAGATTGAGTTAAACATTTGCTGAAACTGAAATTGAACTTGTAATTTTCTATGATTTATCAGGCTGTCCGTTAACAATCAAACAGCCAGCTCTTGATGCAGGGAAGTTCCTGATTTTGGAATCCAAATGCAGTTAAAGCCCTATGAACATGAATTCAGTGCTCTAATGCCAGAATTAACAGGCTTCTTCCAGTTAATCTTTAGCCTTTTCCCTGCTTATTTTCCTTTTATTTGTTTTGATCCATTTCATATTAATTTGATCACGTCGATCCCTCCCTACAGCTAACAGTCATTGTTCCCTGTATATTACCCATGCATATCTCCTCAAACTGTTCAAAAGTGTTATTGCTGCTGGTTCTGGCTCTGACATTCTCACAGTGCCTGATTGCACTCTGTGCTGATAACATGCTGTATTTTCCAAAGATAAAAAAAACAGATGGTAGATTTTCCTGTTCTTGCACCTGAGGCTATTAGATTATCTAGGCAATTACAGGAAAATCAGGAAGGGAGGAGCACCACCTCAATCGAGCCCACCAAATTTTCCATCTTTAAATGGATGGATAAATCGAGCAATTTCCCTTCTGGACATGCACTCCTCCCCACCCGATTTTCCTGTATTCACTGCCACAGATGATCCAGTAGCCCCAGGCACAAGAATAGGAAAATCTGCCCCAATAAAGGAGGACTCAGTAGTATGGCACAGAGTGATGAGACATGGGTTTATGCCTGTGATTTCTCTATACGGAGCTCTCAATCTGAGTAAGTCACTTCCTCAGAGGGGCAAGGAGAAAGTATGAGTGAGTCAGTCTGATCCACTCTGCTGAGCAGCTGGTTGCTGAGCAATGTTGGCAGAGGTTCAGCAGCAGCTTGCTCGGGAGAAAAATAATTTGAAAATGCAAATTTAAGTTTAATAGAAATGAAAGTCGTAACTTGAAAATTAACTGTATACTTTGTACTATCGTGCAGCCTTTTTAGTAAACTGGACAAAAATTTGGCAAAAGAATAAGCAAGTAACAGACAATGAAAAACACAGTGCAGTGTTCTCACTAGAATGTGTGGTAGTAAAGGGACAATTGTTAGCTTATTGAAGCCTAAAAGGATTACCTACTGAGCTAATCCTTCTGTTCAAGTATTGCTGCATGCTTGTAGATGTTGCATAGTATCACTGGACCCAGTCAGATCCCACACTTTTGGTATTTGCATTTGGATATTGCATATTACATAGTCAGGGGTGTAGTTAGCAATTTGAATTTTCTACACCCACGACCCAATCCAATCCTCTCCCACAGTTCTGGGACTTGAGCACAAACACCAACATTGCACACATCACCATACATGCTGCTGCTTAGTCTCTGGATCAATGTGAAAACACAAACTGACGTCACCAGTATGAGACTCAGCTATGCTGTGAATTCCTCCAATTGATTTGCCCTGTCGAGACGATACTGAACAAATTTTAATGAAATTTTATGCCTACCTGCCCTATATTGCTGGTATTGATTGGATCCTACCTTTCTGATGTCTGTGCGCCAAATCCACACAGTCTAGCCAGTGTTATTGGATCCCACCTGACCAATATCTGTTGTAAGTTCATTTCTATGTATGCAGGTGGGTTTTGTTCAGTTGAAAAAATAGAAGCCCAGTTACACTCTGCTGTTTGAAGAACGCCAGTTTATTCTGAATGATACAGTGAACACCAGAATAACAAGGTAATGTACGATACTGTTGGGAACACACTGGTCAACAAACATAATTAGCTGATGCGTGCATAATGCTGAAATGTCTACCCTGGAAGAATGCAAAGTGCAGTAGAACATTCCGGAGCGAGTAACACTGATCCTGTATAGTATCGCAAAATAAAAAACACCTGAGCCAGAACGAAATTCCATGCAGTGCCTCCAAAGTCAAGTGACAAGACTGTTGACTTTACACCATCTGAATGGTTTTGACTTTTCCAATCTCAATGCTTACTATTATAGAACAAATCAATTTAATAAGTAGCAAATAGTTTGGACTTAATTTTCCCCCCACAAGTCAAATCCATCAATGTGCTTTTTTGATTCTAGTTTTTTTCTTTGCTCTCTAATGTGTATTGTACAAAAGAAACGAAGACTATAGAGGAAGTGGGAAGTGCTTTGTTAATATATTTTTGCCGCAAAATGTTTGGCCATTTAAATGCTTTAGACAGAGAAGCTCTGAGGGAGTTATTGATGGGTTTTGATAATGACTAAAGTGGCAGCTCACTGCGATTCAACAGCTACATGTAATACATGAATTGGGGTTGCACTTTGAAATCACACCACCCCATTTATAGGGAACATGACAAACTTGAACATTTGCCCTCTTCTCCAGATTAAATGGTTTATAAATAATGTATATAAAATAATGTTCAGGCTAACAATGCACATAGCTATTACAGTCTACACTACGAACATGTATATTTTTCTTTGAGCATTTCAAGTTCCACATGCTGTTTGAGTCAATGCTAATAATAATCTTTAAAATTCTGGTTCCCACGATTGCCACCAAAGCACTATGCTAGAAGGTGATGGGTCATAGGTCTGTGTCTGTAATTTACCCTCTTCCCCCACTTGAACTTCTTACATATGACAGCACAGGGGAGACACTTTATCCACAAGGAGGGAGGGAATCACCCAGAAGTCAAGCAGTTGTACAGCTCCTAACAGCTGAATTAAGCGTGCCAGGCTTGAACATCATGTTTTCCAGGGAGGCTTAAGTGGCAGCGGCAAAAAGAAATACAAGAACAAAAACGTAGATTTTCTTTTTTAAAAAAGTATTCTATATTCTGTCGCCAGCAGCTCTAGAATGCAGTAATTCAGAAGGAATTTCCTTGTCCTCATTTTTTAATGGTTGTCACCTTCTGAAATGGTGAAAAGATGGACAAAGGCCATAAGATTTTGAACTGTTTTTCTTTTGGGTAAAGTGAGACACTATGTTGCACTGAAATGTTTGCTGAAATGTGGAAAAAGTTTCACTAAAGTGACATATGAAAATACCAAGTGCCTTCCGTATATTTAGGGATGCTTCTTTTTGTTGCCTTCTCTCTTCAGCTGTGCAGATTAAAGACAGTAAAATTCTGCCTAAAACTGACTGGAACAATAAAAGCAAATTTTCCTCATCCTTGAGCAGCACCGGGGGAAATTCTGCTGCTTTTCATACTTTCTCCTTGCTACTTTTGACTATGTAGAAGTGGTTTAGAGTGGCAAGGCTGATTTTTAGAAACAGAAAGTGCAAATATGATGAATTAGATATTAGCTAAATGCTGGAAAAATTATGGCTTTTGACTTTAGTCATTATTTTTAATCAGCAAGTCCTCACACGTGCTGATCTTGGGTATGGGGCAGGTCTTCTGGCCTGTGCATATATCTCGCAATATACTGCAGTAGTGCTCACACTAATGCAGTGGGAGAAGAGGAGCTTGGTGTGGCGCAGTGTGTTTATTGACACCTCCCCTTTAACTGGTTTAATTATTGAAAATGATCTGCATTTGACTTCCTCAAAAGAAAAAGTAGAACACAGTATTTTATTTGCCCATTAGATTGATTTTTAAAAATGGCCACTTAATTTCTGGTTAAAACATTCAACCAGTAACTAACCTCAGTTTGAACTCCCCAACTCTGCTGATTTAAAAAAAAGAGGCAGGGGGCAACCCTGTGCTTTTCCACACTGGTATGGTGCAGAAATCTTGTGCTGCATTTGATAGGAGAAAGTATAGTACGGTATAATTTCAGTGTGCTACTGTTAGCTATAAAACTAATATTGTGCCAGCACTACT
This sequence comes from Heptranchias perlo, assembly GCF_035084215.1. Classification (NCBI taxonomy): domain Eukaryota; kingdom Metazoa; phylum Chordata; class Chondrichthyes; order Hexanchiformes; family Hexanchidae; genus Heptranchias; species Heptranchias perlo. Next base: position 33,483,811 of record NC_090342.1, on the reverse strand, counting down.
GCTTAATGGTGATGTACCACTAATAAAATGTTATCCCACAGTTTAAAGAGCTTAGTGCCTAGTGTCTACAAAGGAGACATGACACTGAAACCCAGTTTAGGTGAGAACTCAATGCACATTGAGGATATTAGGTGATTGCTTTTTTATACTGCCCCATTAAACACTTCTAGCTCAGGTACAGCACGCATTTAATGCAGGAAAAGTACTGACTCGCTATCCAATCAAGCACTCCCAGGTCAAGATCAACATGGATTAAATGCAGAGTACAGCTACCTCTGCACTACTGATGTAGTGTGCCTTATGCTTAGCTGAAGAATTCAGGACTTCTTAGGCTGCTTATCAACAATGACTTTTGTAAACTATGAACCTCTTACCCATTGAACCATTTACAATGTTCTTGTATCTAAGTTCAAATACTTCATTATAAAAACCATTAGCTTTCATGAAAGATTGTTCATGTGTGAGAGATGTCTGATAAATGCTAAGCACAATGACTGTGCTGAACTTTGAAACCATGGGGATAAAAATTCCACTCAATTAAAACTAATAGAAGGAAAACAAGAGGGCTGAGAGTGCGCAATTTTTGAACATGTGCTACTGGCCGGGATTCTTTTACCCCATGTTGTTCTGGAGTCAGAGTGATGGATGTAAGGGTGTGTATGTGGATGATATTTTCTTTATAATAGGGGAAAATGGAAGAAGGTTGGGTCTGTTGGAATGCCATGCAATAAGGGTTATTGGCAAAGGATTTGGCCATTTGAATTCTAAAGAGAATGAATGGGGCCAGGTTTGGTCCACTGGAATTCTAAACCACGTGAGTGAATTGAAAAGGATTCAGTTCACTGGAATTACGTACAATGGTAGTGAATGGAGAAGGATTTATTTGTTGGAGCTCTATTTATGTGAAGCTGACTGCAGCTTAAGGTGATAGAAACTGAAAATTTCCATCTGTCTGTTGATCATTGATCTGAGGCAAAAACATTTTGACTATTGACCTACTGGATAATGCTGTGAGGCTGGAAACCACATACAGCATCTCTCAAGTTTTTGACAGGCCGCAGCTGTTGCAGTGCCTACTTAAGAGATGATGAACCAAAAGCAAAATACTGCGGATGCTGGAAATCTGAAATAAAAACAGAAAATGCCGGAGAAGCTCAGTAAGAGTTGCTGAGCTTCTCCAGCATTTTCTGTTTTTATATAAGAGGTGATGTTGTAGCTAAGCATTGGAAGTTTCTTTTGTTTAAAGTAGAAAATTTTATGAGAATCTTTTTCTCTATACTTTTTAAATTAAAGTTTAATTGATGCAAATCTGTGTAGAATAGAAATATCAGCTTCAGTTCAAAAATATATCCAGATTTGCCTTTGACTATTTCTGTTACAGGAATTGCTTCCGTCAGGAACTTTCTGCTTGTTGTTACATCAACACCTCTCAACAAGATCAGATAGTAGTAATGGTTTATTCCACAAAAACCCTGGTGGGCTGTTTATTTTTTGGTACCAATAGCACTACTAGACTGAGCAACCAAAAACAGCCATAAGAGGAAGTAACCTTTCAGATGACCTACTGTTAGAATTTAGTTTTAGATGCCCATTGCTGAAACTATTTTATAAAAAGCAAATGTGTTTTTTTCATGCCACAGTACACAAGACTGGGAGCAGCAATAAAGACAACAGAATGAACCGGTCGAGTATTCCCAACACCATTTAAAAACTTAGAGTGGAACAATCTTTTGGTGATTTGGGACAGTGGTGGTAGGAGAGGAGAGAAGGTTACATAATTGTCCTCCCCTCATCTCAGCCAGCTTACTTCTGCAGGAAGACAAGCCAAAGATTACAGCACAGTCACAAAGGGTCAGAAAAAGAAACCCAGTAACCTCATGGTGTCAATCTGTCATGTAAGCCTTTTTGTTCCTTCAAAACACCGGATTCAAGTGACCTTTTCACTCTTTCTCTTCCTCATTATCATTTTCCTCCTCCTCTTCTGGCTGAGTTAGGAATGGTAGTTGTGTTTCCGACTTTCCCAGCAACAGTGCTCCCCTTTCCAAGTCAATCACACACTGCGGGTAACAAATAACAATATCATTTTCCATGGAAAGTGATAAATATAGTGAAGATGCCTGCAACTGAGCTATTGATTTGCCACTTATAATGGTGAGAGCATGTTTCAAAGCAGTAAGTCAACAAATTGCCAGAGCAAATGTCAACAACAACTTGCATTATGTACCACCTTTAACACAGTAAAATACCCCAAGGTGCTTCATAGAGGTGAAAATGGACAATGACCAATGGTAGGAGAACAATTAGAAGAGGCAACTGGAGGCTTTGTGAGAGGTCAGTTTTGAGGAGGTTTTTGAAGAAAGGGAAAGTGGTGGCAAGATGGAGGGGTTTATGGAGACCATTCTAGAACATAGACCAAGATGGCTATAAGTTCTCCCATCAAAGTCAGAGAAAGTTGAAGCAAAGGCGGCCAGAATTGGAAAAATGGAGGGTACATGTTGGTGCGTGAGGTTGTAGTGGTAAGGAGGAACAGGATCGTGGCAGGATCTGTAAACAAGGACAAGTATTTTGAATTCAACATTTTGGAGGAACGAGAAGTCAGTGGAGGTTGGCAAGGATGGTATTTGGAGAGCAGAACTTAGTGCGGGATAGGTTGCAGATGGCAGGGTTTTGAACATGGAGTTTATGTTGTCAGCTTAATTCAGTTGGTAGCATTCTTGCCTCTGAGTAGATTGTGGGTTCAAGTCCCACACTATTACTGAGAGAGTGCTGCAGTGTTGGAGGTGAACTTCTTTCGCATGAAATGTCAAATCAAGGCCCCATCTGTCTGTTCAAGTGGACATAAAAGATCGCATGGCATTGTGAAAAGTAGGGCGGGGTGTTGTCCCATTATGCTAGCAACAGTTCTCCCTCAATTAATACCAGCAAAAACATATCAAGTTACATCGAATTACATCAAAACTACAGCACAGAAACAGGTCATTCGGCCCACCTGGTCTATGCCAGCATTTATGCTCGACACGAGCCTCCTCCCTCCCTACTTCATCTAACCCTATCAGCATACCCTTCTATTCCTTTCTCCCTCGTGTGCTTATCTAGCTTCCCCTTAAATATATCTATGCTATTTGCTTCAACTACTCCTTGTGGTAGCGCGTTCCACATTCTTACCACTCTTTGGGTAAAGAAGTTTCTCCTGAATTCCCTATTGGATTTATTAGTGACTATCTTATATTTATGACCTCCAGTTTTGGACTCCCCCTCATGTGGAAACATTTTCTCTACATCTACCCTATCAAACCCTTTCATTATCTTAAAGCCCTCAATCAGGTCACCCTGCAGCCTTCTCTTTTCTAGAGAAAAAGGCCCAACCCTGTTCAGCCTTTCCTGATAAGGATATCCTCTCAGTTCTGGTATCATTCTTGTAAATCTTTTTTGCACCCTCTCCAATGTCTCTATATCCTTTCTATAGCATGGAGACCAGAACTGTGCACAGAACTCCAAGTGTGGTCTAACCAGGGTTCTATACAAGTTTAACATAACTTCTCTGCTTTTCAATTCTATCGCTCTAGAAATGAACTACAGTGCTTGATTTGCCTTTTTTTATGGCCTTATTGACACGTCGCTACTTTGTGATTTGCTTATGTGTATCCCAAGATCACTTTGCTCCTCTATCCCATTCAGACTCTTATTATCCAAGCAGCATGTGGCCTCCTTAGTCTTCCTACCAAAATGCACCACCTCACACTTATCTGTATTGAAATTCATTTGCCAATTACACTCCCATTCTGCATTTTTGTTAATGTCCTCTTGCAGTTTAATGCATTCTTTCTTTGTATTAACTACACCCCCCAATTTGGTGTCATCTGCAAATTTTGAAATTGCACTTCCAATTTCTGAATCCAAATCGTTAATGTAAATTGTGAACAACAGTGGTCCCAGCACCGATCCCCGTGGAACACCAGTTCCCACCTTTTGCCAGTTTGAGTAGCTACCCTTAACCCCTACTCTCTGTTTTCTGTTTTGTAGCCAACTTGCTATCCATTCTGCTACATGTCCTCTGACTCCACATGCTTTGACCTTAGTCGGGGGTCTACAATGCAGTACCTTGTCAAAGGCCTTTTGAAAATCCAAATATATTACATCTACGGCATTACCCTTGTCTACTCTTTCTGCTACTTCAAAGAATTCAGTAAGGTTGGTCAGACATGACTTCCCCTTCTGAAAGCCATGTTGACTGTTCTTTATTATATTTTTGTTTTCTAGATTTTTTTTTATTACATCTTTGATTAAAGATTCCACTATCTTTCCAACCACTGACATTAAGCTAATTGGTCTATAGTTCCCTGGACTTGTTCTAGCTCCCTTTTTAAATAAGGGAATAACATTAGCTGTCCACCAGTAGTCTGGCACTATTCCCTTTTCTAAGGATTTTTTATATATATATATAATAGTGCCTCTGCTCTCTCCTCCCTAACTTCTTTTAATATTCATGGATGCAACCCAATCTGGGGTTTTATCCTCTCTAAGTTTGATTAGTTTATCAATTATCTCCCCCCTTTCTAAATGTTTTTTAGAAAGCATTAAATGTTTTTATATCTTCTTTGATCTCTTCTTCTAATGTCATACCCACCTTGTTAGTCTCCGTGGTAAATACTGAGGCAAAGTAGCTATTCAATATTTCTGCCATTTCGCTGTCATTACCTGTGAGTTTATTTTGTGTTTCCCTTAGTGGCCCTATCCCTATCCTGATTTTTCTTTCGTAATTTATGTGTCTATAGAATACTTTACTAATTCTTTTTATATTCCTTGATAATTTAATTTTGTTGTTCCTCTTTGCTTTCCAAATTGTTTTTTGACTTCTTTCCCAACCTCTTCGTATTCCCTTTTATCATCCACTCCTTTATTGTCTACCTGCATAGTGTATGCTTTTTTTTTTAGTTTCCCCTTTACCCTTATGATTTTATTCATCCATTGTGTTTCATTATTGGTTAGTTTGTTCTTTTTAGAGGAACATATTTCTCCTGAACTCCATTGATCACCCTTTTAAATATTTCCCACTGCTGTTTTATCTCTTTATCAAAATTTTTGTCCAGTTTACCTTCCCTAGTTCCACTCACAACCCCTCAAAATTAGCTTTTTTCCCAATATATTACTTTGGTCTTTGTCTAACATGTCTTTCTCAATCATTATTTTAAAATTAATAAGGTTATGATTGCTATTGCCTAGATGTTCTAGGTATTAACTGGCCATGGATCTCATTTGCTGTTCATTGGATCTTGCTGTATGGAAATTGGCTGTTGAGTTTGTCTACACAACAAAAGTGATTCAGTAATTCATTGTGAAATGCTTTGGGATGTCCTGAGAATGTAAAGCACTCTATATAAATTTTTCTTTTATGGACAGCATTGGAGATGTTGACTCTTGAGGTGATGAGGAACTTAAAGTAATTAATATCAGTAGAGAAAAAGTACTTGAGAAACTAATGGGACTAAAAACTGATAAATCCCCTGGACCTGATGGCCTACATCTGAGGGTTGAAAAAGAGGTGGCAGCAGCATTGGTTGTGATCTTCCAAAATTCCCTAGATTCTAGAACGGTCCCAGTGGATTGGAAGATAGCAAATGTAACCCCACTATTCAAGAAAGGAGGGAGAGAGAAAACAAGGAACTACAGGCCAGTTAGCTTGACATCAGTCGTTGAAAAAATGCTGCAATCTATTATTAAGGAAGTAGTAACAGGGCACTTAGAAAATCATAATACGATTAGGCAGAGTCAACATGGTTTTATGAAAGGAAATCATGTTTAACAAATTTATTAGAGTTTTTTGAGGATGTAACTAGCAGGGTAGATAAAGGGGAACCAGTGGATGTTGTATTTTTGGATTTTCAAAAGGCATTCGATAAGGTGCCACTTAAAAGGTTGTTACACAAGATAAGGGCTCATGGGGTTGGGGGTAACATATTAGTATGGATAGAGGATTGGTTAACGGACAGAAAACAGAGTAGGGATAAAAGGGTCATTTTCAGTTTGGCAGACTGTAACTAGTGGGGTACCGCAAGGATCGGTGCTTGGGCCTCAGCTGTTTACAATCTATATTAATGACTTGGATGAAGGGACCGAGTGTAATGTATCCAAGTTTGCTGACGGTACAAAGGTAGGTGGGTAAGTAAGCAGTGAGGAGGACACAAAAAGTCTGCAAAGAGATATAGACAGGTTAAGTGAGTGGACAAGAAGGTGGCAGATGGAGTATAATGTGGGGAAATGTGAGGTTATTAACTTTGGTAGGAAGAATAGAAAAACAGAATATTTTTTAAATGGTGAGAAACTATTAAATGTTGGTGTCCAGAGAGACTTGGTGTCCTGGTACTAGAAACACAAAAAGTTAGCATGCAGGTACGGCTGGCAATTATGAAAGCAAATAGCATGTTGGCCTTTATTGCAAGGGGGTTGGAGTACAAGAGTAGGGAAGTCTTACTACAATTGTATAGGGCTTTGGTTAGACTTCATCTGGAATACTAAGTACAGTTTAGGTCTCCTTATCTAAGGAAGGATATACTTGCCTTAGAGGCGGTACAACAGAGGTTCACTAGATTAATTCCTGAGATGAGAGGGCTGTCCTATGAGGAGAGGTTGAGTAGAAATGGGCCTGTACCCTCTGCAGTTTAGAAGAATGTGAGGTGATCTCATTAAAATATACAAGATTCTGAGAAGGCTTGACCGGATAGATGCTGAGAGGTTGTTTCTCCTGGCTGGAGAGTCTAGATCTAGGGGGCATAGTCTCAGCTTAAGGGGTCGGCCATTTAAGACTACGATGAGGAGGAATTCCTTCACTCAAAGGGTTGTGAATCTTTGGAATTCTCTACCCCAGAAGGCTGTCGATGCTGAGTCATTGAGTATATTGAAGACTGAGATAGATAGATTTTTGGACTCTAGGAGAATCAAGGGATATGGGGATCGGGCAGGAAAGTGGAGTTGAGGTTGAAGATGCACCATGATCTGATTGATTGGCGGAGCAGGCTCGAGGGGCCATATGGCCTCCTCCTGCTCCTATTTCTTATGTTCTTATGTTCTTAAAGCATGGATGAGAGTTTTAGCAGTGTTTTGGGGAAGAGGTAAGAGTAATGAAAAAGGGGAAATAGACAAATGAAAGAGAGGAAATTTATAGCATTGAAAGGAGAGTAATGGATGATAATGAAAGGGGAGTGGGAAGGGGCAAAATTTTAGCTCAGTGCTTTGGGGAGAAGCTGGGATTATGCTTTGCGGTGGAGTCAGGAAAGAGAGTGCCAGCATTAACTGAAAGCGAGTGGGGAAGGAGAGTGCCGGCATGACCTGGAGGGGAAGGGGAGTGCCGGCATGACCTGGAGGGGAAGGAGAGTGCCGGCATGACCTGGAGGGGAAGGAGAGTGCCGGCATGACCTGGAGGGGAAGGAGAGTGCCGGCATGACCTGGAGGGGAAGGGGAGTGCCGGCATGACCGGGAGGGGAAGGAGAGTGCCGGCATGACCTGGAGGGGAAGGAGAGTGCCGGCATGACCTGGAGGGGAAGGAGAGTGCCGGCATGACCTGGAGGGGAAGGGGAGTGCCGGCATGACCTGGAGGGGAAGGAGAGTGCCGGCATGACCGGGAGGGGAAGGAGAGTGCCGGCATGACCGGGAGGGGAAGGGGAGTGCCGGCATGACCGGGAGGGGAAGGAGAGTGCCGGCATGACCGGGAGGGGAAGGGGAGTGCCGGCATGACCGGGAGGGGAAGGGGAGTGCCGGCATGACCGGGAGGGGAAGGGGAGTGCCGGCATGACCGGGAGGGGAAGGAGAGTGCCGGCATGACCGGGAGGGGAAGGAGAGTGCCGGCATGACCGGGAGGGGAAGGAGAGTGCCGGCATGACCGGGAGGGGAAGGGGAGTGCCGGCATGACCGGGAGGGGAAGGGGAGTGCCGGCATGACCTGGAGGGGAAGGAGAGTGCCGGCATGACCTGGAGGGGAAGGAGAGTGCCGGCATGACCTGGAGGGGAAGGAGAGTGCCGGCATGACCTGGAGGGGAAGGAGAGTGCCGGCATGACCTGGAGGGGAAGGAGAGTGCCGGCATGAACTGGAAAATTGGGGAAAAAGTACCAGCTTAACTGAGGATAGACAAATATCAACGAGGGTAATTTTGACTTTGGGCGATAGATATTGAATCAGCCACCCGTTATACATCTGTCCCAATTTTCCTTTCCATTGACTTCAATGTCAAAATAGGGAGAGAAGTTTAACTGGCGGCTGATTCGATATCGGCCGTTTTACACTATCGCCCAAAGTCTAAATTGCCCACAGCATTTTTGAAGCAGTTGGTCAGCTTTTGCCAATTTTCTAGGTTGGGATGTATGGGAAGGGCGGGGGAATTGTCCTGTTTGGAGTTGAATTCTGGCAGGGCACGACTTCCACACCCCCTTATCCGCCCCAACCCTGACCCATTTTCCAGGGTTGGGGCTCATTCCATATGCACGGTGGGCTACCTGCCAGCAGGAGGGAGTTCACCAATACAACTGAGAAAAATTTGGCAGTGCTGCAGTCAGGGTGATGAATCGGTGGTTCGCCTCACAGTCTGAATTTTCTGTCATTCTCCTCTGCGATCCCGCCCAATTTCGGCAGGGTGGCGAGGGCAGGGATGGTGAAATTTTCCCTACGTATGGGAGCTGATCCCATGCATACAGATGATGTTATTGACAGTTAGCATGTAGGCAAGGAAAGGGAGAGGCCAAAGATTGAACCTTGTCACATCCAAGGTAACTGGAATGGGAGGAGAAGCCGTTGCAGAAGATGTGCTGGCTACAGGGTAGGAGTGGAACCAAATGAGGATGGTGTCACAGTGGTGGATCACAGGGTAGAGATGGTGTAGGCGGTTGGGGTGGTCGACTGAATTGAATACCATAGAGAAACTGAGAAGGACAGGTAAGGACAGTATGCCAAGGTTTCAGTCACAAAGGATGTCGCTGGTGACTTTGACCAGGGTGATCTTGATGCTGTGGGCTGAAAACAGACTGAGGAGATTTGAACAGGAAATTATGTGAGGAGTGGGCGGTGATGACATATTAGAGGACTTCAGAGAGAAAAGAGAGGTTTAAGATAGGGCACTATCTCAGTAACAAAAATCATCCAACCCATTTTCAGGTTGGACATCTTTCAGGTGCTCTATGGGCACAGGACGTTGTTCCCCAAAATTGGCCCTTGTTGCGCCCACAAAATAGGAACAAGGTCCAATTTCTACCCCAATAGTTCTACACCAACTATGGGTCTGAGAGCTTCAAAAACAGACAGAAGGAGAGATGGAAACAAAGAGCCAGACAAATGGATGGACAGAAATGGAGAACAAGAGGCATACAGACTGACAGAAGTGGAAAAAGATGGAAAGAAAGAGAGAGACTTTTGGAAACAAAAATGAGAACAGTCAGAGACATATTTCTTACTTTGAGAGACAGCAGTGTCTGAAGACCAAGGGAGAGCTCACATGTCTCATTATCTACAAAACAAAATACACAACAGCGTTACATTTCCCAACAGCAGAACAGAACAACTTCAGATCATTTAACATCTGCTTTTCCAAGTTGTGAGTGAGCAGAGAAGCACAAAAAAGTAGAGGTGGTACATTCTTCCATCTTTTAACCAGTAAAAATGGCCTTCAAATTCATCACTAATTGGCATGAATCTGGAACCTGTGACCTGGAAGACCGTGGGGACTGAAAGGTTGAGAATATATTTTTCTCATTACAGGACTGGAATTGTACACAGCTACAGGGGAGCTCAGTGCTAATCATGTTCTTGCCCCATTGGTGATATGAGTTTGTGATGCTGTATTCTGGTACACTAAATGACCACTCTCCCCAACCATCATATCTATAATGGAGAATATCTGAACATAATCCTCCCCTGAGGCTACCCTTGTGTACTTCCTAGTGGCCAGTTAAAGTTTGGCAGAGATGTGGGATTATTTCACCATCCACCCTCTTACCTAGGGACTAGTGCCATATGGAGACCTAAAAGACAAGAAAGGGATAATATTGGGAAAAAAAGAACTCTCACCTCTGCCATAAGATAAGTGAAGGTGAAAATGTTACACTTCAGAAAGACTTTCATCAACAGGTAAGAACAACCAGTTTTACAATACTTTGTCTGTCTACTTACTCATCAGTCACCTCAATTTCAAATACAGTCCATGGCTGCTTTCTACTAAGTAAGGAGTTCTTTGTACATCGATGCTGATGTGCAAACAATAGTGCTTGAAGATTTTCTGACCCAATTTTCTAACTATTCATGGAAGGTAGTGAGTCCCCCTGTGATATAGTTCTATGGGTACCAGTAGCATTCTTATATCTTGCCTAATTTGCAATTTTTTATGTGTAAGCCTAGAGTAAGTGATGTCATGCTCCAACTGGATGCATGATGAGTTCCGTGACATGGTTTGCTCAAGTAGGCTGCTTAAAGATGGTTACTGTTGCAGGTATTTTTTTTCCATTTTCAATTACCTCTTGCTGCATTTTGTTCCATGCATTAATTGTTTTGCTGGCTAGTTCTCCATGTTTGCATTTTTGATTTTTTTTTTCCCCCTCACAAGCTAGCCAATGCCCAGGGCAACCCCAACCCCATTTTTGTCAGCCTTGCAAAATCAGGGTTAGCAACAGCGTCCTTTCCTCAAAGTGTCAAACTTAGAACACTGTCTGAGAAATTAATCAAACCTGTTTTGACCTGATGTGGGACTGTCTACAGACAAAGACATGAGTAAAGGTGGGATGTCCCCTTTGAATATCAAAAGCCCATTCCATACAGGCAGACGTGGATTACATTACACTCAGATGCTCACATCAAGACAAAGGATTTCATAACAGACATAGCTTTCATTTAAAAAAAAACAGCCTTTAAGCCTAGCTACAAATTCATCTAAAAATATACGATATAGAATATCTTATGACAAGGAACTAATTCTGGATCTTGTTCTTTAACAACTGCAAATATAAATATTGTTGGATGATGATAAAATTACAGGTGGTTGCTGCAACCAATATTCACACTTTTTTTAATTCTCAACTGAATTTGCCTACAAATGTCACCAATTTACCTGAACTCTGGGAATAAGAGGATCTCTAAAATGTTTTGCAATGCGTTGTGCCCCATTTGCATGAATGTGAGATGAATTGTGAGCCCACCACTGCTCTGCAGAGCTATTTCCATTAAAGTTTTTTGGGACAGGTCATTTGCATATCTGTTGGAGGATTCATTGGTGTAAATCCTGTGCAAGATGGGAGTAATGCGCTGGAGTGCTTAGCAATTAGTCTTTAAAAAGCCAGTTCCAGCTGATGATTGCAAAAGCAGCCTGGGGGAGCAGCAGGTAAGTAACAAAGTGCCGTAAGGTAACTTAACTAGGTGTCTCAAGTGTTTTTGTGCTGCTTTTCAAGAATGTCAATCATAGCAGCATTTGGCAGAGACAGCCAGAGAAGGGACAAGGGCATTGCACAGAGGCATAAAAAAACCCCCACAATTTCAATGAGTAGGACCTGCAAAGTCTCCTCAGTGAAAGGGAGTCAGAGGAGAGACAGATTGTTGGGTCTCTGTGAGAAAAGCTCCAAAAGCTATCATTTTGTTCTACGTGGAGGGGGAGGTGCCACTAGCAAAGAGTGCCTACAATCTCACCCCCAGGACTGCAGTCCAAACTGTCATTGGCCCCTTTGAAACTATTAAGCCACACTCCCACCATGTTCAGCATGTTAAGTACCACCACCATTTTCCCATTGCCAGCTGGTTCCTATCTATATGCTCTTGCCTTAAAGTATTTGTAAAAAAATTTTACTTGTTAAAATTAATGATTGGCAATCTCTGTAAACAATCCCTGTTTTCTTCTCTATCCATATTAACATCTGTTACTGTTCGCTCTGCTGTCTATAACATGAAAAAGCCGTTCTGTTGTTCCCACATGCTGCCTCTTCTTTCCTGTGAGGAGGTTGTAACAGAAAAGAACATTTGTAATATATTTATAAAAAATCATCATTTGCTTGAAATAAAAGCTTTGAGAATTCAATCTCCAGTTTCTCTCAAAGTTTTTTGGAAAAAGCAAAGATACTCTCAGATCCTCACAGTATGAGAGGACACATCCTTCTGCCCTTTAATGCCTGTTGGTGCATAGATTGCAGGCTGGGAAGTTTTGCAAACTACAAATGCTCAGAATAGACAGATGTGATCAAAAGCTCTTTCTTAACTATTATGAACTAAAAATATCCAGTTAAAGTCCAGGCTTTTGAGAGAGGCTGATTCTTTTAAGTAAAAACATTAATGAAGGCATTAAAAGACACGAGACAATTCAATAGATAAATTTCATTCAAAGGTTAATTGCTATTCAGACTGGAGATCAGAATCCTGGCTTTGTTTGTGGGAAGCTTTTTGTGGCAAGGTCAACTAAGAGCCTATAGACTATGCGGCTCTGGTATTCTTTTGTACAATGCAAATTACTGCCTTTGTGTCTTTTTAAATGTGACCGAGAAATTATTAGAACGTTTATGATGTCTAAAGTGTGCTGGACAGGAAGTATGTGTATAAGTAATGTTTTTATAATAATGTAATGGAAGATCACACATTGCTAGTCTGTAATAACAAGAATGTCATACCATGCAATGCACGATACATTATCAGGATATTGATTTATGGTGATTGAATAAGTGAAATTGTGCTTATAACATGGTATTCTGAGATTTTGAGGATTGAATTCTGTAATTTTGTACACCTTTCCAGAAGAATTGTAAATCTCTGACTTTTAGTATTTCTTTACCTATGTACTCAATCTTATTTCTTACCTTTTGTTTAGAGCCCAGCAGACAGCATGATGGTAACAAAATATAACAGGTTGTAGGTAGGTACATGGCATTTAACACACTGAGAAAGGGAAGGGTCTTGGGATATGGCAGCACTTTGCAGGATGTGGAGGTTGCTGGCACGTAGCACAATTTAATAGACACATTTCCCCCCCAAAAATGGGGAATTTTATGGGTAATCTCATTTTTCCGTTGCAATTTTTAAAATGTTTTTATGTGTTAGTTGTGTGACTTACATCTTAGATATATTATAAAATTTTACTCCTATTGGGAGGCTGGGGGAGAAATAGCAAATCAAAAAAAATTCCAAAAGCATTGAGTGATCTGAGGAGCTGTGCTTCAGCTATCTTTTAGTGGGGTAGACTTTACAGACTGGTGATTGTTGATTTGTTATTGTGCAAAATGCTTAGTAGTTCCTAATTTTGATTTTGGTTGGTATGTTGCAAAGAATCTGAATTATGAAATTTGAGCCAAACAGGTGAAAATGTGACACAAATGTACAGCCTGAAGTGTGATGGACTGGAAATAAACAAAATTGTACTGTTTAGTAATATTATAGATGGAGGTAGGAAAGATACTAGAATCTTTGTGAAAAGACAAATAACAAAACATCTACCTGCAGAGATTATAATAAAAAATAGTTAGCATGGATTTCTAAAAGGACGGCCATGTTTAACCAATCTTATTGAATTCTTTGAAGAAATACCAGAAAGTGTAGACAAAGGTAATGCAGTGAATGTGATATACAAGTATTTTCAGAAGGTCTTCGATAAGGATTTCAAAAAATGAATTCTCAGGATGTGGGCGTCATTTATTGCCCATCCCTAGCTGCCCTGAGAAGGTGGTGGTGAGCTGCCTTCTTGAACTGCTGCAGTCCGTGTGGTATTCTTTGTAGTAGTTTGATACAACTGAGTGGCTTGCTAGGCCAGTTCAGAGGACAGTTAAGAGTCAACGATGTTTGAGTGGAGTCACGTATAGGCCAGACCAGGTATGGATAGTTGGTTTCCTTCCCTAAAGAACATTAGTGAACCAGTTGGGCTTTTACAACATGGTCACTTTTACTGATGATTTCTTGATTTTAATAAAAAAAACTAGTCAAATTCTTAAACAGCAATGGCGATAGAGCACAATCAGTAAAAGAATTAGGCTTTCTTGATTAAAGTTCCCATTTCTCATTCTATGCTTTATGTTCTTGTATTACTGTTTAATGGCCAGCTCAGATTCCTCATGATTTCCATCTTAAAATCTTTAGCAACTCTCCAAACTACCCCATCTGCCTGCACATACACTTATCTTAAATATTCTGAAGTTAAAGACTTTGCAATATTGGATCATATCTCTAAACACAAACAATTGCACTAAGGAAGCACTTATTTGGTCACCCTCCAATACAGTTACACAAAGGAATCTTTTAACTGTTAACCTGGGTTATCACTACTTATGGCAAAAGTTTACTCAAACATACTGTAACTGAAAAAACAGTCACTTGTTACCAGAACAGGCTATGAGCATGTTTCGCCAACTGAAGTGAATCGGGTCCCATAACACATAGTTCATTACAGAGTCTTCTACAGTTCATGGAAAAGGTACAGTGAGGTTCTTACCTACTACCAGGGCTGAACACTCTACTTTCTCTTTCCCCAACACGATTTCTAACTTTTCCACCTGCTCCATTATTTTTGAACAATGTGTGAATCTGTTATGTCCACAGTCTTCACCCTCTGATGTGGGCAATTCCTTTAAACTGAAGAAATGGACAGTAGGTCAAATACATCAGTTTATGAACTGCAAGAAATTGTTTCAAAAGAAATATCTAGGAGATATGCTCCATACTTTCCTGTAACCACATTCACTATACAGCCAATTTACATCTTACCAGGACAATGATGCCCTTTTAGTGGACAGCTAACATCATAAACTATTTGACGATTAGTCTCCGAACTGTACTAATGCCTCCAGATGACATTTTTGAGCCTTTATTCTATTGGAATTTTATACACTGGGAGTTGAAGGGCCAAAGGCAATACAACCCATAATGCAGAAACCAGAAAGGTTCAAAAGAGTGAAAATCATGAAGTGATGATTAGGTGATGCCAACTTGAATATTAAAGGCTTTTAAATTGTCGGAGGAAGAAAACACTGATGGAGGTAAATAATTCCACAAAAGGGATGTGAAAAAAAGAAGCACAAAGGTGGAGTCATCAAATGCCATGGGCTGGATTTTCCTGTGAGTGGCGAACGAATGGCGCCTGCCGTTTGTTAGACTTGCACTGCTCATAGACGTACTATGAGCTTTTGCATGGCAGGTTCCTGAAAATTAGAGAGCCAAAAAAAAACATCGCCCTCTACAGGGCATCTGGGACTTGTGTGAACAGGACAAACTACAGTCTATCCCCTTAACCAATCAGATTGAAGCATGTTAATAAGCAGTGCAGAGACCGAGCTTTGCCGTACAAAAAGGTCTGGACTTGGACATTGCTGTATAGGCAGTTCTAGCTGCTTTAGAGGCAGAAGTACATGGAGGGGAACATCACGATG
Source organism: Heptranchias perlo (assembly GCF_035084215.1). Lineage (NCBI taxonomy): Eukaryota > Metazoa > Chordata > Chondrichthyes > Hexanchiformes > Hexanchidae > Heptranchias > Heptranchias perlo. Next base: position 33,468,446 of record NC_090342.1, on the reverse strand, counting down.
ACTATTTCTCAGAGGACTCCTCAGTGACTGCTGCAAAGGGCATCAGAGCACAACTGATCACTGAAGTCTTCTCTTCTATTTATCATAGACTATCTTTCACACCACTGCTTTAACTCCCTCTCCCCCACCTTCAAATAAAGGACCAATCCTTCAATCCAGTATCCAGTACCCATCCTCGAACTTGACCACACTTCAACTATCTTAGCCACAACTTGACCATGGCCATAATCATCACCTGATTGAATTCGGTGCATCCTTTCCTGTATGACTGTAACCTCCATGAATAATAAAGCATGACATAAATGCACAACATATTTTAATACTACAAAGTCTAAGTGAACAGAACCCAACATACTCTTTCCTAACATCGTGCTTCCCCACGGTGGTTAAATGTGCATTTCTTTCATCTACTCTCGTACTTTTCCTAGGGGCTACCTGAGGACCAGTATCACGAGGTGGTTGGCTGCTTATATTGTACAAAAGGGTCACGGGACTGAGGTGGCCCTCCTCTCATGGTAGGTTGCTCCTGACAGATAGCCGCTGCTGGCTGTATCTCTGCTAGTTCCTGGTCAGCCTGGTGTTGGCTCCCAAGTTCCACTCGCATGGTGCTCTGAGGGGAAAGGCAGGAGACAGCACTAACAGGCAGGTCAACTCTCCGTTGCCATTCCACTGGGCCCTGGATTTGTGAACCTACTGATCAGCAGGATGGCTGATCTAATGGTATCTATCAGAGAGACAGCAGAATACTTCACGGCCACCATGGTCTAGAAGCTAGTATGCAGGTTGCTGTCTATTCTCTTCCCGTTGCCAGCTGAGTTGCAGTCTGCAGGGAGATACTGATTAGTCCCTGGCCACTTCTTGGGTGGGGGGTTTGGTGCAGATTTCAATGAAGCTGTCACGTGCTCAATCGATGTCAGGAACAAAGAAAAAGATTCTCTGATGTTGCTGCAAATGAGAGCTGCAGACTCAAGAGTCACACCTGTCAGTTGCCGCACATCCTCAGAGACTAACCTCAGTGCCTCCAAATAGATATGATGTTCCTCTAACATCCTTCTTTTCTCTGAAGCCATGGGCAGCCTTCTCTTTAGCCTCTGGATATCATCCTCTTTTCACTCCTCTGGCTCCTTCATGTTCTCTGAATCACCCCTGCCACATACTCACTAACATTGAGTAACATTGAGTCTACAGCACAGGAACAGGCCATTCGGCCCAACTGGTCTATGCCCACGTTTATGCTCCACACGAGCCTCTTCCCTCCCTACTTCATCTAACCCTATCAGCATACTCTTCTATTCCTTTCTCCTTCATGTGCTTATCTAGCTTCTCCTTAAATGTATCTATGCTATTTGCCTCGACTACTCCTTGTGGTAGCGCGTTCCACATTCTTAACAATCTAGAGCTGAAGCACAGAGCGGGTATCACAAAGAGAGTGGATCGTGAACCCAGTGGGAACTTGAGAATTTGGTGAGAGTGGGAATTAGGTGTACAGGGGGAAGGAGGTGCTAAATTCTAAAGAAAAAAAAAGGCGAATAAAAATCAAAACAGACTAAAACCACTTAAAAGTAATTGTCTATAAATAAATAAATAATTTAGTGGAGAGAAGCGGCGCTGAGCACCAGGGGAGGAGCCCCAGGTATCAGTACAAAAGTAGGAGCGGAGCGGAGTGGAGAGAAGTGGTGCTGAGCACCAGGGCTGGAGCCCCAGGTATCTGTACAAAAGCGGGAGTGGAGCAGAATGGAGAGAAGTGGTGCTGAGCACCAGGGGTGGAGCCCCAGGTATCAGTACAAAAGTGGAGCGGAGTGGAGAGAAGTGGTGCTGAGCACCAGGGAAGGAGCCCCAGGTATCAGTACAAAAGTGGGAGCGGAGCAGAGTGGAGAGAAGCGGTGCTGAGCACCAGGGGTGAAGCCCCAGGTATCTGTACAAAAGCGGGAGTGGAGTGGAGAGAAGCGATGCTGAGCACCAGGGGTGGAGCCCCAGATTTCAGTACAAAAGCGGGAGCGGAGTGGAGAGAAGCGGTGCTGAGCACCAGGGGAGGAGCCCTTTCTCCATTCACGAAGAACAGAGAGAGTGACGTCAAGTGACGTCACTATGAACAGAGAGGAGGAGCTCTGAGAGACCCGGAATAAAAGGGTAGGTTAATCGGGGGAAGTAAACGGTAAGTAAATTAATAATCGAGTATCTAAAGGAAGTTTAGAAAAAAAAGGCTTCTGAATATAATGGACAGGCAGCTGAGACCCATTGCCTGCAATTCTTGCGCCATGTGGGAACTTCAGGACGCTTCATGTGTCCTGGAGGGCCACATGTGCAGGAAATGCCTCCAGTTGCTCGAGCTCAAGCTGAGGATTTCTGAGCTTGAGGGCGGTTGGAGTCACTGCAGAGGATAAGGGAGGCTGAAGGTTTTCTGGATCGTACGTTCCAGGAAGTGGTCACCCTGCAGCCACAGAGAGTTCAGGATAGCAAGTGGGTGGCCATCGGAAAGGGTAGGAAGAGGCAGGCAGTGCAGTAATCTTCTGGGTGTGTGGCACTCTCAAGCCGACATTCAGCATTGAATACCAGTGAGGGTGACAACACCTCGAAGGAGTGCAGTCCTAAACATGGCACCATGGGGCAAAGGACTGCACAGGGAAGCAGACTGAAGTATAGAAATGAAGTAGTCATAGGGGATTCGATAGTCAGGGGGACAGACAGGCGTTTCTATGACCGCTGACGTGAGTCCCGCATGATGTGTTGCCTCCCTGGTGCCAGGGTAAAGGACATCACAGAGAGGGTGCAGAATATTCTGCGAGGGAAAGGGGAACAGCCAGAAGTCATGGTCCATGTGGGTACCAACAACATAGGAAAGAAAAGGGATGAGATCCTGCGGTCAGAGTTTCAGGAGCTAAGGAGGAAGTTAGAAAGCAGGACCTCAAAGGTAGTAATCTCTGGATTACTCCCAGTGCCACGGGCTAGTGAATATAGAAATAGGAAGATAAGGCAGGTTAATGTGTGGCTAGAGACATGGTGCAAGAGGGAGGGCTTCAGATTCTTGGGGCATTGGGACCAGTTTTGGGGCAGGAGGGACCTGTTCAAGATGGACACGTTGCACCTCAACAGAGTAGAGACCAATGTCCTTGCGGGGAAGTTCACTAGTGCTGTGGGGGAGGGTTTAAACTAATTTGACAGGGGGATAGGCACCAGGATCCTGCATTAGAAAGGAGAAACGAGGTGCACAAAGGACTGGGAGAGACAGCTAGCACTAGAGTAAGAAATAGTACAGAGTTAGGTGGGATCAAACAAAGGGAGAATACGAGAAGGTCTAAGATAGATTTAGAGTGCATGTGTGTAAATGCACGAAGCGTGTTAAATAAAGTTGGTGAGCTGCAGGTGCAGATGGCCACATGGGAATATGATGTAGTGGCGATAACGGAGACCAGGCTCATAAAAGGGCAGGATTGGATACTAAATACTCCTGGATACAAGGTGTTCAGGAAAGATAGGGAAGGAAAAAAGCAGGGGGGGGGGTGCGGGGGAGGTGGTAGTATTGATTAAGGAGAATATTGCAGTGCTGGAGAGAGAGGATGTCCTTGAGGGGCCATCAATTAGTGGGAAAGATATAAAGGAGTAAATTTGCAGGGAAATTACATAGAGGTGCAGGAACTATAGAGTAGTGATAATGGGGGACTTCAACTATACTAATTTAGACTGGGATAATAATAGTGTAAAGGGCAAAGAGGGAGAGGAATTTCTGAAGTGTGTTCAGGAGAGCTTTCTTGATCAGTGTGTTTCCGGCCCAACGAGGAAGGAGGCATTGCTGGATCTAGTTCTGGGGAATGAAGTGGGTCAAGTGGAGCAAGTGTCAGTGGGGGAACATTTAGGGAACAGTGATCATAGTATCATAAGGTTTAGATTAGTTGTGGAAAAGGACGAGGAGCAATCTAGAGTAAAAATACTTAATTGGAGGAGGGCCAATTTCAGTAGGTTGAGAACAGATCTGACCCGGGTAAATTGGAATCAAAGATTGGCAGGCAAAACTGTAATCGATCAATGGGGGTGGTCTTTAAGGAGGAGATGGTTTGGATACAGTCTAGATACATTCCCACAAAGGGGAAAGGTAGGGCAACCAAAGCCAGAGCTCCCTGGATGACGAAAGAGTTAGAGAGTAAGATGAAGCAGAATAAGGGGGCATATGACAGATGTCAGGTTGATAATACAAGTGAGAACCAGGCTGAATATAGAAAGTACAGAGGAGAAGTGAAAAGGAAATAAGAGGAGCAAAGAGTGAGAATAGACTGGCGGCCAACATAAAAGGGAATCCAAAAATCTTCTATGGGCATATAAATAGTAAACGACTAGTCATCCGGTCCAGATGGGATACATCCATGGTTGCTGAGGGAAGTAAGGGTAGAAATTGCAGAGGTACTGACCCTAATCTTCCAATCCTCCTTAGATACGGGGGTGGTGCCAGAGGACTGGAGAATTGCAAACGTTACACCCTTGTTCAAAAAAGGATGTAAGGATAAACCCGGCAACTACAGGCCAGTCAGTTTTACCTCAGTGGTGGGGAATCTTTTAGAAACGATAATCCGGGACAAAATTAATAGTCACTTGGACAAGTGTGGATTAATAAAGGAAAGCCAGCACGGATTTGTTAAAGGCAAATCATGTTTAACTAACTTGATTGAGTTTTTTGATGAAGTAAAAGAGAGGGTTGATGTGTATATCAACTTTCAAAAGGCATTTGATAAAATGCCACAAAATAGGCTTGTCTGCAAAATTGAAGCACGTGGAATAAAAGGGGCAGTAGCAGCATGGATACGAAATTGGTTAAGTGACAGGAAACAAGAGTGTAATGGTGACCGGTTGTTTATCAGACTGGAGGAACGTATACAGTGGTGTTCCCCAGGGGTCGCAACTAGTCCATTGCTTTTTTTGATGTATATTAAAGACTTGGACTTGAGTGTACAGGGCACAATTTCAAAATTTGCAGATGACACAAAACTTCGAAGTGTAATGAACAGTGAAGAGGATAGTGATAGACTTCTAGAGGACATAGACAGGCTGGTGGAATGGGCGGACACATAGCAGATGAAATTTGGCTTAGGGAAGTGCGAAGTAATACATTTTGGCAGGAAGAATGAGGACAGGCAATATAAACTAAATGGTACAATTCTAAAGGGGGTGGAGAAACAGAGAGACTGGAGGTAAATGTGCACAAATCTTTGAAGGTGGAGGACAGGTTGAGAAAGTGGTTAAAAAAGCATATGGGATCCTAGGTTTTATAAATAGAAGCATAGAGTACAAAAGCAAGGAAGTGTTGTTGAACCTTTATAAAACACTGGTTCGGCCACAGCTGGAGTATTGTGTCCAATTCTGGGCACCGCACTTTAGGAAGGATGTGATGGCCTTAGAGAGGGTACAGAAAAGATTTACTGGAATGGTTCCAGGTCTAAGGGACGTCAGTTACGTGGATGGGCTGGAGAAGCTGGGAATGTTCTTCTTAGAGCAAAGAAAGTTGAGAGGAGATTTGATAGAAGTGTTCAAAATCATAAAGGGTTTAGATAAAGTAAAGAAAGCAAAACTGTTCCCATTGGCAGAAGGGTCGAGATCCAGAGGACACAGATTTAAGGTGATTGGCAAAAGAACCAAAAGCAACATGAGAAAAAACTTTTTTACGCAGCGAGTAGTTGTGATTTGGAATGCGCTGCTTGAAAGGGTGGTGGAAGCAGATTCAATCGTGGCTTTCAAAAAGAAACTGGATAAATACTTGAAGGGAAAATATTTGCAGGGCAATGGGGAAAGAGCGGGGAATGGGACTAACTAGATTGCTCTTACAAAGAGCCGGAACTGGCTTGATGGGCCGAATGGCCTCTTTCTGTGCTGTGAACATTCTTTGATATTGGGTAAAGAAGTTTCTCCTGAATTCCCTATTGGATTTATTAATGACTATTTTATATTTACGACCTCTAGTTTTGGACTCCCCACAAGTGGAAACATTTTATCTACGTCTACCCTATCATTATCTTAAACACCTCTATCAGGTCACCCCTCATCCTTCCCTTTTCTAGAGAAAAGAGCCCCAGTCTGTTTAATCTTTCCTGATATGGTTTCCTCTCAGTTCTGGTATAATCCTTTTGAATATTTTTTGCACCCTCTCCAATGCCTCTATATCTTTTCTACAGTATGGAGGCCAGAACTGTGCACAGTACTCCAAGTGTGGTCTAACCAAGGTTCTATACAAGTTTAACATAACTTCTCTACTTTTCAATTCTACCCCTCTAGAAATGAACCCCGGTGTTTGGTTTACCTTTTTTATGGCCTTATTAACCTGCGTCACTATTTTAGTGATTTGTGTATCTGTACCCAAAGGTAGGGGAGTCTATAACGAGGGGGCATAGATTTAAGGTGAGAGGGGAGAGATACAAAAGGGTCCAGGGGGGCAATTTTTTCACTCAAAGGGTGGTGAGTGTCTGGAACGAGCTGCCAGAGGCAGTAGTAGAGGCGGGTACAATTTTGTCTTTTAAAAAGCATTTGGACAGTTACATGGGTAAGATGGGTATAGAGGGATATGGGCCAAGTGGGACTAGCTTAGTGGTATAACCTGGGCGACATGGACATGTTGGGCCGAAGGGCCTGTTTCCATGTTGTAAACTTCTATGATTCTACCCCTAGATCCCTTTGTTCCTCTATCCCATTCAGACTCTTATTATTCAAGCAGTATGTGGCCTCCTTATTCTTCCTGCCAAAATGCACTGGAAATGCACTGATTCTTCACAGGGATGCCACAGCAATTATGTGGATGTTCAGTCACTAATCTGGCACTGGCATTATGTCCCTGACCTCACCATTTCCCATGGGAAGAGCAGAATGCCTTGCCATGTGATCCATTTCCTGCTTCTCAGGGCATTCTGCACCATTTCTTCCTGCAGCAAGAGGGAGTAAATTAGATGAAGGCTAGCATTTAAGGAGTGTATGACAAGTAGCATGGGAGAGCTGAAGTAAGAGATTTGGGAGTATCACCCTGTTAAAGTGGAGGAAGGAGTTTTAGGGTTATGCATGTAAGTAATTGCTTTTAGGGGAGATGGGCAACCATACTGTAAAATCCCAAGTTAGTGCCCTACCTTTAACCAGAGTGCGTTATGAGGGATTGGTTGTATAGCTGTTACTTTTAGAGGGTAAAGATTGTGCTGGTGCCCAAGAAAGAAAAGGGAGAGTAGCTGGTGTGTTACATTGCCTGTCCTGGTTAGGTTATTGAACTTTTTTGCGGTATTGGTCTGCAGTCCTTGGATAGGAGAGACCTTTTTGGCAGGTTTCCTGAAAAGAACACCCAGAACTCTGTCTTTTTGCAGTTCTATTTCATCCAGCAGGTTTTGCAGGTCAGACTGTGTTACCTGATGTCACAGATGGTTCAGGGTGTGGTAACCTACTGGCTATGGTACTAGACTAGCAACCAAGAGGTCATGAGTTCACATCCCACCATAGTACGTTAAGAAACGGAATTCAATAAATCTGATTGTTTGTGGGCTGCCTCCAGAAGTGTAACCACAATAGCTACTGTAAAAACCCAACTGGTTCACTAATGTCTTTCATGAAATGGAATTTGCCATTTCTACATGCGACTCCAATCCCACATTACATGGTTGACTTTTAATACCCTCAGGGCAACTAGGGATGGACCATAAATGCCATCTTGTCAGCATCAGCCATATCCCAAAACAATTGTTGCATTTTCTTTTCTGCCTCTGTGTAGTGCCCTGCTGCCTTCTCTGCCTGTTTCTTCTTCTTCTGTGTTTAAACATTGTTTTTGTGCTACTTAACAAGAGTCAGGTTAGCTCACTGCCCACTCATTGAGCCAAGCACTTTCCTCCTTACCTGCTGCTGCCGCCACAATTTTCAGCCATTGCTGGTTTGTTAAAAGTTTCAAAGCACCCTAACACGTCACTCCCATATTACATGGAATTTATGCAAATGACTGCATCTATGGATATGGATATAGAAATAAGCTGTCCCACGAAATTCTGGTGCTAACAGCTCCCCGGGCCACTAGCAGTCCCCAGGCCATTGGCAGTCTGATTTCCATTGGCGCAAATGTGGCACAACTCATCACATGAATTTGAGGGCCAATATGTCACAGAGCAGCGCGATCTGAACCCTTGCATCAATTGTTACAAATTCGGTCTGCTGTAGATGTCTTCACAAGTCTAGTTGCATCAACTGTTCCCATAAGCATTCTGAGCGTAATTCTCTTATGGAACTAAACTCGCATTGCCAGTTATCTTCTTGTACGATAGCATAACCCAGGGAAGTAACAATAGCATCCCCTTGTGATCTGGATGAATATTGTGTCTTTCACATGAATATTTATTCAATCTCTCCAAAGATGGACTGAGTAAACACTTGGTCAAAAGAGGCCAAATATGAACGGTTAAGCTGCTTTATTTCACAGGACATGAATATACAGAGTACCAGTTGTAATCAAAACTCACTTATTCCACTCAGCTTCATTTTGCATTCTGTACATAATAAAAATAATGAACTTGCTGTGCTATTCATATTGGTGGACTATCTTACTTGGAATTACCTTTCTGTATGACAGCTACCTATAAGAAACTGAACCTCTGCATTTTGGCCTTTAGCCCAGGGCAGGACCTCCTCTCTCTGCAGACTACTGTTTTTTTTCAAATCAGTATCATTCTATTGTCAGCTTTTAGTCAAACTGACTACCTCACCTCACTCAAGAACAAAAGCCACCAGCCTAACTTGTCAATAACCCCTGCTGAGTCCGAATGAGTTCTTGCAGCAGCAATACATGTAAACAATCACTAGAATGTTAAACTATGTTTCATTGACAACAGAATTCTGTTTCGAACACCCTGTCTGAATTCTAATCAAAATCTTCCAACCCTATTGTCCTGTCGATTTAACCCCCTGAGAGAGAGGTTTAACTCAACAGTAACATTTTTAGCATATATTACACCAAGATTCCTCCCCTCCCTCATGGAAGCATAGTCAGAAAACTAAAAACATGACCGGGATAGACAAATCAGAAAAGTCCAGTGGGCTGTGCAATGCAGTCTATAGTATAATGATGATGTGGAGATGCCGGTGATGGACTGGGGTTGACAATTGTAAACAATTTTACAACACCAAGTTATAGTCCAGCAATTTTATTTTAAATTCACAAGCTTTCGGAGGCTTCCTCCTTCCTCAGGTGAACGATGCGGAAAATTTTCCGCATCGTTCACCTGAGGAAGGAGGTAGCCTCCGAAAGCTTGTGAATTTAAAATAAAATTGCTGGACTATAACTTGGTGTTGTAAAATTGTTTACTATAGTATAATGATTAACAGATTATAATATATGCATTTTAATTGGATAACAGCCACCTGATACCTATGGGCTAAAATGGCTTCATTGTCATCATCCACCTTGTGGTTTAAACAGCACCAATTCACTCTATCAGGGTACAGATCTTCAGGTTATTTGTCTCTGAAAATTCTTTCCTCATTTAAATTACAAAGTGGTTCATCTGCTAAATAATTTCTTACCCTATTCTGTTTAAGCAACTGGTGGAAATTGTGTTCTGTTGACAGCCTGTGTTAATGGTGACTTTGATCTCTTGGTCACGGCACTGAGGAAACAAAGGACATAAGTTTCTGAAACAGTAAATAAAAAGGAACAAGAGTATATGTAATATTTATCTATCTACATGTATTGTGCATTTCAAGCACTACCTGTGCTACGATTTTTTTACTGTAAAATTCTCTGTAAACATTTCTAAAGGAACTCCAATGTTAAAATGTCAACACTTATCTGTAACACTTACCTGTAACACCAGTGGTGATGCCTATAAGTGGTCTTTTAATATATCCCCTTTACTCTATCTACCTACCCCATCTAACTGTGTATGCCAGTCCATTGTTCTTAGTTCCTTTCTCACCCCTTTAAAGTCTGCTGTCCTGAAGTTAAAAATCATAGTTCTACTCACTGTTTCTCTTGCAAGTCTAATTTGCAACGCCATCATATTGTGGTTGTTGTCAATTCCTTTCTGACTTTGGCAGTATCCACCATGCCATGGCCATTACATAATAAGTCTAGTGTTACTCCCAGTCCTGTAGTTTCCATGACCATTTGAATCATATAACAGTCCATAACCATCTCTAGAAATAGTAATTCCCTTTTCTTAATCTTATTTCTTGGACTTGGACTTGAACTTGGGTATACAGGGCACAATTTTGCAGATACAAAACTTGGAAGGGTAGTAAACAGTGAGGAGGATAATGATAGACTTCAAGAGGATATAGACAGGCTGGTGGAATGGGCAGACACATGGCAGATAAATTTAACGCAGAAAAATGCGAAGTGATACATTTCGGTAGAAGAACGAGGAGAGGCAATATAAACTAGAGGGCACAACTCTGAAAGGGGTACAGGAACAGAGAGATCTGGGGGTATATGTGCACAAATCGTTGAAGGTGGCAGGGCAGGTTGAGAAAGTGGTTAAAAAAGCATTCGGGATCCTGGGCTTTATAAATAGAGACATAGAGTACAAAAGTATGAAAGTCATGATGAACTTTTATAAAAAAACTGGTTCGGCCACAACTGGAGTATTGTGGCCAGTTCTGGGCACCGCACTTTAGGAAAGATGTAAAGGCCTTAGAGAGGGTGCAGAAGAGATTTACTAGAATGATTCCAGGGATGAGGGGCTTTAGTTACGTAGATAGACTGGAGAAGCTGGGGTTGTTCTCCTTGGAACAGAGATGGTTTCGAGGAGATTTGATAGAGGTATTCAAAATCATGAAGGGTCTAGACAGAGTAGATAGAGAGAAACTGTTCCTGTTGGTGGAAGGGTTAAGAACCAGAAGACACCGATTTAAGGTGATTGGCAAAAGAACCAAAGGTGACATGAGGAAAAACTTTTTTACACAGCGAGTGTTTAGGATTTGGAATGCACTGCCCGAGGTGGTGGTGGAGGCAGATTCAATGATGGCCTTCGAAAGGGAACTGGATAAGTACTTGAAAGGAAAAAATTTGCAGGGCTTTGGGGATAAGGCCGGGGAGTGGTACTAGCTGGATTGCTCTTGCATAGAGCCGGTGTGGACTCGATGGGCCAAGTGGCCTCCTTCCATGCTGCAACCTTTCTTTGATTCTATGATTTCATCTGCCATTTTTTTCTCAGTAACTGAAATTTCTAATGTTGAAAATATGGTTTTAAAGAAAATTTAAAAATCAAAGAAATAATACATTTCACAATGGCATGATTTACCAATTGAATTGTCTTTTGTGTCTTTTAATACTTTTATTAAAATTTTAATTCAAGGCCTCAGCCTAGTTCAAAATGCTGAGCATCCACTGGATATTTTTACCTCACAACAGTTGGACAAAACTTCCAACTAAATCTGTACATTATGAACATGTGCAGGTTGCAGAATATCCTAGCACACAATATATGCACTACGAGTATATACAATTTACAGAATTTTCCAGTATACAATCTATGCATCGCCATGAGTTGATGAGAAGGGTGTATCCCCTCATACTGAGAGGATTTAAGAGTTTCTTTGCTTTTTCCAAAGGATTTTGAAAGACAACGGAGATTAAATTCTCAAAGCTTTATTTAAGCCAAATAACAAAAGCTAATTTCAAATGTATACTGCAGTACATTGCATGGGAAGCAATCCAGGGATTACTATCCTGTTTTTCAATCCAGTGCCTTACTCCTTGGACTCCCTCTGCAAAACCTCATATGTACTTCTATCTATGTCTATGTCATTGGTTCCAACATGGGCTATAACTTTTGGCTGCTTCTCTCTCTTCCTTGAAATCTTTTTATCCATTCTATTATGTCCTTCACCCTGGTGCCAATGAGACAACATACCATTAGTGACTCCTAGTCACGGTTGAATTCCCTTTTGAAAGCCACGATTGAATCTGGCTCCACCACCTCCTCAGGCAATGCATTCCAGATCACAACCACTCGCTGTGTAAAAAAAAAAGTTTTCCCTTATGTTGCCTTTGGTTCTTTTGCCAATCACCTTAAATCTATGTCCTCTGGTTCTTGACCCTTCCACCAATGGGAACAGTTTCTCTCTATCTACTCTGTCATGATTTTGAATACCTCTATCAAATCTCCTCTCAACCTTCTCTGCTCTAAGGAGAACAAACCCAGCTTCTCTGGTCTATCCACGTAACTGAAGTCCTTCATCCCTGGAACCATTTTAATAAATCTCTTCTGCACCCTCTCCAAGGCCTTCACATCCTTCCTAAAGTGTGGTGCCCAGAATTGGATACAATGCTCCAGTTGTGGCCAAACCAGATGAATAAAGGTTCATCATAACTTCTTAGCTTTTGTACTCTATGCCTCTATTTATAAAGCCCAGGATCCCGAATTGCTTTTTTAACCGTTTTCTCAACCTGCCCTGCCACCTTCAACGATTTGTGCTCATATACCCCCTGGATCTCTCTGTTCCTGCATCCCTTTTAGAATTATACCCTTTAGTTTATATTACCTCTCCTTGTTCTTCCTACCAAAATGTATCACTTTGCGTTAAATTTCATCTGCCACAGGTCCGCCCATTCCACCAGCCTGTCTATGTCCTCTTGAAGTCTATCACTATCCTCCTCACTGTTCATTACATTTCCAAGTTTTGTGTTATCTGCAAATTTTGAAATTGTGTCCTGTACACCCAAGTCCAAGTCATTAATATATATCAAGAAAAGCAGTGGTCCTAGTACCAACCCCTTGGGAACACCACTGTATACCTTCCTCCAGTCCGAAAAACAACCGGTCACCATTACTCTCTGTTTCCTGTCACTTAGCCAATTTTGTAATCCTGCTGCCACTGCCCCTTTTATTCCAATGGGCTTCAGCTTTTTTTTTATTCGTTCATGGGATGTGGGCAAGGCCAGCATTTATTGCCCATCCCTAATTGCCATTGAGCCGCCGCCATGAACCGCTGCAGTCCGTGTGGTGAAGGTTCTCCCACAGGTAGGGAGTTCCAGGATTTTGACCCAGCGACGATGAAGGGACGGTGATATATTTCCAAGTCGGGATGGTGTGTGACTTGGAGGGGAACGTGCAGGTGGTGGTGTTCCCATATGCCTGTTGCCCTTGTCCTTCTAGGTGGTAGAGGTCACGGGTTTGGGAGGTGCTGTCGAAGAAGCCTTGGTGAGTTGCTGCAATGCATCCTGTGGATGGTACACACTGCAGCCACGGTGCGCCGGTGGTGTAGGGAGTGAATGTTTAGGGTGGTGGATGGGGTGCCAATCAAGCGGGCTGCTTTGTCCTGGATGGTGTCGACAGGCCTATTATGTGGCACTTTATCAAACGCCTTTTGGAAGTCCATGTACATTACATCAACCGCGTTGCCCTCATTAACCCTTTCTGTTATCTCATCAAAAATCTCAATCAAGTTAGTTAAACACGATTTGCCTTTAACAAATCCGTGCTGGCTGTCCTTAATTAATCCACACTTGTCCAAGTGACTGTTAATTTTGTCCCGGATTATTGTTTCTAAATGTTTCCCCACCACCAAGGTTAAACTGACTGGCCTGTAGTTGCTGGGTTTATCCTTGCACCCTTTTTTGAACAAGGGTGTAACATTTGCAATTCTCCAGTCCTCTGGCACACCCCCATATCTAAGGAGGATTGGAAGATTATGGCCAGCACCTCTGCAATTTCCACCCTTACTTCCCTCAGCAACCTAGGATGCATCCCATCCAGACTGGGAGACTTATCTACTTTAAGTACAGCTAGCCTTTCTAGTACCTCCTCTTTATCAATTTTTAGCGCATCCAGCATTTCAACTTCCTCTTCTCTTACTGTTACATTGGCAGCATCTTCTTCCTTGGTAAAGACAGATGCAAAGTACTCATTTAGTACCTCAGCCATGCCCTCTGTCTCCATGCTTAGATCTCCTTTTTGGTTGCTAATCGGCCCCACCCCTCCTCTTACTATCCGTTTACTGTTTTATATGCTGTAGAAGACTTTTGGATTCCATTTTATGTTAGCTGCCAGTCTATTCTCATACTCTCTCTTTGCCCCTCGTATTTCCTTTTTCACTTCCCCTCTGAACGTTCTATATTCAGCCTGGTTCTCGCTTGTATTATCAACCTGATATGTGATATGCCCCCTTTTTCTGCTTCATCTTACTATCTCTTTCGTCATTCAGGGAGCTCTGGCTTTAGTTGCTACCTTTCCCCCTCATGGGAATGTACCTAGACCGAACTATCTCCTCTTTAAAGGCCACCCATTGTTCAATTACATTTTTGCCTGCCAATCTTTGATTCAAATTTACCCGGGCCAGATCCGTTCTTATCCCACTGAAACTGGCCCTCCTCCAATTGAGTATTTTTACTCTAGATTGCTCCTTGTTCTTTTCCTAATAAAATACTTGAAATGAGTTGCCTAAAGTTCTTGTTTTGTTTATGTTGAGTAAAGTGATCAAGGTGCTGTAGACATTTTCTAGCCACCATTCATTACCATTATCATACCATTTATCATTTTATTTTCTTTGAGGTGCTGTAAACAGTGGACAGGAAATTCTGATGTATACACTTCCTGTAGTGGTAATGACTGCAGGATTATTAGATGGAGGAAATTATTGCATCACTCTGTTATACAACTGTACATACCTTGCAGAAGACATCGAGTCTGTCCCATTGCTTTGAACATGCAGTATCTTTGTTCACGCTGGACTTCATCACCTCAGTCAGTGGTGATCGAGTCACAGACCCTATGGCTCTTGGATCCCCATGTAATTTTGTGATGTTGCTCTCTAGTAGCCGTCTTTGAACAATGCTGTGAGGTTGCTGTGTGGACAAACAAAAAGCAAAACAAAACAAAACAACATGTGAATAAAAGAAGCCTGTTGTTGAACTCTCTCCATCATTGTAGTGTCAAACTGCCTCAAACTCAAGATCATTGGCAGTTTCACTCATAAGGGACATGAGTAGAGGTTTAGAAAGAGGCCAAGTATTTTGGTTCCTTTCTTCACACCCATAGCATAAAAAAGATATGAAATGTCTACGTGAAACTGGGGATATTATCCACAGACCATCTGGAGCATGAGTTCATACTGTGGTAATGTGAGTATTTGAAACCAAATACCTCGACCTTCCAGAATACTACTTATTTTAAATGGATAAACACCTCATTTAAAAAGTAGACAGAAAAATATCATATGAATGCATGCATTAAGCATCTGTCACCAAGCTATTGTCACCAAGCTATTGTCACCAACAGTAATTTCTAGCCTTGGGTTTAAGATTTTAAAAACTGAAATTTGGAATGAGCAACAGTTTGATCAGCTGTTACTAATTCCTCATTGGTATTTTCACTTTCTTATTCTGCCATGGCTTTGCTATTCTGGCCAATAACTGTGTGCTAAAGGACAAAGTTATAGAGCATGCAGCAGATGACAGTTATTCTGGAAGCTAGGGTGGGCTGGGGGGGGTGCGGTGGTGGTGGTTGCACTGCAAGGCTGCTCCTATTTGGCCCAGCTATGTACAACATTGCTTCAAGATCCCATTGGTATGTTCAACAATAATTCTGGTTGTAACATGAGCTTTGTTGTACCTGGGCTCTGCTTCTGTCTATGGTTAGCACAATGGGTGCCATGAGCTATAGTTACACAGAATAGCTTTAGTGCCCTGGAACCATCCTTTCAATCTTAATTTCGGTTCAGATAAGGATGGCACAGATGTTTGGCTTTAAATTAGGGCATCATGGGAGCTTCCAGGAACCTGCATGATTCTGTGCTGGTGTTCAGACTGAGAGAATGAAATACCTTTGGGTCATATAGAGCGCAGCATTGTGCGGAGGGGCCCAAATGACCTTCTGGCCTCTGGAAAAACCAGCAATACTATAGATTTGTGTTTTCATTTTGCTTCTATTAGTCAGTGGCAAAAATGATGAAGTTGTTGGCCATGCTGAATAATTCACCTGTAACCTCATCTGTGGAAACCAACCACTGCAGATGTCCTTAGTACCAACCTGACACAATAAAATTGAAGGTCTTGCTTTTTTTGCCACTGGTAGTGCCATACATGTGCAATATATTGTCTGCAGGTTTTCCTTAGGAAGTGTGGGGTTCAAAACCCCTTTAACAAAAGACATTTGAAAACCTGCAAACACGGTAATGTGGTAAGCTGTGTTCTCGCAAATCCTGTCTTTCCCTCACTGACGCTGATGGCATAGAGAAGTATGAGTTTTGGGATCGAAGACATTGTACTACGGATAGATATCTAGATTATTAAATAAATAAGTTAAGTGGATAATATTGAGCTTACAGCGTTGTCAGGCTTTCAAGATACATAGGCTTTTGGAAGCACAAGCTTTTCAACACAGCAGGGGTAATGTAAGAAAAGGCAACAAGGTCAGACATCAAAGGCTTCAGATCAGGAAAGCAACGATAGGTGTGAAAAAAGCATAGGCCTCTCATTCCTTTCTGGTAATCTGTTCAAAAGAATTGGGGTTTGCAAAACATCAAATAGTATTGCATCCAGCATATGGTCAAATGGCATAGGAATGGTTTTGAAACCATTGAAGCAATCAAAATTGAAGATGTAAGGACCATTAAGAATATCTGTGCATAGAAATGTAAGGGGCTATCTCGACATGAAAGGTCATAAACAAAGATAGTAAAGGGGCCTTTTACATTCCATGGTTCGAGCACATGGTCTTTTCTACATCAAAGGGTCTCCAGTCACATGATCAAAGCCTAAACTGTCAATCATTGAAGTATGCTAATGATTGAGGCATAGCAACAGGGGGTGATTGGACAAAAATAATGACCCACCCCAATCCTACGTCCTATTGGTAAAAAAAACAATATAAAAAGACTTTGGGAGAAGAACAGGCTCTTCTCTTCACTACCTGACAGTCACAAGGAACACACACTGCAGTTGAACATCACCCAAGAAGAAGAGTTCTGAAGGGCTGATCAACCTTCAGGCCCAATGAGCAAAATCCTTGGTTTAAAGGTTGAATATGTATTAATGATTTGCCTGATGTATGCATGAATTGTTAAGTCATTACATAATAACGTTGCAAATTATTAAGTGTATAACGGGATTTTATAGAGGAAAGTCATATGTGTGGTATGATTTTGCTTCATGCTCGTATGAATGATAACATCATTAAATAATTACTTTTGATTAACGAAACTACTGTGAGGGTGATTTTCTTTGCTTGACTATTCGTCCCGTGTCCAAGAAAATAAGGAATTCCCTACAGAAGACAGCATAGCTTTCACTGCCTCCTTTCTCAATTTCAGCCTCCTTAGGCTCAACTGTACTGTCACTACCAGATAACTGGATCTGCTATAGCAAATGTGTATTGGAACAAGGAACTTGATGCCCTGTGTGCCACCTCTCATGCTTTTGCTGGTCCTCCTCTGCCAATTGCATTGCTCGTCGAGCACTGAATGTAGTCTCCAAAGGGTGGAAAAAACCTAGAATTTGGAAAGAAAATTCATAGCAGCTAATCCTCAAATAGTAGCATCCCCAGCAATGTCTGTTCCATTTCAGCAAGATGAATGCATCAAACAAGCAATGTGTTCATACAGCAGTAAGCCACTGTTAAGTGCCTAATCTACCAGTTTAATTGGCCTTTTGCATAAATTGAGTGCATTAGTCCTCAAACTAAAAGATTCTTCACACAATAATTTTGAAATGAATTTAAGAAAGCACTACACATCAGCAAGCACTATAATACACTCCTGATATTAGGGGCCATTACTGCACATTTATCCCTGACATTACACTTAATGCTGAAAGCAATTTTGAAGTTTTAGAATAGGAAGTCATAGAATAATGTAGGAGATGAAAAGTTTGACTCCGTGTCTAACTTGTGCTGTACCTGACATGGGAGCGCTTCATGGGACAGCATAGAGGAGTTTTACTCTGCATCAGATCAACCCGTTTGCTCCAAAAGATTAGGTTAAATACTTGCATTTATATAGTGCCTTTTACTTCAAAACATTTCAACAAATTAACATTAAAGTGCTATGACTATTATGTAGTCAAACTGTACTAGCAAAATAAATTACATCTTGTAACCTTGCTGGGAACTAACCAAACCTATCTTACATATAGTTATTATGTTCCTAGGTCAAGATGGGGATGTAAAATTTCATTTCTGTCGATTACACTTGGATAAGGAATGTAATACAAGTTAATTGAATGGTGTTGGGTCCATTGAAATTCCATGAAATGGGGTTAATGAGAAATGGTTGGGTCCATCAATATTGAATATTATAGGGATAAATGGGAAGTAGTTTAATCCACTGGAAATGTATATAAAATAAGTGACTAGGAAGATAATTAATCCATTGAATAACCAATCTGGCTTAAGAGTGAACTGTAATACTGAATGACACATGAAGCTGGAGCACTGCATGGAACACCTTCTGCAGAAAAGATTGAAAAAATCCCAGTTTCACTTCTCTGGAAAGCACTGACTCTTTTTGGGATATGGTTCCACAGGCACAGGCAGGTCACAGGTACTTTAATCTTTGATGTTAAGCCATGATACAAGGACCTCCGAGTCTATCTGGTACAGTGCTACACCTGGTGGGTCCTTTATCTAATTGGGCATTGAGAAAACAATGATTAAAGATGTCTAATCACAATGCCATTCAATCAGGAGATTTGTTCGATATGCTGCCTAAAAATACATTATTGCACATGATATCTAAAAAAGCAGAAGAAATATTTTGTAAAATGAAATCCTCAATATTAAATGTTCTTTATTTAATGTAATGATGCATGACGTTTGCTAATTGAGTCAGATGCTAATCAGTTTATAATGTGGGATAATCAATTTGCATAAATATCAGCCTTAAAAACAAATTTTCAGAGAGGACACCAAGTGCATGGATTCTTTTAGATGGCACTGTGTGCTATAATTCTTTCACAAATTTGGACAAGATTGTTTTTTTCAGAACCTAAAATACAGTTATTCATAATAATGCACCGTTCAGGTTTATTACTGACTGAATATATCTCATTTCAATCTGGTATCAGTGAGAGTTTTTTCATTAAACTTTTCTGATTTCTTACACACTAAACAAGGAAGGTTGCTATCAGGACCCATTATTTAAAAATCCATTGTAATGAACTTCAGTGTTATTTTGTTTATATCTGCCTTTCTATTGATTTTTGAAAGATTTGTTTTTGCTGATGACACCATTCTTTCCGGTCAGTTCCTCTTGTAATGTTGATTCAACCTGTTGTTGAATGTTGAAGCTGGGATTGTTCTCCTTAGAAGGTTAAGGGGGGATTTAATAGAAGTGTTCAAAATTATGAGAGGTTTTGGTAGAGTAGATAGGAGAAATTGTTTCCACTGGCAGGAGGGTCGGTAACTAGAGGACACAGATTTAAGTTAATTGGCAAAAAATCCAGAGGGGAAATGAGGAGAAATTGTTTTACGCAACGAGTTGTTATGATCTGGAATGCACTACCTGAAAAGGTGGTGGAAGCAGATTCAATAGTAACTTTCAAAAGGAAATTGGATATATACTTGTAAAGGAGAAATTTGCAGGGCTATCGGGAAAGAGCAGGGGAGTGGGACTAATTGGATTGCTCTTTCAAAGAGCTTGCACAGGCTCGATGGGCTGAATGGCCTCCTTCTGTGCTGTATGATTCTATGATTCAAACTGCTCACATTGTCAAACTTCTAACTCCTTCCAGCCATTTTCCCTAACAATGTTAATTTGCGTCCTCTTGTTGTTGGCCACAGTAAGAAAAGGGAGAGTGGCTAGTGTGTTACCTTGGCCTACTCTGGTGAGGTTATTGAACTCCTCGAGGCACTGGTCTACAATCCTGGGCATGAGAGAGCTGGCATTCAGTGTTAGGGCCATCTCTTTCCACATGGCATAAGAGATGTTTTGGAGGTTTCCTCCACAGGCACCCTCTGCTCTAATTCATCGAGGAGGGCTTGCAGGTCTGACTCATTGAAATTGTGGACTCTTTTATGCCTCAGTGCCACACCCTTGTCTCTTCTTTGGCTGCCTCCGACAGATGCTCCTGCAGTAGACAATCGTGTAAAGTTGCAGAAAAACAATGCAATCTGCTGCTGCAGTCTTCAGCTAGAACTGACTTTTTGAAGGTTGCTCTCTAACTTCCAAGAACCCTGGCACACTGGCCCCCATTTTAATTCCCCCCACCTTATGGAAACCAGGTGAGGGGGAAGTTAAAATGGAATGGGAGACTTACCCATTCCTTTGCCACCCCAATCTAACCGCCTGCAATTTTAAATTGCAGATAACAAGGACACCCACCCCAAGCCAGCGGAACCCTCTTTAGAATCATAGAATCATAGAAGTTACAACATGGAAACAGGCCCTTCGGCCCAACATGTCCATGTCGCCCAGTTTATACCACTAAGCTAGTCCCAATTGCCTGCACTTGGCCCATATCCCTCGATACCCATCTTCCCCATGTAACTGTCCAAATGCTTTTTAAAAGACAAAATTGTACCCGCCTCTACTACTGCCTCTGGCAGCTCATTCCAGACACTCACCACCCTTTGAGTGAAAAAATTGCCCCTCTGGATCCTTTTGTATCTCTCCCCTCTCACCTTAAATCTGTGCCCCCTCGTTATAGACTCCCCTACCTTTGGGAAAAGATTTTGACTATCGACCTTATCTATGCCCCTCATTATTTTATAGACTTCTATAAGATCACCCCTTAACCTCCTACTCTCCAGGGAAATAGATGACATCATTGGGGCCTGATCAGCTATTTCAACAAGAGGCCTGAGTGGGGGAGCAGTGGTGGCTTCCTCGCCAGGCCAAACCTGCCGGGAGCTGGGAAACGTTCAGAAGAAGTCCAACAAAGTAAGTTTTAAATTTTTTTTAGTTTCCTTGTGGGCCAAGAGGAACAGGAGTATTTCTCCGCATCCCCACAAGAAGACCTTGGGCCTCCCTTGCTCCCGGCTTCCCCCACTTCCGATTGGAATCGCATCCAGAGCCCACCCTCACCACTTACCCGGCTGCCAGGGCCGTGCCCCGGGGTCCCTGATGATGCCCCCCCCACCCCCGCTGCCCGAATAATTGCTCCCACCCACCGGCAAGGCAGGAATTTCTGCTGGGTTTGGGCAGGAGTCAGAACCTGGATATTAAAATGAGGCTTAGGAGTCAAAACCTCCCCGAGCCTCAACATGCGAGCTTACTGCTCGCCCAGGCCTCCCGCACGGATCGATCCCACCTTGTGATAACATCAGGGCCATTTTCAGATTTTCTCATCATCTCTGCTTTCTACAGTCAGCCTTTCTCCCCCCAAATTGCCATCCTGTCTTCCTCACATTTTCCAGTTTCTATATCCTAGTACTTGCTTGAAGCTCTTTTTCTGACATCACACATTGACTGCAGCTGTCACACAGAGGAAAGTACAGTACCATCTGAATGTGTTGCACTCCAGGTATTGCTCATGTGGAGTGAAAATTCTCTGTTCCTAATGGCCTGAGCTAGCATGTGAGCTGACTTCAAACTCAAGCTCAGGAAGCTCAAGGAATTTAACAGCCAAGTACAGCATAAATTATCACTGATTCAAACCAAATAGTTTATGCCCCAAGCTGTACAAAAGCTCCATATAGAGAGGCAATTTAGAACAGAAGTCATAGAGGATAACAACCACCCAGGTGAGAAATGGCTTTTCAATTGTCATTTGTACTTACTGCCAGATTATCTTTCACTGAATATTTCAGGGAAATTGCAATCTCTGTATTTATAGATAGGCCAACAGTTATCTCAGGGAGACTAACAGATACTTAGGAGGAAGTCACTCAAAGATTAACAACGGCTGATTTTCCTGGTCTTCCCCCTCCCCCTCCCCCCCCCCCCCCCGCCCCACCAGCCCCCAGAACTCTCAGTTCCCTGGGTGTAAAGATCAGAAAAGGGAGAGTCAGATTGTCACATTTTTATCCCTTTGACGCTGCCATGGAATTTCTGGGACTTTCAGAAAAGATAGCGCTTTGGCCTCCTCCAAGACCTCTCTTGACTGATGAGTCCATGGAATCCCAGGAGCAGGCTGATGATGTCATGGTAGGCCAAGGATCGATTCAGGACCTTCTTTCTGCCAATCTCCATCAGCAGCCAGAAGGTCCCAATCACCCAGGCCTGCAGCTGCCGTTTGCTCTTCTGGTTTGAAAGAAATAAGATTTTCATTACTTCATCAAAGGGCATCATGAAAACAAGGATGTAGCGATTACACCAATGCACTGAGAGGAATGGAGATTGTGTGCACTAAAGCCATGCTATCTGAAGGAAGTTGATGACTAGAGTGAAATCATCAGCAAAAGAGGGGATAGGGTTGGATAATGTCGAGAAGGTGATTAATATGAAGTTGAGACAGAGTGGAAGAGAGGATGGAGCCCTGGGAATCTCTGAGTTAATGGAAAATGAGTCAGAGCCTAAGCCATTAACTACAGCCCAAGTTTCTCAATTTTTCTATTGCTTTGTATCTACCCTTATCTTTCAATTTATCTCCACCTTTGTCAATCACTCTCTATTTCAACTCCCATCCCTTTCTCTCCCCCATCTCTGTCTCATTTGGCAGTCTTGAGGAGCAATTGTGCTCCTCCTGATCCAACAAGGAACCTTAACAAAATGTAAAACAAAACTTACCTGGACCTCTTCTGACCCGATGGTGATGTACCGTGTTGCCTCCCGATCCCAGAAGTTAGAATCGCGTCCCGATTTTCCCATTTTAATTACACATTTGCCTTCCTGAATCAGGCAGCCTTCACACTGCTGGAATCCCAACAGTTAAAATAGCATGGGTGGGAACACATCGGGAATGTGACACAAACTCCTCCCGCCATTTTAATTACCCGCCCACCTCGTTCGCGTTAGGGGGAGCTCGGTTAAAATCAAGGCTCTGTTTCCGTCTCCTCTGCCTCTCTCCTGTTGGTGTCTCTTATCATTCTCCCTTTTCTGTCTATTTGTTTTTCTCTGTTTCTCCATCTCCTTTCCCTGTTTCTTTCTCCCAGCTCTTGTCTCTGTATGTGTGTTCCTTTCTCTTATTTACTCCTATCTCCTAATTCTATCTCTTGCTCCTGAATGTTTTTCTACAAAGAACCAGAGGAGAGATGAGGAGAGATTTTTTTACGCAGCGAATTGTTATGATCTGGAATTCACTGCCTGAAAGGGTGGCGGAAGCAGATTCAATTGTAGCTTTCAAAAGAGAATTGGATATATACTTGAAAAGGAAACATTTCCAGGGCTGTGGGGAAAGAGCTGGGGAGTGGGACTAATTGGATAGCTCTTATACAGGCATGATGGGCCAAATGGCCTCCTTCTGTGCTGTATGATTCTATGGTTCTATTGCTGTTTCTCCCATCTCTTTCTCTCACTTTTATTCTTTCATATTTTTATTTCTCCCTCTCTGAGTTTCTTCCAGCTGCTTTTATCTCTCTGTTTCCTATCTGTACTCTTCCCTTTCTCTTGTATTTTTGTCCTGTCTGCTTCTACCTCTCACTTCCCACCCATATTTTTCTCTTCTTCGTCCTTATATTTCTCCTTCACTCTCTTTGATTTGCTGTATTTGCCTACTTCTCTCTGTGCCTCTAGTCCTATCCCCATCTTTACCCATCCACTTGTCTATATATCGCATGGATTGTCAGCTCTATTAATTAAATTAGATTTGGTTTTGTTACTTTTTCTTTTCCCACTCTGATAATGCTGATTCAATTCGGTATCATCTTATTTTTATTTGTTAAACCTGAGACTGTAACAGGCTCCATCATTCTCGGGTTATGCAAATGTCCCATTAAACACTATATGAAACCTCAAATCTTTATTGCAGCAAGTCAGAATTTTATTTAAATTTTAACAGGACCCTTTCCAAAAGTCAGTGTTTCTGCCTGTGGATAAATAGCTGGGAAGACAAAAAGTGTACTTAAGTGGAACCTCATACTAATACTAATCACGTATTAATCATATATGACACGCATCACAAATATATAATATGCAGTGTATGAAATCATATATGCATATACAATGTGATGTGTATATAATATAAAAGCATACATTTACACAAACTCGTACTTGTATATGCACGAGCATACATCCACGAACATATATATTTCCACGTATAAACACACCTATACTATGCATATAACATATTTGTACATACAAGCTGCAGGTCAGCTCAAGAGTTCACATCACACATATATGGATTATAAGCGTAAACGTCCCTCCGTCTATTCTCACATTTTATTACCGTTACTCACTGCAATCTCCGCTGTCCACGTACATGCTGCCAGCAGAGAGGGCGACTCACCAGATCTTTCGATGTTCCCATCCTTTTCAACCCATCCAAAGGGAGCAAATCTGCAGAATCTTTATGGGTAAACTGTGTGGCTTGCTTTAGACGCCTCTGCTGATGCAGGATAGCCTTATCCCTGATTTCCATTTCGTTTTTCTTGGAATCGGACATTGCTGCTGCATTTGTTTCCCTCTCGCTTGCTGTGTAGGTGCTTCTGTGCTGGATGGTGCCGTTGCCCTGTCCTTATCCTCTCCTCCAGCACTTTGCTTCTCTGCAGCTCGCTGGCTGTGGTTTTTTTCCCCCTAGGGTGCCTGCAACATACGTCACGACCAACATATTTCCATAAATAACAAGAGAAAAAACACAAGAACAAATCTGCAGGGAAATAGAAAGGGGAAAGTGAAAATACTGCGAAAGGTGAAAGGGGGAGAAGGAACAGGCTCCAGTGCTGCCACCAGGTATTGATTAATATCGGTTTCTAGTCAGGGATCAGGAATGTTTTCTACACCGAATGATGCAGAATAATGATCCGTGTCCTTTGAGTCCATGCAGAATTTGTATTTACAAACCGCGCCGAAAAGAAACCCAGAAAGGATTGTAAATCACAATAAATAACAACAAACGAGGAGAAAAGTACTTGATTCTTATTTTACATCCAAAATGTTGTTTATTTGTTTCTAATTGATTTAAATAGAATTTAGTCTGGTTGAATATTTTCCCTTCGCATTTTTACTTGAAACAAGGCGTTTGAGGGAAAAAAAATCGCAAATAATAAATTGAATTTTAGAAAATAACGACTCGTATTATTAAAACATTCATTTCACATAACAATGCAACCTAGTAACGCATTAATAGTAACATCTCTAATGTGTAGAATTAGCCCACTGTAGGATCAATTTTGTCAAATCTGCTCGCAGTTCTGGTGTTTATCTGATATGATTTGGTTAAAATGTGATTTTGTATCCGATTCGAAGACGACGCAAACCCTGAAAATCTATCACTTTTTATTAATTAATTTAAAGAGTTAAGTCCCATTATGAGAAGAGGTTGAGTTTCCGCTTTGGGGCGTAATCGGTCAGGAAAATTGTGCCAAATTGTGCTGGTTAGGTTGCAGTTCAAGGGGTCGAGTTTCCTTGAGATTGCGCTGGCTTTTTCAGCGCAATCTGATCGAATCGGCGCAAAACATCGGGGAATTTCGATGGTATAAATTACATCCAGCGTAATTCGCATTTCCATGACCTTTTGTGCTGGCTCAAAAATCATTGCACTGAAGCCGGCCGCACCCACAAAATTGGCCACACCCTCTGATCGAAATAACGACGGTTGCAAGTTTCCGCAGATTGCGTCTGCCTGTGGCTGTTGGAGGAGTGTCTACAAATCAGCTCGTATTCTTAGGCGCACAGGCACCCGCAGGTACGTTTTAATCGTTTTTAAATATAAAAAGTAACTAAATTTACTAAGAAACTACTAGTGTACACCAATGAAACTAGTGAATGGTTCAGTATAGTTTTTTTGTCATTTTCAGTGATTTAAAATCAGGTTACTCACAGGTGGAGGACTGGACACTTATTAAAATTGCTTATTTATTGTGATGAACCCATTTTCAGTTGTATTAATCAAACTGCACTAGGTTACCACTCTTAAATACATCAATGAATATTTATTATTGCAATAGAAAAAAAATAAATGAATACTCTCTGTTAAGCTGCCAGATTGCACTGATTGATGCAAGATTTTATGTTTGTGATTATGTTAATTCATTTCAGTGGAAACTCGGACTGTAACCCAGCTGGCGCAATTTTCGGGTGCAATTTGCGCCCAATTGTCAATTGCGCCCAAAGCGGAAACTCCACTCCCAAGTTTCCACTAAAATGTACCTTAATAGAGTGTAATGGTTTATTTTTTCTTTGCAATAAAAAATATTTATTGATATATTTAAGATGTATGTAACCTGGTGCAGTTTTATTAATACAGCTGAAAATGGGATTATCACAAAAAATAAGCATTTTTAATAAGGGTGTCCAGTCCTCCACCTGTGAGTAACCTGATTTTAAATCACTGGAAATGACTTAATAAAACTATGCTGAACCATTTACTACTTTCATTGGTGTACACTAGTCAGTTCTTAGTAAATTAAATATTTTTTAATGTGTTAAAACATGCCTACTGGTGCCTGTCCATCCAAGAAAACTAGCTTAATTTGAAGACCTTCCTTGAAAGGCCGCAAGGAAGGTCTTCAAATTCCTGTGCTCATTATTTTGATCTGGGGGTGTGGCCAATTTTGGGGGTGAGGTTAGCCTTGGGCGCGATGATTTTTGAACCAGCGCAAAAGATTGCGGAAACTCGATTGACGCCTGACGTAAATTGCGCTTGATTTTTTGCGATTTTCCACGATCTTTTACGTTGGTTCAGGTGGATTGAACTGATAAAACCAGTGCAATCTAGTGGAAACTCTTACCCCGTTGTTTAGAACCTCGCTCCCCCTTCCCGGTTTCCCAATCTAATACTTGGGAGTATTTTCATTTAATGGACAGTATATGTAAATCTTGCTGTCCATTGCAATCATTGCAGTCAGTCTCAGTGCTGTTGATATGCAAATGAAGTTTAATATCTTTTGTTTTATAGCGAGAGAGAAGCTGTGCCATTATTAGCTGCACTTTCAATAAACAGCGATTGCAAAAGATATGGTTCCCATAAGGAAGGCCCCTCCTAAAGAGAGCTTCACATCAACTACAACAAATATTTAAAATTAAGAATTGCTTTCCTTTAAACACATAGTGAAGTGGTAAATGAATTTAACATAGAATAAGTAGCAATCATATAACAAACTAACACACAAATAAACCATAGAAATTTACAGCACAGAAAGAGGTCATAGGGCCCATTGTGTCTGTGTCAGCACTTTGCTAGAGCAATCCAAGGCTAATCCCACTCACTCTCCATAGCCCTTAATCTTCCTCTACTGCAAATGCTTATCCAACCTTCCCTGAAAATATGTAACTGGTCTCTGTCTCAATACATCCAGTGGTAGAGCATTCTATGTTCCAACAACCCTCTGCTTAAAGAAATTATTCCTAACCTCTCTCTTCACTGTTTTAGTGACAATGTTAAATTGATGATATGTTGTCAATGATTCCCGAACCAGAGGAAATAGTGCTTCCTTATTCACTGTATCAAAACCCTTCATAATTTTAAAAACCTTTATTAAATCTCCTCTCAACCTTCTCTCCTCCAATAGAAATAGCCTTCTCAAATTTCTTCTCTTTTCTAGAGTTTCCCTTCTCTAGCATCATCCTGATGAATCTATGCTACACACTCTGGTTTTAATAGTCCTTCTATAATGGGGTACCCCAAACTGCACATCGTAATCCAACTGTGGCATAACTAATGTGTTATATAAGTGTATCATTACTTCTTTGCTCTTGTGCCGATGTCCTATTTATAAAACTTAAATGCTGTTAACCTTTTATATGGCTTCATCTATCTGCACTCACACTTTCAGGGAATTATATATTTGAACCCCTAGGTCTTTTGGTTCATAAATACCCTTCAGCACCTTTCCACTGAGTATATAATCCTATTCCATACTTTTCCTCCCAAAGTATACTACCTCACATTTCTCCACGTTAAATTGAGTCTGCTATCTGTATGTATCCTGTAGCCTTTTACAGTATTCCTCATTGTGTGCCAAACCCCCTACTTTTGTGTTTTCTGCAATTTTGAGATTGTGTTCCCTGTACCCAAGTCCAAATCATCAATAACAATGAGAACAAAAGTGGACCCGACATGGACCCCTGGGGTATATTGGTTCCAAGTCTTCTCCAGTCCATGCCATTCCATCCAATCCAATCCAAATATATGCAATCCATCCAATCAGCCTCTTCTTCAAAAAATCTTTGTTCAATTTGTCAAACGTGACTTGCCTTCAACAAATCCATGCTGGCTACCCTTGATTAACCCATGCATTTCTAAATCCTCACAAACTTTATCTTAAATATGGATTCTAAAATTTTGTCCATAACTGACATTAAATTAACTGGTCTATAGTTACCCAATTTATCCTTCTCTCTATTCTTGAACAAAGGTACTAATACTCTCCAGTCCCACTGTACAATTTGCATATTTAAGGAGGATTGAAAAATTGTGACCAGAAGCTCTGTTATCTCCTCTCTGACTACTTTCAACAGACTACGGTGCATGCCTAGGGGCCCAGTGATGTATCTATCTTGAGTCCTGCTTATTTGTAAGCAGTGTCAGAAGAAAGTTAATGACCCTATCAGGTTAGTCAGATAAGAGAAGCGAACTACACCTTTGAAGAGTCCATTGTACTAAGCTTGTCTGCCACTTACAATGAATTTCCCCTGCACCGAGAAGTATCCTCCATTCACATCCTTACTAGCATTCACCCCACAGAAACCTCACGTGGTGCACCTATCATTAAATACATTATGGGCTGTGAGCTGACACCTGGGTTTTACTGCATGTCATGATAACAAAACCTAATTCTCACTTTTTGCATTCTTTTTCAAGGAGAAGACAGACTATAAAAAGTGGGAGAGGTGCAACAGTTGGTGGCCCCACAAACCAATGACTTCTCACCCATTTGAGGAACAGGTGCAGCAAATCCTGGAGAAGGAAGCCATAATGGTTGGAGAGATGGGGAAATAGGAAAACATGCCAGCTCCAGTTTCATCGTGAACATGTGCTTCTCTTTCTCATTCTTTTGTGCCTATATTAGTTGCAAGCAAACCATATCATGAAACCCTCATGCCATTCCTTCTGCTGTAAGTTATAATGCAAACTCTGCTTATTCAGAAACCATTGCAACCTCTTCCTATCCTCTAGATGTTGCTCATGGAGAAGCCACAATCCTCAAGGCTTCCAGTCCTGCCAGCACTTCAGAGCAGGAGTCCTTAGTCACACACTCCATTTCAAGCATCAGCTCAGAGACATGCATCCCATGGAGTCACAGATTGAGCCAGAAGAGAGTACACTGAGCATGAGCAAACAGGAGTAGCTGCTGGTAGCACAAGAGGGGGAAGACTTTGGTGACTGGAGGGACTGGTTGCTGAAGAACTTGGGGTCAGGATTTCACTGGTCCTGCTTTTAAACGGACTGTGCTTGCAGAGCGTTGGTGGCCATGTCGAATGGAGTGCTGTCGATGATGAATCGGGTGGAGGAGTCCACTAGAAGCATGCGCAGGACATTAGAAAATAGCTTTGCTACTCTACAGTCCATTTTGAAGTGTGTGGCAGCTCCAGGCACATCTGCAGCAGTGGCTTCCATAATAAAGGCCCTAAGGGCAGTCTGTGCTTCTTGCTGGATACTCAAACTGCTCCAATGAGGCCTGCGGTGCCAGACTGGAGAGAGATTTTTCTTCCAAAAGATTGGGGATGGATTGCAGACAAATCACACAGAGCTTAGCTGATCTTATTGTCAATTGTAAACAATTTTACAACGCCAAGTTATAGTCCAACAAATTTATTTTAAATTCCACAAGCTTTCGGAGGCTTCCTCCTTCGTCAGGTGAACGGTGTGGAAAATCAAGATCTTATTGTCATCATTAGATTTGCATTCATGCAGTTCATTGACCATGCTGAGCTATTGCCCAGTACTATTAGAAAGACAGGAATGAGCATAAATGATGGTGTAGTCTCCAAGAATAACAACACATATGGGCCAACCCGCCAGCCCCCACCAGTGCCTGTACATGTGGTAGAAAAAATGCAGGACCAAGCTGCCCATGCAGTCACAAGAAGTTGCATCAGGTCTATCTCAGGAGTTAGCTGCTTTGAGACATGAGCTACTTTAGTTCCAGGATGCTGTTATTTCAACACAGCAGCCAGTCACTTCACACACGCTTGCCACTAGGAAAAGCAACAAACTGAAGCATTGCAGCAAAAAACATTGGGTACACATTATGGGATTTTGTTAAAATTATTGTGCAGTACAGTGCAAGCAGGCATTGTTTTAACAAAGGTTTTGAATTAGCTTTCATCAGGTGGCTTCACAGCAGCGATTTTCAAACAAAATTTGACATCGAGCCAACCTGTTAAATGGCTTGCTCATCGCCTAACAACAGCTGGAAGCTGCACGATCAACAACATTTAAACTTTACAGTCAAATTAGATTGGTGAAAGACATAGGGGAAATGAAACTTCTAAACCTCCTATTGCACCTCAGTTGCTTAGGAAGCACTGCAATAAACAGAAGAGGAAGGGTCTCTGGAATAATTCAGTAAGTTACTTCCAAACTTATCATGGTAATGCTTGTCAGGGGCAAGTGACCAAAAGCTTGGACAAAGAGGTAGGTTTTAAGGAGCGTCTTAAAGGAGGAGAGTGCGATAGAGAGGCGGAGAGGTTTATGGAAGGAATTCCAGAGCTTAGGGCCTATGCAGCTGAAGGCACGGCCACCAGTGGTGGAGCGATTAAAATCAGGGATGCGCAACTGGCAAGAAGTGGAGGAGGCAGAGATCTCAGAGGGTTGTAGGGCTGGAGGAGGTTACAGAGATAAGGAGGGGCAAGGCCATGTAGGGATTTGAAAACAAGGATGAGAATTTTAAAATCGAGGCGTTCCTGGACCAGGAGCCAATGTAGGCCAGCGAGCACAAGGGTGATGGATGAACGGGACTTGGTGTGAGTTAGGATACGGGCAGCAGAGTTTTGGATGAGTTCAAGTTTATAGAGGTTAGAAGATGGGAGGCCAGCCAGGAGAGCATTGGAATAGTCAAGTTTAGAGGTAACAAAGGCATGGATGAGGGTTTCAGCAGCAAAAGAGCTGAGGCGGGGCGGAGACGGGAGATGTTACGGAGGTGGAAGTAGGCGGTCTTGGTGATGGAACAGATATGTGGTTGGAAGCTCATCTCAGGATCAAATAGGATGCCAAGGTTGCGAACGGTCTGGTTCAGCCTCAGACAGTGGCCTGGGCGAGGGATGGAGTCGTTGGCTAAGGAATGGAGTTTGTGGCGGGTACTGAAGACAATGGCTTCGGTCTTCCCGATATTTAGTTGGAGGAAATTTTTGGTCATCCAGTACTGGATGTTGGACAAGCAGTGTGACAAATCAGAGACAGTGGAGGGGGCGAGGGAGATGGTGGTGAGGTAGAGCTGAGTGTTGTCAGCATACGTGTGGAATATGACATTGTGTTTTCGGATGATATCGCTGAGGGACAGCATGTAGATGAGAAATAGGAGGGGGACAAGGATAAATCTTTGGGGGACTCCAGAGGTAATGGTGCGGGAGCGGGAAGAGAAGCCATTGCCGGTGATTCTCTGGCTATGACTGGATAGATAAGAATGGAACCAGGCGAGCACAGTCCCACCCAGCTAGACGACGGTGGAGAGGCGTTGGAGGAGGATGGTGTAATCAACCGTGTCAAAGGCTGCAGACAGGTCGAGAAGGATGAGGAGAGATAGTTTACCACGGGCACAGTCACCATGGGATGTCACTTGTGATTTTGTTAAGTGCTGTTTCAATACTGTGGCAGGGACGGACAAAATCAATGTGTTTTGATCAGCATAGTATTCCACAGCTGCCCCTTCCCAAAGGCTGTTAAATTTATAGCAATTTTCCTATCAAAATAAAGTTTATTGACAAGTATTACCATATTAAGGCAGAGCTGATTTTTAATGCTTTTTCTAATGATGACATTAGAATGAATATGTACGGCTGATTGCTGGATATTTTGCCTGTGTTGGTGTTCACTCTATAGACTAATAGAAGGAAAAGCAAATTATTGCTGTGCTTGATTACATTCAGGACTATTTAGAGTTGTTCAGACAAGCTGGGATTTCACAGCACAACTCATTCCATTAACTCAGACAGACAGTGATGGTGACTTGGATAAATTTGTCTTTTATTTTGTAAGCCAGTTTTGTCCTAACTCTGCATCTCTCCTCCATTCTTCCCGTGCACACTGAATGTTTAGAAATTTGAATTTCTGGCTTGTAATCTGGCCATAGGTCTTTAAATTTGCCCAGTCAATCTTTTTTTTAAAGGCACACTGTCTTTATCAGAAAAATATTTGGCAAAACTAAAATGTTAACTTGGTTGACCTGATTACACTTTTGCCTCTAGGTCAGAAGATTGTGCAATAAGGCCCACACCAGGACACGTATGCATAATCTAGGCTGATGCTCCAGTGCAGTACTGAAGGAATGCTGCATTATGTTTGTTGGATGCATCATCTTTTAGATGAGACATTAATGCAAGATCCCATCTGCTTGTTACAGTGGTTCAGATGGATGTTAAAGATTCCAATTGAAGTAGGCCAGAGAGCTTTCCTAGTTAACATTCTTTTCTCAACCAGTACTACATAAAACCCGAGAGATTGGTCATTCACCCTCCGGTGTTTGTGGGACATTGAGAATGCAGAATCGCTGCCATGTTTGCCTACATAACAGCAGTCACTCCCATTGTGTTCCAAAAGGTTTCTGTTATATGGAGCACTTTCAGATAACATGATAAGGTTTTTTTTTATTTGTTTGTGGGATGTGGGCGTCGCTGGCGAGGCCGGCATTTATTGCCCATCCCTAATTGCCCTTGAGAAGGTGGTGGTGAACCGCCTTCTTGAACCGCTGCAGTCCATGTGGTGAAGGTTCTCCCACAGTGCTGTTAGGTAGGGAGTTCCAGGATTTTGACCCAGTGATAATGAAGGAACGGCGATATATTCCCAAGTCAGGATGGTGTGTGACTTGGAGGGGAACGTGCAGGTGTGTTGTTCCCATGTGCCTGCTGCTCTTGTCCTTCTAGGTGGTAGAGGTCGCGGGTTTGGGAGGTGCTGTCGAAGAAGCCTTGATGAGTTGCTGCAGTGCATCCTGTGGATGGTACACACTACAGCCACAGTGCGCCGGTGGTGAAGGGAGTGAATGTTTAGGATGGTGGATGGGGTGCCAATCAAGCGGGCTGCTTTATGCTAGATAAGTGCAAGTATTATTTATTTTAAAGCTTTTTGTGAGGAGAGTTTAATTTTTTGTTATAATGATGGCATGCACAATTACCACAATTAAACAAAGTTTTGCTAAATCCTATTTTTCATGGAGACTACTCTTTTAAGGAAGTTTGGTAAACAACTCTTGCCTCCATGGCAACCTG
Source organism: Heptranchias perlo (assembly GCF_035084215.1). NCBI lineage: Eukaryota > Metazoa > Chordata > Chondrichthyes > Hexanchiformes > Hexanchidae > Heptranchias > Heptranchias perlo. The sequence goes on along the minus strand of NC_090342.1, from coordinate 33,435,110 downwards.
TTAAATGGCTTGCTCATCGCCTAGCAACAGCTGGAAGCTGCACGATCAACAACATTTAAACTTTACAGTCAAATTAGATTGGTGAAAGACATAGGGGAAATGAAACTTCTAAACCGCCTATTGCACCTCAGTTGCTTAGGAAGCACTGCAATAAACAGAAGAGGAAGGGTCTCTGGAATAATTCAGTAAGTTACTTCCAAACTTATCATCAAACCTTAACAACTGTTCAAGTACATTGTGTTATTAAGTAGCGTATAGTATATGAATGGACAGTCTGAAATGAAACTATCAGAAAATAATTAATGGTTAAAAAAACAACGCGCTGAGCTGCAACTTACTTTTGCAGTTCTAGACTCCACTGCAATGACAAACATTCAAAGCAATTATTTTTTACAAGATTAATTTTCTTTTAATATAAATTATCTTTGCAGGCTTCTCTGTTTGTAATCAATTTTACATTTTGTTTATGAAAGAAGAGGTCAACTTTTTTTTATTCGTTCATGTGATGTGGGCGTCGCTGGTGAGGCCGGCATTTATTGCCCATCCCTAATTGCCCTTGAGAAGGTGGTGCTGAGCCGCCTTCTTGAACCGCTGCAGTCCGTGTGGTGAAGGTTCTCCCAAAGTGCTGTTAGGAAGGGAGTTCCAGGATTTTGACCCAGCAACGATGAAGGAACGGCAATATATTTCCAAGTCGGGATGGTGTGTGACTTGGAGGGGAACGTGCAGGTCGTGTTGTTCCCATGTACCTGCTGCTCTTGTCCTTCTAGGTGGTAGAGGTCGCGGGTTTGGGAGGTGCTGTCGAAGAAGCCTTGGCGAGTTGCTGCAGTGCGTCCTGTGGATGGTACACACTGCAGCCATTGTGCGCTGGTGGTGAAGGGAGTGAATGTTTAGGGTGGTGGATGGGTTGCCAATCAAGCGGGCTGCTTTGTCCTGGATGGTGTCGAGCTTCTTGAGTGTTGTTGGAGCTGCACTCGTCCAGGCAAGTGGAGAGTATTCCATCACACTCCTGACTTGTGCCTTGTAGATGGTGGAAAGGCTTTGGGGAGTCAGGAGGTGAGTCACTCGCCGCAGAATACCCAGCCTCTGACCTGCTTTTGTAACCACAGTATTTATATGGCTGGTCCAGTTAAGTTTCTAGTCAATGTTGACCCCCAGGATGTTGATGGTGCGGGATTCGGCGATGGTAATGCCGTTGAATGTCAAGGGGAGGTGGTTAGACTCTCTCTTGTTGGAGATGGTCATTGCCTGGAGATGGTCATTGCCTGGCACTTGTCTGGCGCGAATGTTACTTGCCACTTATGAGCCCAAGCCTGGATGTTGTGCAGGTCTTGCTGCATGCAGGCTCGGACTGCTTCATTATCTGAGGGGTTGTGAATGCAACTGAACACTGTGCAATCATCAGCGAACATCCCCATTTCTGACCTTATGATGGAGAGAAGGTCATTGATGTGATTTATGCACTATTCTGTAATTACAGTGAGATGAATCATATACCAGGAGGAGTTTATTTTAGTTTTTTTAATATTTACCATTTTCTCCAAATCAATTCCCAGGGAGTGTTTTTTTGTTGTTGTTGGATGTTAGTGCTTCTCATTTTAAAGTTTCCCCGATACCCCACTTCTTGGTCATTTGTGCACCATGCACCATCTAACCCTGACTTGCTGCCAGGCCTCTACTGACTTACTTCCAGGCTTCAGACCTGCATCAATGTCAATTGGCTGATGGAAGGTACGCAGTATTGGTTCCAGGGTCGCTGACCCTCTGATTTTAACTCCCTCCTTCTGAGGAAGCTCCTGGCCAAACCCCCACATTACCCAACAGCAACAGGCTGAGATTGGTGATTCAGCATGGGAGGAACCGTTGCAAATCCCTGTCCCATGCTCTCATTCCCTGCAACTCCTTCCCCCCAAGTATTCATATATTCAGAAATTGAATTTGATTTGAACTCAAATTAATCTGTTTGGCCTGCTTTCTCACCATGCTCAATAAAACTCAGTGTAAAATTTAACCAGACTTTCTGTGACATCTTCTGAAAGTGCATATAGAGCATGCGGACCTGAGCCTGGGGTCACAGCCTTATTTCAATAGTTGAGTCAGGGTCCCATGCCGATTGTAGGACCACAACACCATTTTCATGTACCAGTGGCCTGATCAGTGACCCTCAAAGGCACCGCTGCAGGCTGCTCACAAAACAGCCCAAGGTAAGCTTTTAAAAAGGTTTTTGTGGGGCCAGGTAGTGCATGAATGGTCTTCCCCACCTCAGAAATCTTCCGGCCTGCTGTCAGCCTATCTGTGCTCTCCTAACGATTGCCTCTCCTCTTTTACTCTTTACTCCCAGCTTGGCTCCTCTAGCTGCCTTTGAGCACTGGTATTGTGGAAATCAGGCCGAAGACAGGTTCCATTGGACAGGTGGCGGGCTCGCACTACCTGCTGGGTGGAATTAGTCGCCCGAAAATCACCTGCATTGGGTTTTGCAGTTGTGAGGAAAAAGGAAAACTGATGGCCATTTTGTGACATCTTCTTAAACAGTGTGATCTGTAATCAGAAACACATGTTAACCTTCAAGTCAAGTTTTCTTAGTTTTATGTTTATTTTTAAATTTTAGGAGCAGGTTAACTCTTCAGCAAAACAAAAATAATTGAAGTACACAGGATCTGTGGATCAGTTCCGTCTCTTTCAAAATGGGCCAGTTCGTTATTGTAATATTTAGGCTGCAGTTTTTATTTTAACATATTTTTCAGGGTAAAGAATATCAATGCTGGAGAACAGAATGCTTTTCTGATTTGACAGTATCAGTATCAAACATTCTCAGCTAAGATATAACATGGATTAAATGCAGAGTAAAGTTTCAATTTGCCAGCACTCAAGCATTCCCAGATCAGTTCCACTATGGGTTAGATGCAAAGTAAAGCTCCATGCCCTCTGCCCAACAGTGTGCCTTAACTCCAATGTCCCTATAAGTAAGATTGCCAGTGAACAGAACTACTTGTATTTATATACCACCATATCACATTGAAACATCTCAAAGAGCTTCATGCAATGAATTATTTATGGAGTACAGTGAGCTTGGCTCTCTAGTATTAACGTGATCAGTTTTTGTGCGATGAAATTTCATCTATTGGGAGCTGGGTTGTGATTGTCCCAAACTAATTTTCCTTGCAGCCAAGCGTGCCTACTCTCCCTTATTAAGTTTCTTTGGTTTTATGTTTCTTTTAAAATTTTGGCAGCAGAATGGTTTTGCTCCACAATGCTGGTAAAGCCAGGCTTCACATAACTTCTAACAAAGGCTTCCGTCGGAAATGTTAAGCAGTCTTTCTTTTGGAGATGCTCATCAATCTGCTGTTTACTTCCAGTATTTTCTGTTCTTATTTCAGATTTCCGTCATTTGTGGTTTCTATTTTTATCTCCATTGTTTTGCTGATGGGGCAATATTATTACTTTAGTTTCTCTTTCTGTTGAGCCAGAACACACAATTGTAGTTGACATATGATGATGTTCTCACTGAAGCTTTAAAGATTGTGATGTAATCACTGCAGATAATTGAGTATATATTCTGGAAATCATCTGTAAATTAACTTAGTCATCGAGTTACATTGAAACTCTAGCACAGAAACAGGCCATTCGGCCCAACTGGTCTATGCTGGCATTTATGCTGCACACGAGCCTCCTCCCTCCCTACTTCATCTAACTCTATCAGCATACCCTTCTATTCATTTCTCCCTCAAGTGCTTATCTAGCATCCCCTTAAATACATCTATGCTATTTGCCTCAACAACTCCTTGTGGTAGCGCGTTCCGCATTTTTACCACTCTTTGGCTAAAGAAGTATCTCCTGAATTCCCTATTGGATTTATTAGCGACTATTTTATATTTATGACCTCTAGTTTTGGACTCCCCTATAAATGGAAACATTTTCTCTATGTCTATCCTATCAAACCCTTTCATTATCTTAAAGACCTCGATCAGGTCACCCCCTCAGCCTTCTCTTTTCTAGAGAAAAGAGCCCCAGCCTGTTCAGTCTTTCCTGATAGGGATATCCTCTCAGTTCTGGTATCATCCTTGTGAATCTTTTTTGCACCATCTCCAATGCCAATAACTGTGCACAATACTCCAAGTGTGGTCCACACAAGGTTCTATACAAGTTTAACATAACTTCTTTGCTTTTCAATTCTACCCCTCTAGAAGTGAACCGTGGTGCTTGATTTACCTTTTTTATGGCCTTATTAACCTGCATCGCTACTTTCAGTGATTTGTGTATCTGTATCCCCAGATCCTTTTGCTCCTCTGTCCTGTTTAGACTCTTATTATCGAAGCATTATGTGGCCTCCTTATTCTTCCTACCAAAATGCACCACCTCACACATCTATATTGAAATTCATTTGCCAATTACTTGCCCATTCTGCAAGTTTATTAATGTCCTTTTGTGTTTTAACGCATTCTTCCTTTGTATTAGCTACACCCCCCAATTTAGTGTCATCCGCAAATTTTGAAATTGTACTTCCAATTCCCAAATCCTAATCGTTAATGTAAATTGTGGACAAGAGTGGTTCCAGCACCGATCCCTTTGGAACACCACTTGCCACCTGTTGCCAGTCTGAGTAGCTATCCTTAATCCCTACTCTCTGTTTTCTGTTTTGTAGCCAACTTGCTATCCATGCTTTTATCTGTCCCCTAACTCTGACCTTAGCCATGAGTCTACAATGCGGTACCTTATCAAAGATTTTTTGAAAATCCAAATATATTACATCTACTGCATTACCCCTTGTCTACTCTTTCTGTTACTTCATCAAAGAATTCAATAAGGTTGGTCAAGCATGACTTTCCCTTCTGAAATCCCTGTTGACTATTCTTTATTGTATTTTTGTTCTCTAGATGTTTTTCTATTACATCTTTGAGTAAGGATTCCATTATCTTTCTTACCAACGACGTTAAGCTAACTGGTCTATAGTTCCTTGGACTTGTTCTTTCTCCCTTTTTAAATATAGGAATAACATTAGCTGTCCGCCAGTCCTCTGGCACTATTCCCTTTTCTAGTGAATTATTATATATATACACAATAGTGCCTCTGCTATCTCTTCCCTAACTTCTTTTAATATTCGTGGATACAATCCACCCAGACCAGGGGTCTTATCCTTCCTAAGTTTGATTAGTTTATCAATTTTCTCCCCCCTTTCTATCTTAAGTGTTTAAATATCTTTTTCGACCACTTCTTCTCATATCCTGCCCACCTTGTTAGTCTCCCTGTTAAATATGGAGGCAAAGTAACTATTCAATATTTCTGCCATTTCACTGTCGTTACCTGTGAGTTTATCTTGTGCATCCCTTAGTGGCCCTATCCCTATCCTATTATTTATGTGTCTGTAGAATACTTTACTGTTTCTTTTTATATTCCTTGATAATGTAATCTCATAGTTCCTCTTTACTTTCCTAATTGTTTTTTTTTACTTCTTTCCTAACCTCTTCGTATTCCCTTCTGTCATCCTTTCCTTTATTGTCTATGTACTTAGTGTATGCCTTTTTCTTTCGTTTTAATTTTACCCTTATCTCTTTATTCATCCATGGTGTTTCAATGTTGGCTAGTTTGTTCTTGCTTTTTAGAGGAATATATTTCTCTTGAATTCTATTGATCACTGTTTTAATATGCTGTTCTATTTCTTTGTCTGTCAAAAATGTTTTCCAGGTTACCTGCCCTAGTTCCATTCTCATCCCCTCACAATTAGCTTTTTTTGAATCTATCACTTTGGTCTTTATCTTACTTAAGTCTCTCTTAATCATTATTTTAAACCTTATTATGTTTTGATCGTTATTGCTCAGATGTTCCCCTATGCTTACTTCTCTTATCTGCTCTGGTTCATTTTCCATTACTAGATCCAGCAGTGATTCCTCTCTTGTTGGGCTTCTCACATAATGGGTAAGAAAGGAGTCATATACACACTGATAAAACTCCATTCTCTTTTCTCCTTTCCCTACCTCTTCTTGCCAGTTTATTTGGGGGTAGTTGAAATCTCCCATAATTATTATTCGATGTTTTTTACTCATTTCATAGATTTGTCTACATAGTTCATCCTCCACTTCCCTTCCACTATTATAATAAACAAGCTTTAATTCATGTAAAGCACATCAAAAAGATTTTACATTTATGAGGATATTAAATTATTCCAGAAACATTCAAAAATGATTGATCTTGTGCTGCATTAAAACTGTAAAATACAACATTATCAGATTATATAACTCTGTAATTGCCAATTGGAGCAATTACATTAATTTCCCAATGGCTTCATCCTGTGTTGTGTTTCATTTGTAGGTCCCATCGCACTGACTTTCCGTAGGAGGATTGAACATTGGGAAATAAATTCATGGTTGATCCTATTAGCAAGAAGCAGTTATTCTTCTGTGAGTCTGATTACTGCTGAGCCAAAATGTGAACTCAGCCAGGATTGCTTGAGCAGAATCTAAAGAACTTGATGCTTCTAGAGAGGAAGGTTTAACTATACAAGCAAATGGCTAAGATAAAGAATCAGAATAAAACTGGAGTGAAAGAAAATGACAAGAGCGTGGAGAACACCAAAGGGAGAAGAACGCAAAAGTTACTCATCAATACGGAAGAAATGTGGTCAGATGAAGTATTCCTGCACCCAAGGCAATTGCCTAAAAGAGCCTCTCATAAGAAGCCTGGTTGGTTTGAGATAAATAATTTGATTTCCTCAAACCCTAAAGGAGTACCCAGAGCAATGGATAATTTTGAAGTATCTCAATGTGGGAAGAATGAAGACTTTGAAGAAGCTGGAAGTACATGTTCTCAAAATTCACCGTGTCCAATGAAGGTTAGTATAGTTAAAAAGGGAACAAAACATAAAGCAGACAAAAGTGAAACATTACAAGTTAATGAAAAGAACTTTGAAAAGCCCAGATTAGTCATTGCCGTGCTGAAGCCATTCGGTCTACGGATTCTCCGTTCCAATCCAGCCCCAACTGCAAATGTGTCTATTCGGCACATTCAAAAATGGAAAATGAAAATGAGAACTCAGAGTAAACAGCAGAGTGAAAACATTCAGAGGAAGAGAATTTTGGTGCCAATTGACAGTCATCTGGAAAACTCAAACAATAATGTTGTAAAGCAGTGGATTCGTCAAAAGAATGGGTTACTAAGGAAAGAGAGAGAAGCAAAGAGGAAGCAGAGACGCCTGGAAAGAGCAGTACATAAAAGGCAAGAAATTTATCAGCAAAAGAGGCAAAAGGAATCTGAAGAAAAGGTAAAAATGTGGATGGAGAAAAAAAGAGAAAACAAAACACAGAAGAATATGAAAGTAAACGACTGTACGACTTCACTCAGTGCAGATGCAAATACTCAGAATGTAAAGACATTGCCTCCTGTAATAAATGGAGTCAGAAAATCTATTAGCCAAAGCCCAGCCAAAACCTTAAAGACTGAAAAACAAACAACTGAAGAAAAATTGGAGATGAACAAGGAAAGAGCCCTTATTCTAGGTACAGGGAAATCCAAAACTGGGACCATGTCTTCAAAACCATCTTGTGTTTTATCTAAAGATCAAGTGGTGAGTTCATGCAAGATGGCAGAAACACTGGTTCAAGATTCACAGCATGGCAGCCAAGCGTACCAGAAATCCAACAGCAGGAAAGTGCAGAAGGTTAAATTAGGGCGTCAAGAAATTGAAGAAAAAGCACTTTCAAAACCAACATCTTTCAAAGTGACAAAACAAAAATCACCAAGTTCAGGCAACACACCTCAGATCAAAGAACTGGACATTGGCAATTGCAGAAGAGGGATACATCTCATACACAGACTGCCGTTCAATGAATGGATTTCAAGAAAGTCAAAGGGATCCAAGAAGATCCAAGCAAAGATGGAGGAACAGGAGACAGAACTGGACAAAGATCTTCAAAACATTGTCCCAAAATTGGCGAGAAAACAAATACAAAATATAATGGACAGCAAAAAGAGAGTCAATGCAGGGAGAGAGCTTGATAGCTTAGATAACATTACTTTGGTATCGGAGTTCACTGAAGTAATTCAAAATCCAAAATGGCTCCAAGAAGCCAGAGTTACTCCAGCCGTAAAGAACTGGTTTGTGCACAGATTTGTTGAGAATACCATGCAATGTAAATAGTAATTCATCAACATAAGATGGCCAGCTTTGCAAGAAAGTCGAACCTAAAACAGGCTCTTCTTTGTATGGTAAGCCATACAAAGCAGCTGAAGAATGATCTAAAGCCCTTAAACAAGGCCACACCCTCAGAGAAAAGGAGGTTGGTGAAAATTTAGGGGAAATATTCGCCGACTTTAATGCAAAGCTCTGTCGAAGACCAGATCCACAGGGCAGTGAGGAACCAAAACAAAAAACAAACAATTGACTTCAAAGTAGAGAGCTGGCAGCACAGTCAGTCTTCAGATCGTATTTTGTTACCAAGTTGAGGTCACACTAGGCCTACACAGCAATCAAACATGTTATTTTATATTCAATTATTTTAAATTGTTCCAAATAGTAGTACATCAAAGCAGTGAATTAAGATTACACACAGAAGCAAAACTATCCCTCATACTTCCTAACGCACACTGTATTCTTCATTAACTGCACTGCAGTTGTTAAGGTGGCTGCGAAACAAGCAACACATTAAAATTGCACAAATGTCATGCTGGTGAACTACTGTTCTTTTAGAGTTGTCAACTAAACCTAGTCAAGTACCAACTTGCAAACTTCAGGAATGTCCAAATAACATTCAAATGCCTCTAAGCTACTTGGGTTTGTAATGCACTGATTCTGCATCAGTGGGATAGGGGGTGGTGAAAATCAGATCACTATTACAGGATTTGTATTGTCTCAATTAGGTCACATAGACATTGGTCAGAATTTCCTCAGGTATGATTCATTAATTATCCTTTAGTAGAAAAGGCTATTCAGAAAAGCTTACCTGTGCACTATAACTTTTAAAATTATTTTTATGCTCACCAAACAGTGTCACCAAGAGTCAGCGGTATATTTTAATATGACCGTTTCCATTGAGTGGGAGGTGGGTAGAGTGAGACCGCCGGCCACCCAATGCAAGTGGTCAGAGGATGGAACCATTTTCATGATCAGGCCTCATTAGTATTCCGTCAGCAAGCTGCTTGGAGCAGCTAGCCGTTTAAGAGGCATAAAATCTGGCGTCTCCCCTCTGGAGCCCTGCTGGTGCAGGTAAGTTAAAAGGGGATGGGGAGGCAATTCCTGGGGGAGGGCCCCGGAGGGTCGGGCATTGGGGTGTGTCAAAAGTTTTGGAGCTAATGGAGCATTAATGCTTCTCCTGGGCCCACAAAAGTCATTTACAAACCTTTTTCCCCACCTTTTTTGAGCAGCCAGCGGTACACACTCCGCCCATTGGTACATCAAAATTGCATTGAGCCCATATTGGCATCGTAGGATTTGCATGCCGATTTGCAATGGTTAATAAGGCACCCACCTGGATGCCTGGGTTGCCCATTTCAAGGCCCTCAGCATAATGGCAGAGACCCAGCCAATGATGGGAACGTGCTGTGCTGCTATTTCAATCATGCATACCTGTTCCTGTCCGGCAAAGGGGATAAAAATCAAACGCTCAGTATATAGCATTTCCAGATCAGGTACAACACAGCCTAGATAGATAGTAACAACAATTTGATTCTGACCCAACAATTTGTCTAATTCCTACCCCCTCCTGCACCATTTCCATTTTCTACTGCTGCCATTCTTATGGCCTCTTTGTGTAAGAGTGCCAAAGGTAGTTTTGTATTCTGAGCCCCTGTCACCAGGAACTGAGTTGGGACTGTATGAGCTCATTTCACATAGGAAGCTTATAGTCAACAGGTGGTGGAGATTTTATGAAGCCAAAATTACACAGCTTCACTGATGGGAACACAGCCTCACAATTTTGACCTTTATATCTCATCAGTCTGGGCCAGGCCTGAATCCAGTACACAGAGGTGAAAGGCCAGGAGCACACTGAACCAGCATTCTCACTGCTACAACCTATAAATAAGAGTATTGGGGAAACTATCTATGTAGTAAAACCTACTTCTTTGAAGTTAGGCAGGATTTTTAACTGCCTATAGTAGATATATATCCTGCAGAAATATTAATAAAACATAATCAATGGATGCCTGATTTGCCTTTATTTTGTTTAGGGTAGGTCTTTTCAATGTTTTTATTATTTTGTGCAAAATTTACACACACTGTAAGGTTATAGTACATTACAGATTACATGCTACTTTAGAAGTTGCATGGTACGCGCAGATAGGTGTATTGAAGGTCTTACGAAATGTTATGCATTTGGCTGTCATTACATGTTGACAAGGTCAAGTTTACTCCTTGGTCAGAGGCTTAGGCCAAGCAGGAGGGTCAGTCAGAGTGTAACAGATTTGGACATGATGCCAAATGATAATCAATATCTTATTTATTAATAGTCAATTAAAACATGTAAAAGTATCCAATATTATAAGACAGTAATAATAGTGAAGACAATTATAATAAAGATTAGAACAATATTAATCCATTTGCTCTCTGGGCAGAGTTCGTACTTAAGTTGGTGGTGTAGTCATTTGAAGTCTTCTGACAGTTTTGTAATCTTCTTACCGCTTGGTCGATCTCTAGGCAGAAACTGTAGTCTTCTGATAGCTAGGTGGTTTTCGCTGATTCCTCTGCACCATCCTCTGCCCTGAGCTCAACATACATTGGGTTTTTAAAGCTCCATGGCAGGAAATTCACACCATATATGGCATTGTTATTCATAAAACTCTTACAGATTTACGAGCTTGTTTTTCCACAAAATACAATGTTGCCAGTTTGACCCACCTGGTCATAAGATCCCTTGCAAGGTTGTTTTCTTACAGAATTCAAGTGGTCAGCTTGACTCATCCTGTCACAAAACCCTCTGCAAAGTGGTTTCTCACAGAGGTCAAGTGACCATCTGGTTGACCCTTATACATCTCGCTGCCTGCCCTTATCCTGTTCTTATCACCATACTTGCCGCTTTTCCAGTCATTGTCCACAGCTGTCTTGCCACACAATGGAAATGGCCAAGGTCAGTCATTAGTCAATGTCAGTATTTTACAATTCAACAAATCAAGCAGACACAACTTGCAAATTAAAGTAGCACAGTTTTCAAAGCATGATGGTTAATAGCATTAAGAAAAAGATGTTAATTTATCCCTATCCCCAATATTCTTACACGAGCATTCGTTAGGCACTGAGTCAGGGTACAAGGTCTTTGTGAGTGTTTAAGAGGGCAGTTAGGTGCTAGGACATCTCTGTTTTCCAGTTGCTATATAGCTCCCCTGGATAGGGTGGATTGGATGAGGTCCATGGACAGAGGTTGGGTGCAGTGTGCCTACAGGGAGGGAGCTCACCTTTGCTGGTTCATCCTCTGTTAAAGGGTATTTTTCCTATTCCCTTCCTTAGGCTCTCTGACACAACATACAATCCCTGACCAAGGAGTTTGCTGTGCAAGTTGCTCCCATGTCTTTGTCATCTGCATATTAGGGCTCCAACACAATAGTTACAGCTTAAAAATACTTGCAAGGGGGAAATGCCGCAATGTCAAATCATCTGATTTGGGATCACATCTTTGAAACTGATCATAAACCGATTATAAAGTGCTGATGACCAGGTTCCTCCTATCCACTGATTAAGGCCTGGTTCTCTTCTCCACCTGGATTGCTAATGGCCTTGGGGGATTTAAAATTTAAGAGGTTGGTTAAAATTTAAAAGTGAGTGATTTTTTTTAAAAAAGGGCAGTTTTGATACTTCAATCACAGTAAATGGTGCAGCTGCCCAACTCAAAACATTTAACTGGCACGAGGGACAGGGTCAGAGGTACAACTATTGGGCAAGCAGAATTTCTGCCCTGCCATATGTACAGTGACGGAGCAGGATCAGAGGAAATCTGGAGCCTTAATGTCTTTACATCACCTCACTAGTGATCTTTTATAACAGTTTGCAGGTATTTCAACACATTAACTCTTTTTTCCAACTTTACTAAATGCTTGCTTATCTTTTAGTTTTCAGTTTTAATGAAGGGGATATACCCAAAACATTAACGTCTTTCTGTTCATAAATGCTGTCCGACCTCCTGTGCATTTCCAGCACTTTTTGCTTTTAATTTCAGATTTCCAGTATTTGCAGTTTATTTTCTTTTTTTAATTTATGGCATCAACTTTATGCATGTACAACTGCAGGTTAACTGGTCTGGCAGATGTTGTTTGCAGTGGCTTGGAGTGATCCTGTTGCATAGAAGCTTAATGCTGTTGTGATCTTCACAGCTACAGGAAGAGCCATCTCATTTCTTGAGGTTGTCTGTAAGTCAACCCGCAGCAGATGGCAGTGGAGAGGAGGAACCAAATAACGGTCTGCTCTGACATACTCAGGTGGTCATGGTATGTAGAGCCTTGTAACACTGGGGCCAGTATTTGGGTATTTAGATGCCTGCAGAAGTTTCACAAGTCAGCAAAAGTCATTTTTTTCTTTAAGGAGAATTAGCAGTTCTGAAATGTCTGAGAGTTCAGGTGCAGGGTGCAAAGAGAGCTGCCTCATGATGGGGAGTACTCAGGGCTTTGTGCCTGCAGTCTATGATGCCCTACACCTAAGGGAATCCAGCAATGTGAGCAAATCCCAGCGTTCATTCTTCCTGCTTGTCAGCTTCCACGGGGAAGGTAATGAACTGTTGCCACCTCGCGAACAGTGCATCAGTGACCTGCCGGATTACCGTGTGCACAGCAAACAGACTGATGTTGCTGATGTCCCCAGAAGCAGATTGGAAGGAGCCAGAGGTATAAAGGCTTACAGCCATGGTGACCTTCACTGCCACAGGCAGTGCAGTGCATGCCCTGGTGTTGGGCTCCAATTCTTGCTGCAACAGGTGGCGTGGGTAAGTGACTGCCTCCCTGTTGAAACGCAGCTGCCTTATATACGGTCCTTCTGTGGGGTCCAGATATGATGATAGGTTCCTAAAGAACCATATGCTGTAAGGCCTCCTGAGCCTAAGCCTCCTTCACCCTCTTGCAGCCTGTGCAGGTCTTTGCTGCCTTCCTTTCTGCTGCTCCAACTCCTGATTTGGGAGCATCGAGTAAGTCCAACAATATGCCCATGTTCAGCAATTCTGAACAAGAAAATTAAGGAAAACAGTTCTAGCCCGCCACAAATGGAAGCTGTAAAACCATTTAACAGCCAAACTGTCGTCAAAACAGCTAAAAACTTAACCCAAAAGCAGCCTAAAACAACTAACTACAATTAACAATACCACCACCTTAATGGAAGTGAGAATTCCTTTAATTATCGCTTCTACCAAGAGCTGCTCCCTGACTGTTCCAGATGTGCTGGGCGGGTTAAGGAAGTGACGTTTCAGAAGCGCATGGACACCAATTTTGGAAAAGGCCCTGATTCAGGGGCCGAACCCTGATTATAATATTTAAACAACGCATGCGCTTGTTGCAGGTTGTCGGCAGGTACGCCTATCGGAGCCTGGATAAATCTGCCTGCACTTTAGCCGCTTTCCCGGCGCATATCATCATGCTCCCGAATTCGACCTCGTGTCGCTCGTTTTGGGCCCTGAAAATGAGACACATCGCAATTTTTACCCCAGTGTATTTCAAAATTGAGTCATTAGGTGAGCCAAGTTTTCCCTATTGATATGTAACACAAACTGAACAGTAAACACAGCTTGATCCGAAGTTACATAGAAACATAGACAACAGGAGCAGGAGTAGGCCATTCGGTCCTTCGAGTCTGTTCCGCCATTCAATATCATCATGGCTGATCCTTTATCTCAATATCATATTCCCGCTCTCTCCCCATACCCCTTGATGCCTTCTGTGTCTAGAAATCTATCTATGTCCTTCTTAAATATATTCAGTGACTTGGCCTCCAAAGCCTTCTGTGGTAGAGAATTCCACAGGTACACCACCCTCTGAGTGAAAAAATTTCTCCTCATCTCAGTCCTAAATGTCCTACCCCATATCCTGAAACTGTGACCCATCGTTCTAGATCCCCCAGTCAAGGGAAACATCCTCCCTGCATCCAGTCTGTTCTAGCGCTGTCAGAATTTTATACGTTTCAATGAGATCCCCTCTCATTCTTCTAAACTCTGGTGAATATAGGCCTAGTCGACCCAATCTCTCCTCATACGACAGTCCTATCATCCCAGGAATCAGTCTGGTGAACCTTCGCTGCACTCCCTCTATGGCAAGTATATCCTTCCTTAGGTAAGGAGACCAAAACTGCACACAATACTCCAGGTGTGGTCTCACCAAGGCCCTGTATAACTGCAGTAAGACATCCTTGTTCCTGTACTCAAATCCTCTTGCAATGAAGGTCAACATACCATTTGCCTTACTAACTACTTGCTGCACCTACATGTTTACTTTCAGTGACTGGTGTACAAGGTTACCCAGGTCCCTTTGTACATCAACATTTTCCAATCTATCACCATTTAAATAGTACTCCGCCTTTCTGTTTTTCCTTTGGAAGTGGATAAATTTACATTTATCCACATTATACAGCATCTGCCTTATGTTTGCCCACACACTCAACTTGTCTAAATCACCTTGAAGCCTCTTTGCATCCTCCTCACAACTCACAATCCCACCTAGTTTTGTGTTGTCAGCAAACTTGGAAATATTACATTTGGTTCCCTCATCCAAATCATTGATATATATTATGAATAGCTGGGGCCCAAGCACTGCTCCCTGTGGTACCCCACTAGTCACCGCCTGCCACGTTGAAAAAGACCCATTTATTCCTACTCTCTGTTTCCTGTCTGTTAACCAATTTTCAATCCATGCCAGTATATTACCCCCAATCCCATGTGCTTTAATTTTGCACACTAACCTCTTATGTGGGACTTTATCAAAGGCCTTCTAAAAATCCAAATACACATCCACTGGTTATCCCTTATCTATTCTCCCAGTTACATCCTCAAAAAACTCCAGTAGGTTTGTCAAACATGATTTCCCTTTCATAAATCCATGTTGACTTTGTCTAATCCTGTTGATATTTCTAAGTTTCCTGTTATCACGTCCTTTATAATAGACTCTAGCATTTTCCCTACTACTGATGTTAGGCTAACCGGTCTGTAGTTCCCTGTTTTCACTCTCCTTTTTTAAATAGTCGGGTTACGTTTGCCACTTTCCAATCTGCAGGAACTGTTCCATAATCTGTAGAATTTTGGAAAATGTCAACCAATGCATCCACTATTTCCATGGCTACCTCTTTTAGTACTGTGGGATATCAGGCCCTGGGGATTTATTGGCTTTCAGTCCCATTAATTTCTCCAGCACTATTTTTTCACTAATACTAATTTTCTTTAATTCCTCCTTCTCACTAGTCCCTTGGTTCCCTAGCATTTCAGGGAAGTTATTTGTGTCCTCTTCCGTGAAGACAGAACCAAAGTATTTGTCTAATTGCTCTGCCATTTCCTTGTTCCCCATTTTACATTTTTCTGTTTCTGACTGTAAGGGACCTACATTTGTCTTCACTAATCTTTTTCATTTCACATACTTGTAGAAGCTTTTACAGTCTGTTTTAATGTTCCTTGCAAGTTTACTCTCATACTCTATTTTTCCCCTCTTAATCAATCTCTTGGACCTTTTTTGCTGAATTCTAAACTGCTCCCAATCCTCAGGCTTGCTACTTTTTCTGGCAACTTTGACTCCTCTTTTGGATCTAATACTATCCTTTTTTTTTGTTAGTCATGGTTGGGCCGCATTTCCTTTTGTGTTTTTGCGCCAGAAAGGAATGTATAACTGTTGCAATTCATGCATTCGTTCCTTAAATGTTAGCCATTGCCTATCCACTGTCATGCCATTTAATAAAGCCAACTCACTCCTCATACCTTTGTAGTTTCCTTTGTTTAGATTTAGGACCCTAATTTCTGATTGGACTACTTCACTTTCCATCTTAATGAAGAATTCTATCATGTTATGGTCACTCTTCCCTAAAGGACCCTGCACATCAAGATTATTAATTAACCCCTTCTCATTGCACAATACCCAATCCAGGATAGCCTGTTCCCTAGTTGGATCCTC
The DNA here is from genome assembly GCF_035084215.1 of Heptranchias perlo. Classification (NCBI taxonomy): domain Eukaryota; kingdom Metazoa; phylum Chordata; class Chondrichthyes; order Hexanchiformes; family Hexanchidae; genus Heptranchias; species Heptranchias perlo. Next base: position 33,419,063 of record NC_090342.1, on the reverse strand, counting down.
AACGTACGTGTCTAAAAAATCATCTCACTCACACTCCAGGAATTCATCCTCCACAGTATTATTGCTAATTTGGTTTGGCCAGTCTACATGTAGATTAAAGTCACCCATGATTACTGCAGTACCCTTGTTACATGCATCTTTAATTTCCTGTTTGAAGCCATCCCCTACATTACCACTACTGTTTGGAGGCCTATAGGCAACTCCCACCAGTGTTTTCTGCCCCTTGGTGCTTCTTAACTCCACCCAGACTGATTCTACATCTTGATTTTCTGAGCCAATATCCTTTCTCACTATTGCTCTGATTTCATCCTTTGCTAACAATGCCACCCCACCTCCTTTCCCTTTTTGCCTGTCCTTCCTAAATATCGAATACCCTTGGATATTCAGCTCCCAGCCTTGGTCACCCCGCAGCCATGTCTCTGTAATCGTAATTATATCATATCCGTTTACATCTATTTGCGCTGTTAATTCGTCTACCTTATTACGAATGCTTCGTGCATTCAGATTCAGTGCTTTTAGATTTGTCTTTTTAACATTTTTAGACACCTTAACATTTTTTTGTACTATGGCCCTATTTGTCTTATTGCCATTTTTTTCTTACCCGGACCCTATTTGTTGTCTTTTGTTTGTTTGCTCTGTCCCTTCCTGACACAACCTGGTTATCCTTACCCCAATCACTTTCCTGCACTGCTTTCTTGTTTTTTCTCTTTAGCATTCTAGATTTCTCTCCACCGGGACCCTCTTCCCCCTTATTTAGTTTAAAGTCCTATCTACCTCCCTAGTTATTCGATTTGCTAGAACTCTGGTCCCAGCATGGTTCAGGTGTAGTCCGTTACAATGGAACAGCTCTCTCTTTCCCCAGTACTGGTGCCAGTGCCCCACGAATCAAAACCCACTTCTCCCACACCAATCTTTGAGCCACTCATTCATCTCCCTGATCCTATTGACCCTATGCCAATTTGCTCGTGGCTCAGGTAATAATCCAGAGATTATTACCTTTGTGGTTCTGCTTTTTAATTTAGTCCCTAGCTGCTCAAACTCTCTCAGCAGAACCTTTTTCTTTGTCCTACCTATGTCGTTGGTACCTACATGGACCATGACAACTGGATCCTCCCACTCCCACTCCAAGTTCTTCTCCAGTCCGGATGAGATGTCCTTAACCCTGGCACTGGGTAGGCAACACAGCCTTCAGGACTCATGCTCTAACTATACTGTCGCCAACTACAACCACCTTCCTTTTTACTTCCCCCACTTGAACGGCTTCCTGTACCACGGTGCCGTGGTCAGTTTGCTCGTCCTCCCCGCACTTGTCTACAAGGGTTGCAAGAACCTCAAATCTATTGGACAAGTGCAGGGTCTGAGGCTCCTGCAATACTACCTCCTGGATCATTGTACCTGCCTCACTCGCAGTCACACCCTCCTGTCCCTGACCACATATCAATTCTAAAGTATTTAATCTAAGGAGTGTGGCTGCCTCCTGGAGCAAAAGGTCCAGGTAGCTTTCTCCCTCCCTGATGTCTCGCAATGTCTACAGCTCGGACTCGTTGCTATCCCAAGTAACTATCCCTGAAGTTTCTGGAAGTCGAGGGGTCCCAGTGAATTTCATACTTATTTAATATATAGATTTTAGCAGATTTCATTATAACTCGTTGGATTCCTCACAACTTTGCAGAGCTTCAGGGACTATGCGCAAATAATGCCTTGCTATGTTAGAATGCCTGGCCCAAGTTACCCTGTTCTATCAGTACCAGCATCAGTTTCACTCTGTCCCAACCTGTGGCTTGGTAAAATCTGCCCATGTCAATCAAATGCAAAATTATCTACCAATATCAACCAAGAGGGAAAAGGGGCACTTCAGAGGGAAAAGTCTGAGGATGAATTAACATGCCCAGGAGAGATGTATTAATATGTTTTATACAGACACTATAAACTTAAGTTCACTGCTGTATTAACATTCCAGTATTAACTATTCCTTCAACATTGGTTGTGAGTATTTTCCTGCAGAAAAGTTCAGAAGTGGAAAGTTTTCTCCCTTCCCCCCACCCCCAGTAGTTACTAGCATTCCCAGTAATTAAAGTGTCATTTTATTTCCTCTACTTTCCTGATTTCCTACTCTGAGGTTTTAGTTGGACAGTTGCACAGGGGAATTGCATCTAAAGCAACTTTTTGGTGCTTAATTTTGCAGGTTGTTGTCTTGGAATCCTTTACATCGGGATTGGTACAGCCAGGCGGTATACGTGGAGTGCTGGGAGGGTGCCTGTAAAAAATAGTAACACTTTAATAAAAGCTTTGCCAAAGAATCTATTCAGTGTCACTCACAGACCAAAATCCAGACATGAAGCAGCATCACAGTTCTGTGAGGCCAAGTCTCAGGGATGCAACAATTAGGAGGTAGGAAGTTGATACATTTTCTTGAGCTACTCACACTCCTTCAGGTTTATTGTTGATGTTTGGTGTTATAGATTTGCCAGATATACATTTAGTAGATGTCTATATGAGACAAATTTTCCAAGCATATCAGAACCTCACGTACTTGAGGATTCACCTAACATGAAGCCCTGAGATGCAACTTTTTTCTTTGAATGTCAATCATGGGTATTACCAGAAGTGTTTTTCTTATTCTGTACTCTATCAAGGAGCAGTATTATCACAGGTAATACATTCATTATTCTGTAGCTGCCGACAGGAGCATTATCAAGAGTATAGAAAGAAAGATCTTGCATTTGTATAGTGCCTTTCACAGCCTCGGGACGTCCCAAAGTTCTTCACAGTTAATGAAGCACTTTTGAAGGAAAATCACTGTTGTAAAGGCAGGGAAACGCAGCAGCCATTTTGAGTACAGAAAGGCCTTAGATACCTCTTTTAGTGATGTTGGTTGAGGAATATATATTGGCCAGGACACCAGGAGAACTCCCCTGCTCTTCTTCAAAAAGTGCAATGGGATCTTTTATGTTCACCTGAGAGGGCAGAGGGGGCCTCAGTTTAAAGTCTCATCCCAAAGACAGCACCTCCAGCAACACAGTGGGGCTTGAACCTATGATCTTCTGACTCCAGAGGTGAGAGTGTTACCACTGAGACAAGGCTTTACACCTTATAGGTGTTATACGCTGCTTAATCTGTCCCTGAGCAACGTTATTGGACTAAAGACTACTTATTCCGTATCTTTGTGTAGGACCATGATTATGAGGAAATACATATCTTATTTTGTATTAATACATTGAGTTTTCACTTACAGTGTGAAAAGGTACATTTGATCTTTCAAGATATTCCTTGTAATTTGCATGGGGTTCACTCTAACCACAGATAATAAAGCAAAGGCCTAGCAGTGAGCATAGCTATAGTAGGTAAACTACATTTATAATATCAGAAGGCTGACAGTGGGTAACATGAAAGCTGTAGGAGAATCTGTTGCAAACTGTGTGTCACAGCAAATCAATAAATTACACATGAATACCTTATTTGCTGTTACTATATGTAGTGTAAAATTTATTTTTCCTTTTCCAGGTTTCCCACTCCATGCAAATAGGTAGGCAAATGGCTCTCCCGGTCAGGCCTCTACAAACAACTAACCTCTGGGAGGTGTGCAAGATGGGCTGCCCTTCATCCTCTGATGTTATCTTCCTATATAGAAAGCATTATAGGTACAGTAGCCTAGCAGTTATCGTACTGGATTAGCAACCCAATGAGTTCAAATCCCACTATGGCGAGTTGTGAATTTAATTTAATAAATCTGGTAATTTGTGGTCTGGCACCAGAAAAATGACTATACAAACCAATGGATTGTCATAAAAACCCAACTGGGCCACTAGTGTCCTTCAGGGAAAGGGACTGCTATCCCTACCTGGTCTGGCCTACATATGACTCGAGTCCCACATTATGTGGTCGACTGTTAATGCCCTCAGGGTAATTAGGGATAGGCAATAAATGATGCCATGCCATTGTCATCCACATCCCAAGAGCAAATAATAAAAAGAAAATTGGCCCTCTCTCATCTCCTCAACCAAATTGTGAATTCAGTGTGGAGTTAGTAGGCATGGACCCACATTTTACATTACCAATCGCACTTTCTTCATATATGTTTAAGGATGTGGGGTGAAAGTATATATATACCTCCAACTGAGGGTATTAACCACAGGCAATGAACATTTTCTATCTTTGCAGCATCAAGCGCTCCCTGGTCAGTTGCAAAATAAATCTCCCTCAACACTACTCTATCAAGCATTTCCAAGTGAGATACAGCATTGGTAAGAGGCAGAGTAAAGCTCCCTTGTATATATCAACAAGCATTCTCAGGTCAGGTATAGCGCAGCTTAGATACAGAGTAAAGCTCCCTCAACATTACAATGTACCTTAATTTCAATCTCAGGAGAGGACTCTTGTTCCACCAATGTAACATTTCCATTTCATATACCAACTACCTTTGTGGCCTCCCTGGATGAAGTTGACAACTTAGCATCTGAATCCGGGTCTCAAAGGTGAAGGGGCAGCATTCCAACGTATTGCACCATCTGGTCCTCTGCTATGCATCCACATTTAGGGTATTGCGGCAGTTTGGTAGAATACAGAGGTGAAGCTGTGGGTACAAATGGGTTTTGATGCCTTCACTCATTTCCTGAGCAGAGCCATCAAGTGAATACCTACCAAACGGTGATTGCAGTGTCTCCATCTAGGACAGAGGGATTGGAGGAGGGAAGTGAGAGGATGTCAGACCTGGGTGATTAATAATGTCTCCTGGCAGTTAAAGAGACGGAATAATGGTGGTGGTCTGGGAACAGGCTGTTCCACCTTGCTACGGGCTACAGAAGTGTCAATGTCAGATAGACCACGGAAGGGGTAGAAAGTGCAAGGAAGAAAATTACATTGAAAAAAATTGACAACTAAAATTTAACAATCCTCACCCTTTGAAGTGTCCTGGAGGGATTATGTTCCCATGGCTGTCAATTGGGGGCACTCTGCTCTCACTCTTGATCTTTAGTTTCCTATCATGTTCCCGCTCTTCTGTCAGCAAGGTAATTGCTTTTTTCTTCCCCTTTAAATCAATGTACAGGTTGCTGCAGGAGATAAATTGCAGCCAAGTATTTCCCCCCATTCTTGAAGGGGGTGGGATGGTGATTGGATATAGTGAAGCAATCAGTTTGGAAACCCGTGCTTGGGCTATATCAGAATGACGTTTAGAATCTTGGGAAATATAACATCTCCAGACGTTACTGTCGATCTCTCTGTCTTGCCTGTTAGGGATGATGGGTGGAAACTTTCCAATATCCAGCCAATCCTGGTAATTTACAGAGGAGCAGTGGTGCTGCAGACATGTGTGCAACCTTTGGAAGAACTCTGCCAACACATCTTTGTGTGGGGGTGTATGAAATGCAAGTCTTTGCTGTACCCTGGGGTGAAATCCAGTAAATCTTGGATGCTTATTTTCCAAAAGAGGTTCTCTCTTTGAACGTGTATACAACTTTGAAACTGGCATGGAATGCCTATCAGATGCCTCCCAGCAGGGTGGTTGAATCTGTAACAATTGGAAACAGCTCTGTATCAATTTGTGTTTAACAACCCCACTTTAAATAAACTTCAGACTAGATGCTCAACTGATCTCATCTAGAGTGGCAGTAGATGCACTACAGATGGCATCAGTGCCCCAGAACTAGAGGAGTAAAATCAGTCAGGATTCCCACTCTTGATTGTTGTTCATTGCTCCCTATTTGAAAATGTGTGAGTGTGGACATCTAGGGAGGACAGGATTAAGCCTGGTTATGATGAATGGTTGAATAACTTGCCAACACTTGTTGTCTAGGCTCACACATAAAAAATAGCCACTTGGGAAAGATACCAGAAGGTGCCCAATGTCCATGGAATTATAGCCCAGTAAGCAGTCAATGGCCAATAAATTCGGCCGTGCAGCACCCGTTTCTCGGGCGCTAACTGGCCTGCTAAGCTCCCAATATGGCTGACAGGAAGCGTGCGCACATTTCTGGCTGGAAGTGTGATGGCCGCCATATTAGTACAGGGAAAAAAAATAGGTCTGCATGGTCTATGCCTAAAACAGGCGTTAGATCCTTTGCATATGCAAATAAAGGGACTATGGCCTGTTTGAGTCCCCAATTCAAGATTGGTTATTCCTGAGGCAGCCCTGCTAGCCCCGGCTTCACTCACCCGACCTCACCTCATCGACTCGACCTCTGATCCCCCCCACTGGCTCCCAAACAACACAGCCTCCGATTCCCTTTCCCCCCCCCCCTCCCACCCACCCACCCACCCATCACCGGCTTCCGATCCTTCCCACGGTCTCTGGTTCCCTCCCCCCCCACCTCCCCACCTGTCCAGTCTTGGTTTAGTGCCTGCTCTCCCAACAGTGAGGGTTAAATAGGGAACTCAAGTAATGCCACAGCACCAACACATGCACTGCTGACTAATACATCTGTTACAGGGTGCACAGTCAGTAACCTTTGATCCCATTATTTTATTAACAGTGCAGCACCAGTGATGCACAAGACTGAAGTTACACTAGCCACTCTAGTTTAAAAAGCTAAAGGTTTTATAATTTGGAGGGTAATTATGCCTTTCCTAATTTTCATCTCACATTGTTGGGTTCAGTTGCAACCCCCAGTCAGTTCCCCTAATAATGCTATCAGCACTGACCATTTGAAACACACGTCGGGAACATAAGAACAGGAGTAGGCCATTCAGCCCCTCGAGTTTGTTCCGCCATTCAATTAGATCATGGCTGATCTGGACCTTGACCCTATCTACCCACCTTAGTTCCGTAACCCTTAATACCCTAGCCTAACAAAAATCTATCAATCTCAGCTTTGGCATTTTCATTTTGTATTTAAGAAATAGAAAATAAAGTCTACTAATCGTAATTAATTTTAAATTTAGAAAAAACTAAAGAAATTCTCCTACCAGGTGAAATGTATTTGTACTCTCCCTTTGACATTACCAAGTCCATTGCTGGGCTGGTACTCAATCTTGCCAGCCCCAATGACTGCCTGTACCTATAGGATTTCTAATGCATCTTCTCATTGTCTTCAACAGAGTGGTTCCTTGCTGTGTGAAGGTGGAGGAGGTAGATTAAAATTAATAGCTAACAGGAGTAGGATTTTTTTTTTATTGTGATCAATTAACAGTTGGTCAAGGACACTCAGACTGTCATCGCCTTTCTGATTATTAGATCAACTTTTAAAATATTTGTTCTTGGAATATGGGTGATGTTGGCAAGGCATGTTTATTGCCCATCCCTAATTGCTTTGCGAAGGTGGTGGTGGGTGAAACCACTGCAGTCCTTGAGGTGATGGTGCTCACACGATGGCATTAGGTAGGTCATTCCAGCATAATGACCCAGCAATGATGAAGGAATGGCGATACATGGCCAAGTTAAGGTGGTGTATAACTTGAAGGGGAACTTAAAGGTGATGGTGTTTCTGTAACATTACTGCTCTTGTCCTTCTCAGTGACATTGGTCCCAGGAGAGGGAGGTGCTGTTGAAACAAACCTGGTGAGTTGCTATTGTACGTCCTGTAGATAGTACATATTGCAGCCAAATGTACCGGTGTGGCAGGGGTTCTGATTAATCAAACTTCCCCATCCTCAATAAGCTTCTTGAATGTTGTTGCGGCTGCACCCATCCATGCAAGTGATGAGTATTCAATCACTCTTGACTTGAACTTTGTAGATGGTGGTGAGGCGTGGAGAGGTCAGGAGGTGCGCCACTCATTGCAGAGTACCCAGTCTCTGCTCTGCTATTGTGGTCACTGTGTTGATATGGCTGGTTCAGTTAAGCATCTGATCAGTGGTGTCCCCCAAGATGTTGATGGTGGGGGAATTTGACAATGGTGGTGCTTTTGAAGGTACAGGTGACTGGGCCTTCTCTTGTTCAAAATGGTCATTACCTAGCACTTAGGGTGGCATAGTGAGGGCAGCCAGTGAAATACGTTCAAACTGCAGGTGGGTAGAAACAAGAAACACTGGTCTGGTGAGTCTGCATCTGAAATGTTTATTATTCAAATAGCCAGGCAGATTGCGAGCAGCAGAATGTTTTCCATTCTATGACCGCAGTGCCTATTAATAAAGGCACTTGCAATCATTCCAAATCTTACATCATCCTCAGTGCGACTTGTTTCCCAGGGTTCTTCCTTGTACGCTCCGAGACTTTCCCTTATAAGGTCATTCAAACATCAAATTTGATGAGTGACAAACTTGCCTCACTCCTTTTTTCTGAGTTGGAATACACATACCATTCTATTTCAGCTTCTTCATTAGAGCTGCATGAGGCATTACTTCCTTACAAAAATTGATGAAAGCAATGAAAGTAGGTTTCCCTCAAGTCTTATGCCATTCCACAATCTTACATAAAGCTAAAATCTGCCCCATGAATTCCTCATAAGAACAAAATACATTGTTCCATTTTGATTACACTGCATTCCTCCAAAGAATTCTACATACATGCCACAATGATACAAAGAACCATCTCAAGAGCCACTGATATCAGTGAGATTCCTCAATAAGATTCTCTCTCTTCTGGATTAAAAACCACAACTGCACACGGGAGCACCAAGGCTATGTTTGGCTCTAAAAGAATCCTGTTCTCCAGCCTCAGAAGACCAGCTGCAAAGTAACTTAGCAGTTCCTAGCACTGAATTCTAAGACTATCATTTTTCCCTACCTAGAGCAGCTTTTAGGAATTTGACATGAATCACATCAGTCCTACCATTTGCTAGGCGATGGAGTATGGGGACCACTTTGTCCCAGAAATCTGGTTTATTATGATCTGCTCAGAAGGCTCTGCCAACTTTTCGAACATTCAAGCCAATGGGTCCGTACGGTTTGCTATCAAGTCAGCATAATGGTCTCTACAGACCCTGAAAATGCCCCTTTATTGAAGAGCATCAGGATTGTCAGTCATTGGCACCGGTTGAGAGGAATCCTTTTGACTGGTTGACAGCAAGCTTGCCAACCAAAAAATAATTTATGAACATTTTTGTATAATTGCAAGCTCTTATGGATGAATGCAACATGCTGAGCTTCATTTCCTAATGATCCTCTTAGCCTTATGGTACAACACATCATAATCCACCTACTGTCATAAACTCATCCTCATTTCATGGTCTGGCAGGATGTGAGGAAATTCAACCATAGGGGACTGAACAACAGCTGACCAAGGAAAGTTAACAGACAGCCATCTTAGAAGAAAAAACACTAGGCACTGCTGTATAGAGCGACTGTTTACACTCTAGTGCATGTACGCCATCATACACTGCCCATTGTTTACACATGATTCAGTAAGACATCTGCTACAGTTATGACCTGCATTTCATTCCTGGAGAGGATGGATTTTAATTAGTCTTGGTTGGTACCCATAATTGCAGGTTACAAGCATAAGCATGCCCCAAAGCTCATGTCCAGTCCTCTTGTAAGATAATGACTAATTCAGTAATGTATTAGAAAGTATTACCATGAGGTAACCATGAAAACACGTTTAAGGTGTCTCTTCCTCTCTCTCCAGTGCAGGCTGATGTCAGCAGTATGACCACATTTTCTTTAGTCTTTCAACAAGTTCTGTCTCCCTGGTGATGAAAACTCATACCAGGATAATGTTGCTAAGTGACCCAATATTGCTGACTTTGCTGAAGGTGTATGATGTCACAGAGTGATGTCACTGAGTAAACGAAGGGCTGCTCACACTGCTAGAGGTGAGGGTTCATATACACTCCCTCTCTTTTACTCTCTTATACACATACACACAGAACATAAGAAAAGTCAGTGATGAGGTCAATAAAATTACTTACATAGATAGGGTCTTCCTTATCCTGTAAATGGTACACACCACAGGCACTTGTTGGGCTGGATTTCTCTCTTCCTGAGAGAGTAGCGTGACTTCCACGATCCCACCACCACCCCAACTCATTTTCCTGGGTTGAGGGTTGCTTCCCAGGCATGGAAGGGACCTGGAAGCATCCCCGCCAGCAAGAGGGTACCCACCGCTGCCAGAACCACCACATCAGAAGAGCAGATGGATCTTTAAAGGGGCTCAGGAGACCCGAAGAGTACAAGGCAAAAATGTTTTTAAGGTCTTGGCCAAGACCAAGGTCTAAGTTTATTACCATCCTCCTCATTGTTTACTACATTTCTGAGTTTTGGGGCCAAAATAAAGGGAGAAGAGGTCTGTACTAAGTCCTCTCCCTCCATCAGAAAACTTCAGGGCCATTACTGCTGCTACCCTAGGCCAACCATCACCTTTCACAAGGCGGCTCGGGGAACAGTGGTAAGAAAGCTGGCAGGAGGAAAGTGAGCTAGGATGCCGGGTCCTGTCACTCTGCTGGCATTTACATGCAGCAGGCAGGGAAGGGGCGGCCAGTGGCAGTCCCAACACGGGTGGTTGGAGGAAAGTCCAGGTCAGGACAGGAAAGCAATAGTAGGCCTCACCATCCATTTTTCACACTGTTTCTGCTGCTATTCTGCCTGATTTAGGGCTGGATAGTGGAGGAAAATCTTGCCCGTTCAATCTTGATCGCCTCTGGGGAATCAAGTTTATTTTTTCCTGACATCACAGAGAGTGTCCCATCTGTTACTGTCTGCTCCTACCCTGTATAAAGGCCCAGGATCTGCATGATAACATTCCTTTTTCTTCTACACTATCCTATAAATCTTAGAATCATACATAGGAACAGGAGTAGGCCATTCAGCCCCTCGTGCCTGCTCCGCCATTTGATAAGATCATGGCTGATCTGTGGTACAGCACAGGAGGAGGCCATTCGACCCATTACACCTGTGTCAGCTCTTTGCAAGAGCTATCCAATTAATCCTACTCCCCTGCTCTTTCCCCTGAAAAGTTTGCCCCTTCAACTATTTATCCAATTCCCTTTTGAAAGTTACTGTTGAATCTGCTTCCACCACCCTCTCAGGCAGTACATTCCAGGTCATAACAACTTGCTGCATAACATTTTTTTTCCTCATGTTGCCTCTGGTTCTTTTGCCAGTTACCTTAAATCTGTGTCCTCTGGTTACTGACCCTTCTGCCACTGGAAACAGTTTCTCCTTATTTACTCTATTAAAACCCTTCATGATTTTGAACACCTCTATCAAATCTCCTCTTAACCTTCTCGGCTCTAAAGAGGACAATCCCAGCTTCTCCAATCTTTCCATATAATTGAAGTCCCTCATCCCTTAGTACCATTCTAGTCAATCTCTTCTGCACCTTCTAAGGCTTTGACATTCTTCCTAAAATGTGGTGCCCAGAATAGGACACAATACTTGCGCTGGGGCCTAACCAGTGTTTTATAAAAGTTTAGCATGACTTCCTTGCTTTTGTACTGAATGCCAAGGACCCTATATGCTTTTTTAACAGCCTTCTCAACTTGTCCTGCCACCTTCAAAGATTTGTGCACATACACCCCTAGTCTCTCTGTTCCTGCACCCCTTTAAAATGATATCATTTAACTTATATTGCCTCTCCTCATTTTTCCAACAAAATGTATCACTTCACACTTCTCTGCGTTAAATTTCATCTGCCATGTGTCTGCCTATTTCACCAATCTGTCTATGCCCTCCTGAAGTTTATTACCATCCTCCTCATTGTTTACTACATTTCTGAGTTTTGTGTCACCTGCAAACTTTGAAATTATGTCTCTATACCCAAGTCCAGGTCATTAATATATATCAAAAAGAGCAGTGGTCCTAATACCGACCCCTGGGGAACACGACTGTATACCTCCCTCCAGTCTAAAAAATAACCATTCACCACTACTCTCTGCTTTCTGTCCCTTAGCCAATTTTGTATCCATGCTGCCACTGTCCCTTTAATCCCATGGGCTTCAATTTTGCTAACAAGTCTATTGTGTGGTTCTTTATCAAACGCCTTTTGAAAGTCCATATACACAACATCAGCCGCACTACCCTCATCAACTCTCTCCATTACTTCATCAAAGAACACAATCAAGTTAGGTCAAACACAGTTTTCCTTTAACAAATCCGTGCTGGCTTTCATTTATTAGCCCATACTTTTCCAAGTACAATTAATTTTGTCCCGGATGATTGTCTTTCAAAGTTTCCCCACGTTAGGCTGACTGGCCTGTAGTTGTCAGGTTTATACCTCTTCCCTTTTTTGAACAGGGGTGTAACATTTGCAATCCTCCAGTCCTCTGGCACCACTCCCATATCTAGCAAGGATTGGAAGATTGTGGCCAGAGCCTCCACAATTTCCACCCTTCCCCCAGCAACCTAGGATATATTCCAACCAGACCAGGTGACATTCCTACTATGAGCACTGCCGACCTTTTAAGTACCTCCTCTTTATCTACTTTCATCCTATCCAATATCTCTACTACCTCCTCCTTTATTGTGACATTGGCAGCATCCTCCTCTCTAGTGAAGACCGATGCAAAGTACTCATTTAGTACCTCAGCTATGCCTTCTGCCTCCACAAGATCTCCTTTTTGGTCCCTAATCGGCCCCACACTTCCTCTGACTACCCTTTTACTATTTATATATTTATAAAAGACTTTTAGGTTCCCTTTCATGTTAGTCACTAATCTATTCTCGTACTCTCTCTTTGCCTCTTATTGCCTTTTTCAGTCCCCCTCTGTATTATGAACCTGATATTTCATTTCAATTTCTATTATCTTTATTCATCCAGGGAGCTCTTGCTTTGGATGCCCTTCCTTTCCCCCTTGTGGGAACGTGTCTAGTCTGTACCCGAACTATCTCCTCTTTGAAGGCCTCCCATTGCTTATTTACTGTTTTGTCTGCCAATCTTTGATTCCAATCCACCTGGGCCAGATCCATTTTCATCTCACTGAAATCCAGTTAAGTATTTTCATGCTTGAATGTTCTTTGACCTTTTCCATAACTATTCTAAACCTGATATTGTGATCAGTGTTCCCCAAATGCTCCTCCACTGAAACATGCTCCACTTGCCCCATTTCATCCCCCAGAACTAGATCCAGCATGGCTTCCTTCCTTGTTGGACTGGAAACATACTGATCAAGAAAATTCTCTTGTACACATTTCAGGAATTCCTCAAAAGCAAAATACTCTGGATGCTGGAACCCTTAAATTAAAACAGAAAATGCTGGAAATACTCACCAGGTCAGACAGCATCTATGGAGAAAGAAACTGTTTCTTTCTCCACAGATGCTGCCTGATCTGCTGAGTATTTCCAGCATTTTCTGCTTTTATTTCAGGAATTCCTCCCCCTCTATATTGTTAATATTCCAGTCTATATAGGATAATTGAAGTCCCCCATTATCACTCCTCTATGGTTCTTGTATCTTTCTGCAATTTGCCTGCAAATTTGGTACTCTATCTCCTTCCCACTATTTGGTGACTATAGTATACACCCAGTAGCGTAATAGCTCCTCTATTGTTCCTTAATTCTAACCAAATAGATTGTCAAAATCAAAATACTGCGGAATGCTGAAAATCTGAACTAAAATCAGAAACAGAAAATACTGGTCAGGCAGCACCTGTGGAGAAAGAAAGAATTAACGTTTCAGGTCGATAACCTTTCGTCAGAATTGTCTTTGATGCCTCAACTACATCATCCCTTCCAGTGCTGTAATAGTCTCCCTATGACTTCCTTCAGAACGCTTTAACTGTAAACAACGATAAAAAGACCAGCAGGGCCTGCGGGATAGTTAGCAGAGATAATGGTGCGTGAGTGATGCTATCATTCACGCAATGACAAAGACCTTATATTCTTCATCATTCAGGTAGGGCTCATATCATTTAGGGAGGAGGAAAGCCTTACCTGGGATGCCCCAAACCCTGCTGGCAAGACCGATCTGACGAAAACATTGCCCTTGGTTTTGGACACATTTAAAGTTTGTTACACTATGTGGTTTTACTCAGACATTTATCCCATAATCAGTGTTAAGGACCACTCCCATAAGCTACACCTCGCTCCCTTATGAACTAAAATGCGACAGCACATGCACAATATCCCAGGGATCTAACAACCTGCATTTATAAAGTGCCTTTAACATAGTAAAACATCCTAAGGCGCTTCACAGGAGCATAAGCAGACAAAAATTGACACCAAGCCAAAGGAGATATTAGGATGGGTGACTAAAAGTTTTGTTAAAAACGCAGGTTTTAAGGACTGTCTTAAAGGAGGAGAGGCAGAGGGGTTTAGGGAGGGAATGCCAGAGCTTAGGGCCTTGACGGCTGAAGGCACGACTGCCAACGGTGGAGCGAAGGAAGTGGGGGATGCCCAAGAGACCAGAGTTAAAGGATGTAGGGCTGGAGGAGGTTAGAGATAGGGAGGGGCGAGGCCATGGAGTCCAAATTAGTTTGTAAGAAAACAGCGAACTTGAATCTCTGGAATCAGCTCCTGATTTCCACATGCCTATCTTTGAAGCACCTTGGGATATATTTTTCATTAAACACATTATATAAATGTGAGTGAATTTCACTTATTCCCAGAATTTAAAAAAAAGCCATTTAACCCATTAACTGCTTTGTTATAGGAGTCAATGTTCCTAACACTTGAATTCTACCAGTTACTCTCTTCCCTCCCTCTTTATATTGTTCAGTTCTATTAATTGACTCACTTACCTTCCAGTTCTGACAAAGGGTTCAAAATGTTAACCTGCCTTTTCTCTTTTCAGATGCAGACAGACCTGCTGTACAATTTTAGCATTTTCTGTTTTTATTTCAAGTTTTGTAAATGTTTTCTTTTTATTTATAATGCAACATCTTTCTGGATGCCAGAGGTTAAATCCTCACTGCAGACAGCAATCATATAATGGAGGAATGAAAATAACAAGCACCTGCACGATAAAAAGCAACACAGTTCAGTATGCCTACAGAACATAATGACACTGCAACAATTCAGGTAAAGTTATTTTTATTGACATTCCATCACTGTACAGCAGCCTATTTATCCATTAGAGCAGGCAGTGTACCCCTCTTAGGTCAGTACACGCAGTGTCACAATGAGCTGCTTACACTTATATTACATGTCTGAGGCACAGATTGTGTTCTTTCTATTAAGGTGCATTAAAAGAATCTGGAGCATTTACAAGTAGGTTAATATGAAATATTTACATATACTGCAAGCTGGAAAAAACTGTATTGTTCATAATTTACAACTATTGTTGCTGTTGCATGATCTATTGACTCAGCTGTGGGGATGTTTGACCGCCAATCTTATAGCTGTTGCATATTCTGGTCTGCATGTACTCAGAGAAAGGAGTTTCAGTAGTACACTGATAGGCCACTCATTGGGATGTAAAGCAGGAGCAGATCACAACTCTTTAAAAAAAACACACGCATACACACACACACAGTCAATACTGCCCTTCAACTAATAGGTAATTTCTATTGGTTAAGCACAGAGATCAATTCACGTGGCTTTATGATGTATGGCAGCAGTGGGGAGCAAGGGGTTAGCCAATAGCCTTTCCAACTAGTTGACACAAACAATAACACAATTTCAAAGTGGTTTTGATCACACCACAAAGAGCAAAAAAACCCAATACCAAACCATTGCACTGAAGGAGGATCCACCGAACAGCACAGGACATGTGGAAAGAAAAATTAAAGAAAAAATAAAGAAAAAAATGCAAGGATTAAAATCTGTCCTGCCAATGAATTATTTCTACTAGGATCTTTTTAATGGAGTCACTTTGGCAATAAGCTAAATGTTCACTTTGACCAGTTATTCCATTAAACTTTTTAAAAAGCCCTTCTAGAAAAGTGCAGCTCATTGCTTGACTGCACAGTAGGTTCCTAGTCACTGCTGCACAGAAACTTCTGCATGTGCCCATTTCTCAAAAAAAGTTTTCACAGGGTTGAACTTTGGAAAATGCATTGAGGATCAGCTGGTGCATTCTTCAGTGAACACTCCCACTACTGGCCATGCAGGGGAAAGCAATCTTCCCGGGGATTCCAAGCTGGCTCTTGATGCACAGCCTATTGCTTCCTCAGAGAGAAAGAAATGGAAGTGAAAACCTCTTGTCCGTCTCCAAGCAGCATATTATTGAGCAGCAACAGCAGATGCCTAGGAGCAGGCTACCTGGCCTGACGTTTAAACCGAGGAATGGAATGTCACACAAGGAGATTGAGGGGATGGGTGGAGATTATTTTTTAAATTAAATTTTACTCCAAGAAATAGCCTGTACACAGCAAAATATTTCACATATTTCAGCTAAATAAGGATAACTCTCACTCCACAGACCATGCTCCAAAGGAATCAGACCAGAATGTAACCAGAGAAGGGTTGAGGTTCTACAAGTTCTAAGAATTTCAGGAGCTTTGGAGGAGACTAACGAGTAGGACCTCAAAGTTGGTAATCTCTGGATTAATCTCAGTGCCATAGGCTAGTGAGTATAGGAACAGCAAGATAAAGCAGGTTAATGAAAGGCTGGAGAAATGGTCCAGAAGTGGGGGCTTCAGATTCCTGGGGCATTGGGGCAAGTTCTGAGGCAGGAGGGATCTGCACAAGGTGGATGGGTTGTACCTGAACAGGGCTGGGACCAATGTTCTCACAGGAAGGTTGACTAGTGCTGTGGGGGAGGGTTTAAACTAACTGGGCAGGGGGAGGGAAACCAGGATGAAGTATCAGAGAGGAGAAACAGGGTGCACAGAGGACGGGAAAGACAAATAACATTAGAATAAAGAGTAGTCCAGAAAGCGGAGGAATCAGACAGGAGACACATGCAAAGTAGACCAAGGTGAGTTTGGAGTGCAGGTGCATAAATGCCCACGGAACGTGACAAATAAGGTTGGTGAGCTGCAGGCACAAGTTGCCACATGGGGATATGATAAGAGTGTCAATAATGGAGGCCTGGCTCAAACAAGAGCAGGAATGGGACTTTAATATTCCTGGCTACAATGTATTCAGGATGGAAAGGGAAGGAAATAAAGAGAGGGCGGGGGCGGTGGCAGTATTGATTGAAGATACTGTTACAGCCCTGGAAAGGGATAATGTGCTAGAGTGGTTCAATAACAGAGTCTATTTGGTTAGAGCTAAAGAGCAGAAGAGGAGCTGGGTGTATACTATAGACCAAATAGTGGGAAAGAAATGGGACAAGGAACAATCAAAGGTGAAGATACTCAACTGGAAGAGGGCTAATTTCAGTGAGTTGATAAGGGATCTGGCTCAGGTGGATTGGAAACAAAGATTGGCAGGTAAAACAGTAAATGAGCAATGGAAGGCCTTCAAGGAGGCGATAGTTCAGGTACAGACTAATCACATTCCCATGAGGGAGAAAGGAAGAACATCCAAAGCAAGAGCTCACTGGATGACTAAAGAAATTGAGATTAAAATGTAACAGAAAAAGGAGGCTTATGATAAATATCAGGTTCATAATACAGTAGGGAATCAAGCAGAATACAGAAAGTGCAGTGAACTGAAAAAGGAAATAAGAGGGGCAAAGAAAGTGTATGACAATAGATTAACATCTAACATAAAAGGGAACCCAAAAGTCTTTTATAAACAAAAAATAGTAAAAGGATAGGTCAAAGGAAGGATGGGGCCAATTAGGGACCAAAAATGAAATCTTGCTGTGGAAGCAGAGGGCATGGCTGAGATACTACAGAAGAGGAGGATGCTGCTAATGTCACAGTAAAGAAGGAGGGATAGAGAAATTGGATATAGCATGAAAATAGATAAAGAGGTACTTAAAAGATTGGCAGCACTCAAAATAGAAAAGTCACCCGGTCCAGATGGCGTGCATCCTAGGTTACTGAGGATAATAAGGGTGGAGATAGCAGAGGCTCTGGCCGCAATCTTTCAATCCTTCTTGGATATGGGAGTGGTGCCAGAGGACTGGAGGATTGCAAATGTTACACCCCTGTTCAAAAAAGGAGGGATAAACCCGGTAACTACAGGCCTGACAGCCATTCTAGAGACCATAATCTGGGACAAAATTAATTTTCACTTTGGAAAAACATGGGTTAATTAATGACAGCCAACACAGATTTGTTAAAGGCAAGTCATGTCTGACAAACTTGATTGAGTTCTTCAATTAAATAACACAGAGTAGTTGATGAGGGTAGTGCAGTTTTGTCCCAAAGAGCTGCATCCCATCAGGATGCCAAACCACTAAACCAGTTTATGTAATAATCTACATAAATCATATACTGTTCCTCATGCAACAGGAGAGTGGCTGGTCCCTGCCACAGGCTGCGAGATGGTGGGCAAGAGATGTATAGGTTTACTAACAGTGAAGTGCCTTAGCTGAGATAGAGAATTTTTCTATTGGCCAAGGTAGGGAATCAAGAACAGACAGGTGGATTTGAAGGACGAGGCTGCAGGCCAAGGCTCTGTCAGCCACTATCTCCAAATCCCCAGTGTAATGAAACTACCTGTCCACATCTCTTCAAGGCTATTTCTAGCTGCTATTGTATAGTGCTTCATCACAATATTCGAAGTTACCGGCTCTGTTCAAATATTTCACAGCAAAGGACTGTTTACATTCAGTATCATTACCACGTTTAATCCAGAATGCAGTCTGACTACATCACATGTTTAAAACACAAAACCTGAATGTCGCATGTTCAAGCCATGTGCTTTAAATATAGATACCAGATCATTCGCATTCTATGCAGCAGTGTGCGGAGCGACCTGGTTTCACTGGTCAGGAAGAGATGGGCTTGGTGTTGTGAGCAGATATTGGATAACCAAAAATTGAAAGCTGATAGACATCCTGCTGGAAAATGGAGAATACCATCAAGAGAAAACAAACAGCAAATGTTAGAAATCTGAAATAACAGAAAATCTGGAAATATACTCCAGTTGAGCTCTGTCAGTTCTGATCATGGATCTACACCCAAAACTTGTCAGATACTGACTGATTTCTTGTGCACTTCTAGCATTTTCTGTTCATACTGTTAGAACTCTGGGGGCTGGAACTGAATGTTTCCAGTTATAGGACACAGTACAACTATTAATGTCAATGTCTGAGGTACATCAAGGTCAGACAACTCACACAGACACTGATCAACTATGACTTGCCCACATTATCACAAATCTTACAAACTAGACAACAAGCTTCAGTTAAGACCAGACCTTCAGTGAAACCAGGAAGAACATTTCCCTCTCCCACCCTATGCATTACAAGACTTCCATTCCTGTTCAAATCTTTTTCTTTACATTTTTAATGATATATTTTTGGTCTTATGGTCTATTTACAAGCACAACATACATAGGTTTCTGTCATCCCCTAAGAAGTCACCAAGAATCAAGAAAGTCTCAAGTCAGAATCAAAGAATCTGAAATGCAATGTTAGAGAGGTCTGAAGGCCTTCTGAAAGTGGTCCACGGTCCTTGTGTCCATGAAGGCAAAGCAGCATCAAACATAGTACACACACACTCACACACACTCATCAAAACCATGACATTGTAGGGCAGGTTCACACAGACACGTGCAAAAGATTTTACACAGGTAACAATGAACAGTGATTAATCTAGTTACAGCAAGCATAGCCCAGGTGGGTGAGGAACTAAGTACCTACAGATCCAGACACTAGGAACTGATGACTTAAAAAAAAATTTGCCCAAGGGTCCAGTGGGGGGTAGATTTTTCTAATTTTGAATTAACAGTTGCACCTGAACTTGAAATGGTCTTAACACCAGGAAGAAATCATTTGAGCAGCAAGAACCCCCTCACCACCCTACAAACTGATCTATCTCAGTTCTGGGATTAGTGTTGACCAGCTCATATTCCCAAGCTCATAGTCCTCATCCTCCAGGCCAGTGAAGCTAATGTCCAGCAATATTTTGCTGAGACTGTCGTTGAGGGTGTCCAAGACCAAACCTTCAGTCAGAGACCTGTTTGCTGTGGTGTTACAGTTTGTGTTTACCTGCAGTTCTCGGGAACACTTTCTGGATTTGTCCTCTGAAAGAGGGGAGGAGCTTGTGTCAGGCACAGGATCCTTAACTGGTGAGTTTAACAGCTCACGCGGTGACTCGAAGAGAGCGAAGTCCTTAAACGGCGTACTATTAAAACTCAGGTAGCCTGTGTTATTATGCAACGGCGTCCTCAAGGGACTGAACTCAAATAGACTGTCGTCTTTTTTCAAAGGGGTCAGTGCAATCTTCCAGCTGTTGGCTACAGTGACTGGAGAGCCCCCACTGGTGCCTTTACTGGGGGTGGAGGAGACAGGCAGATCACGGGGCTTCTCCTTAATGGGTGTTTTGAAGTTATAGTCTATGGCAGTGCTGGCAAAATCTGAGCACTGCTCCAGGGTTCTGGATTCATGGAATGCTGACAAGTCAGAGACAAGACCCGAATCTAGTCCGGTCTCTGCTTCAAGCTCACTGGTTTCTGGGAACAAGAGAACCGGCTCCTCAATAGGCTGAAGGACATGCCTCTGCTTTCGCCTGGAACTGCTCTCCTTGGACACATCGCAGAGTTTTGCTGTTGCAGAATTTTCATGCACATCACTAACTGGAGGGATTGCCTGAATCAACAGTGGTTTCTCGGAGTTCTTTATTGAGGTCACAGGATGATTACAACTTTGAGTTTCATTTGGTACCTAAAAAAAATACAATCAGACCAATTACTTTAAAAGCATTCATGTTGAAGGACTGTATTGGAATCTTCCTCCAACAACATCTTAGAATCTTACAGCACAGAAGGAGGCCATTCGGCCTGTTATGCCTGTGCTGGCTCTTTGAAAGAGCTGTCTAATTTAGTCCCACACCCCAGCTATTCCCCCCATCACCGTGCAAATTAGTCCTCTTCAAGTACAGGTCCAATTGCTTATCTATAGCGCCTTTAATGTGGAAAAACATCCCAAGGCAATTCAGAGAGGCTTAATCAGACAAAAATGAATGCTGAGCCAAAGATGGAGATATTAGATGGGGTGACCAAAAACTTGGTTTTAAGGAGAGTCTTAAAGGAGCAGAGGGAGGGGAGAGAGAATTTCGGAGGGCAGGGCCTAGGTGGCTGATGGCACAGTTACCAATGGTGGGGCAAAGGGAAGGAGGGAAGCGTAACAGGCCAGAGTCGGAGGAATGGCGAGTTCTGGGGAGATTAGAGATAGGGAGGGGCAAGGCCATGAAGGGATTTAAGTACAAAGATGAGAATTTTAAATGTGAGATGTTGTAGGACTGGGAGCCAATATAAACCAGCAAGGACAGCAGTGATGGCTCAACGGGATTTGGTACAGAATAGGATACGGGCAGGAGAATTTTGGATGACCTGTAGTTTAGAAAGTGGATAGTAGGTGACTGACCAAGAAATCATTAGAATAGTTAAGTCTGGAGGTAGCAAAGGTATGGACGAGAAATTCAGAAGCAGATGGGCTCAGGCAGGGGCAGGGGCAGGAGATATTATGGAGGTGGAAGTAGGCCTTCTTTGTGATAAAGAGGGTATAGAGTTGGAAATGCACCTTAGGGTTGAATAGGATGCCGAGGCTGTGAACAGCCTGGATCAGCCTCAGACAGTGTTCGAAGAGGGGGAATGGAATCGATGGCAAGGGTATGGGGTTTGTGGTGGGGCTGAACAGGATGGCTTCGATCTTCCTAATGTTTAACTGGAGGAAACTGTGGCTCATCCAAGACTGTAAGTCGGACAATCAGTCTGACAACATAGAGACAGTGGAGTGGTCGAGAGAGGTGATCAAGAGGTACATCTGGATGTTGTCAGCATACATGTAGAAGCTGACCCCATGTCTGTGGATGATGCTGCCAAGACGCATCATGTAGATGAGGAAGAGGTAAGGGCCAAAGATAGATCCTTGGGGGACTTCAGAAGTAATGGGCAGGGCAGAAAGAGAAGCTATTGCTGAAGATGCTCTGGCGAAGATTGGATAGGTAACGAAACTTAATTTTCTCCCTGACCCCTAACTAAGCTAATGATCTGCTATGTCCTTTTGATGCTGATCTATCCTTGACCTGTAGTAGCAACATGAGGGTTGCCGGTGGCAACTCTTGATCCAGTTTTCCCACCTTCCTCTCGTTGGGGTGGATCTTGACTTTGCGCGATAGTGTGAATCAGGTAATAGAGAGTCAGCAGCCCGCTTTATATCTCTCCCGCATGGAAATAAAAATCAGGAGAGATATATAACGGGCTACCAACTCGCTAGTGCCCATTTTACACTATCGCACAAAGTCTAGACATACACCATTGTGTCAGGAAACAGCTATCTTTCACTTTGTCTCCCCCTTATGGCACATCAGTGAACTGAAAAACTCAGGCCAATAACTGTGAACTATGTATGTGTTACTGTATAATTCTGTTGACCAAGCTTCTGCTTAGACTGACATGGAGTCCATTTTGTTGAGATTTGTTGTCAATAAACATTTTTTTCCATTTAAAAAAAAATGAACAAGCAAACCCTTACATCCTGCCATTCTGGCATAATCATGTACATTGCCACCCAATAGCAATCTTGGGCCAATTTACAGAGTGCAACTGATTCAAGCTATTGTAAGAATATTTAGACCATTCAGCTATAGTTAACAAATAAGCAGCTCGCCTGCAATGTGTTGCCTGCTGGATCCAGAGACGGCCATTTCCCTCTTTTTATCAGAAAGGAATCCAAACCCCACGGTCAGTCACTCATTTGAATACACTTCTTGCTTTTCCCTCCTTTTAAGGCCTCTATGAATGATAGTTACACAGAAAAGCTGGAGCTCTTTAGCCTTGAAAGGAGGCGATTAAGGCGGCACGTTATGGAAATATACAAGATATTAACACTGTACAAAGTAAATCCAGAGAACTACTTTAAGGTATGCCCAGACAGTAAAACAAGGGCATTAGCTAAAACTGGTGAAAGGACAATTTAGAAGAGATGTCACAAAGAGCTTCTTCAAGCAATCAGTGAACAACACTTGGAATATAGTCTTCTAGGTAGGACAATGAAGATTCATTCAAGAAGCAGATGAAGTGATGATGGGGGCAAGGGGGAGGTGGAAGATTTTCTAAATGGAAGTTCTAAACTGGGCCAAATTGCCTCACTCATCTGTATCTACCTTCTGGACATTTATCGGCCACATAAAAGCTGTACTGCAGTGAAAGGATTAAAATAATCTTTCTCTGCTTTATGAAAGGACAATGATGTTATGAGGGTGGGACTTTAGCACTTGAGGGGGACATTATATATTGCCTTTAAAGTCACAAGACCTTTGCACAACTCACTGTTAAGGTCGCACAGATCATATGTCTTCTTCAAAATAGAAACCCACAATAGGAACAGGAGTAGGCCATTCAGCTCCTCGAACCTTTTCTGCCATTCAGTGAGATCATGGCTGATCTGTATCCTAATTCCATCCAACTGCCTTGACTCCGTATCCCTTACTTTTTTGTATTCGTTCATGGGATGTGGGCGTTGCTGGCAAGGCCAGCATTTCTTGCCCATCCCTAATTGCCCTTGAGAAGGGGGTGGTGAGCCGCCTTCTTGAACCGCTGCAGTCCGTGTGATGAAGGTTCTCCCACAGTGCTGTTAGGGAGGGAGTTCCAGGATTTTGACCCAGCGACGATGAAGGAAGGGCAATATATTTCCAAGTCGGGATGGTGTGTGACTTGGAGGGGAACGTGCAGGTGGTGGTGTTCCCATGTGCCTGCTGCCCTTGTCCTTCTAGGTGGTCGAGGTCACGGGTTTGGGAGGTGCTGTTGAAAAAGCCGTGGCGAGTTGCTGCAGTGCATCCTGTGGATGGTACACACTGCAGCCACAGTGCGCCGGTGGTGAAGGGAGTGAATGTTTAGGGTGGTGGATGGGGTGCTAATCAAGCGGGCTGCTTTGTCCTGGATGGTGACGAGCTTCTTGAGTGTTGTTGGAGCTGCACTCATCCAAGCAAGTTCCATCACACTCCTGACTTGTGCCTTGTAGATGGTGGAAAAGCTTTGGGGAGTCTTTAAGATAGCTATGGAGAATGATAGGTCTGGCCCAAAAGTTAAAATTCTAAATTGGGGAAAGGCCAATTTTGATGGTATTAGACAGGAACTTTCAGAAGTTGATTGGGAGAGTCTGTTGGCAGGCAAAGGGACATCTGGTAAGTGGGAGGCTTTCAAAAGTGTGTTAACCAGGGTTCAGGGTAAGCACATTCCTTATAAAGTGAAGGGCAAGGCTGGTAGAAGTAGGGAACCTTGGATGACTTGGGAGATTGAGGCCCTAGTCAAAAAGAAGAAGGAGGCATATGACATGATCAAGTGGATCCCTTGAAGAGTATAGAGATTGCCGGAGTAGAGTTAAGAGAGAAATCAGGAGGGCAAAAAGGGGACATGAGATTGCTTTGGCAGATAAGGCAAAGGCGAATCCAAAGAGCTTCTACAAATACATAAAGGGCAAAAGAGTAACTAGGGAGAGAGTAGGGCCTCTTAAGGATCAACAAGGTCATCTATGTGCGGAACCACAAGAGATGGATGAGATCCTGAATGAATATTTCACATCGGTATTTACGGTTGAGAAAGGCATGGATGTTAGAGAACTTGGGGAAATAAATAGTGATGTCTTGAGGAGTGTACATATTACAGAGAGGGAGGTGCTGGAAGTCTTAACGCGCATCAAGGTAGATAAATCTCCGGGACCTGATTAAATGTATCCCAGGACGTTATGGGAGGTTAGGGAGGAAATTGCAGGTCCCCTAGCAGAGATATTTGAATCATCGACAGCTACAGGTGAGGTGCCTGAAGATTGGAGGGTAGCAAATGTTGTGCCTTTGTTTAAGAAGGGCGGCAGGGAGAAGCCTGGGAACGACAGACCGGTGAGCCTGACATCTGTAGTGGGTAAGTTGTTAGAGGGTATTCTGAGGGACAGGATCTACAGGCATTTGGAGAGGCAGGGACTGATTAGGAACAGTCAGCATGGTTTTGTGAGAGGAAAATCATGTCTCACGAATTTGATTGAGTTTTTTGAAGGGGTAACCAAGAAGATAGATGAGGGCTGTGCAGTAGACGTGGTCTACATGGACTTCAGCAAAGCCTTTGACAAGGTACCGCATGGTAGGTTGTTACATAAGGTTAAATCTCATGGGATCCAAGGTGAGGTAGCCAATTGGATACAAAATTGGCTTGACGACAGAAGACAGAGGGTGGTTGTAGAGGGTTGTTTTTCAAACTGGAGGCCTGTGTCCAGCGGTGTGCCTCAAGGATCGGTGCTGGGTCTGCTGTTATTTGTTATTTATATTAATGATTTGGATGAGAATTTAGGAGGCATGGTTAGTAA